>NC_133664.1:27482779-28088226 GCF_037893015.1 Macrotis lagotis
GGATTGTAGGGCTACTGTGGAGAAAGAAGCATGTTTTATACTCTGATACTTGCTTTAATTTTTTGTTTGTTTTATTTCATTTTTGTTTTTGTTTTTTTCCCTTCAGGAGTCTGCCAAGATGCTGGATAGCTAGAAACTGAAGAAATAGTTAAAGACAAAACAAACACCTAATTCCTTTTTGCAATAGCCTAAATTATGAAAAGTTTTCCCAGTTTTGGAATGTTGTTTAGAGAAAGGCTAGAGAAGCCTATTTGAGTTCTTAATTTTGCAAACCTTTTCCACTAGGGAAATAATGTTTATGTCCTAATTGTTCAGAACCTCCTTGTCTGAAATAGCTGTGCACATACTTTGTAACGATCTATTTGTAAGCTTGTAGAAAGTGATCATCTTGAGGGCAGGCATGTGTGGTTCGTGGTTTCCCATCTGTAGTACCTAAATCAGTGCTTTGGAGACAGTGAACACTGTTTCCCTTTATTGAATAGAATTGTCTGTATAACACTATCTGACATTTCTGCCCCGAAAGACTCCAAAGGTTTAAGACTTGTCACAGTATTCGAAAGCTTTCCTGAGCACAATAAAAATAATGGAAGATGTTATTACACTTAGCCTACAGATAAACAAGACTCCATTTCAACCCTACACTCAACCATCCTACCCTATGCCAAACGGAATTCAATTCTGTTATTTCTTGCTTAAATGGCTTTTTTTCTTAAGTAGGTCCTTCTAGTAAGCTTGTTTTTTCAGAATCAGTTTTATATCTGAAACAAGTAATCCCATGTGCTGCAGTTGCTAAGGGACTATTCATTCAATGCAAATTAGGAGCAGTACAAACTCTCACTTCAAAGGGTGAAGAGCCAAGGTTGATAGAGGAGAAAATTACTCTCTTTTGCTAAGAAGGAAGCAGAGACTGGCAGGATTTCTCCATGGCAAATTCTGGTCACAATGAGTTGGTATTTTTTATTCTTCTGCTGCTTCTGTCTTGTAATCAGAAAAGCTCAAATCCATAAAGTATTTTGTGTTTTACATATTTTAAACAGAAGTAGATATTTTAAGTTCCTAAACTTTCATTTTTGCAGTGCTTTTAGTGAACCACTTATCAGAGATGTTACTGAGGAGATTTCTGTTCAGGCACATTCCACTCCAGTTTCTTTAAAAAGGAAAAAAACACAATTGGGGTCATGAAAAGCCAGACATAACTGACATGACTCAACAAAAACAACACCATACTTTAGTCTAAGTTCCCTTGAAGGTCCCCTTCAACCCAGATTCTATGATTCTGTGAAGTAAGGACTAAAAGAGGTAGAGACTGGATTAAGGACTGTGCTGGAGACACAAATGTTAAGGTCACTGCAAACACAGATCCATCCACTTGGAGAGAATAGACTATAATGGTGTGAGTGCTGCAAGGGTCCTTTCTCAGTTGAGTCCTATTCAACATTGATATGATTGATTTGGATAAAGCTACAGAAGGCATGCATATCAAATATTCAAATGACACAAACTAGGGAATGGAGTAGAATAATGTATTGGATGACAATAGAAATTCAAACTGATGTTGACAGCCTGGAAGAAGGGTTGAAAGGACATTTGTCCCTATTACATTTTTATATTGTTAAATTGTTTCTTTAAGTTCATTAAAATCAACTCTACATGTAGCATTAATGCAGAAATAGTCTGACAGTTATTCATGTAAAAAATACTTTGGGTTTGTAGTTGACTACAAGGTCAGGATGAGTCAACAGTGCTGTATGGTTGCCAAAAACTAATGCAGTCTCAGACTCCTTTAAAAGATGCAGGAAGTTTAGAACCTGGGAAGGGATAAGCAGTCCTTTGAACTTTTCAATGGAGTTCTGCAATCAGGGATATAGCGAATTGAAATGTGTCCAAAGGAGATGGTGAGAAGTTTCAGCACTCCACCAAACAAGCAATAACCAAAGACCTTGGCTAGTTGAGTGTGGAAAAAATTATCTTCCTCCCTAAATGGTTTTCCTTCGTCTCAAGTATCTTTAGAATTCTTTTTGAGTCAGAATAATCTTGGCATTGCCTGCACCACACATATGCAGTCAGTTGCTAAATCACACCGTTTCCACATTCACAAAATTTCTCATATCAGAATCTTTCTCTCTGACCACACAGTTGCCATCTTAATGTCTGACTCTGCTGACTTCCTGGACTTAGCCACAATTTACCAGCTGCTCTCTCACCACAAAACTTCCCTCAATGCCTAGAGCCTCTTACTCACGTCCATCCATCTGCCTCTGAGTCCTCTTTACCCTGGGTCTAATCTCAGCCATGCCATTTACCTTAGTAGTGAGTCAAGGACCTCCACTTTGGGGAGGAGTCCATGTAGGCTTTCTCTACTTTTGACTTTCGAGATTTTGACCTTTGACACCCCTACATGGGACCTCCAACCCTACATGGGACTTCCATCACCCCATTTTAGTCCCTTTTGTGTGTTAGCTTTCCCTATTAGAATATAATCTCAGGGGCGGCTAGGTGGTGTAGTGGATAGAGCGCCGGCCCTGGAGTCAGGAGTACTTGGGTTCGGATCGGGTCTCAGATATTTAATAATTACCTAGCCGTGTGGCCTTGGGCAAGGCACTTAACCCCGTTTGCCTTGCAAAAACCTAAAAAAAAATTAAAAAAAATAAAAGAATATAATCTCAATGATAGGGCTGTTCTTGTACTTGAGTCCTTTCAATCGTATCTGATTCTTTATGATCCCATTTGTGTTTTGCTTGGCAAAAGATATTGGAGTAGTTTGCCATTTCCTTCCCCAGATCATTTTGCAGAAGAAAAATTTTACATCTATAAAAATGACTAATTGAGTCAAACTGGTTCAGTGATTTATCCACAGTGAAATGAGTGAATTAGATTTGAACTCAGGAAAACTTATGTTCTAAACTCCAGGCTTGGCTCTCCATTCACTGTACCACCTCACTGTCCTATAATATGTTAGTGACTTTTCCTCTGAGGTAGAGATTCTTAACCCTTTTGGTTTCATGAACCATTTTGACAATCTGGTGAAGCATATGTGACAGTCTTCAGAATAAGTGATTAAATGCATTTGATTAAATTGATAAAATACATTAAAATCATATTGAAAAGAGTTATCAAGATACCTATCTAGATCTGTCATTTCTCTATTTCTCTGACTGCAATTATCTCTCTGTGTCTTTTTCTCTCCTCCATCATCTTTCTCTGTCATTTCTCTTTATCATTTTTCCTCTCCCAAGATCAAAATCTCAACCCTTCTAAGGTTATTTTGTATCATTCAATGAATGTATTTTGCTTATTTCTATATAGATGTATGGCATTTTCCCCCATTAGAATATACCATCCCCAAAGGGATTGTTTTGGTTTAGTCTTTGTATTATCTGCAAAGAGCAAAATGCCCCTTGTATAATAGATGTGTAATAAATATCTATTGATTGACAAGTGAAGCTGCATTGATGGAGTAGAAAATGAGGACAATAATCTTTATTATGTTGTTGATCTCACAGGACTACTCTAAAAACCAAATGAAAAAAATGATGAAAAGCATTTTGTACAGACACAAAATATCATCCATATACGGCAAGTCATCAAAACAATGGGATAGATCTATTTAACATATAATATACTCTTTTTGTTTATATCCTGTCAGACCTATAGTCTAGCATATACTTAATGTGGTCTGCCCTCTTTGCTCAAGTTGTATCCTGAGAGTATTTTCTCACTAATGGTGGCATCCCCATCCCAATTCGGGTGGCATCTTCCATGGTACTTCGACTCTATTAATCTAGTTTGCTACTTCGGGGCAGACTGTCAGGCAGAGATGGAAGAACAAGCTCTCACATTGAAAATCAAGAACCCTTCCCTGAATTGTGTCTAATGCTCTTTAACACAATCCTTGCAGGCTATTGTGGGACTCCATAGGAAGACGCTTCTGCCTTCCCTGGAGTCTTCTTCCCCACTTATCCAAATCCTATACGTCCTTCTAAGTCTTGCTCATACTTCACCTTTTGTCTTTTTCAGCTCCAGCTGAGAGGGACAATATTCTCTTTTGAACTTGTTTTATAATAGAATCCTAGGATTTCCAAGCTACATAGTCCTTTGGAAATAGCTTAGTCTGACTTTCCTAAATTAGAGATGAAGATTTAAGGACTAGAGAAGCAAATTCACTTGACTAGGTTCACCCAACTGATTGATTTAAAAAATGATTGAAGGGGTGGCTAGGTGGCGCAGTGGATAGAGCAACCACCCTGGAGTCAGGAGGAACTGAATTTCAATCCAACCTCAGATATTTAATAATTACCTAACTGTGTGGCCTTGGGCAAGCCACTTAACCCCATTGCCTTGCCAAAAAAACCATAAAACTAAAAAATGATTAAAAACAAAAGCCACAGCATAATTAATAGAAGAGCATAGACTAGAACCTAGCTCTTGCAACTCTCCCAGTGCACTCTCTTCTCAGTACACTATCGGTTCCTCTCTGATCACTAATTGTCCCGACCAGTCAATGGATGAATCACGAACTAGCTACTATAGTTAATTAACTTTTAAGTTCCTCCAGGGAAGGGCCTTTAGCTTCCACATTTTCCCATCTTCCAAAATGTTTTCTAATAGGTACTCGATTAGCATTGATTGGGTGATCATTTCTAGACAGATCAATAAAACTTAGTATGGGGCTGTTTTGGCAAGGAAGCAGAGCTTTTAATAATTCATCCTGAATATATCACAAGTCAATGAAGAAGTCAGGACTAACACTGAAATAGGAATCTGGCCTCTCTATCTCACCAAGCTTTGATGTCACTGTAACAAAACACCAATTTTGTTAACCATTCTAACTATGATACCCTGATACCCAACATTTGGTGAGACTTCTAGAACTTTAGTAGATCAACCTCCCTGAGAGCAAGGGCCATTTTATTGTTTTAGTAACCCCATTCCTTAATACATAATAAAAATGTGGATAGAGATCTATGACTTCATTGGTATAATGGGAACTCTGGAAGGAGAACATTCCCTCTACCAATTCAAGTCAGTATGCTCTCTGTAACATATAGTAGTAGAAAATTTCCTATCAAACTAGGAAGTTAAGTCACTTGCTCAGGGTCATAAAACCATTTTGTGTCAAAAATAAGACTTGAACCACGTCCTTTGGGCTTTTAGGTCAGTTCCCTGTTTTCTTTTCCATGATGTCTCATAGTAAACATGCTAATAAATAATTAAATAAAAGCATGCAGGAGGTAATTAATAAATGATGTTTAATTCTAGTTCTGCTACTCAGCACCCTTATGACTTTGAGCTCCCCGTGCCTCAGTTTTTTCCCTCTCTAAAAAGTAGAATGTCATCTTAGCTAATCTCTAAGAGTCTTTCTGGAATCTGAAGATTCCATAACATATATGCAGGGCTGTCCCTGAGAGTTTTTAATCATTCTATAAGAAAATGGGTATTTGGAGAAGCGCGACAAATCTCTCTCCTACACATTTCACACTATTTGAAAGGAAACATAACCCACCTTGGGTAGACCAGGCCCATCAGAAATGTCAACTCCAGTCTTCTGACATTTCCATCAATGAAATCACTTACAGTATGACTCAGAAGTCTCTCTGAAAATATATTTTGGCATCAACAATGGGAATGTCAGATTTCTGGGACATGCCACGTAGGCATGGTTTGTGTCTCACTGTTTGCAAAACACTGTATGGGAGGAACACAACCAAACAAGAGTTGCTCAGCCTAAGAGCTTGGATGAACATGATGGGGGCAGGGGAATCATGGTAAAGTCTCAAATATGAGTTCCATGATGGAAGTGACCCAGGAATCCTCATGCAGCGCCTATAGGCCATTTCCGGTGGGATAGGAGAGGATGGGTTTTCTGGGAAGATCAAAAACTATAGGGTTAATTGAATAGAGTTTGAAACATAGTAATTTCAGCAAGTCTCAATTACTCCAGTTTTCCTTGTTAAGTCTGGATGGAGTTTTCTCTGGCAGGCTGCAAGAGAGAAAGAAATGAGAAAAAATGTTTTTGGCATTTTTCTGAGGCTGGTCAAACTGATTTTAGAGAAAATAAGAACTGTGGTTCTGAACTGGCTGATCTCACTGATTTTCTGTTCCAGGAGAGGGTAAAGCATGCTGTTAAAGAATAGTAATAATCCCTGGAAAAGGTCAGAAGGAAAGAAGCAAAAATTTTAAAAATGGGGAAAGTGAGAGATACCAAGAGCATCCCTGTATCACTACCCAGATAATTAAAACCTGAAAGAGAAAAATTAAAAGAAATCCCAAGACTTGATTTGAGGAATAGATTCTAGCCTTCGCAAGTCCTTTCAGATGTCAAGTATTAGATGCAAAATAAATGAGTCAGTAGAACAAGAGAGTTTTTCTTCTGGATACCAGGTGGGTAGATACCAGGGATCATAAAGACAAAATGTTCCAAATATCAGCATGAAGACAGAAGACAAATGTAACTTTCCTATCTTCAATGAATTTACATGCTATGGTTCTTTGTTGGTCTCCCAGGTATAACTGGCACCAAGCTGGTTATCGCCTCTATTGTGTGGTACTTGTCAAAAGTGAGGTAGGGAGTCCAAGATATATTTTAATTATATATGGAGGAGTTTATGAAAGGGTGGATTGAGTATTATTGGAATTATGGTTGAAAAGACGGGTTCAGATCGCTGCCTCTGACATAGTGATAGTTTGACTTTAGGAAAGTCATTTAATCACTCAATTTCTTCATCTAAAAAAATGAAGGGTGTTAAACAATGGCCTCTTTAGAGGTCTTCCAGTCTCAAATTCATGATTTATTTGTGTTGGAGGAAGGTTGATTATTAGTGACTCGGGATGAATGAGTCAAATCTTGCTAGTATAGGACAAATCTACTTCTATGTCTATAAAGTATATAAAAAAGGGAATCAATTCATTTTGGCTCTCCATTTTATAGACTGAAAACCAAGAACTGAAAACATGGACTTGGAGGCCAATATAGGACAGAGTCAAAAGGGGGAGTACTGAGTTCTAAGAACCATGCTTCTAGTTAGAAAGGGGCAGTTGACAGAGCCAATATTTTTGAGAGGAGGACGGAGTTCAATGATCAACAGGGAACTAAGTCCCAATGTAAGGGAGTACAAGACTGAGACATTCTTCTAGGTTATTACTGATAGTTATGTGGAAAGTTTTGTGGCAGGGGATTATCTTTCTTGAAATCTCAGGTGTTTTTTATCTTCTGAGGGAGGTCCAAGTCCTTGAGAATAAGACCTGTGTGAATCGCTGGGATGAAAATGGAACTCACTGGAATGTCATCACCTAGAATTACAAGTTTATATATCTCTTCTAAGTAGAATTCAAACCATAGATTGAGCTATAAGGTAGGGAATTGCATGGGGTCCTGAGGCATGGTGGGACTCAGGAGAGAAGGTGGCAAATTATATAAATATACAGGGTCTACTGTGTGTCCCTTAAGTGTTTTGCATTTTTCTGAAATAAGGGAAGAGGTAATTATTATGTGCTTGATCCAATGTTGTCTTTGAAATATTTCTCATTTCTTCAAAGCTTTTCTATACTCAGTAGGGCATTTTTTTCCCTTGAATTCTTTCATGGAGGAGAGGGACTCACTCACGGCAGTAAAGACCTAGACGCAATAAATACTCAAACTATATATTGAGATTTTTCCAAGAAAAACTTTGAATGAGAACCAAAAGAACCTGTTATGTTTTTAGAGAAGATCTGAAGGCTAACCCCCCATCTGGGAATAATATTCATAACTTAAGGGGAACTGAGATCAGGTTGCAATAGGATCATAGATTAAAATTGGAAGAGTACTCAGAGATTATCTTGACCTGTGTCCAAACTCAAAATAGAACCAGAAATTACTAACCCCTAATTGAGGATGCCTGCAAGTCACACATTAGTTTAGAAAACAACAGAGTGACATTATCTATGTTCCATTGGAGTTATTTTTATTGGTTAACATTTCTCAGTTATATTTTAGTCTTGCTTGGCATCTCTAGTCTAGGCCTTCTCTTTATTTTATAGATGAGGAAACTGGGACTTTGATAAATAGAGATTTAGATGAATTTATATTGAGATGAATTTCTCTGAACTTTATTCTCCTTTTCTATATAAAAGAGACAACAACACCTATCCCTCCTACCTCACAGGGATACTGTGAGAATAAAAATGAGGGTCAGCTAGATGGTGCAGTGGATAGAGCACCAGGCCTGGAGTCAGGAGGACCTGAATTCAAATCTATCCTCAGACACTTAATAATTACTTAGCTGTGTGACCTTGGGAAAGTCACTAACCCCATAACCTTGCAAAAAAAAGAGAACTACATATGATTGGCAAACAAAAGTGATTTTCAAACTCTAACATTATACTATATAAACTGCTATTTTTAAATAAATTGATACCTTTATTTTTTATACTATCTTCATGAAGTTGGCATTGGTATAGAGAAGTCAAGAAAACCTGACTGTGCCCCCCTAAGCAAGTCACTTATTGTCTCAGGACTCAGTGGTGTCTGAATCAAGCCAAACAGAGCTATGGAAATGAGCATTACCCATGTAAAACTCAAGTCAAAACAGAGCCTATGCAAATGAGAGGTGTTCCATTTCTATTTATTTTTTTAAGCATTTCCCAATTACATTTAATCTGGTTCTGCCCACCCTGGAGAGTTTGGGACCAGCCACCTGTGAATTTGAGACTTTTCCCTCAGGTAACTCTCAAAGACTCTAAATTGTCCAGAAAATGTCCACCACTGATTCCTACATCTTCCCTCTATCCATGAAGCCACAGATCCTTTTCCAGTCCTTTAATTTTCAAATTTGTCCCTCCTTTCCTAACAATGAAACAGTTTTTATAATACAATAATATAATGTAATATAATAGAATGTAGCATAATATCACATAGCAAATATATCATGTGATATGATATAATATAGCATAATCCAATATATTATGAGCAGCTAAGTGACAAAGTGGATAGAGGGCTAGATCTGGAGTCAGAATACTGATCTTCCTGAGTTCAAATCTGGTCCCAGACAATTACTAGTTCTGTGACCCTGGGCAAGTTACTTAACCCAGTTTGCTTCAGTTCATGATTATTTAATATATGGTTAACACACAAGAGATTGTCTCCTAATAATCCTCTTAGTTCTTCCCATGTGCAGGTGAGGTTTTTAATTCCTTACCACCAGACTCTATGGAACAGAGCCATAAAAGCTTTCTTACTGCCTTAGACCAGGGGTTTTTGGAATTCTGTTGCTTGGATGATCAGAAAAAGTCAGCAAATGACTTCATCAAACCTTGACCCTTCTATAAACAGCATGCACCTGTTAGGGCTGCACTGGGTGGGAGCCTCACCTTGCTTCCCCTCATGAGTCAGGGCAAGTGGGAACATTACTCTGCCTATTTTTGATAACTGAAAAGAAGGTGGTGAATCAACAGCAGCCTTCTGGGTCCCTTAGCAGCTCCTACCGGGTAAATTATCAGAGGAAGATTCACTAGATTGAAGGGTCGTTGTGGAGCAAAGCAATCTGGTTTATGAATAAAATAGTCCTGGCCCTAAATTGGGAAACAATTTTTACAACTAGTATTTCTGACAAATGACTAATTTCTGAAATATACAAAGAACAAAGTCAATTTACAAAAAAACAAGCTATTCCCCAATTCACAAATGGTCAAACAATATGCAAGGGCAATTTACAGTTAAGAAATCAAAGTTATTCATAGTTATATGAAAAATTGCTCTAAATCATTACTTATTAGAGAAATTCAAATTAAAGCATCTCTGAGGATTCCATTGACATCTCTCAGTTTGGCCAATATGACCAAAAAGGACAATGATCAGTGTTGGAAGGGATGTGGGAAATCTGGGACACTAATAAAATTGTTGGTGGAGCTGTGAACTCATCCAACCTTTCTGGAGAGAAATTTGGAACTATGCCCAAAGGGCAACAAAAATGAGCATTCCCTTTGACCCAGCAATACCACTACTGGGTCTATACACTAAAGAGATGATGTAAAGGGGTAAAAACATTACTTGTACAAAAATATTCATAGCAGCCCTGTTTGTGGTGGCAAAGAATTAGAAATCAAGTAAATCTCCTTCAATTGGGGAATGGCTTAACAAACTGTGGTATATGTACATGATGGAACACTATTATTCTATTAGAAGCCAGGAGAGATGGGAATTCAGGGAAGCCTGGAAGGATTTGCTGGAACTGATGCTGAGCGAGATGAGCAGAACCAGAAAAAAACATTGTACACCCTAATAGCAACATGGGGGTTATAATCAACCTTGATGGGCTCGCACATTCCATCAGTGCAATAAACAGGGACAATTTGGGGCTGTCTGTGATGGAGAATACCATCTGTATCCAGAGAAACAACTGTGGAGTTTGAAGAAAGATCAAGGACTATTACATTTAATTTAGGGGAAAAAAACTGATACCTTATTGTCTGATCATGCTGTCTCTTATACTTTATTTTTCTTCCTTAAGGATATGATTTCTCTCTCATCACATTCAACTTAGATCATTGCATACCATGGAAAGAATGTAAAGACTAACAGATTGCCTTCTGTGGGGGGTGGGGGGAGGGAAGCAAGATTAGGGGAAAAATTGTAAAATTCAAAATAAATAAATAATTTGTTTAAGAAGTACTGGCTCAAATGTGACCTGAAACAACATCTGAACCACACAAGGGTTTGGTATCCAGGGTTAATGTCAATCTACAGTAGAACTCTGCAGGCTGTTAAAGCTCATAGTAGACTTGGTAATTCAAAAGTATAACACTGAACAGAAAGCTCATTCAGTTCTTTTGACCTAGCCTTTCTGTGTGAGATGTGACCGAATTCTTTCTCAAACCAACCCCATTTAAGAAAATATGTCATTGGATTCTAAAGGAACCTACCCTCTGAATTGAGAGGATTGACCCCCACCATGAGAATTAGGTGATTTAGGGTATTTTTTGTAAAGCTCCACCACTAATCCCATCCTTCATAGACTTATACAATCATAGAGAAGGAAGAGTATTTTAGAGAAAAGTGCTGGGTCATCACGAGTGAATAAAATCAATCAGGTGAGTACAGTTGGCTTTTATGAGTGGAAGAGAGGAAACAGCAAGAAGTCTGAAGAGATAGGAAGAAGACAGGAGCTTAAGTACTTTATGTGCCAACCATAATGGAGGTAATAGGGAGCCACAGGAGAAGTTTGAATGTGGATGGGGATGACTCAGTCACACCAGTCAGAATCAATTTTATATCTTTCAGGAGGATGAATCGGAGGCAAAGAGTGCAACCAGGACCCTCTTGCTAGATCTCAGGTTAGACGTAATAGAATGGTGGTTTGGTCAGTAGAGAGAAGAAATAGGAGAAATGATTTTTAGCTAGAAATGGGAATATTTGATGACTAATCAACTATGTGGGGTGAGTGAGAGTGAGGAATGGAGGATGATATTGAGATTATAAGCTTGGGTGACTGGGAAAATGGTGCTGCCCTAGATAGCAATGATAAAGTTTGGAAGATGTAATCATTTTGGAGAAAAAGATAATATTTTGGTTGTATTGATTGAATTTGAGATTCTGGAAAATTCAAAACACAGTTAATTGGTAATGTAGGACTGAAACTCAGGTCAGAGATATTGGGAATCGTCTGCATAGAGATAATAAATGAATCCATAAGAATTGATGAGATATCTAAGAAATACAGTACAGAGGAAAAAGAGATGAGGGTCCACAATAGAGCCTGGGGCAAGGCTGCAGTTATCCAGCATGAGTGGCAGTGTTCAAGCAGCAAAGGGGACAGAGAAGATATGGTCAGATTGCTAGAAGGAGAATTGGGAGAGAGCTGTGGCATGACTACCTCAAGAGAATGGAGTATCTAAGAGGACATTAGTGACAGTTTTAAAAGCTGCCAAGAATTCAAGAAGGTTGAGGTTTGAAAAATGCCGGTGGGTTTGGTTATTCAAATATCAATGGCAACATTAAAAAGAGTGATTTTATTTGAATGATGAGACTGGAAGTCAAATTATAGAATTTAAAATCAAGTAAGAGGAGATAATGTAGAATATTAAGTGTAGATGGCTTTTTCAAGAAGCTTAGGAGAGGAGAAATAGAGAGTAGCTGCAAGTGACTACGATCAGATTAATTGGTTTTTTTAAGGATAGGGAAAATATGGGTATACTTGTAGGTCACAAGGAAGAAGGTGATGGACAAATGCTGATGATTAGCAAGAGAGTGAGTATGATATTGGAGGCGATAGGCTGGAGAAAACAGAAGGAAGGAGGATCAAGGCTTCATTGAGAAGCAGTTGGAGAAGCCAGGAGAAACATCACCTCTTCAAGTGATACAGGAGTGGAGGAGACAGTAGGGTGAAGACATGTGAGTGATGTGAGAGGAAGAGGAAAAAGCTACCGATGTGTGACATTAAATTGTTTCAATGAAGTGTGAAACAAGGTCCTATATTGACAGGCTGGGGGAAAGGGGTTGTAGATGAAAGATAATCAGGATCAGAATAGACACTGTGCTAAGTGAAATTAATTAAAGAAGGAAGTTAGGTAATATAATGGATAGTCATGATAGAGCCGAATTCAAATCCTGACTCAGACACTTACTAACTATATAATGCTAGACAACTCCTTCAATCTGTCTCAGGCTTAGTTTCCTCAGCTGTAAGATTGGAATAATAGACACCTCCCTCACAGTGTTGTGAGGGAGAAAACATTTAGCACTTTGCAGTAACAAGCCATAATACAAATTGTAAACTATTCTTTTCATTACTTCTATTCCTTTCCTAAACTAGAAGAGAAGCAAAGGAAAAAAAATACTTTGAAGGAAAGCTATTTCAGACTTCTATCCCTCAGCACTTAACACAGGGCCTGCACATAACAGGTGTTCAATATAGCCTTGTTGATTTGCTGTGATGAGAGAAAGGACTACATCTTCAGGTCATTTCTCTCTGCTATCGACCCAGGAGCTGCCGAGAGACAAGGTTTTCTCTTTTCCTTACTCCCTGGACACAAAATAAGCATCAAATTTAGTGCTGCTCTCCTCCATAACATGGCAAGACGTGCTTGGATTGAAACTGAGAAAGCGTGATGGGGAAAGGAAGGGGAAAAATAAGCCATAATGTTCTGAATCACCCCACTGTGCCTTCATTGAGCTCACTCCTGCTGCTTACTGATGGGGAGCTGGCTCCTCAGCTGCTCATCCCTTTGAAAAATACCAGTTGAACCATCTTCAGTTCTATTGAACAGGCATGAAACTGCTTGTCTGCTGTGTGCAAAGCACCAAGTTAGGAGATGGGGCTTACAGTCAAATAATTGGTGGGAAAATGCTTGCATGAATAGGTATTATGATCAGGGCTCAGGAGAGAGATCCTGGTTCAAATCCTGATGCTGTCCCAATTTCTCTGGACTAGTTTCCTTATACGTTGTACCTCTGACCCAGGTCTCTGAACCTAGGAAAATGAACTGGATTGGGGGTCAAACCAGTCAAGTCAATGAGAATTTCTTAAATACTTTCCATGCAACTAGTGGTACAGGGGATAGAAATCAGGCCTGAAATCAAGAAGACTCATCTTCCTCAGTTCAGATCTGACCTCAGACACTTGCAAACTCAGTGACTGAGCAAGCCGCTTAACTCTATTGGTCTCAGTTTCCTCCTCTAAAATGAGCTGGAGAAGGAAATAGCAAGCCAGTCCAGTATCTCCAATATGAAAGAAAACCCCAATTGGGGTTATGAAGAGTCAGACACAAATGAAAAACTACTCAACAATAGATCAGACACAGTGTTAAACCCTGAAAACAAATAGGAGTCAAAGGAAAACCAAGAATCGGATTTCAAGGGCATTACAAACAAACAGAGAAAGGAAGATTCAAAAGGAGCTATTGGGTGGATGATGGACAAGGTACTCACATCAGGACCGGGGAGAGAGGCAAGATTGAAGCCCAGAGAGAAATAAAGGCATCTTCCTTGAAATGCTGCTTCTGGAGGAACCAGTCAATTAGAAGAAAGGTCTGCAGGGTTGGAGGATGTGAAGGCAAAGACTTGAATTCAAATTCCTTGGACTGAGTAGGCAGGGTTCAAAAAACACCCTGATTTTATGAGTGCTCTTTTTGCTCTTTTGAACCTATTCAGTGGGCTGAGAAGAATTCCTGGTCTGCATTGCTGGGCAGAGAAGAATTCAGAGATTCAAGACCAAAAGTCAATCCTCCAAGGCCATGCTTTTTAGAAGGAAAATTTTACATTGTAAATAATAATTGTGGTAATAATAACTGCCAGCATTTCTATAACACTTTTCCCAAAGTGCCTTACATCTATTCTCTCATCTGATCCTCACAACAAACACAAGGATGTAGGTGTGATTATTATCTCCATTTTGTTAAAGGGAAACTGAGGCTGGGAAACATCACATGATTTCTCCAGGGTCACATCACTGATATCTGAGCAATGATTTGTACTCAGGTCTTCCTTATTCCAAATCCAGTTCTTTATCAATGATGCCATCTAGCTAAATGGGCAGGGTTATTGTAAGAATCGTATTCTTGGGGCAGCTAGGTGGCACAGTGGATAGAGCACTGGCCCTGGAGTCAGGAGTACCTGAGTTCAAATGTGGCCTCAGACCCTTAATAATTACCGGGCTGTGTGGCCCTGGGCAGGCCACTTAAGCCCACTGCCTTGTAAAAAAAAAAAAAAACCTAAAAAAGAATCGTATTCTTAATTTATAGAAGCTATTTTTGGTGAAAGGGTATGATTATACTCAGCTAAAATGTCTCTGAAAGCCCACTTACTTGCTAGTCCTCATTAAATCTCTCTCCATCTCCTTTAATCTTTCTTGCCTAAAGGAGTCCTTGACAACCAACATCCCTGTCTATCGGCTCCTAAGTTCCAAATGTGAGGGTCAGTTCTGCCCTAAAATCTATCCCTGAGAAATAATTCCATAAATCAAACAACGCAGGGATAGATGTGAGAGAGAAGGATCCCTGATCTTAACAGAAGGGAGACAAGGTTTGCATCGCAGATTACTGTTATGAAGTGTGCCTCTTGCATTCCTGCTTGCATCTCCCACTGTGCTATAGCCATTTGAGCTATTATGATGATTTTTATGATAATGAATCTGTGTTTAAGATGGCTCCCCCATTCTTGCCACTTGTCCATGGCCTCACTTGCCTTCATAAGTCTTTCTATTCTAAGCCTTCTATGGGCTTGACATTTCACTCTTTGATTATTTTCTATTGCAGTGTTTATAATCATAGAATCATAGGCCTTAGAGCCAGAAGAGGTCTTCTTGCTCAATCCTGTAACCTTACAGATGAGGAAACTGAGTCCTAGAGGATAAGTAATTTGCCTAAAACCTTATGGATAGTAACTGCTCTATTTTCCAAAGCTTCATGCCTTCGATCCAAATAACTATAACTCATAATATTACATGATAATTACATTAACACTGATACTTTTAAAGGCCATTTAGCACCTTGGGTGACAACTCTAGTTCCCTTAGTACTTTCAAGTTTGCTTTATATACATGGCCTCATTTGACACTCACTTAAAACCTCTGGTTCTATACTACAGATACTATTATCTCCACTTTTCAAGTGAATTAATGGAGGCTCAGACTGCTTGCTCATGATCATTCAGCCAGGAAATTATCAGGCATGTGATTTAAAATCCCCATCTTCCTTGCTCTTAGTCTTCCCACTCTATCTACTCCATCACATAGATCAGTAACAAATGTATTTATTGTTTATTAAGTGCCTACTATGTTCTAGGCAAAAGACAGTCCCTGCTCTCAGGGAACTCACAATTTAAGGCAGATAGATAGTCCTTACACAAGAAATAATTTATACCTTTACTTGTAAGACACTTGTTCTAAGAATCTCAGATAATTTGGAATGATGATGGATAAATACTCACAACTTTTTCATGAGACAGGTTTTAATACTCATGGCTGACAAATACTGTTATTACCTGGCTGGTCCCCAATGGAAATATAACCATGAGTTGATTGTTGGATGTGACAAAATTTGTGTTTTCATAATTCTGGGAAAAATCCAATGAAAGAATTCTCTTTAGTAATGTAGATAGGCAATTCTTCTATAATACATACTCTTAAAGCTTTGCCTAAGCACAAAAAGGTCATTATGTATCAGAGCTCTTCCTGGTATCAGAAGACAGATTTTTATTCACCATATCGTCTTACCTCTAGGAGAGAGGGAACAAAATACAGAAATATTCTAATCTTGACTGGTTGTTGGATTGGTTTTTTAATTAGTTTTATGGAGTTTGGGTACTTATGGAAACTGAGTACAATATGAGCCCAGATTGTAATTTACTATAGGGGTAGATCAGTAAGAAATAGTCATTTTGTTTAGGATGAAGAGATTCATTAAATAGTGATGGGACAAGCATAATATCAGTAGACTAATGAAAACTACTGTAGACTTTACCTTCTCCACCATTAAAATTATTTCCTCCAGGCATTTTTTTTTTACTGAGAAGACAAGATTAATAGGAAACTAATTCATCAGCTATTTGCAGATATTTAAAGGGTTTTCTCATTTAAACTCAGGTAAATTTATGGTCAGGTGACTTGGGTTTAAATCCTGGATCCATCACTAACATAACACGTGTGACTTTGGACAACTTTCTCGACCTCAGTTATCTCTTCATTAAGATAAGTTATAATTAATTTTTTTTTATTTTTGCCGTCAGAGGAAATACCATAAAATATCTCCTCATTCAATAGCGAGGGAGAAAAGGAGGATGGAGATGCTAGGACTTTATTGTCCTAGGGGAAGAAAGGGAAGATTGAAACAAGCATCTATTAATTGTCAGCTAGTAGCAGGCATTGGGCTAAGTACATTACAATGCCAGCTGATCAGCTCCTCACAATGACCCTGTAAGTTGGTGCTCTTGTTATCCCCAATGTATAGGTGGGGAATCTGAGGCAAAAGCTTAAGTGACTTGCCCAGGGTCACATAACTATGACTGATGTCAGATTTGAACCCAGGTTTTCTTGACTCCAATCTCACCACTCTATCCACTGAACACATATTGTATTTCCCTCCAAGGTAAATATAAATTAAGTGACTTGTCCAAGGCCACACAATTAATAGGTATCTGAGGCCAGGTTTAAGCTCACATTCATTTAAGCGTACATCTTCCTGGCTCTAAACACAGTAACTCACCCAGGTGAATCCTAGGTGCTATCTTTAAAGGTTTACAGATAATTTAGGGGAAATGTAGTACACATATCTAGAAAGTCATTCAGATCTGAGAAACTTCCTTTTGGATTTATGAGTTGAACTTTCACGAGTCATAAATTGCCTGGGAGAAGTGCACAGAGGACAGGTTTGGACTGGCCTGGAGAAGAGTTCACCTGTGGTGTAGCTGCTAGGAGGAAGAAACCAATATCTATTGGTTTCTTATTTGAACTAATTGTTCTTTCTGTGTGTTGTTTGATTATTTCTGTGTTGAAGTGCTGAAAATGTCTTATAAATAACAGTACCCTGGGATACAACTCTGTATACCCCACCTTGGTTTTGGTTTTGCTACCTTGGAGAAGTGGGTAGAAATAATGAGGAAGAAGATTTTTCTTTTCAAGGACAGACTTTCCACAGCAGTACCTGTCCAACAATGGAACAAGATTCTTTATACAGAATCTCTTTTACTTAATGTGATATAAACTCTAGAATATAATTGAGATAGAAAATTTCAGCTTTATTTCAGTTTTTTTATTTTAAACATCAAACACAGGCTTGATGATCATTCACCAAGACTTTTGTAGAAAGAAGGGCACAGACATAAATGACCTTCAGTGTCTCTACTGTGACTCTAGAATTTTATACGTAGAAATTGTGTCAAGTAACTCTAGATCAGAGTATTGTAATATATTCTGACAGATTCTAAGCTGGATCCATATCCCTAATTCCCTTCCCTCCCTCCCAGAGAATAACAAAGATTGTGCCCCACTGAAAGTTAGTCTACATTGAGAATAGAGATCATAGACTTAAATCTAGAAGGGGACTTAGGCATCATCTAGTGCTCATTTTACAGATGAGGCAACTGAGGCTCTGAGAGGTTAAGTAGCAGCCCAAAATCACATAGGTGTTAACTGGTGATCCAAGATTTGAAAACAAATGATCTGCTTCCAGATTCACTGCCCTTTTCACAGTTTCATATGTTTAATTTCAGCAAGGAAACATGAAGTTCCTATGTAGTCATACAGTAAAACTGGGTCAGCTATTTGTCTTACCCAACCATCATATGCCACTTTTATTCCCCTCCAATAATATAGGCTACATCCTATTTATCTTTTTATATATCCAATTATCTTTTTCTCAGACCAATAATAGGAAGAAAATTATAAAAGAAGGAAATGAAGCTAATTTCCATATGATATGTGTCAGGAGAACAGTAAAATTCTCACTTCATGCAGAATGCAAACCATTTGCTCATTTATGGTCCCAGAATGATCCAATGTGGGCTACACAGCAGACAGGCTCATAAAACTGATGCCATCTGATTCCATCTCTCTCCAGCTAATGCCACCGTAAATGCGGATGTTGATGCCCCTCTGGGGCTGGAATGATACACATCCCATGTTCTCAGTTTGTCACAGGGAAGCACATAGAACCCCCCCCAAGCTTTGGGTCATTGTAGGCTCTGATAGGTTTCTATAGTTTCAGGAAAAAGATACATCAGGTTTCCATGTAATCACCTTTATCTCTCTATTTCTCCTTGGTCCATGATTGAGATGAATATATTCTGGTTTTTCTCTGTCTCTGTCTGTCTGTCTGTCTGTCTGTCTCTCTCTCTCTCTCTCTCTCTCTCTCTCTCTCTCTCTCTCCTCTCATCTATCATTTATCTCTTTGGCTTTCATAGGTCTCTATATTATCTATCTATATCTAACCATCAATCTTCCTTTCTTTCTTTCATCTGGCTATATGCCTACCACTGTTTTATCACTGTTTAAAGCATCAAAAGACAACCCTCCCAATTAAAAAAAAAAGATTCTTTTAGTACATATTCTTTGTTATCTGCAGACTTAGAAAATTAGTTTAAGAGTTTAGAACAAGAAAAAGGATTGTCATAGTGATGGCCAACATGCTACCTAATTTTAGGGCCCTTCAAAGCAGAACTGTGGTTCAGACAATCAACATAATTTTATGTGATCTGTATGAATAGAATGTGACAACAGCAGAGACTTTTATAGACTAATAAGAAAAGTCTATTTCATTACTATTCTTGGGGTAAAGAAGACCTAAGGTCAAATGTGGCCTCAGATACTCACTGACTGTTTGACCCTCGGTAAATCATTTAACTATTCTCAATTATGGTTTCCTTATCTATAAAATGGGAATGATAATAATAAGAGCACCTACCTCCCAGGACTGTTGTAGAGATCAAATGAAAAAATATAGGAAGAACACTTTACAAACCCTGAAGCTCTATTTAAACATCATCATCATCCTCATTTCAACTGTTTTTCATCGATCAAACATTTGTGTAGGGTATATGTGTGTTTCTCCTACATGTGTGTCTACCTGGTTCTGTCTACATGGAGCTCACAAGGAAGTGTGAATAGTTATCTTTAGAGTCTCCTCTATTCACCCCTCTCCAAGACAGATGGAGTCTTACCAGGAAGATAGCAAGAAATTGTTGCCAGGAAGCTGGCCACTCAAAAATAAAGGCATAGACCTAGAATTGTATCTATCTGCTTTCTCCTCCAAATATTGTTCATCTAGGGGAAATATTTTTAAGGCCAAGCTTTTCTCCTGATCATTATTTCAGGGAAAGAGGACTCCAAGCCATCTCAAAAGGTTTGACACCCTTACCGCCAAAAACCAATTGCATAAAAACATTGATACATAGAGATATTAAATAAATTCATTTACTTAAACCGATAGCAAATAGAAAAAATGAGATGTTAGACACATTCAAAGTAAATGAATTCTCCGACTTGGAGAAAACTCTTGGTTCAAGCAAGAGAGAAAAGATCCCACATCCCAGCCAAGGGGAAATTCCCTGGTCTCTAGCATGATAAGTATAAACACCAGATTGAACATCAGAGCAATAGGTCATTGTTTTAAATTTTGTGACTCTCCCTCCAAAGATCTCTCTTTGCTACTGTCTATGGTTATCTTGAAGTTGGAAGCCAGAAAAGGATCTCTACTCTCCCAAGCTCTCAAGCAACTCAGCTCCCTTATCTAGATAGAGAACATCAAACAGTTAATCCTACCAATGAGAAGAATTGTGTACAAATGAACTTTAACCTTGGGTTATATTTGTTAAAATGCTTTCTAGCATCATTCTAGGAAAGGGGTGTGACATAGAGGTAAATGACACATCCAGGACCCCGAACAGCTTATAAAGTAGAGAAAATAATGTGGATTTGAGGAAAATATGTATAAGATAGAAACGAGCCAAAGAGGAGTAGAGATGCCTAGTAAATCAGAGGAGTCAGAGATGGTCATTGGCTGGATGAATCAGGGAAGATTCCATGAGGGCAATTTGATTTGAAATGCTGATCCGCAAAAGGATTCAACAGGTAAAGCTGGAGATGGATGTCCAGTGGAGGTTTTCCTGATCATGAAAAGGTTCAAAATTTGAAGTCAGAAACACCTAGGATGTTTCTAGAGACTAGAAAACCTTGAATTTAGGCTAGAGCTTTGAGAATATGGTGTAGTAAATAGAGCAGTAGAATCAAAGTCCGGCTCCTGGGTTAGAATCCTGCCTCAGTCCCTGAATGTGACCCTGAGCAAGGACAGGAGCAATCCTTTTGGTGTTGAATAGTATCATCTGCAAATAAATGGAAATAGAAGTAGAAATAATAACAGTTAGCATTTGCTTTTATGATGCTTTACAATTTGAAAAAGTGGTTTCTATAAATTCCCTCATTTTATATTCTCAAAAACCCTAAGGAGATAGCTGCTATTATTATTATGTCATGAAAAACTAAAGGTGGAAAGAAAAATGATTTGCTCATAGTCTCAGAGCTAAGGGATATTAAGGCAGAACTCAAACTCAGGACTACCTGACCCCAAGGCCTGCATTCTATCCATTGAGCCACCTAGCTGCCTCTTTGTAAAAACATCATACTTCAGCGAAATATTGTGAGACTCCAAGGAAAATGTGCATTAAAAGTAGGCTGCAACCTCTGAATGTTAGCAAATTATTCTTATGTTCATTTGTGATAGGGTAGGATATGACAGTCCTGGACAGGTTTGATCCATATTTAGCCTGAATGCCAGGTTTAGAGAGTTGACCTTGTAATCCATAGGCAATGGGGAGTCGATTGATGGAAGCTCACGGGGGCAGAATTATGTTGGGTGATGACTGAGTGTAGAAATGCTGGACTTGGGATGTTTGAAAGAAATCTATAGAACTGGTCCGGGAGAAAGAGGCAGAAAAGACGGTAGGCTGGAGAGGGAGGCTTGTGACAATAGAATTTGGAGGAAGGATAGCTTTGAAGGGAATTTGAATTTCAGTGGATTTGTATCTTTGGTGATAGAGAAATCAGATTTTTTAGGGCATCTTTTTTAAAGCAAAGACTCTCATCTTTCTGTCTCTCTCTCTGTCTCTCTCTCTGTCTCTCTCTCTGTCTCTCTTTCTCTCTCTCTCTCTCTCTCTCTCTCTCTCTCTCTCTCTCTCTCTCTCTCTCTCTCTCTGTCTGTCTCTGACTCACTCACTTTATTCCTCCTCTGCCCCCTTTATCTTTCTCCTTCTCAGTCCCCCTCTCTACTTCCTTCCCTTTTCTCTTCTTTCACCTTCTCTCTCCCTCTATCTTCCCTCTTTCCTTCTCTTTCCCTTTTGCTTCCCTCTTCTCCCTTTCTCTTTTTTCTCTCCTCTATTTTTCCTCTCTCACATTCTTTCTCCCCTTTCTCACCTGTCCCCTGTCTCTTCTTCTTTTTATTCTTTCTCTTCCCTCACCGCTCTCCTATTGCTCCTCTTTCCCCTTCTCTCCTTTCTCTTCCCCTTTCTCTTCCCATATCTCTATTTCCTTCTCTCTATCTCCCTTCTTTATCTCTCCTCTTTTATCTCCCTCCTTTTCTCCCCTTTTCTTTCCATTCTGTCTCTCTCTGTTTTATGTCTCTTCTCTACCTCTCCCTCCTCTGTCTTTGTCTGTCTCTCTGTCTTGTCACTGTCTCTTTATCTGACTTTCTCTGTCTCTGTCTCTCTCTTTTGTCTGCCTGTATGTCTTTCTCTCTCTCTCTCTGTCTCTCTCTCTGTCTGTCTCTGTCTCTATCTCTCTCTGTCTCTGTCTTTCCATCTCTCTGTGTTTCTGCCTCTCTCCCCCTCTCTGTCTCTATATCTGCCTCTGTGTCTCTCTCTTTCTCCTCTGTCTCTGTCTCCTCTTGCCTCTCTTTTCCCTCCCCCAATATCCTTGTTTGAGAGTCAAAGTGCCTTGTAGGAGATGTGCTTTCAAGTGAAAACATGCAGACATTGGTCTAAAATGGCAAAAATTGCTCTCAGGAGGATTGAAATGGGATTCTGCTGGGGCTAGCTAGCATGTTAATGTAACCAGCCATTTTACATGGAAATTTGTGCAAAACAGCCGAATGTACAAAGAGAGAACATCTACAACATCTCAGGATTGGTTTGAAAACCTCCCTTAATTGGAAAACCATTTCCCTAATACAAAGCCATCACCCTCCTTTCATCTTGACAGTCTTTGATTCGGTCCAGAAAAGCTAAATCTTTAATATCTGAGTAGATATCTAAGTAGACATTTTAACTCTTTGGAAGGCCTTCTTAACTCTAATGGAAATACAATTCTGTTTCTCAAACACTGGCAACTCAGAAACCATCAAATCAGAGTCGGCCAGCAGGCTTATTTCATTTAGCGTTTTTGGGAAGGAAAGTCATCCAGACAAATGGTCACATAAGAATCATGGGCATGTTTCAAAGTTAGCCAAGGTTTGGAGGCTAAGCCACATAGTCTTGCCTGCCAGATCGAATCATTAAAAATGGCTTGCTTAATTATCCTTGGCAACATTTTACTTATCATGTACTACCTGGCTCCCTTTTAGCTATTTGTATGGACGGAAGCATTGCCTCAGCTTCAGCCAGAACAACAGATCTTGGGAAAAAATCAACAGTGAGCCAATAGAAAGTAGCTTTCTATTCTCTACAGGACTGGGCCTCCTTGATTCCCAGCTGATTGTAATAGTCTCTGTTGCTTCTCATGCCCTTCTTGGCAGGGTTAATTGCAGACAACAGTTCAATTCCCCAACACTTCTTCTCTGATGAACAAAGAAGGATCCAGACATGACTTGTCTCTCTCTCTCTCCTTACTTTCTCTGTTTGATCTGGAGTTGGGAAGCCTGCGTGTTCTCAAAGAAATAAAGTGAAAAGATCATGTGGCTTCTGTTGTCAAAGGACATTGGTTCTTACATGGCCTTTGATATGAGGCAAAGAGCAGAAGTGACTTGCTTACATGATCTTGAGAAGGTATGACCAGGCCTCAGTTTCCCCATCTGTAAAATAAGAAAATTGAATTGCATAGTCTCTGAGATCTCATCCTGTTCCATGATGCTCCTATGAAACTAGGTCTGAGCTAGACCTGAAGTGACCCAGGACAGGAATTAAATCTAATTTAAAGCTGTTGGAAGGAACGCCAGTTATATTGTTAGAGTTACCAGTGAAGGACCTGGTGGACATGCTGTATGGTCACTGGTTGAAGGAGGTGAGATTGTTTAGACTATAGAAGAGAAGCGTTTGTGGGGAATGGGGAGCTATCTTTCTATTATCTATTTAAATCCAGTGATTAACATAGTTCCCAGTACAAAATAAGAGACTAGTAAATACTTTTTTGACTCATAAACTAGAATGCAGAGAAGAGATTAGCTTTGTTTTGCAGAGCCCTAGAAATGAGAATTTGGAAGAAGGGAGGAAGGTGCAATAAGGCAGATTAAAATTTGAAGTTAAAACTTTATAACAATGAGAAAGAACTGTCCCCAAGTGACTTGGGTCATTTGAGGAGGGAATAGGTTGTCCATCCCTGGAATCCTTTAAGCAAAGACTGGGTGACTATTGGTTAGGGATAGGTTGTAAATGGTATGTTCAGTCAGACAAGGCTTGGGTGAGATGTCCCCTAAGGTCCCAGACAACCCCATGATTCTAAGACTTGATATATATCCAAAGTAAAACCACCTTGGAGGCAGCTAGGTGGCACAGTGGATAGAGCACCGGCCCTGGAGTCAGGAGAATCTGAGTTCAAATCCAGCCTCAGACACTTAATAATGACCTAGCTGTGTGACCTTGGGCAAGTCACTTAATCCCATTGCCTTGCAAAAATCTAAATAACAAAACAAAGTAAAACCACCAAAATGACACAAAACAACTCTACCTTTTGCGGCCAATGAGTTAGTTGGCTGAGACTCCAGTATCTCTGGTACACTGTTGCATCTGGCCAATTATCTTGAGCAGGAGGTTTTGCCAATACAAAACTGTGAGTACAAAAAAAGAGAGAGTCACTCTTTAAAACTCTGACCTTTTGTGTGCCATATTTTATTCATCATTTTCAGCTGAGAAGGTTACACTATTATTAATTCTACTTAATTGGCACCACCAATTCACTGAGTTCATAGTACAAATGTCTAAACTATATTATTCAACACCTTCTTTTAAAAAAAATTTTTTTAGAAAGTCATATTTCCTCTTTCTTGTAGGTTCAATAAGCATAATTAAATTGTCCGGAGATTTGAGGGGTGCAGTCGCTGGAGAAATAAGTAGGAAACTGTGGAAATGTCACAGGGTGACAGAGGTGGATCAAGATGGCCTGTATGACGATAGGCAGGTCATGGAACATCACTGTTTTTTCATCTTTAAAATTAGGAGATTAGATTAGATGTTATTGGAGAGCTCTTCTTACTCAATAGGATCTTAAGGTCTATATGATAGGGCGGGCAGCTAGGTGGCACAGTAGATAGAGCACCAGCCCTGGAATTAGGAGGACCTGAGTTCAAATCCAGCCTCAGACACTTTTTAATAATGACCTAGCTGTGTGGCCTTGGGCAAGTCACTTAATTTGGCATCATGCCAAGATAGGTAGAGATGAGCTGTGTGGTTCAGGGCTAGTCACAGTTATTTCATCTATAAAATGGGAAGTTTGGAAAAGGTTATCTCAGGTCCTTCTAGCTCTAAACGTGCTATGACGGCTGATCACCCAGAACACCCATTTTGGGAAGGCATCAGAATAAGGAAAATGAGTCAAAGATTGAGGAATTCCCCACGCATTTCTAAAAGTACTCCAAGTCACTCAGACTAGCTTCACTCTGTAAACACTCTCAGGGTATTCCCAGCCTGCTTCCTACCCACTTCCAAATTGTTTTTCCTTCCCAGAAAAAAAAAAAAAAAACTTGTTCTTGACTACTGATCCTCTGAAGAAACAACAGGTCAAATGATTCCTGAAGGAAAACCCATGGAAGAATCAATTAAATTCTCTCATAAAGGGATCAGTTTTTGTGACTAAACAACAAACAAGCTTTTGGATGCCAGCAGGACCTTGGTGACTTTGGGCAACCTCAGGACAAAGGGCTTTCCCTTAGCATCTCTGAAATAAAATGCCATCACAGTTAGGGTTCAATCAATGAATAAATATGAAGTGCCTGAGGGTCATCTCCACTTGTCCTGATCCATATCTGACCACTGGACCCAGACGTTTCTAGAAGATAAAATGAGCCTGGTGACTTTGCCCATTCCTTCCTCACTTAAATCCAATACATTCCCATGTCATGGCATCACTTCCCGAATGCTATGGTCGTTTTTAAGAATGAAGGCTAAAGGGGCAGCTAGGTTGCTCAGTGGATAAATCACTGGCCCTGGAGTCAGGAAAACCTGAGTTCAAATTTGACCTCAGACATATAATCCATTACCTGTGTGACCTTGGGCAAGTCACTTAATCCTATTGCCTTGCAAAAACAAAAAAAGGGGGAAAATGAAGGATAAACAAACAAGTTAGTGTCTACTATGTGCAAGGCAAAGGGAATATGAAGACAAAACTAATTTCTTTCTATGTATAGTGAAAAGTAATAATCCAGCACTTAGAAAGAGGGACAAAAAGGGAATTAAGAGGGATAAAGTGACTATTATGTGCTGGAGATTTTACTAAGCATTTTAAAATCAGTATCTTATTTGAGCCTCACAACAACCTGGGAGGTAGATGCTGTTATTATCATCCATATAGTTGGGGAAACTGAGGCAGAGAGAAGTTTAAGTGACCTTCCCAGGGAAACATAGTTGGATTTGAACTTGGGTCTTCCTGACTAGAACAATGATTGCTCCGCTGCTCCACTTAGCTGTCTCTGTGGTTAGTATCTTGCTTGGGCCATAATAGTACTTAACAAATATTAGATGATGAACTGGCCAGTTTAACACTCATGTTGTCTCCTCCCATAGAACATCAGCTCTTTGCGTCTGTTTTATTTCTGAATTAGTGACCGATCAGGGAGCGAAGGAGACATTAGACAGAGTTCTCTAGAAGTAAACACGATTAGCTGGAAAGGAGAGCCAGGAGCAGCTACTCCCCAGGCCCTGGGAGGAGCTCAGAGCAGGGGAGAGATATGAGCTTTGAGATCAGAGGATCCGGGTTCTAATAGCTCTGCCCCTTGAAATCTGTGGGACTTTACCTCACCTGTAAAATGAGGAGCTCAGCCCAGATGACCTCTCAAGTCACTTCTATCTCCAAATATCTAGGCCTCGAATTCTAAGAAGGGTACGCCCAAGGGAGCAGAGGAATACTTTCCAGGCAGAAGGGATGGCCTGTGGAAATGCTGAGAGTAGAAAATAGGATGTGCTATTTGGGGAACAGCTAATAGCTCTGTGTGGCTGAACCTAGAGAATGGCAAGATCGTCTGGAGCCAGGGCTTCTGATGCCACGAGGAGGGGGAATTTGTATTTGATCTTTAAGACCTTAGAGAGTTACCCAAGATTTTAGAGCAGTAAAAAAGGCTCAGTCGGTACTCTGACAGCCATATTAAGGATGGATGAGAGCAGGGAGAACTGGGAAGGAGAGAGAACAGCTCTGAAGGCAATTATAATCAACAGTTGAAGCAAGAAAGCAATGGGGACCTGGGCTAGAGTGATACCCTTGTGTGCAGAGAGAAGGGCAGACGTGAGAGATCCTCTGTGTGTGTGTGTGTGTGTGTGTGTGTGTGTGTGTGTGTGTGTGTGTGTGTGTGGAGAGAGAGACAGACAGACAGACAGACAAAGAGCATTAATGAGAGGAAATCAACTGAAAAGATTGGAATGACATTCTAGGACTTATTGAAATGGTTTCTTCCTCAGTAACAATTTTGTAGATCCTGTTCTCTCTCTACCTCTGTCTCCCCTCAGTCTCTGTTCTGCCTCTATTTGCCTCTCTGCCTCCATGCACATGGGTGTAATTAAATGCATCAATAACCTATAAACATAATATATATGCGTGTGATCATACATGATATATAAGTATATACTTTCTATGCATTTATAATTATGATATACATTTCAGTATTCTTATATTATGTATATATGCATTCAAATACATAAAAACAGACATATATAATGTTTATTTCTACTTAGTATTTTATTTATATCATATATATGAATGTATATATACATATAAAATATACAGAAACACACACATATAGAGATAGAGATTTATATATATATATATATATATATATATATATATAAACATGCATATATAAATATACACACATATGTGATATGTGTGCATTGAAGTAACCTGACCAGGATCACATGGCTAGTGGGTGTGAGGTCTGACCAAGGGCATCCCAGCTCTGCAGCCAGTACCATTTCCTCTAAACCATCCTGCTTCTCCTTTTCTTTTCTTTCATTCAAGGTAATCAGGGTTAAGTGACTTACCCAAGGTCACACAGCTATAAGAGTCTGACGCTAGATTTGAACTCAGGTTCTCCTGACTCCAAGATCAGTGCTCTACCCAGTTAGATGGCACAGTGGAGAGAACCACTTTTGGGGAACACCTGAATTTAAATCTGCTCTCAGATGTAACACTTACTAGCTGTGTGACTTTGGGCAAGTCACTTCACCCTGACTGCCTCACATCTAGGACCATCTCCAGTCATCCTGATTCATATCTGTCCGCTGGACCCAGATGACTCTGAAGGAGAAAGTGAGGCTGGTGACTCAGCACAGGCCCTCCTCCCCTCCCCATGGTCTTCTTCAAGAACAAAAGACAAACATCATCAACATCATCATCGTCATCATGTTTGTATTAAATATACATATGTGTGCAATTTAAATTATATACATTATGTGTGTGAGTGGATATGTGACTCCAAGCCAAAAGGAGAGAAGCCTTCTCCCAAAAAGAAAGAATGCTGCATTTCATTCATTGGGTTTACATTAAAGTCTGGACACTTTTAGCCTTTCTTTGTTACCGGTGTTGGTTTGTTTGCTTCCTCAAAGCATTTAGGAGTTTAATTAAAATCCTTTTAATGGGCACATTCTATCAAACACAGTTCCCCTAGAAAAATGTTTCTCTTCTCCCCTTATTGAATTTCATTGTAAGAAAATCAAGAAAGAAAAATGTGAAAATTGCCATCACTAAAATAAATGAAGGGAAAGCCCTTGTTTGAATCTGAATCACAGCAAGTCCAGGGATATTTTCAGTTTAATTCTCCTAGAATGAAAAACCCAACACAAGACAACATGAAGGCTCTGGTTTGCAAGCATCGCAGGAACAGGATGATAAATACGCAGCTCGATTTCCATGGCAGTGTCTCTGACTTGGTTTCTCGTAAGAAGGATCATGGGTGGGAAAAGCAGCATGTTCCTATCATGAGGGGTGGGGCAAGGTCAAAAGACCTGAATTTGAATCTTAGTCTATCAGTTACTCATTGCATGACCTTGAGCAAGTCACTTAAGCTTGAGGAGTCATAGTTCGTCAACTGTAAACTGAGGCAATTGTTTAAAAAATCCTTCTAGAAAAACCCATCTAGTTCTAAATCTGTGATCATCTAAATAGGAGACTTTGATGACTATACTTGAGACAGAGAAGAATTCTGTCACCTTATGTCTTTACCCTTAAAAGAACAGTTGTGGGGCCTCACCAGTGAGCAAAGCTTTCCCAGGAGGCTATCTCAATAGATCTTGCAAAAGGTGAAGAAACCTTGAGTGAAGGAGGTGTCAGTGCTAGTAGAGAAAAGGGAATGGGCACAAGAATTATTGAACAACTGACATCAACCAGATTTGGTGACCATAAGATGGAGAAGGCAAGAAAGGACTAAGAATGACAGAACTGTAGAATTCCAGAGTGCATATCCAAAGTTCTCTTATCTTTCATTTTCTTATAACACTCAATAAGAGAGAACAACATTTTTTAGAGGAATTCCTTCCTTCCCTATACTTCTTCCTTCTTTCTTCCCTCTCTTCTTTCCTCCTTCCTTCCTCTATTATCTCTGTCCTTCCCTACTTCTTTCCTGAGGCCATCTAGGTGGACACAGATCACAGGTTAAGAGTCATCATAGATTTTAAGAATCATCTAGTTCAGGGGCAGGTAGGTGATCTGTGAATGAAGCACTGGTTCTGGAGTCAGAGGGACCTCAGTTCCAATTCAGCCTCAGTCACTGGATTCTAAACTAACTGTGTGACCATGGGCAAGTGACTTAGTCCCATGCCCCCCCAAATAAAATCATTGAGAAGAATCACCTAGTCTACCACTGGTATTTTAATGATAAAGCCCAGGAATGATGATACTCATCCAAAGTCACACAGACTATAAGAAGTAGAATAAAAACTTAAACCCAGGTCCCTTTGCTTTCAAATTCAATTATTTCCTCCACTATACTCTTGCCTCCTCTTCCACAGGTCTGGTAGTCTAGTAAGCTGGTGGCAGTGTGGAGCTCAAGACAGAAACTTAAGATAAGTTAGATACAACAAGGAGCTGTATCTGAAGACAGGAGATGTTTTCCTGAAGTTTAGGATTTAAGGATAAAAAGAGAGAGGGAGAGAGAGAGAAACACACACAAAGACAGAAACAGAGTGGGGGAAGAGAGAATGGGGGGGGACAGAAAGAGAGAGAGAGAGAGAGAGAGAGAGAGAGAGAGAGAGAGAGAGAGAGAGAGAGAGAGAGACTAAAGATTGAATTCTTGGCACTTATTCTGTTTTTTATCTATATTGTGTCTGAATTCATCTTTATTATTCTTCAATTAGACTGGAAGTTTCTTTGGGATCTTATAAAGTCTCATAATCTTGTCAGTCCTTATGGCTATTATGTGCCATATGGATGCCAATAAATGAGGCAATGATGATAAACCAATTAATAAATCAATCAACATGTGTTAACCATGTGCTATGAGTCATGACAATGATAATGATCCAGGAGGTTGCAGTGTGCATGTGTATATGAATATATTTATATATTGTACCTACTTAGAGAGTCTATATGTCCATATGTTCCATATATATTTTCATATCTATAATTGGTATTTGTAGGCAATTCAGTGCCACAGTAGATAGAGCATTGGTCCTGGAAACAGAAAGAACTGAGTTCAAATCCAGCCTCAGAGATTCACTAGCTGTATGACCCTGAGCAAATCCCTTCACCCTATTTGTCTCAGTTTCCTCACCTGTAAAATGAATTGGAGAAATGGTAAACATATCAGTGTCTTTGCTAAACAAAAACAAAAACAAAGGGGTCATGACTGAAATGATTCACCAAAAACAGTGAGAGACTATCACTGTGATTTCATAAATATAGGGTATCTCCAGACAAAGAAATTCCCACAAGCCAATGGAGGTCTGCACCTTTTCTGCAATTTGTAGATGTAAGGCGTTAGTCACTGATAAGTTAATCGACTTTCCTAGGAGTTCATAGCTAATATGGGTCAGAAGTAAGTCTTTCTGACAAGAGGGAAATCCTCTATATAATATATCATGCTACTGATCTTAAAATAATAAGAAAAACATGTTGTGGAGGTTAGTGATAGCAGTGACTTCGTGGCAAGCTAGGGAGATGGGGTTAAAGTGTTGTTTTAATTTGCTCCAAATTCCTTCCACACTATTATTTTGGAAATGAAACCATGAGAATGGGTAGGATTTGCTCCCATTCATCCCCTTACTTAAGTATATCTTCCTGGTAGGTGGGCAGAGATTCACAATTTTTCTTCAATTTAGCAAGGCGGAGGAAAGAGAGGGCAGTATTCTCTGTTACTGATATTAAGAACCTTGGATACATTTATGATGGTAATAAAATGCTGATCATGAAAATTATTAAAAGCCTGGGGATACCATAAAAAGTCTAATCTTTGATGGACTCCGGGTCTAGGTGCTCATAAAGCCAAGATATTAATATTGACACAAATACCTAAAGCATGTGTATTTGGTATGAGAGCCAGGAGCAGATGTTGGGCAGGGGTGTGGTTGGTAGCAAGTGAGGAGTCCTAACAGATGGCAGTTTGAGGGCTGATGTCTAGTCTAGCTGGGTGGCATGGGGTACACTGAAGGGTGGAAGAGGGTCTGCAGTTTAAACAGGAAGGGAAATAAAAAAGATAGATGAAAACTTTGCAACACAAAGCAATAAGGAGGTGCATGCATGGGAAGTAGGAATTTCTGCAAAACAGGAAAGGATAATAATGCCCTCTGAATAGGTGGACAGAGGATAGAGAATTGTCCTGGAGGCAGGAAGACCTGAGTTCAAATCCAACCATAGACTTGTGACACTAGCTGTGTGAGCTTGGATAATTCCCTTAACCCTGGTTATCTTGCATCCAGGGCCATCTCCAGTCAACCTGATTTATATGTGACCACTGGACCCAGATGACTCTAAAGGTGAAAGTAAGGCTGATGACTTACCTGCAACTCATTATATATCTCCCTGCTTCAAAAGTGAAGAACAAAACATCCTCATCAAGTTAGCCTATGAGTTAGGTTTGACACGTCCCCCCTTGAATCCCAAACATGATACCAACTGAGAAGGAAACCGGATTGCTAGTGCAGCGAGCGGGTTCCAGAACTCTTAAGCCTTCTCATTGATATTCCTTGGGCTATATGATACTTGAGCCATAGGTAACGAGCTGTTTATTAGACTGACCCACCAAGTTCCAGGGAAATCCAAATCACTGTGTTGTGCCACAGGAGCAGATTAAATATGAGAGTTCTACTAACTAGCTGCTGAATCCGCTTCAGTCTTCCAATCCTATGATTGAAAGCTGTTTTCCCACTTTTCCCTGCTAATTGTATTTGACATCTCACAATTTTCACAATGTACAATTTAAGCTGTGAGATGCCCTCAATTCCCTAAAGCAAAATACAGAAAAATAAATTAAGAGCCCTGGAATAGAAGACATGAGTTCTGTTCTTGACTCTGCCCATTCTTAGCTGGCTAACCTTGAGGAAATCATTTAGTCTTCTTCTCTGAATATTAGGGGTAAGAGGCGGAATGATATAATGGATAGGGAGCCCAGGTTAGAATTGGAACAACCAGGGTTCAAATCTGACCTCTGAACTAACCTGACTCTGTGACGCTGAGAAAAGTCATATAACTTCTCAGTGGCCCCTGTCAACTCTGTAAGACTATAAATTATAGAGAAAGTGGCTATCTGTATCAGTATAGAGAATCTTTTTCATTGGGAGTGCCTATATTCCCAATTCATTGGATGCCATCCAAGAAACAGTTATAAAGAGGAAACATTGTTAGAATAGTTAGGATTCTAGATTTGACTCCAGAGACAAATCATTTCTTGCACTAAACCTAGAATTCTATAAGAATTGAGAAAGACAGATCACTGCGATTCATTTTATAATCTAATTGCTATAAACAGTGGCACCTGAGGCTCCCTTCCTCACCCAATCACTTGATTCCATTGGGTTCATTTTAAAAATAATCACAGTAATATGAAACTAGGCACTGGGAAACTATAGCTTATGTCTTGTACACATTAAAATCTCAAAGAACCAAATAACCTAGACCATTCTAAATAAACTCTTTTGCCAGAATAAACTCAATTGGCAGAAAGAGAAAATAACTCTGAAAATTGTGAGGGATTAAGATGACTCCACTAGTCAAAGGATAGACATCATTTTGGAAACAAGAGAAGTGGTTAGGAATAATTTAATGTTTTTTCCATTGGCACATTTGTGTCGGGAATAATAAATGATCATCATAAATGAATTAGGAAGACGTTGCTTTCCATTAGGCATAAAGCACTGAACGAGGACTTGGCATCTGGAAGAGAACTTTCAGGTCTTTTCTGATGCCAGTAGACCTCTTGGCCAAGATCAATAGTAAATGTCCAAAGGAAAAGACAGAGTGAATATTATGAGTGGGGCATGCCATTTAGGGGCATGGCAATATATTTTCTCTGGGGAATCAGTGCATAATACAGTTCCAATATTGATGATTGTCAAATTGCAACTGAACCAAAGTGGTAGATTAAGATGAAGCCAATAATTTCCTCTTAAAGACCAATTGAAATTCTGAGGGACATTATTTTCTTTTTCTGAACTTAGAATTATTGGACCTAGATCATTTTCAGTGTGAAAAGAATGTCTAACCCTATCTGGGAGAAAGCAGAAGGAAAGCAGTTGATTTGGAGTCTAAGGATTTGAGTTCAGTTCCTGGGTTTTTTTCCTTGTATATATTACATGTACATAATTATTTTCATGATATCTTTCCCATTGACTTGTGAATTCTTGCCTTGAGAGACTAATGTTTTTGCCTTTCTTTGTGTAACCCTTCCTTCTTTTTCTCCAAATGCTGTAAGAACTCATCATAGTTCCTAGAGTTTCCCTCCTAAACATCTGTAACGAAGGTACCATGATGCTTTCCCTCATAAGACATGCTGATATTTGTACTTCTAATAAATCACATAGTGTCTGGCCTCCAGTAGGCCCTTAATTAATACTTGTTGACTTACTCATTTGACTGACTGGCTAAGATAAACTCAATATTATGACTTCCTGGGCATCTTCTCTCTCTTTTTTTTTTTTTTTGGCTAGAACCATAAATGGGGGGGGGGGGGAGAGAGAGAGAGAGAGAGAGAGAGAGAGAGAGATAGAGAGAGAGAGAGAGAGAGAGAGAAAATTTCCCTTTAAGAAAAGAGAAGGGGCAGCTAGGGGGCATAGTGGATAGAGTCAGGAGTACCTGAGTTCAAATCTGACCTCAGACACTTAATAATTACCTAGCTGTGTGGCCTTGGGCAAGCCACTTAACCCCATTGCCTTGCAAAAAAAAAAAAAACCTAAAAAAGAAAATAAAATAGAAGAAAAAAGGGAGCATGATAGGGCTGAACATTTTACTAAACTACTTTTTTTTTGGGGGGGGGGGGATCAGGTCATCCAAAGATGGATGCTTATGGGCAACCTGTGAGCCAAGGGCATTGTGCTGGTTCACTTAGATAAATTTCTTGTCTAATCTGTAGTTTGTTCCCATTTCATCTCTACCCTAAACACAATGTCCCAAAGTCAGAATCTTAGAGTGGGTATAGAACTCAGAGGTATTCTAATTCTATCAAGAACAACAGCAGCCAGAATAGCTGCATTTTCATGGTGCTTTGCTATTTGCAAATCATTTTCTGTACATTATGTTATTTGATCCTTACAATTTTGTGAAGTATGTTATTATAATCATTTCATAGATGAGGGAAACAAGGCTGAGAAAAGTCCAGTGACTTGTTCAGGGTCACCCAGCTTAGATGCCTCTGAAACATTTTAACTTGGGACTTCCTTACTCCAAGACTGGTACTCTTGTCTCCTGTAGTAGCAGTAGCAGCTGCACAATAATCAGCAATAACATCTCCAATTTAGACATTTGTAAGTGGGTGCAGTGCTTTATAGCATCTCATTTGATTCAGACTATGCTGAGGTAGAGGCTATTATTTCTCTTTTATAGGTAGATAAATTTAGAAAGTAAGTGACTGGCCCAAAGGTACACAGATAGGGAGTTTCTGAGGTAGGATTCTATGTCCCATCTTTCTGTTTCCAAATCCAATTCAATCTCCACCCCACCAGGCCATGTCCTAACTAAACAAAAATCCCCTTTATTACAATCCTCACAATTTGTCATTCAATTTTTCTGGGAAGTTTTTGTCAATTAGATAAAACCATCTTCCTCTAAATTGTTTCGAAATTCTTGAACCCATTAGAGGGAAATGTATTATAGTCATGTCTCTTAGTGTTGGGAACGATATCCTAACATGGAGTCTAAATCTACCACTCTCCAATTTCCTCTCATTAATTCTTAGTTTGACCTTCTGATGAGTAGAGAGAGGCTGATCCTCTGCTATCAGTGACTCAATGAATGTCCAACTGAAGGAATCCCCCCCAAACAGCATCAGAATCCTTTGAGAAATTATCATTCATATTGGTATTTCTTGAAAATACCATGTCATAAAAGGGGTCTCCACAAAGACAGCCTGGACCTCAAAAATAATTCCTACTCACATGATTTTTCTTTGCTTAGGTTACACCAGTTTGGTTCTTGTCTTTTATCATCAAAGAAGACCAAAATGATATCACTATGTTTGAGACAAATTACAGTGTCCAACTGTGGCTGATCACACCAATATGAGCTCAGAATGCTCTACCACAGGTCAGGCACAAATAGTCCATGTGAATACCCAGGAAAGGTATTCTAAACTTGGAAATGTCATGCTTCCTCTGAGCCACTTCAATTCTGCCCTTCTCATAAAGCATAGCATCCTCACTTATGGGGACATGCCATGCTGGGTGGTCCTGTGCCAGTGTCTCCCAAGCTGTACAATCAATTCTAATATTGTTAAGAGAGATCTTCAAGGGATCCTGGTACCTTCTTCTGACCCCCTTGTTAACCTTTCCTTGTGTGAGTTCTCCATAAAATAGTTTTGTGGTTTGGGGCATTTTTTTGTCAAGCATACTTCTGGCATTCTGATAACATGACCAGCCCATTGTAATTGTACTCTCTGTAGTAATGTTGGAATGCCAGGCAGTTTAGTTTAAGAAAGGACCTCAGTGTCTGTCATCTTCTTCTGCCAGGTGATCTTTAGGATCTTTGTAAGACAATTTTATATGGAAGCTCTTCAGTTTCCTATCATGGTGCTGGTAGATTGTTAAGGTTCTACAGGCATAAAGTAATGAGGTCAGTAATCAGTCTTCTCTCCCACACTTTCTTTTGGAGACTCACAAATTCTGAGCTAGCTCTGGTAATGTGTGTATCAACCTCACTGTCCATGTGTACCTCCCTGGAAAGTACTCTGTCAAGGTAAGTGAATTTGTCCACAGAACTCAAAACTTCTCCATTTGTTGTAATCGTTGGTTCCACATTTAGATGAGGTGGTGCTGGCTGTTGAAGCACCTGGACTTTCTTATTAACTGTTAGATCAAAATTAGTACAAGTAGCAGGGAATTCTCCACTTTGGTCTTGGCCTGTAGTCTTTTCACATTGAAGAATTTGCCATCGGTGCAATAGCTGACCTTGAGGTCATATTCATCTTCACTGAAGGCACTCAATAAAATGATTGAAAACATCATGCTAAAAAGCATGGGAGCAAGGACAAATCCTTGTTTCACTCCATTGGTGACTGGGAAATCTCGAGAGAATCATTCACTATTCAGAACCTGGGCAAGCATGATGAAATAAATGAACTTCTTCGGGCAACCAAATTTCCATAAACCCTCACAACTGACATTATCAATTGGTCTGATCTACAAATGTTGTATTCAAACTTCTGCTCTGTTCCTTGCTTTTTTCCCCCTGCAGTTATTGGGCAGCAAACACCATATCTACTGTTCCTTGACCTTTCTGAAGCCACACTGGTTTTCAGGGAGGTGACCATCTTCGGGTGAAAGATCAGTCTATTGAGAAGGACTCTGGCAATGACTAAAAGAGAAATATCCCTGTGATTTTCACAGGAAAATATATTCCCTTTATCTTTATAGAGATGGATGATGGAAGTTTTCTTGAATTCTTGGGGAATAACCTACTAATACATATAACCTGGAACATTTCAGTCAGTTTTGGATGAGCAATGGACTCCCCACCTTGTAGATCTCAACTGGAAAATAATCTGCATCAGGTACTTTGCTACTTAAAAAGAGTCTAATAATATTCAAAACCTCCTCTTCCGTTGGAACTTCAGCTGGGAATGATTGACTTCAACTTGAGATAAATAGTCAATGGGTTCTGTATTGATTGATGATGATCTGTTAAGAATACTATGGAAGTGTTCAACTCATCTCTCTAGAATTATGTTCCTATCATTAATCAATGTAGATCCATCAGCACTGAGTCATTAAGATGTACCATAAATAGTGTTCAGGGCATCATAAAAACATTTTAATTTGTTACTATCTGTGTAAAACTGAATTTCATCTGCCTTCTTGCTGAGCCAAGAGTTCAGCATCTCTCTAACCTTTGCTTCTACTTTACTTTTGATGAAATTAAAAGCTGCCTTCTTAGAAATGGATGAACTATCCTGCTGGTAAACCCTGTGGAGAACTCATTTTCATTTAACCGCTTCTGTATTTCCCTATTATTTTCATCAAACCAGTCTTGAGGTTGGTGAGTGTTTTGGCCTAAATGAGCAGATGCAGTACTGTACACCAGATATCTGAAAGCTGCCCACTCTTTTTCTGCTCGACTGTTGCCAACTGTATGTTGGCTCAGTTTTCCCTCCAAGATAGCAATAAACTGTTCCAGTACAGAGAGACATTCTAACCTCCTGACATTAATTTGGCTATGTCATATTGCCTTGGGACTGCTGTTTTGTTGAATGTGCATGTTTAGCTTAGAGAAGATGAGTCTGTGATCAGTCCAGCATTCTGCACCCCACATTGCCTTTGTCACTCTCACATCCTATCTCTTCTCCTTACAAATCACAGTCTGTTAGGTGTTAATGTTTGTCACAAGGTGAAATCCAGGAAGTTTTATTGTGTTTAGGTAAATGGAAGACTGTATTGTGATGAGAAGGTCATGAGATGTACAAGTCTTCAGTAGTAGGTAATCATTGCTGCTCATATTTCCAACTCTATTTCTCCCAAGGACTCCCTGCCATATCTGATAATTTGAGCCTACTCTAAGAATAAAGTCATCTAGAACTATGAGCTTATCCTCTTTTGGTACATTGATGATAAGGGTCTCTTCATAAATTTTTTTCTTTAACTTTATCATTGTTATGGTGGAAGCATAGCCACTGATGATGATGATGGCAGGATAATTTCCTGGAAATGGCAATCTCATTGTCATGAACCTGTCATTCACTCATTCACTCAAGAATGTTGATTAGATTAGTTTTGTTTGCAAAATCTATCCCAGTTTTACAGCGCTCCCCTTCACTGCAGCCTCTTCAGAAAAAACATGTATCCAGTTCCCACTTCAGTAAGCTGGCCTTCATTTGCCAGCCCTGTTTCACTGGGGCTGCTATTTGGATTTGCTACTTCCTGAGGTCTCTTTCAACAAGAGCTGTTCATCCTTCAGATCTATTTGAACTTGTGTTGTCTATGAATGCGTGCATGTTCCATGCACCGATGGTGAGAGGAATCTTCTTTGAAGAAGTTTTTGTAGATTTTTTTTGTGTCTTGACCTCACTGTGGGATTCCCAACCTGTCAAAGTAATCAGGCCAGGGCTGGGTAAGCAAACATTTTGTTTTTGTTTTTGTTTTTTAAGGTTTTTGCAAGACAATGGGGTTAAGTAACTTGCCCAAGGTCACACAGCTAGATAATTATTAAGTGTCTGAAGCCAGATTTGAATTCAGGTCCTCCTGACTCCAGGGCCAGTGCTCTATCCACTGTGCCACCTGGCTACCCCCAGAAGCAGACAATTTTAAGGCACCTTTTCTAGCCCCTTCCTTGCATCAGGAGGTGAATGGTGCAATCCTTAAAAGGGCTGCTCAGTCACCCAGGAGGCTGCTGAATCCTACTGCTACTTTCAGTGGAGAAATGGTCCCATGGCCTGGGGTGCTTGTGTACAGGGTTGTGACTACAGCTCCCAGGGTATGCACACTTGCTGCTTGGTCACTCATCTGTCACCACAGGACTTTGAAGAGTGGTAAAATGTGGGGAATGGCTTTTGATGCGTGCATAAATTGGATTTAAGTGCGGTATTGCTGCATGAAGTCATTTGCCTCATTTTCTCTTCCAAAGTCACAAAGATCCAGCATGGTAAGATAGTCAAGACCACTGGTGATGGTTCTAGATGCAGTAGATGACTTTGGTGTCTTTGATGTCTAACCAAATTGTAAGGACTCCACAGCACCTACTTCAGCTGACTTCATGGCTGTTGGAACAAAGTGTTCTCATCCACCCATTCCACCAATGGAAGTCTTCACATACTTGGGGGTAGACACCCTCTACAACTCACTGATGACTTTGAGACTCCCTCAGGTATCCCCAACCTAGTTTAGCCCACCTGCAGAAACAGTTAACTGGAGTGTAGTCACTGTGCATACAACAGCTTCTTGAAGCCCCAGGAAAGAGTTAGATGGCCCAGGTGGGCATCCAAGGTAGAAAGCCATCCTGAAAAGGGTTCAGCAAGGGCAGCTAGTGGATAGTGGATAGAGCACTGGCCCTGGAGTCAGGAGGACCTGAGTTCAAATCTGAAATCAGGCACTTAATAATTACCTAGCTCTGTAACTTTAGCCAAGTTACTTAACCCCATTGATTGCCTTAAAAAAATTTTAAAAAATTAAAAATAAAAAGGGTTCAGAAATCTTCACACCAAAGGTACTGGTCTTTCTTGACATACCACGCACTCCTATACCAAGAGGGCTAGGAGCCATCATACCTAGATTACAAACTAACAAATAGTAAGCAACAGTCTGTATTTTACTGGCACACAGAGAGGGCCTAATACCTATGCTCATTGACAGATTGATTTATTTATTACCATATATGTGATCTTGGATATTGCTGCATCTCTTGGGCCTCATTTTGCTTCATCTATCAAATGACAGCATCTGATAAGATGAGCTATGAAATTCATTCGTAAATCTTACATTTCTTCCCTAAATTCATGTGAAATTCTTGAAGGTCAAACTCTTTCTTTGACTGTTTTTTTTCTGTTTTTCATTAGAGTTCTGAGGTCATCTCCATAAGTCAGGACCCTGAAATTCATTACTGGCATAAGGTATAACAGAGTACTTCCAGTTACAAAACATCCTGGGCTCTGCATTCTAACAGTGACCCTCATGCTGATTTGGGATTAGACAATTTGTTCATGCTGATTCTATTTCAGTTGCTTTACTTGGAAAATTAGAAGCAAATGCTAATGACTTCAGGGGATTTTGATGAAAACTAGAGATCTACAAAGCAAATCTCAAGCCACCTAAATACTCCAGAACAAAAAAATCATACTCCGATGTTTCTAAGGAGAGAATCAAAACTATGTTATTATCAACTTCACGGCTCACAGAAGCTGAATCCGGTATATTTTTGTTCCAATCAAAATGTATTCTTAAACTCAGATAGGAATCTAATTTTCCTTTGAGGACTCTTTCTGTTCACCAAAAGATGGCCTGAAGAATTCCAGAAAAGGACACCCTTGAGGTCAGAAAGGCCTGGTTTCAACTTCTTCCTCTAACCCCAAACTTGGGCAGACATGGGAAATTTACCTAATTTCCCATTGCCCCAATCAGTTCTATAAACTAATGTAGATTTGATTAGTGGAGGGGGGGACTTCCATACAGGATCATCAAAATAGGAATTGAGTCCAACTCCCTCATTTTGCAAATGAAGAAACTGAGGCCTAAAGAGTTGAAGTGATACCCAAGGCCATTTGGGTAGCAATTTATAGAACTGAGATTTGAACCCAGATATTCTTGGCTCCAGAATTAGTAATTTCATTATACAAATTTTAAGCCACTTAAAGCCATCAGTGTATATATTGAACTTGTCCCTCTAGTTTATATTCTGCTTGAAGCTATAACAAACCTGTGCTCAATGGGCAAGTATCAGCCAAGAACATTAACTGAACCTTTTAAACAGCCTCAATCTCTGCCATCCTCTCAGCTTCAAATGAAGAGACATGACTTTTCCCTGCACACACACTGCTAGCTCATTTTATTATTCTTTGAAGCACAAAATTATGGTAAACCTGACTTTATCAACAGCTATGAATTTTCACAGAGGCAAAGAAATTCAAATGTAAGAATCCATCCCAACATCTCATCAGTCATGATAGAGTAATTTTCCAACATTTTCCATCACCTAATTAGATCGTATTTCTTTTATGAGCTCTTGTACTCACCCAGGGAGCAAGGATTCTTTCTGGAGTCATTTTAGAAATGCACAGTATCACCATTTTGATTCACTTTCATTCCAGAATGCTCAAGACAGGACCACTAAGGACCCATCAACAGTGCCTAGCCAAACAAATGCCATTTTAAAAAATCCATTTCTTATTTTGGGGCTCAAGAGTTTTCTTATTTGCATAATTATTACCTGCATTTGTCCATACAGAGTGAGAAAGCAGTTATTAGAATCTGTTCAGCAACAAAACAAGACAAGATAAACAAAGCAAAATAAATTATTTTCTGACTTCCAATGGGTCTGCTTGATAGGCAGGGCTTTGAGCTCTACTTTTCCTCTATATTTTCCTTTCTTTTTTTTCAACCTAACCTTAAATCACTGAATGAGCTATCTGAAGCATCCCGATGCCTGGGGAAGATCTAAGCTTAAAAAAGTCCCTGCATCTGGGGTCATCTCCAGTCATCCTGACCTATGTCTTGCCACTGGACTCAGGTGACCTGGAGGAGATGATGAGGCTTATGACATTGCATGGCTCTGATTCACTTAAATTCAATTCATTTACAACTCAAGATATCATCCTCCTGATGTCATTGGTCCTCTTTGAAATCAAAAGAGAATAACAGTGTATATTGTATGTACCTATTGGTGCATGAGTGGTCTGACTCTTTAGATCATGGATATCCAACCTTTTAGCTCTTTTGGGTTGCATCATCCAAGAAAAACTTGTCAAGGGCCACATATAGAATTTAATATTTACTTATGACTACATTGCAATCCATATTACCAGTGAGTGTAAAAACAAAATATAATAATGCACCAAAAATTTTTTTTAAAAAGAATATAATAATGCCATGTGAATGGGCTTCGAGGGCTGGGGTTAGAATAGCTACTTTGGCTTTGTGATTTCCATAAGGGCAGTCTATTTTGTTTCTTTTGGGAATTCTTTGGAGTTTTACAGTAATAAAAGTTTGTTGAGTGATTGATTGATGGTAGGAAGGAAGGGACTATGGAAGACTATGCAATGGTCAAAGCAAATACATGAAAATTTTCATTAGGGAAGCGTTCAATGACTCACCTATTGTGGTGGATAATTCTTTGGGCTGTCTTGGGACTCCATTAACCATTTATTATGCCTGGTTTATGAATAAATAATATACCTCAGATTGATTCCTCAGTCATTATTAATTACCCACCACACTACTAGGAATGTGCCACTAGGTTCTCTGTATTTCTCCACATCTATCAAAGAAACTCATTCTCATGTTTTTCAGTGACCATATTTCCCCATTAAACCAACCCAAAGATCCTCCCTAGCTGTCAGCACTCTCTGAGGGATATGTGTTTATTTAAATAAAGCTGGGAAGTATAGTAGCCCCACACGAAAGATGTCGATACCTGTTATTCATTGGTTTGAAAGCAAGGACACTTTAATGATCATTCCTTTACCTTCTGCCTTCTACCATCAAGATCATTTATGGTGTAGAAATTTGATCAATATTTGAGGGAACATCCTATCAACTTTCAGAGATGGCTACTTACAGTAGTAGAGTAAGATTAGACTTAAAGATTTTTTTAAATCACCCCTAGTTTTAATATTTTCTGGTTATCTATATTTTCTCTCAAAGGCTTAGAAACATAATGAGAGAAGTCCCATGTAGCATCAAATTGCTCAGCAAAGGAAGTTTTCAGAATGGTATCAGTCTTTAGTCTCCTATATGAGAAATATGACTTTTCCATTGATATTGCATCTGATTTCTTGGATGGCTTCCACCATGGGGTCTACACATCACTTCTATATGTAAATGGCAGAACGAGATCACCAAAAATGGTCATCTTAGAGTGAAGTCAACCTTCCAGCAGGCAACCCAGTGCATTATGGATAAAGATGGCATGTCTTTATAACTCCCTCTGATTAACTAAGGAATGGTGACCTTACACAAGGGAAATAGGAAAAAAACTGCTCTAAAGCTGTAGTTCACAATATAAGTTTGAAGACCTTGGAGAAGGCAGGGGAAAGGGTGATAAAGTTATTATAAAGGGTCTGATAATCCTTATGCATTATAATTTTGATCTACAATTTTGATATTTATTTAGCTCCAAAAAATATGCAGTGTGACAGTTCAATAAATCAACAAACATACCTTCTGTACACTGAATATAAAATATGTTGTATTTACACATATTTATTGCCTCTTTGCAAAGGTATGCATATTGAATCTGTTAGGAAAGCCCAAATTCATTCAAAATTGTTGCCAAATTCAGAGTAACTTCCTAATTTCAAAGATTTTCTCAATCCACAGATTCTCATCACTCATGTTTAATCCTATGGGGGATCTGAAATTCTGTCCCTAAAGAGGAGTCCACACACCTTCAAAAGGTTCACCGAAGAATATCCCATAATGCTGTAGCATGAATACTGACCAGGTCTGCTTCATTTCTTGAAGGGCATCACATCTTGTGCCTTGACCATGTCTGCATCTTTTCTCACTCCTCCCCAGAAAGAAAAGTCACCAAGGTTAGTGAAGAGGAGTTCACTGCTCAAAAAAAATCGGATTGTGATGATATTTGTGAGTTTCTCTGAAATTGATGATCAAACTTTTTCTTCTATTCAGGATGTCTTGCCATTTATCCTCCTGTTCCCCAGTCCCATCTGCAATCATCACCTGAACCAGACACCCAGAGATCAAACTTCCTACCCTGGAATAGTCCATCTTTTCAGCCCTGGGACACTGCCCTTAGCTAAGCTATTCTGATTAGGGGAGTAAAGGACAACAGCTCCACTAGTCTACTGTTTTTATTTGGCTGGAAACCATCATTTGCATCCATCCATCCTAGAGGGCAGACAGAGGATCATAGTTCTCAAATTGGAAGGCACCTTAAAAACCAAGTAGTCCAACTCCCTCACTGTATAGTTGAGGAAACTGAAGCAAAAGTAGATTAAGGGGCTTCTCCTAGATCTCTCAAGTAGTAGCAGAGACAAGAATAGAATAGAGGTCCTTCGTTTCCAGAATCAGTGTTATTTCCATTGCATCCTTCTCATACCATTTGCTACGTTGCTACCAAAGTCCTCCCCCACCCCTCCATCCTGGATTTCACCTCTTGCTCTGGGAACAATAATTAAATCCATGGTTCCATTACTTCCTGAAAGGGATTGATAATGGATTGCCCTATGGCTCCACTTACTTTCCCTGTGATTTTATTTATGTCTCTCTCAGATAAAATCTTTTCAAATTTATGTTGTTTACGTTTATAAAGATAGGGCTTCTCCTTTTCTTCTCTTCCCCTCCCATCCCTACCTTCCACATGGTTCTTCTTGAGTGATGTTTACTAAAGCCCATCACTTGTCCCAGGCCTGGAATAACTCCAGTTCTCAAACTAGCATGATAGATATAGCCAACTTCGAGGGCATGATCAAGTTTCCTAAACTTACCTAAACATGATTCCTGTGCAGTATCCAAATTGAAGATCCAAGGACCATTGGCACTTATTCCATAGCCTATGACTGATGGCTGATTGATTGATTGATTGATTGCTTCAAAGTCTATGATTTAATTGGATAAAGCATCAGGTTATCTCCTTTTTTAAATTTTATTTTTCCAGTTATGTAAAGATGGTTTTCCACATTCATTTTCTGTAAAATTTTGAGTTCCATATTTTTCTTCCTCCCTCCCTTCCCTCTCCCTCTCTATAGGTAGGTTAAACGTCTACAATCATGGTAAACATATTTCCATAATAGTCATATTGTAAAAGAATTTACCAAATGATAAAGTTCCTGCCCTCAAACAGTTTACATTCTATCAGGAGAGCAAAATGTTTATCATTAAGTATATACACAAGAGTTGCAAAAAATTCGAATTGCAGGACCTTCCAGAGTTAATGTCGGCAGAATTTTTAGGAACCTAGGGTCACCTATGTGTTATGAGTAAGCAATTGGGGAGGCTTTTCCAATCCTTCTAAGAAAGACCGTTTATGTGTGTCTCTACCATGGAGCACTCTCCCAAAGTTAGACTTCTGCTTCTGTGGGATGGTAAGGCATGATTTTGGCTAGTCAAAACATCATAGACCTGAAGTGAAGCAATCAGAGCTGAGCAGGTTGCACTAGAGGCAAAACCATTCGCATAAAGCAAAACCTCAAAACTATTAACACCAATGAGTCACACAAAAATGTGACAGTTCCATGTGAAAACATCTTGGAAAGGGTCATCACTTCCCAAGATCCTAGAATAATGGTCTTAGAAAGAACTTAAAAATGGTTTAGATCAGTAGTTTTCAAAGAGAGGTCTGGGGACCCTGAAGGTTCCCAAAGACTCTATGAGTGGGGGGAGTTCATGAAGTCAAAACAATCTTATATAATAATATCAAGATGTTTTCATTATAATATGATAAATATCAATGGATTTAGTCCATATCAACAAAAACTCATCTTGTAGAAGATCCTCAAGAATTTTTAAGAATATAAAGGGAGCCTGAGGCCAGAAAGTTTGAGAACTGCTGATCTAGCCCAATTCTCTTTTGTGATATGTGAGGACACAGAGAAGCACCTTGGCCAAGATCACCCAATGAACTTATCAGGAGAAAATTCAGAATTTGAACCCACTTTTTTTCCCTTTCCCACCAATGAATATGTCATCCTATTTTTTTAATTTATAGAATTCTTCAAATTTCAAAAAGTGCTTTATAAATATCTCATTTTATCTTTATTATAATTTTGAGAACTAGATGTTATCAGAACACATTTTACAGAGGAAGAAAATGAGACAGAATTTTTTGCATCTCTTCTGTATATACTTAATGATAAACATTTTCCTCCCCTGATAGAATGTAAACAGTTTGAGGGCAGGAACTGTATCATTTTTTAAATTCTTTTGCAATATGACTAATATGGAAATATGTTTACCATGATTGTACATGTTTAATCTAAATGTTTCACTACATGTTCAACTGAGTCAGAATTTGAAGCTAAAGTTTGTCCAATATCTCTGGTATATTGCAGCACTCAGGCCAACACCCTGAATCATCCTCCTCTTATTTCTACCTGTTGGATTCTAATCTCAGCCTTCACGGTCAAGTTTGAGTGTCTCCTCCAACTCAGTGGGTGGGCTATAAGATGAACTAAAACTAAAACTTCTGAAACACATCATTCATTCCTGTCATTCCACATTATGGTTTCCAAGAAGTGTCTTTCTAAATTTCTGTTAGGAAATTTGTCTTCAGAGTTAATTATTTAAAATACAAACAACAAAAACAAATCCATTAAACTGGAGAGCCACTTGTGAAATCATCAGAGGAAGCAGAAAGGTCATGATCTAAATTGGTGATGAGCTGATGAGCTCATGGATTTAGAAATGGTGAGTAAATAGGACATGAGGGCAGAGAGACAAATCAATGCTCATCTCACATAGGGAAGAATTTCAACAAGCTTTCTATCGGGGAGGAAACATTGTTCTTTCCAAGGCTTTCCTACATTGATGAGGTTCCTTCCTGAATATAATTATAGAAGATCCCATGAACTCATATATCAATTTTCTTGTCTTCAAATATAATGACTGTAATAACAGATAATGTCCTTCAAGAGATAATCCTCCAACTCAAGAACTAAATGCTCTAGAGGGATGCTGCAAAAGATGCTGAAGAAATGACTTTTTAAATGAATGAATCTATGTGTTCACATGGCTGATTCAAAAACAAATGAATTATTTAAGTTATATCGGGTATTTTTTATTAATTGTAACTCTCTACTCCTCCATATTCATAGTTAATGGAGTCGAGTGACATAGCTAATGGTCATTGATATTCAGCACATTAGTAAATTGAGCCCAAACTGGTTCCTCTGTCTGGGTCTATTGGTTTGCATATTCCAACTGGCCTCCTCATTTGCTCTGAGAAAATCAAATGGGTATTTAAATTAATAGTTAGCTTGGGAAAAAAAGAGTAAACACAAATTAAATCCATTACTTTCCCAGATCTCATCAATATTGTTTTGATTAATCCCTGTTGTAGGCAGAAGTTCATAAAGTTAAATAAACTTTAGAAGTTGAATTGTCTATATAAGTGTAATCCACTGATTTGCTGATTCACCTTCCTGAGGTTAAATCCAGCCTCAGACACTTCCTAGCTATGACTCTGGGAAAGTCATTTCACCTAGCTTTTTTTTTTCATTTTCCTCAGCTATAAAATGGGCTGCAGAAGAAAATGGCAAACCTAGCTTTGCCAAGAAAACCCCAAATGGGGTCACAAGGAGTTGGACAGAACTGAAACAACTAAATAACAAAAGAAAGACACAATGGTCTTCCTTAGGCCCTAGGGACCTCATTGATTAATTCCTTTACTCTCATTTATTGTACTGCATTGATCGAAATACAGATAATTACAAAATAAAAATTGTATTCCCTAAAATGAGATAGTATAGCTAATTTATCAGATTATGGTAACATTCATAGACATGGTGAAAGATATTAGATTAATATGTAAAATGCAATCCTTAGCTTTCTGGGGGAGGAGAAGATCCATTGGATTTCTCATTACATTTGAAAAAAAAAATACTTACCTCTTTCATTACAGATTGAATGCCAGTGTATGAATTACTATGTTTCTTTTGCTCCTGGATTTTAGAAAAATGAAATTAATCCTCTCACTTCTGTTTTCCATGAATAGCTACAGCTTGAATACAAACTTATTTGTTCCAGAACAAAAACTCCTGAGACAAACTATTCATTCCCAACTATGGTTTCTAGGAAGTGCCTTTCTAAATTTGTGTTAGAACATTTTTCTTTTCATGGAAACACTTGCATTAACTGAGGTTGAGTGAAGTGAGCAGTATCAAAAGAACACTGCACCCATTAGTAACAACATTGTGAGCTGATCAGCTATGATGGATGCAGCTCCTCTCAGCAGTTTGGAAATCAAGGACAACCCTGAGACATTTACTATGGACAATGCCATCCAAATCCAGAGGTGGAAAAAACTACAGCATCACAGTGAAGCATACTATGTACATTTTTTTAAAAAAAACTTCTTTTATGGTTTTCCTTTCTTTCTCCTGTATATTTTCTTTCCCCTTAGTTCTAATTCATTTTTCCCACCACAATTAATGTGTAAAAATGTGAAACACAAATGTACATGGACACCTTTTACCAGACTGTTCACCAACATGGGAAGGCGGGGAGGTAAGGGAAACAACGTGGTACAAAAATATGGAATTCATAAATTTGCAAATAGATGAATGTTAAAAAAAACTACCATTGCATATAAATAGAAAAAAAAATAATAAAATTTCAAGAAAAAACACATTTGTCTTCTGAGTTAGTTTATTAAAATAGTAACAACAAGAACAAAAATCCCATTAAATTGATTCTGGATCTTTTTTTTTCCTCCTCCTTTATTGAAAATAAAAAAAATGGAGAAAAAAAGAATGGGTCATGGTTATTCTTAGTCAAGAACCATATTTCATCAGTGATTTCTCAAAATTTTACCAATCTAGGGCAGTCTCCCAGATCCATTCTTCTGCATGTGCATCAAGAAGTCTCCTTCTGCTAATTGAGTCTTGTCTGTTCTTCTAGGAATACAAAGTGAGATATGGTTCCCTGAACCCTTGTCTGAAGGAGTAAGTTATAAAAAAAGTTGTAACAACTCACATAGGAGACATGGAAGAAATGGAACAAGAATCATCAAAAACCTAGTATATATCCAGCAATACATTACAATTATTATCTCATTTGATCCCTATTTCACACATAAGGAAACTGAGGCTGACAGAGATTAAGTTTCTTGTCCAGGGTCACACAGTTATTATGCATCTGAGGCCAGGTCACTCCGACTCTAGGGCTAGTTCTCTATCCACTGCATCACTTAGTGATCTAAGGGATGATTGGTAAAAAAACTCTCTGACTCATCATATCTTGTAAGTGTTCCAATCCCTGTATCTGTTATCACTTCCATGCCTGACTAAAGCAGGGACAAATATCCAGAACAGATCACCACCATTTCAGGTGAGCCCTTCTGCTGATTTTTATAAGCTATTGCATTTAAGATGAAAAAATATTGGGTGATAGGAAATCTATTCCCACCTTGACAGTAGTGTTTTATTTTCCCCCATCCTGTGCCTGTACATTTGTGCCTTCTAAATTTCAATATTTTTAACAGCTTCTCTCCCTTCACATCCTTTTACCTTGTCAAGATGGCACTTTCCCTTCCCTCTATCTCCAACCTGCTCCACTAACCCTGAGAGTTTGATTCTCTCAAAATTTACCATAGCACTAGTGTCATTGACATCTCAAATGTCTTCCCTTATTGTCTTTTATAATGCCCAAGATCTATGGCACCTATAAACATTTACTCTGCAATTTGGTAGAGGGAACCAGAGAAGGAATGTATTAAAATAATTGGGAAGAAATGAGAAACTTAGTCTAGAATCAGTTGGAGCAGTCCCTTGATGGGCATCTCCCAAGGTAACCGAAAGATAATACCTATACTAGGGATATCATAGGAAAAACAATCTAAATTATCTCTGAAGCTTAATATTTTATACTACATTTTTGTTGGTTGGTTGGTTTTGCCTTTGTTTAGTTGATAGTAAAAAACTCTTCAAAATGAAAAGCAACAAAAACATCAACCTCTTTCTTTGATGTGTTGAGTAGAAAAGGGTGGGGTAACTCATTCCTCTCTGATCTATCCTCCCGACTCTCCAAGGAACTTTTTCTTCCATGCTGTTGAAATTTCTTCACACTGGGAGCTCATTCCACCTCTAGGTTAATCTCTTATTGGATGTATCTTATTCCCCTGATCTTTCTGTCTCTTTTTTTCTGCCTGTCTCTATTTGTCTGTCTGTCTCTCCCTTATTATCTCTGCCTCTATCTCTGTCTCTATCTGTCTTTCTCCCTCTTTCACGTACGTAACTATATCTTCCTGCTTGTAATTGAATTATTAACACTGAGCACAGTGCTTGGGACATAGTCAATTCTTATGCTTCTTATGCTTGTTGACTTGCACTTAAGGCAGGAAAATCTTATGAGAATTGGAGTACCCTAGAGGTCAGATGTGATTGTGTGATCTGGTCTCCTTCCTTCCTGGGTTGCTGTGGTGTCTGTAAGGGACTGTTGTTTGTGTGTGTGTGGGACTACTAAGTAAACTTTTACCACCTGCTGTCCTCAAGCACCAGAGCATTATTTGATTTGTAATTAGAGAATGCCTCAGGATTGGGAATAAAAAAGGGTATTTAAGCACTTGCTTGGGGTTGAGTAAATGGTCATCTTTGTCTCCTGCCTCTTCAGTGTCCACTTCATTGGGTGCCCCTCCCTTCCCTCTTCCTTGAACCCTCCAGAATGGAGAGGGTCAATGTGTTTGCTGGTGATTATGGGCCAGAGGGAGAAAAATCATCCAAGTAAAAGGTTGTGATTCTTAAAATGACCATAAGGACTTCAAATAGTGGTTTGAATTGTGAACCCAAATTTTAGTTTTCAGTGAAGAAAGTAGGGTAGGTCATACATTACCAGAGGTTTGGGGAACCATGCCTGCCTATGAGAAGCTTGCCTTCTACTTTATATATAGGGGATTGAGAGAAGATAACAATGGGCACAGGTAATTAAATGATGCCTATGAAGAAATACAAAGGAACGCCTTAGGTAGAAGAGCCATTGAACAACTTTGGGGGGATCAGAAGAAGACTACTTTAGGAGGTAGCACCTGATCGATATTTCGGAGGAAGCTTGGACTTCTGCAAAACACAGGTGACAAATTTTTTATTAAAAATAATGAGCAAGTGTTTCTTTAGAAGAAATAAAATTACAGTAGATCTCGGATCTGCTTCTAAACTAGTTAAAAATAATTAAGAGATGATTTCTAAGACTAATTAAAAAATTGAGCAGATGCAAGCTGGTCTGTCTACCCTGAAGGTGGGAGTGGAGTCATATGGACAGAGACAGATTAGACAAGTAGGAAATTTGTCAGAAGAAGTATGAGATGGCAAAGAGATTCTTCTGACCATGGAATGTATTTGGTCTGGCTCTTTTATTTTATCTCCTCCTAGACTCTTGAGGTTTCCTTACATGCAATAATACTCAGGAGTGCCTCAATAGCTGATGGAAATAGACATTTATTGAATCCCAAGTGAAAAGAATATGCATCTATCCCTAGGGCAGTGGGATACTGAGGGCAGTCTGCAGGCCTGGGGAAAGATGACTAGTTCTGGCTTGAACAATTGTCCCAGTATAATGCAAACTATGGCCTTGACAATAGATGGCATTGTTAGGTTGAGGAGTCTGATTCAGTGTGAAGTTAATAATAGTATGAAGACAAATTAGCAGATAGCATCTCTTCAAGATTCCAGGAATTGATGCTTGGCCCTTTGCTTGTTTATATTTTCATCACTGTTCTAAATAAAAGGTATAGGTAGCTTGGACCCCAAATTTGAAGATGACAGAAAATGTACAGATAGGATGCCATAGTCACAATATCAGAGTGTTTTAAGGGATATCTGTACAAGGAGAATCATTTTGCTTTATATAAATGGGCAGAAATAGGAACAATAGGGAAAAAAGTTTAGAGAAATAAATGATGAGTTAAAATCTGTCTCCAGCCAATTAGAAATAAGTAGCTGAGGGGTGGCTAGGTGGCACAGTGGATAGAGCACCTGCCCTGGAGTCAGGAGGACCTGAGTTTAAATCTGGCCTCAGACACTTAATAATTACCTAGCTGTGTGGCCTTGGGCAAGCCACTTAACCCCATTGCCTTGCAAAAACCTAAAACAAACAAACAAACAAATAAAAGAAGAAATAAGTAGCTGAAACTTGGCCTTTCTACTCTTCCTGAACTTCAGATTACTTCAAATATCTCTGGAAAAGGTGTTTCTCACCTCCTGCTAAATCTCCCTATCTTTTCAAGTTCTTAATCTCTTCACCACAAAAGATTCTCAGCATGCTATTTCTTATTTCTTTCAATAATTGAAATTGAAATTTTCCTGGAACTCCGTGACTCAGTTAAAGGTAACTTAAAAGGTAACAAGTCATAAAGTTTCCCTTATGAAACTAACATGTCTTTAAAAATCTTAATTCACTCAATAGTCTCTCTCTCTCTCTCTCTCTCTCTCTCTCTCTCTCTCAATTTTAAGACTTAAAAGAATTACATACAAATGGATCATACTTTTCTGAAGCTCAAAGTACTCACCATCTCATTTGTATCTTTATTTCCCCGGGTTTTAGTACCTAAAAGTTATTCTTTGGCTCTTTAAACCATCAGTTTGTTCATAAGTGAGGCATCACACTACATTCTTCAGAAGGTAATTTAATTCTATATATTTAAGTCCAGATCACTTTCCTACCAAATGGTCAAACCCCATATGAAAATTATGTTTCTTCACACAAATATTTCTAAAGTTTTTATCAAACCCAAGCTCTTTTTCTATTCCTTTTAGATATCAAAATGTTATCTATGACAGAAGTAATAATATATCTTTTATTACATTAGAATCATTTATTTTCTTTAAATATATTTTTTCTGAATTTCAGCACTAAAATATTTCATATAAAAAAAGTCAGTAAAAGGATAATATTTTCAATTTAGAATTCCTCAAAAGTCTCAGTTCATTTTGTACAACAGTATTTCTGATAATGCTGTTGCACCATACTTTGGTATTCATCCTCATATTTCTATTGCTTCTATCTTCTGGATATGTTATTTAAAATTTGAGATGATTGATGAGTTTCCAATGCTTCCTCTACTTGGGTCTCTCCATGCTCCCTTTTCAGACATATATCTTTTTCTCTTAAAAATTCTATTCTTATTTCTTCTGGGCTGCTTCCAATATCTATTTAATATGTCTTTGTTTTCTAACTAACTGTATCTCCTTCCACTCTTTACATACTTAACTAACCCAGTTCCAAGACGTCCCCTCTGAATATTATAAGAATAACCATGGTTGCAGATTTGAAAGACATTCACAGGCCACCATGTCCAAGCCTGAATGAGAATAACTATGCAAGAATTCCCTTTATGGCATCCCCAAGAAGAGGTCTTCTGTATTTGAGGATCACAAGCAAGGGGGCAGCCCAATTGACTTTCAGATATTTCTAAAAGGTAGGAAGTTTTTATCTTAAATTGAATCTCATTTTCTGCCATTTCCATTTGTGGTTCCTTGTTCCTCTTTCTGGGGTCAAACCTAAGTCTAATGACTTGTCTACAGTATGTGACCACCATTCATATGCTTGGTGTCAGCTATGAGGTCCCTGTGGAGTCTTTTACTCAAGATAAACATCCCGAGTGGCATCAGCTGTTCTATTCTGGTGTAATTCTAATGTTGTCAAAATTCTGGTCTTTTTCTGGTCAGATTAAAATGTTTCTGTCCTTTCTAAAGTGTCTCAGTCTGAACAGAGAAAAGAACAGCAGGAATATTCCCCACCCCCTCCAAATTTTGAATACTAGGTCTATGATGAAGCTTGAGGTAACACTAACTTCTATCTTTTGTGATTTTTCTAGGCACTGTGTGTTCAAGTATTTGTATATGTGCCTATGTCTGTATGAGATAAAGATGACAGAGAGAGAGAGAGAGAGAGAGAGAGAGAGAGAGAGAGAGAGAGAGACTCAGATTCTTCCCTCAAAGAACTTAGTCTATTTGAAAAAATACAAGAAGAAATAGAAATACATATACATACAAAAGGTACAAGAAGTATCAAATAAGTGCTCTGGGCATTGGAGTATAGTGCAAAAAAAACCAAGCCACACTGATTCTGAAACCAGAATACTTGGGTTCAAATCCTAGCTCCTATGCTTACCTCAGGAATATTTTGAGCAGATCATTTCATCAGGTGTCCTTATTTAATCGATTTCCTCAATTCTAGGTTGAACTAGATGGCTCTGAGGTCCCTTCCACGTCTAACTCCAGAATCCTATGCACTTAATTCTATGTGATATAAACACAGACTTTATATGAGAGAACTAACCCTTGGCCTAGAGAGGTCAGGGATAGCTCTTCAGAGGTGATCGTTGGAATATGAAGTTGAAAGAAGGCTAGGGAGGCAGAAGGTTTGAAAGAAAATAAGCCAAAGATCAAAGACAAGATTCAAAAAGGAAGGACAGGGCATACTTTGGAGACTGGATTAGAAGCAGTAGATTTCCTATTTATACACCTCTAGCTAACTTTGACCCATTCATCCCAAGATGAAATAAATTTATTTGCAGGTACAGGAAGATGATATGTAGCCCCATGCATGTAGGGTTCCACTAAGAGGAACAATTGCTGGGGGAAGGGAGAAAAGGAAAGCTGTGATTTTGCTCATCTCTCTTCACTCTTCATCTGGTTCCCTCCTGCTAAAAGTAATTTCCTTCCCTTATCCAGAAATTCATTCTGCACAACCTATTTCCTGCTTCTGAGTTTTCATTTCCTTACATGTAAATAAAGAGGATTAGACTAGATGATCTTCAAGGAACCTTCCAATTCCCCAACCTATACATTATAAATCTTGCCAAGAAAATGATTTTTAGACCTTTGGGGTAAAAGGTTAGAATTTTTCTTCCCTAGGCACCTCTTTCTTCTGATGTATGTCATCACCTGTCACATGATGGAATATAAGCCTAATCCTCTACGTCAGATTGCTAGGTTCACAGATTTAGAGTAGGAAAAAATCATCATAACAAAACTTTCACACTTTGATCTTATTTTTCATAAAAAATTACAAGCATTTGTTTTCACTTCCTCTCATCTCCCCCTATACAACTGGAAGAGGAAAGGAAAAGAAGAAAGAAGGAGGAGGAGGAGGAGGAGGAGGAGATGATGAAAGGAGGAGGAGGAGGAGAAGGAGAAGGAAGAGTATAAGAACAAGAAGAAGAATGAAAACCCTTGCTTACAAACATGCATATCTAACAAAGCAAAACAAGTTTCCACATCAGTCAATTCCACAAATATGTGTCTCATTCTGAATCTTGAGCCCATAGTCCCTCTGTCACAAAGTGGGCAGCCTGCGTCACCATCAGTCCTCTGGAATTATGGTAGTTTATTGCAACAAATAATTACAATAAAACAAAATTGGTCAGATTTTTGTTTATACTATGTGTTCTTTTGGTTCTAGTCACTCTGATCTGCAGCAATTCATATAAATCTGAAGCCATCCCTTTTGTAATTTCTTACATCCCAATAGTATTGCACCATATTTATAAATCACAATTTGTTTAGTCATTCCTCAACTGCTGGGTACTTCTTTAGTGTCTAGTCTTTTGCTGCCTTAAAAAGAACTACTATATTCTGCCCATATGGGTCTTATTATTCTTTCTCTGATATTTTTGGATCACAAGCCTTCTAGTGGTTTTTCCTGGGTCAAAAGATATGTACAGCTTAATAACTTTTGTGGCAAAGTTCACGTTGCTTTCAAGAATGAATAGGCCCATCTATGACTCTACCCGGAGTGCCTGTTTTCCTTCAGTCCCTCCAATATCTAGCACTTTCCTTTTTGGTCACCTTGAAAAGCTGATGGGTATGATATTTCACCTCAAAAGTGATTTGATTAGGTTTTCTCAAATAGTGGTTTGGTATATTTTTTTAATGGTTGTTTATGTCTTTGAAAACTTTGAAACCTTTGAAAACTTCCTGTTCATATCCTTTGACTATCAGTTGAAGAATGATTCATAATAGTAATCATAATCATAATAATAACTCACATTTACATCAAGCTTGAAGGTTTGAAAAGCACTCCACACATCTCACTACATGTAATTCCTACAACAATGCTATGAGGAAAGTTTTACAATTGTCCCAACTCTACAAATGAGGAAACTAAGGATTTGAGAATTTAAGTCACCTAGAAGATGAAAGCATCAGAACTAGATTGATCTTATTCTGTAAGACTACTAGAAGAATCATCAGCTCCCTCCATTGTCACTACTGTTTGTCACCCATTCCATGAATGGCTCTCTAAAAAGGAAAATGGACCCAGGGTCAAGGAACCTGAGTTCAAATACTAACTTTATCATTTACTAAATCTGTGACCTTGGAGAGTTACTTAACCTCTCTGTTTTCTCAAATGTAAAATGCAGGGGTTGAGTTATATGACTTCTGAGGTCTCTTCCAGTATCCTCTGACCTTAAGAAAATGATTGGGTTTGGCATAGAGAGAGACCTCAGTTGGAACATGAGTTTTATTTACTGGCTGGATGGGATTAGATGGCTAAGATTCGCTTTTTTATTTCATTCCAGTATGGCATTGAGATGTTAGAGGTGACCAGAGTGGCATAGCCTTATTTGTTCCATTGTTAGCACTTTATTCATGCATCTCCTGCCTCTGTGGTCATATGACGTGGGCAAATGGCTGCAAACCTCCATCATTTCCTTATTTCTGAAGAAAGCAAGGTTGTAGCAAGGATAATTTGTGGCAGTGCCATTGAATATTCTTTGTAAAGTGAATAACAACACAGGTGCCAAAGACCATTCTTGTAATCCCCATCACAGCCAACCATCACCACCATCATCATCAAACACTTACGCCATCCAAGGAAAACTTTGCTGAAAGCCCTAAACATATATATTTCCCTCATTTGATGCTATTGTGTTTCATTCAGAACAAAGAGTGCAGCTGTTAATTTTGTAGTCTACTTCGCCCCTTCTCTTGTTATAGAACAACCCCAGTTACTCAGAGAACCATGCCAGCCTCTCTGATCCCATCACCCTTTATGGGCTCAGTCTTGTGCTGTTGGTATCTGCCTGATGGGGCATAACTCAGCCCCACTGGAAAATCATTTTGCTGGAAACCACTTCCCCAAGACAAGAAAAAGCAAAACTGACTCATTTTCCTGAGCCCAGAACTAAGGATCTGAATTAAATAGGGGACCTGGTCATATTTTTAAAGTCTACAGCACTCTTCCATGGTAATGAAGAAAAGAAAAACAGGGAGGATGTCATCTTCATATAGCATTTTCCAGGGATTCAGTTAACAATTCTGTCCCCACAGGGCAGGCAATATCAACATCTTCCTTCAAGAAAACACAGACAAATAATAAAATGAAAAATAAAAACAGTCTGATAGCAAGTGGTAAATTCAGCAAATGAGTAAAGACAACTCAGGGAAAGTGCCTGAACTTTGATACGAAAGGATCAATAAGGAAAACGCTAGACAAGAAAGGGAGAAATTCCTAAATTTGATACTTTTTCCAATTTTAAACAAGGAGATTTTATAACTATTTTTTTTTACATCAGTGATGTCAACCTTCTGAGGTAAGAGCAGAAACCACTCTATGGGCATTTACTCTCCTTTAGGCAAAGTCCAGCAGTCCCATCCTAGGTACGGTTTCACCATTAACTATACAAGTCTCTAGCAGACTCTTCCAATCCTGTTAATTTACTAATAATAAAAAACCTTCCAATCAATAGCCAATAAGCATTTCTGAAGGGTGGCTAAGCATCAGGGATACAAATACAAACATGAAACTCTACCCTCAAGGAGTTTCCATTCTAATGAGGATGATTTATGTATCTTAAAAGTATTTCTTTAAAGATTTAACAAATAAGAATATTCTAAAATATAAAAGTAGGCTTTTCTTATAAAAATTCTTTTTTTTCTTTTCTTTCCTATTTTCCCATCTATTTGGACCTGTCATTGTAATGTCTTCCCCAGTGAGGAAATTCACTTTGTCAATGCAGATCAGTGATTTTTCTTATACTTACTGTTACAGACAGTTGTCTTAGTCACTGAGAGGTTAAGTCGTTACCAGAATCACAGAACGTGGCAGAAGACTTCAACCTTGTTCTTTCTGACTCAAAGGTCAACTTTCTACCCACAATGCCATGCTATCTCTCTTGATTTTCCATTTTTAAAAATGTATCTGATTAAAAAAATAAACTAGTGTAAATCAACTTTGAAATCAATTTGACTTTTCTGCCTTTGACTGCCTTCCCTGCATTCAGGTGACCAAGGTACCACGGATGACATGGAGGGGGCAGATGTCCTTGAAATAAACTCCTTGGCTCTTAGGAGGGTCTGTGATGGGGGGGGGGGGTTCAGCAAGGCCATGATCTCTGCCCCAGAACAAGCTTTTTATCAGTAATCTAAGAAGAATAAAATGTTATACTAAAGGATCAGAGATTTAGAGCTGTGAAGAGGTCTCAGACAAACTTGTCTAACCCTCTCACTACACACATGAGGATACTTAGGTATAAAAAAGTCAAATAACTTTCCCAAAGACACACTGACCTGGAACTATGTTTTCCCATTTGCCCATAAGAGGAAAGTGCATGTTAACAATTATTATTCCATTCTCTCCTCTTTAGTATTCCACTGCCATTAATAAATTTGACACATACATGACTCTTGATAAACATTGCCTTATTTAAACCTCCCATCAGCCTTAGTTTTATTGACATTTCACTAATGAAGAGCCAAAGGCACAGGGACTTCCCTAAGATCATATAGCTAGCTAGTATCAGAGACAGATTCAAACTCAAGTCTAAACCCTGTATTTCTCCTTGTTCATTGAGAGTAGATAGGTTGGGGCAACTTCTAATGTCCTTCCACATACAAATTTAACATATAATGATCCTTTGCTATTAACACAGGAGAAAGGCACTAGAATTTCTATGCTATTTGTGGCACAAAGGTTATCATAAGCAGCCAGAACAGGAGAGAAGATGACATAAACATTCACTTAAGGAAAACCTTGGATAATTTAGGAGCTTCTTTTTTGAAAAGAATCATCACTTTCACAGTTTATTGAGAGCAGTAGACGACTTGCTCTCACCTTGAACTCAGCTATTTGGGAGACATAGAAGAGAGTGGTTTCCTTCACATCATATGTTACTCTCCATTCCCACTGTTGCTACCACCCGGGCAGAATGGAAGGAAGGCTGAAAACTAGACAGACCTTCTCTGGAGAAAAATTTTATTCCCCATATTTTTTAAGTTTTACAGGTAAAACTTAAAAATTTTATTCCCCATATTTTTAAGTTTTACAGGTAAAACTTAAAAATTTTATTCCCCATATTTTTAAGTTTTACAGGTAAAACTTAAAAATATGGGGAATAAAATTTTTCTCCAGAGAAATAATTGTCAACATTTTTACAAATGTATCACTCATTGAATCCATTAGTGAAGGATATCTGCAATGGAGCTCTCTTGGGAGGTAGGGGAAAGAGGCTTTTTCAATCTCTTTGCTTGGTGAAGATCTGTCTCGTTTTCAACTCAAATGCCACTGGCTCTACAAAGCTTTCTTCAATTACCTCGTTCAATGGATATCTTGAATCTGAGGCTTCACATGCTATTGTAATAGATATTACTAACTACAGTCTTTTAAGTTTTTAGCACATAGTAATCCTTTAGTAGATGCTTGTGGCTGACTCGTGGAGACAGATGCCGATTTTCTCTACTCTATCTTCATAAAACTCTGCATTACTGGAGGGACTTAAGAAATAAGACATATAAGAGTTCTATATCTTTATTATTATGCCTTATTCTGAGAAGTCACAAACACCATTTACTCTCTTCTAAAATCACAAAATATTAATGCTAAAAGGAGTTTTAAAAGTCATTTAATCCCTCCCCTTTAGGAAGCATGAATACACTCTGCAACCCTTTTAGTCTCCACTTAACCCTCTCCAGGGATGGAGAGTTCGATGCCTCTGGAGACAACCCATCCCACTTTCTGAAGAGCTGTTTTGGAAAATGAGCCAAAATCTACCTCTCTCAAACTGCCTTCACTTAGTTCTGCCCTTTGTGGTAAAAAAAAAAAATCCCTCTTTCAGATGATGATCCTTCAGAATTACAAATCTTGAACTTGCTCTTTTCTGTCTTCATGACCTTGAAATAAACTTCTGACTTCTGATATGGTGTTGGAAAATTTAGTTCTTCTCTCTAGTCCTCAGTTTCCTCTCCAGTAAAAAGAGATTTGTACTACACTTCCAAAGTCTCTCCCTACGTTGTCTCTATCATTCGGAGATCCTGAGTCCCTCTACAGTAGAAGCAAACCTACCACCCATAACTTGATATGATTCACATGAAGAGATACGTCAGCATTTGGGTGACAGTTTACAGAAGTTATAGTCTGTATTGAGCTAGAGCCCCCACCCCAGGTGCACATGATTGCTTGCATGAATAAGCAGTGAGAAGACATGACCAATATTTTAGTATATGCTGGCAATAGCCATCATCAGCACAGCAGAGATAGAGGTACTGGTTTTGCACACTGGGGAACTGAGACAACCTTCCATTCCCAGGCAGCCCTGGTGGCTGCTGAGTTGAGGTGTGATGACTGAGAATTCCTGAAACCTCCACCATGCAATGTGAGATGCTGTAATTTGCTATTTCAAGTACTACAGTTTAAAGATAGGGCTAAAAATAAAGTAGCACAAATTCTTCAGCATCAAGGAACAAAGAGAAGACAAAATAAGTTACTGGTCCAAACGTAATGAGCTTGAAGCTCAAGTGACCAGGAGTTGGGGGCTAACCCCTCTGGGAACTGAGATGATTGGACCTTCCTTTTGGCAGTCGCAGAGAGAAGAGCTGAAGGACAATGCTCAGACATAGGATAGAAAAAAGAAGGGAGCAGGGTCAAGTTTTCCAACGAACTCATTTGAATTCAACCATGAGTTTCCCATTGAGATCCCTAGATAATGCTCAGAGTTCTGTCTTTAGAAGATGAAGAATTTATTTTTAAATGCCTTTTCCTCTTATCATCTTTAGCTTATAGAAAAACAAAGCAAATGGCTACCTTCCACATTTCCAGCTCCATCTATACCCAATTCATCCTCAAACGTAGGAACTTCTCACAAGTCAGCAAGTATTTGTTAAGCAATGGAGATACCAAGGCAGTCACAAATCAGTTCTTGTCCTCTAGGAGCTCAGATACTAGTGACTGAACCAATATGTAAATAGCTAGATATATACAGAACCGAAAGAAGGTCATCTAGAATAGTGGAAGGGCATGGGGAATGATTGAGAATTCTAGTGCACAAGATAAGTCTTGATTGATGCTGAAAGGAAGTCAGGACTTCTAAGAAGTGGAGGAGAGAGAATTTCAGACATAATGGACTGGGATTGGGGACACAGCAATTAGACTAGTATTATTGGATTCTTGAGTTTGAGGAATGAGATTAACTGTAGGAAGCCTGGAAAGGTAGGAAAGCACTATGGTGTAAAGAGCTTTCAATGTCAAACAAAGAAGTAAGGCCTTAGGGCAGTCCATTGTCACACTCCTTCTAGAAGCTAGGGTACCATTTATTGGATTATTGTTTCCAAACAAAAAGTTGAGATTAATTCTGCCAAATTAGAGTGTTGGGGAGTGGACAGGGTGGAGAGAGAAGCATTCAGAGACTGGAGCAGGTGGAAAGATATCCCAAGATATCCAGGTTGGTAGTTTGGTCTGTGGTCAACAAATAATTCTTAAGGTAAGTTTATATTTACTCAGGTCAATCAAGGTTTTCCCTGGGGTCTAATTCTTATCTTGTAGATTAATTTACCTAATGGGTCAAATAACTCATACAAATGATTATAGGCCTGAAGTCAGAAGACCTGAATTTAAATCTGGTCTCAGTCCCTTACTTGCATTGTAACCCTGGGTTAGTCATTTAACCCTGTTTGCCTTAGTTCCTCATCTGTAAAATGAGCTGGAGAAAGGGCGTGAAAACCCACTCCAGAATCTTCACCAAGAAAACACCAAGTGGTCTCAGGGAAAGTCAAAAAGGACTGGAATGAGGCAGCTAAGTGGTGCAGTGGATAGAGCACCAGCCCAGAGTCAGGAGGACCTGAGTTCAAATCTGGCATCACACACTTAATAATGACCTAGCTGTGTGGCCTTGGGCAAGCCACTTAACTCCATTTCCTTTCAAAAAACCTAAAAACTAAATGACTGGAATGACCCAACGACAATAAATTCAGCCAAGGAGAAAAGCATAGTTCACCTGATCAATATTGGATCCATTCTGAGGTTATTCCTGATCAAATCACCTAAAGGATTTTCACTCTAGAGATTTTAACACTGAAATAAAGAGGAATGGTTTCCTCAGAGAGCTCATTTGTTGGTGTCAAACTTCTCATCTGAGTGTCAGTGTTTGTTGCCACAGGCATGAAAGTGTTAGAGGAAGTGAAGAAATAATCACGCCTATTATTTCAATGTTATCATGTAGTCATCCTAAAGTGGGATCTACCAGACCTGTCCACCCTCTTAAGACTGATATCTCAGATGCTTCACAGACAAAAGCAATCTTCCCCATCTTCATCTCCATCCTACTTACTTCACTGCCCCCCAAAAATGCTTCACTCATAATAATAATTTCTATTTATATAAAGTTCAAAGCTTGCGGGGCAGTTTACAAATATGATCTCATTTAATTCTCACTGCAATTCTGGGAGGCAGATGCTCTTATCTCATTTTTACAAATGAAGAAGGAGACTGAGAAGGGTATGTTATTTGCCTAGGGTTATATAGAAGGGCCTGAGGCAAGATTCCAGCCTGAAATTTCCTGATTTCACATCCCATGTTCTACCTATTGAAGCACCTTGCTGTCTCCCACTATCAAGCTGAATTCTATTGAGAGTTCAAATTTGATAGCTTATTCTAATTCTAGGTCCTTCCATTGTCAACCCCTGAGTGGATATTGATGCTTTCTTACCCATGGGTCTCTACTTAGTGGATGAATTAGAAGACTAACACCAGAATAGCGATTCCTATCCCATAATTTCATGATGATTGTCTCTACAGGCATTCCTCACTTGAAAAGCTACATGCAAACTGTGGTTTACACTGAGGTCTCACTGCTGTCCAAAGAGGTCAGTCATAATGTAACCTATCATAATGAAAGCTTCTTTGTAGAGATCATTAAGTCCAATGCTCCCTTTTTTTACCCATGAGGAAAATGAGGCCAAGAGAGGTTGAATGCGTCGTTAAATTAGTGTGACGGATATGGAATTGGAATCCAGTTAAGCTCTCTGACTTGTAATCCAGTCCTCCTTTCAATGAGATTCCTTACTGTTCTCACTAAAGTACAAGAGTGGCATGATCTCCTTTTTTCCTGATACAGGCCATCAGCATACTAGGAATTGTTGTAAGTTGGTGCTTGCTAATAAGTAAGTTGAGCACTAATTTGAGTGTATGGTAGGCAAGAAGAAAAGAAAAAAAGAGAAGGATTTAGATGGATTAGAGGCACAGAGAGAGGAAAAAAAGACAGAGAAAGTCAGAGACAGAGAGACAAAAACAAAGACAGAGAAAGAAAGAAAGAGATGGAGAGACAAAAGGAGACATAAAGATAGCGTGATGTAGTCACTGAGGGAGTGCATAGATAGAAAAAAATTAATGAATAAAGAGAGAAAATGGGAAATGTAGCTAGTGGGGAACAGGTCATTATAGGAACTTTTAGAGCAGGGTTTTTGAGTTTCCATTAATCCATGCACTGTAAAAGTACTTGGAGGGTGGGCAGGGGGGACAATAGAGACAAGCAGACTTAGAGCTTAGGGAATGATTTAGCATGAGACCATCATGCTTCTCTGCTCCTGTGCCATCAGATTGGAGAAGTTCAAACTTAGATCCACAGTGACTTGTCTTAAGGAATATCAATTCTTTTTTATGGTTTTTTTCAATGCAAATGGGGTTAAGTGGCTTGCCCAAGGCCACATAGCTAGGTAATTATTAAATGTGTGAGGCTGGATTTGAACTCAGGTACACCTTACTCCAAGGCCAATGCTCTATCCACTGGCCACCTAGCCGCCCCGGGAATATAAATTCTTAAACTTGAACTAGCTTTTTGAGAGTATTAGCAGATGCATTAGGAATATATTGAGTATAAAGGAATAGAGACTATGATGTGTAAGTGTCTGGGTCAGCAGTGCTCAGTATTTAGAATATTTTCTGCCTGACACACTCAGGTATGGATGTTCTTATGGACAAAATAGATTCATAGAAAAAGAAGCCAATTAGAAACTATAAGAATTGCTAGCATTTTCTGATATCAAATTGTGAAAAATACATGAAAATTAAGCAAAGTATTTAAAAGAAAGCTTTTATGAGGATACAATTATGCCACTTTAAGAAGATTCACTATAGAAAATAGCAACAATAGGGTTTGGTTAGGAGGTGAGGGGTTTTTTTTTTTAATTATAGGAAAAGTGTTCATTTTATAGAAAAGATTCACCACAGGGGACCCCTTCAAAGAAAAAATGCTCCTTGTGGACTAAAGTGTTTTCATGAAGATTGTTAACTAGAATGATTACTCATGTTTGCATGGTGCTTATGATTCTAAAATGCTTTGCATTGATTACAGGCATGGTAGTTAGATGAGAAATATTTTGGCTCTTGCTATTTCACTGTTTCTGACTAATCAATGAGAGAACACCTGGATCCAAATCCTGTCTTTCAATTTAATGTCCATTTGACTTGGAACAAATCATTATTACTCCAAGTCTCCGTTTTCTTAACCAAAAGACAAAAGAGTTGGACCAGATGGAATGGAGGTTCCTTTCAGGGTTCCAGATTTCACAATAACTTTGTGAGATTGTAGTAGACCTTAATAATTGTTTATATATGTGTGTGTGTATGTATGTGTATATATATATATATATGTATATATATATATATGTTCTTTCCATCTATATCTATCTATATCTAATCTATCTAACTAATGTTTCTTTCATGTCTTTGATTTCTATGTCACATTTCTTTCCAGGTATATTCTGCTCCTGATCATTAACCCATTCAGTAAATCTTAGTCTTCCCTTATAAGGATTAAAAAAAATTCAAGAAACACATTAACCATATCTGAAAGGCTATACAAAATTCAGCACCCATAGTTCCTCAAGTCTCCAAGGAAAAGATTGCATTTCCATATCTCCAAGTGCTAGAATAACAAGGGGGGGGGTCACTACAGTTACATAGTGTTTGTGTTCATCTTGGTGTGGCATTTATTGGTTTATTTTTTCTTTTTGTTGTGGTTGTGTTTCAAATAGTTTTTAATTGCATCCACCTCTTCATGACCTCATTCCAAAAGATTCATGATGGAAAATGCTATCTGCATCCAAAGAAAGAGTTATAATCTGAATGCAGATCAAAGCATATTGCTTTCATTATTTTTTTTGTTTTTTGGTAGTTTTTTCCTTTTTTTTCAGTTTTTTCTTCCACAATATGACTAATGTGGAAATATATTTAACATGATTGCACATTCATTACCTATATCAGGTAATGATGCACATCCATTAACTATATCAGGGTTTTTCTTGGCAACAATACTAAAGTGCTTTGTTATTTCCTTCTCCAACTCATTTTAAAAATGAAGAAACTGAGGTAAATGGGGTTTAGTGGCTTGCCCAGGGTCACATGTCAGATTTAAACTTAGGAAAATAGGTATTTCTGACTCCAGGACCAGTTCTCCATCCATTGCACCATCTAACTGCTCATCCATTTATGTTGTTGTGATCATTGTGGATACAGCTTAGTTAATTTTGCTTCATTCTGCTTCAGTCCACACAAATGTTCTCATTTTTAAAAATTCTTCATCCTTGTAAGCTGTTACAAAAATGATAATATTCTATTACATTCACATCCCACTATTCATTTGCCAACCAATGGACACCTACTTTTAGTTTGGTTTTCTCCTACTGCAAAATGTAATTCTAAGAATATTGTCACATATCTGGGATCTTTCTGTCTTTGGACTCCTGAAATATGAATCTAATAATGGCACCTGGGTGACGAGGAATGAACAGTTTAGTGAATTTTCTCTCAAAACTCAAATTGATTTCCAAAACAGTTGGATCAATTCATGACCCCAAACATCAGTGTTCCTATTTTCTCACTGTCCTATACCTCCCCTCCAGCACAACATCCCTTATTTTCATGTTTTATTATCTTTGATAATTTGTTAAATGTAAAGTCTAACCTTGGAGTTTTTGCATTTATCATTAGTAATTTGAAACAATCTTTCAAAGGATCACAAATAATTTGCAATTCTTTTGAAAACTGTGCAGTTACTTTGGACACATGATCTATTAAAGATTTTCAGAACGCTAAGTGACTTGTCCTAGGTGACTGCCTTAAGGTAATTTCAAGGGGGGTCAAGTCTTCAAGATAGTCCAAGAAAATGGAGAGTGCCACAGGACAGAACATAGCAGAAGATGGGAGTCGGAAGAGAGAAAGAAAAGTAAACCAGATTTATCGAGGACAAATATTTTGTTATAAGGAAAAAGTATTCAGGGATGATGGAAAGAGGTGAGGTTCTGTTTATCTGCTAGGAAGAAAAAGGCATCAAAAGCTTGTAAAGCCAGTCAAATCAGACCAGAACAATGAGGAAGGAAGGAGATATGGGATCTGGGAAAGATCTGGAATTGGTGTTAATTTATGTTGGCAAGGAAATGGCAGAAATGACTAGAGAATCATGGATTGATTGATATTCAAATTCCCTTCTATTGAGAAGGGAGAAAGAAAGATTTTGTGGTTATTACCAAACGGTCTTGCTTTGTTGGGGTAACGTGGGGATTTGAGCTTCCCTAGAGACATCTTCATTTAGTAGGATGGGGAAGCTGCTGAAGTCCTTGGAGTAACACAGGTAGTAAGTGACCAAGGCAAGTTTTCTAATTTTAAAGTTTGTTTTAATAATATCTTCTAAACTAGTCCTTAAATGGTCAAGAGTAGCCTAGTTTTGACCTTCTCCTTTGCACATGCTCAAAGAGATCTATCTGTTAGTGCTCATTAGTCTAATGAGCAGGGTGGGGAAATATATAGGAACCAATGTATCCATTAGATTTGTGACCCCAGCCTATGGTTGGCATGAATGGGGCAGGAACAAAGTCTTTCACAAAGCATAAAAGAGCTTGTATGTTGGGATTTCCCCGCCCCTCTCTCCCAACATGAGAGAGGTGTGCCATTTTGTTAAGATATCTTAATAAAAACCATTGTTATAAAAAACAATATCTTCTACACTATTAAAAAAAAGCCACAGTAAAGGATAATCCAAAAGATGACTTTAGAAAAGACCTCTTAAGGGCCTCTATCAATTCAAATTCTATCTGATGTTAACATATATCTCTTAAATCATTATTACTTGCTATACAAAAGTTTGAGACAAAAAAACTCTTCCAGAGTTCATCTATTATATCATATGGGGAGCTAGTGTAAGCCCATCTATAAGCCCAATGAATGGGGTCATGATCTGCTAAATGGTGGACAAATCATCTGGTTTCCAAATGACACATCAGAAAACTTTTAAATGCAAGATCTTTTATTTATGGTTATAGACTCAGCAATTGTACACTCTCTACCTTCTATTAGTACAATCCAATAAGGTATGAGACTACGAGGTCCCATAGGTCATTCTAGCAAATTTTCCTCAGATTGATCAATGGTCCTGTTTAAGTTGGTGACAAAATTTTTAGACAAATGGGTGGCTGCAGATTGTAAGAAGAAAAAAATTCTGACTAGTCTCTCCTCCCCCCGTCCCAATGTAGAAAAATAGCTCTCTCCTAAGACCACAAATTCCCCTGTTGTCATGAGGCAACCTGCCCCCAAGGATCAACATTATAGGGCCTCAATCCAGGAAGGTTGACCTTAATTATACAAATAATTCATTCATAATTACAAGTATAAATCACAGTGCCCAATACAAAAAGAAACGAGAGCCTGGGGCCAAAAGGCTATATCCAGATGACAGTTGCTGAGATCATATTGGGGATAGAGATTTAGGTGATTACCTAGCAGGTGCTGAAGCCAAAGGAGGCAATAGTTTATATATATATATATATATATATATATATATATATATATATATATATATACACACATATATATATGTGTGTGTGTGTGTGTGTGTATAAACTCATATGAACAGAGGTAGATCTGTCAATGCATCAAGGAAATTTCTTCATAATGCTTACTGTGCCGAACAATGTGGAAAATGGAGCATAGAATGCTAGAAAGTGGAAAGAACCTGGGAGGTCATCTAGTCCGTTTCCTTCATTCTGCAGATGCGCAAAGTGAGTCTCAGAGAGAAATGACTTTCTTATAAAAGGACACCAAGCATAAAATCTTTTAGAGCCAAAGCTGGAAATCAAACCTTTGTACCTCTGGATCATGCTGCTTTGGCAAGAGTAACATCACAGTTGACAAGATATGCAGGCATTGGTTCCATAGATAAAGCACTGTGCCTAGAGTCAGGAAAACCTTTGTTCAAATCGAGTTTCAAATAGCTTTGTGACTTGAACAAGTCATTTAAACACTGTTTGACTCAGTTTTCTTAACTATAAAACAGGGATAATATTTTCCAGGGATGTTGTGAGGATCACTTGAGATATTTGTAAAGTGCTTACCAAGTGTCTGGCACATAGTGGATACATATACTTACATATTACTACTAATTATTACTATTATAGTGATGATTATTTTAATGAGTAGCTGTGTCAGGTCTGGAAGTTTATCATTTACTGGGTTTTTTAGGGGGTTTTTTGGCAAGGCAAATGGGGTTAAGTGACTTGCCCAAGGCCACACAGCTAGGTAATTATTAAGTGTCTGAGACCAGATTTGAAGCCAGGTACTCCTGACTCCAGGGCTGGTGCTTTATCCTCTATGCCACCTAGCCGCCTCCTATTTACTGTTTTTTAACCATCTCTAACTCTTTGTGTCCTTTTTTGAGGTTTTCTCAGCCAAGGTACAGGAGTGGTTTGCCATTTCCTTCTCCAGTCCATTTTTCAGATGAAGAAACTATAAGTTTCTAGAGCCCTATAACTAGAGTGAAGTGACTTGCCCAGGTTCCCACAGCTAGTAAATGTCTGAGGCTGGATTTGAACTCAGGAAAAGGAATTTTCCTGACTCCGGGTCAGTTATGGTGCCACCTCAGTGACCCGAGAAAGATCATTCAGCTATATAAATAAGAACAAGAGACCTTGGGGTGTTCTAATCCTGGCCTAGGATTCTATAGACACCATGCCCTAGATGACAGATGTGATCAGAATCGGCAGCAGATAGGGATGGATTCACCTGCAAATACTGATTGTGGATTGGCATAATTTTTGGTCTAAACTTTTTAGATAATAACTCACTTCTCTGATTTATATCACTTATGTGATTTCATTCAAGGAATATCAATAGGATTTGCTGAATGCTAAAAACCATTAGCCTTTGCGTAGCACTTTATGGTTACAGATTACTTTACATATTATGATCTTATTTTAGCCCCAATTCAACTCTGGAAGGTAAATTCTATTATTGTTCCCATTCTGCAGATTAAGAAACTGAGACTAAGGGTAGGCAACTCACACATGGTCACACACATACTAAATATCTGAAACAGATTCAAACAGTTCTTCTTGACTTTAAATCCATTTTTCTTTTGGTTCCACCACCTGGTTGTCCTCTAAATTGAATTTGCATAAATGTTTCTATAACAAACACTTGCATAGATTTTTTGATCATATTAGCATGGCACTGATATATATCATAATCCATCTCTTCTTTTTCATCTTCTATGCTTTTTCTTATATATGTCTTTCCCTAAATCCTTTATAATATATTTCCTTCCTTGGGACTTTTAAATAGTTTCTGGATACTAGTGCAATCTGATACCCATGGATTCCTTTATGTAACAACCAATTTTCTCTTCTAAATAAACAAATGAGTCTGTGATTTTGTGGAATAGAATTTCCCCATAAGGCAAATCACAATCATTCATGCCTGCCTATCCTAGATTCGACTTTGTAACTGTCTTTCTATAGGTTTGCCGGAGTTAGGAGAAGGTTTTACATCCAATATGCTCAGGGAGGACCTTCTTGACTTTCTTCAGTTATCTTTAGGATACTCTCCATTATTCATCCCTTTTCATGATTGCATGTTTCTGTCAGAGCATCCTCTCCTACTGTTTTCCTTCATATTCCCTTACTGTACTTTGCCCAGCATATGCTGTGAGAAGTAATTTTAAAACTGAATATAGTAACTAGTATAGAGAGAGGAATGGCAAAGATAATATGGTACACTGGATTTTGCGTTAGAAGACCTCCGACCTCAGTTCAAACCCTGGTTCTAGCATTTATTAGTTGTGTGACTAATTCTTTACCCTTCCTTTAACTCCCTTAACTCTAAAGGAAATGGGTTGGATTAGTTGACCTTGGTGGCTACTTCAAGTTTGAAATCTATGATCCTATGATGATTATTGGGAGAATTTTGCAATACAATATTATTCATTGTTAAGTGTATTTCCTTCATAAATCTCCTCTTCTAAATTAAAATTGAGGGAATTGATCCCATCAATTGGGGAATGGTTGAACAAATTATAGATGAATGCAATGCAATATTATTGTGTTGTACAAAAGGAAAGACATATCAACTGATGCAAAGTGAATGGGCAGAACCAGGAGAATATTTTACACAGTAACTGCCACATTGTGTGATAATCATCTATGAGACACTTAGCTCTTCTCAGCAATACAATAATACAAAACAATTCCAAAAGACTCATGATGGAAAATGCTATTTGCATCCAAAGAAAGAATTATAATCTGAATGCAGATCGAAGCATATTGTTTTCATTATTTTGTTGTTTATTTGTGGTTTTTTCCTTTTGTTCTATTTCTTCTTTCACAATATGACTAATGTGGAAATATATTTAACATGATTGCACATTCATTACCTATATCAGATTGCTTGCTCTCTTAGGGGAGGGGAGAGGAAGGAGGGAGAAAAATTTGGAACCCCAAATCTTACAAAAGTAAATAGGAAAAGTTACCTTTACATATAATTGGAAAAATCAAATGCTATTTACAAAAAAACCCTCTTCTTATGAATCTATCCTGGTAGCTCTAGGTTCTTCAATGTCCTCCCAAGCTGGACAACTTTAAGTATCAACCCGGTGCTGTATTCTCTGGTCTTAGAATCAACCCAATTTGGAGGCCCTCATGATCAATTTAACTGGAGGCTAAATGTAGCTGAATGGAGGGTAGGAAAGAGGAAAAAAGGGTCCTTCCAAGATCCAACCATAAATCCTTGATGGATTGAAATATTTGGTTTGGAACTTCATTCCCTTGCACTCTTGCTTCTTTTTTTTCCCAAAGTAGTAACAGAGAAAGAGTCCATGTTATATAACTTCCCACAGGCTAAGATCAGATTAAAAGAAGAAGAAAACTTGGTTAAATAGAAACCATCAAGGACAGGAAAAGGAACATTTTGATTCTTACAATAGCTATTTTTTAATAAAAGCCATTTCAGTTCTCCTCCTTACCCATTTATTTCCTGAGGCAAAGTTTCTACCTTACATCCCTTGTTATAAAATGTGTCCTCTTTTTCCTATATCTACAAATAGAGGTACAAGTCTGAGAAATAGAAGTTTATAGACAAATATTCAGTCAGTGAATAAGTCAACAAGCCCATTTATTAAGCATCTACAATGTGTCAGACACTGTGATGAACACTGGGGATACAAGCAAAAAAAAAAAAACCAATCCCCACCTCACTCTCAAGGAGGTCACGTCTAAAAGGAGATATGACATACAAAGGACTGTTTATATCTAAATTATGTCCAGAGAAGCGTGAGTCAGGATCCTTCAAGAGTCCTAGTAAAACTTCCTCTTCCGAAGGAGATCAAGCCAAGAATGCTATGTGTCTACTTTGATGATGATTCTTTTCAGTTAGAAAGATCATACTTGGGGGGCAGTATGGTGAGCATCTGTTATTTTCTAGGTAAATAATAACTGATAGCCAACCATCACTCAGTTTGGTAATCAGTATTCAGTGAAGATGCATCAAAAGGCAGCACTTGCAGATAACTACTTTAAAAATATTACAAATTTTTTTAGGTTTTTTTGCAAGGCAAATGGGGTTAAGTGACTTGCCCAAGGCCACCTAGCTAGGTAACTATTAAGTGTCTGAGACCGGACTTGAACCCCGGTACTCCTGACTTCAAAGCCGGTGCTTTATCCACTGCACCACCTAGTCGCCCCTACAATTATTTTTTAAAGCTAATTTCAACTCAGGTGCCATTGGGCATTGATGGGGCCAATTTATGGAAATCCAAGGACAATGAGTTCTTGGTTGGGTCCTTATTGAAACACATGATGATGTTGAATTGCTGTTATCCTCTCCATCATCGTCCTATTTCTCAAGTGAGGGAAGTAAATAGTGGGACTACTCTACCCTCAGAATTCCTTCACAGAATGGCTTGAGACAGAATTAGATTTCTGGCAGATGAATTAATGAATATCTAAAGCAGAACCAAATTATTTCATCACCACCACCCTCCAACCACTTCTTTCTCCAAACTTACCCATTCATGCTGATGATTCCGTCATCCTTCCAGTCACCTAGCTTGTCAACCAGGGAGTCATACTTGACTCTTCCCCCTCCTTCATCCCATATAGCTAATCACTTGTCATATCTTCATTCCATCTCTACAAATAACTCTCATGTTATTCCTCTTCATGTGCAGAACCCTCAGCCCCATCAATTCTTGCCTAAATTATTGTAAAAGCCTTCCAATTTATTATCCAGACTTAAATATCCAGTTCTAGTCTCTCTTCTGAGGGGTTCTCTGCTGACTTTCACATCACTGATGACTTCTTGGACATTTAAAGATATATAACTCATAGCCATCTGAAACACAACATGTCCAAATAAGAACTTACTACCTTTTCCCCAGAACCTACCACTCTCTGCACCTCCCCATTTCTGTGCAGGATATCATTATCCTCGTAATCGCCCAGGTTGGCAAATCCTTATTAGGCAATGCGAATGGTCCTTGCTTCTTTGATTTGTCCTAGCCTAGAACAGTTAAGAATATACTATAGTATAGGTACTAGCCCTGTGAGTTTATTACAATGAAAATTCTCAAATACCTATGCAAGTAATACCTTCTCTGAAGCATACAATTTTAGAGATTTACCTAGCCCACTGAGAAGGTAAGTGACTTTCCCAGGATCCCATAGTTAATATAAGTCTGAGGAATGACTTTGAACCACTCTGCTACATTGCCTCTTACAATGCAGTAATGTATGGTTTGGTTGACCAGGGCCTTAACTTGAGTTTCTTATTTCAGTCTCTTAGAGAGGGCAGCCAGCTCCCTGTGGACAAATAGGCTTTTGTGCTTTTAATTATTTCCAGATGTTCATCAAGGCAAAGTTACCTTCAACTTAGAAAGGCCTGTTTATTTCCAGAAGAAATCAACTTAAATCATATCCTCCTTGAAGTAAATTAAAGGTCATTTCCTCTTGTTTTTCAGTGGCTAGATATAAACATTATTAAAAGGGAGATTTATCCTGCCCTTTCTTCAGGTCTCTGATTCTTCTACTTTCATATTTCACTTCTGAGAATGATGAGCAGATGAGAACCCCAGAGTTGTGTCTGGGACTTTGACAGCAAGTTGGTGGGCAGAGTTCAGAATCTCCAACACATGCAAACAAAAAAATCTTTCCACAATCTGTTTTCCGTGTGTTATTTATAAATATAATGTGAATCTTAGCATCACCGACTCTCCTGTGGGTAAATTTCAGAAGCCTTAACAGGCAACCAGATCCCTGCCGGATAAACCAAGTAATATCTTCTATTAGCCACCTCTCAGATTAGGTACCAGATCTGGACAAGATCAAATCCAAGGTGCCACAAAGTTACCCCCCAAAGAATCCAGAGGAAGGATTTAGGAACCAAAGACAGAGTGATGATGGAGGAATCTCTGGATTCTCTGTTTCCTATCAAAGCTACCCTGCCTAGTCACTGAGAGACCATAGTTAAGCAAGAAGATTCCTATGTAATACGAGTTCACAATGAATCCTAGAATCTTGATTTGGCAATCAGGGCAGAAAGTTCATCTCTCTATGGTACAGACAAAAATGAAGTGAAAGAAAAAATGTGAGTCAAGACCCAGAGAGGCAGAGAGTAATAGTCAAGGATGGTCACTTAGAATCTATTTTTAAGAGTCTTATAATCTTTTTTGAAATAGGGAGTCCTTGCTAAACTCTCCTCTACCAGTTTAGACTAACTATGCAACTGAAAGTCTTAGAGAATTGACCAAGAAATATGGAGGTTAAGTGACTTACTCAGGGACACAAAACCAGTTTGGCCGAACTTGAACCCAGTTCTTCTCTACATGTAGCAATCTCTTTATTACATTAGCTTGCCTCTCATAAAAGAGGCTATCTAGAGTCTAAAATTATTTAGTAATGTTAAATAGCAACAAGCACCAGAATGCTAAAACTCACATTTTGTCCCCCCCCCCAAAAAAGAGGATTTCCCCCCCTCACATTTTCTAACAGAGCTATAATATTGGTGGAATTTTACCAGTCTCATTCTGATAACTCCAACATGTTCCCCGTATTAGTTTGTGCCATAGATATGAAGATTCATAGCTTGGGACTTTTCAAGTTAGAAGTTAAACAAGTGTCATTTGGAGAACTCTAAGATGTCTGTGATGCAGAATAATAGTGCAGAATCACCATGGCCTGAACAAGAAATGTGTCAGGAGATTCTCTAACAGTCATTTGCAAAGGAGGTAGAATGTCTCTTTAAAATTCAGAAAGATATGAACACCTATCTTGTTTGAGATACTTACCAGCTGGTCAAGTACTTAGTCCCTACCTCAGTTTCCCCATTAGCAATACAAGGGGCTTAAACTAGATAACCTTTCTATCTCTCTATCTATACTCTATGATCCTAAGTCTTCCCATCCTTTGGTTCATGTTATATACTAGAAAGAAACTCATCACTTCCTGAGGTGGCCCCTTCCATTGCTGGAAAATTGTCATCATTGGGAAATTGTTTTCTGCCTTAAATCTAAATACACATTTATGATTTCTACCCATTACTGTTTCTAGCTCTGGAGTCAATCAGAATAAATCCAATCCCTCTTCCTCATGGCATGCTTTCACTTTCTCAAAGTCATTTTTATGGTCTTTCCTGGGTCTTCTCTTCAAGTTCAACACTCTCAGTGACTTTTGCCAATTTTCATATAATATTACACTCTCGAGGACCCTCCCCCTCCTCCTCCCAACAAGTCACTTTAGAATGTGTCACTCAGAACCAAATGACTAACTTCAGATGTGGTCATATCTGAGCAGTGTCAAATAGAGCTATCATGCCTACCCATTCCAGACATAACATCTTTATATCCCTGATAGAATATAAGCTCCTTGAGGGCAGTGTTTAGGCTTTTTTTTGCACCACTTTTCATAGGGTACATACACTGTTAGTGTACTAAATTCTCAATTAATACTTGTTGCAATAAGTGATAGGGTGACCTTCGGGACTGCCTTCTATAATTCACTAATAGTCCCAGGGATTTTTCATAAGAATTATAAATTACATATGGATCCCTTCCCCATCTTGTTGGAAACTGGATTTTTTTAAACTTCATTGTAACTTGTAACTTCAATATAAAATTTTTCCCTGTTTAGAGTAACATGGTTTCATTAAGCTCTAGAATCCTGTAGCTTCTCCTATATAGGATCCATGTTTACTAAAAATAATTCAACCTGACCATCCATACAGGACAAACCAAGTGGAGGACAAATATCTCTTTTCCATAGAATGGAAGGTTAATGGATGAAAATACTATACAACTGATTATTCAGAAAATATTTCATAGACAGTCACTGCTCATATGTAGAGAGTTTCACCCAAAATTGAACAAGAGGAGAGTTAAACAATTTTCTCTTTAAAAAATCAGGAATTTCCTTTGATAAAGGGAAAGGGGAAGAGAACAAGTATTTATTTTTTCTTTTAGGTTTTTGTAAGGCAAATGGGGTTAGATGGCTTGCCCAAGGCCACACAGCTAGGTAACTATTAAGTGTCTGAGGTCAGATTTGAACTCAGATCCTCCTGACTCCAGGGTCAGTGCTCTATCCACTGCGCCACCTAGCTGCCCATTAGAATAAGCATTTATTAAGCACCTACTATGTGCTTATATATTGCTATGAGAGGTCATAAGTAATATTGCATTTGATTTTCACACCAATTCTGGGAGGTAACTATTGTTGTTCTCCCCATTTTACAATTGAGGAAACTGAAGCAGACAGAGGTGAAGTGACTTAGCCAGGGTCAACCAGAAAGGAAGTATCTGAATTTGGGTTTTCCAGGCTCCAAGTCCAGCATTTTATCTACTTAATCTATTCATCTATTTTATCGACTTTACCACCTAGCTGCCTATGATAACCTCAAGCTTCTCCCAGAAAATGGTCCACCTTTAGGAATTCACCCCCAAATTCTTCTTAAGATGGATGACTGAGTCATAGTGTTTAGACAACTGAGCTATAGTCAGAAAGATCTGGGTTCAAGTTCTGAGTTTAACACATATGTAACCCCTGGGCACATAACATAACCTCTCAGCGCTTGAAATAACTCCCTAACACCTAACATTTTAAAGAAGGTGATAAATGGCATCAGTAGAAATTTCCCCATGAATAGGTTTCCTCTAACTTGCTGTGCAGAATTAAATAGTCCAAGAGACCAAGTCTGAACTTGAAGTAGGAAAGATCTGCATCCCAAGCCTGCCTCAGCCACTGACTACCCTGAGCAAGTCAACCTCAGTTTCCACCATTGTAAGGTTGTTGTGAAGATGCATGTGCAGCCCTTTGACAAATTTAAAAGCACTATACAAATGTTAACTATTAATCGGATGATAATGGTGATAATTACAACAATGGAATTATAAGTCCAGTCCCAATTCCTGTCCAAGTTCATGGAATACTTGATTTTTAAAGATTTGAAAATGAGGGAAACTTAAAGGGAACAAGGGGTTTGGAGTCAGAAAGACCTGGCCTCAGACACTTCCTAGCTGTGTGACCCCGGTCAAGTCACTTAACCCTGTTGGCCTCAGTTTCCTCATCTGTAAAATGACCTGGAGAAGAAAATGACAAACCACTCCAGTGTCTTTGCCAAGAAAACCTTAAAAGGGGTCATAGAGAGTCAAACACGATTGCAAAATGACTTAACAACAACAAATAAAGGGGAAAGAGGAGAGGTACATGGTGGGTGTAAGTAATCTGAAATACATAAAAAATGGGGAATATGCCTTCCAAAAGTGTCCAGCAAAAATATACAAAAAAGATAAGCTGAAAAACGAGCAAGAATGAGATGTGAGCGATCACAACAAACTTGATGGGAATCCAGGCAAAGGATCCAGAGAACCAAAGGAAGAATAGAGAAATGAAGGGTGGACCCTCCTCAGAGCATTTATAGGAAGACCTAGGCAATTCTGAGAGTGCTTGAGTAGAACTGAAGGGATGGGAATCTGACTTGCTGGAAGAAGTATGCATATTGATGAGATCTATTCTCATATCCTCAAGAAGCTAGCTGATAATATTATCCATATTCTAGGGTGCTTAGCTATTTGGGAAGTTGAGGGAAATTAGCAGAAAGGAAGACTTGACCAAAACTTTGTAGAACTGTCAGTCAAAAAGCAGCTACGTCTTCTTCAACATGATGGTCAGCTCTGTCTCCACAGACGGTCCAAAAAAGCCAACATTGGATGGAGTCATGTCAGTATAGAGGAATGATTTGACAGGCCTCACTGTTCTTACTTATAGGGCTTATTATTTAGATGAGCAGAACAATATAGAAGAGAGAATATTTTTTTTAAAAATGCAATATTTTAGAAGTTCCCATGAGGAACAGAGGGGATTGCGTCAGCCCTCCCTAAAGCTCAAAAGTTGCACCGTGCCTGGCCTTGCTGCTCCAGACCTCTTGCCTTGCAATCAATGCAGGATCTGATCTTAGTGGGGTGTCCATTCAGATCAGAGTACATGGGGAAGCCCCAGACAGGATGCAGCATTTCTCAGACTCTTTAGTGCAAGAGGAAAAAAGGGAAAAGAGAAGAGCAGCAAGAAAAGAGAGAAGAAAGAAAAAAAAAAGGAAGATGAATAATCACAAGAAAGGAGAAAGAGCAGGTTGGTCATAAAGCAAGGGGGTCCTAGAAGCCCCTTACCACTTTGATGATGTCAAAAGTAGCATTCTGCATGCTGAGAAGGGGAAAAATCATCTTGCCTTTTCACCAGTGGCAACTTTTCATTATGATGCTGTTGCCATGGGGATAGGGCCACGACAGCACTATATCATCCCTCTCAGTTTCATTCTGCTATAAAGTGAATGTGACTGGGATTTGGAACCATAAATATGCATCTGGAAAATGTGTCTCTAGGAACAGCCCTGCATGATAACTTCAAGGATGGAACTCACTCTCCTCCTGGGGATATTGCTATCCACTCCGCAGAAGCTTGGGGGCACATGTTTCTGCATCATCAAGGGATAGTGCCATGAAGCAGCTCCCTTTCTTTTGCAGCCTTCAGTGTCCCTTTTTTCTGTAGTTTAAAAGAAGCAAAGCAAGAATCCTTCCCTAGGACCACATTTAGTAGAGAGTCCTCACTTTGCTGTTAATGTATACTGTGTTTGTATGTATGTGCAAGACTTTGAATGTATTCTCTGCAATCCCAGCAATCATTTTTCACTCTTTTGCCAGAGTAAGACTTCTCATGCAGACAAACTCCCTAATAATGGCCTGCTCCAGATACTTCACAAATAGGATGCATTGTGCCTTAGTAAAGCTCGGATCAATTGTGCTTAGCAACATGCTTTATTATCTCTCAGATCCCCTCACTCCTTTCTGCATCCAAAGCCATCCACTGAGAACAAACATTTTCCCCTTGGCAGTGCTGCAGGAGTGACTTAAAACTAAGCTCAGTTTAGGGATTCTGGAGTTTGTCATGGTGCCCAGGGACCTTGGCATCAAAACAACCTTGTTCACATTCACTGAATCATCCCAACCACACACCTTTCCCTTGTGGTCATTTGTGCGTTGGAAAGCAATTATCCAGGTATAGTTCCATGTCCTCAGAGGATACTTTGAGTGGATAAGAGTGTTGCTTTTGAGAGTCAAAGACCCAGATTTGAATTCTGCCTCTGGAATTTACTAGTTTGAGCAAGTCTTAATCTCTATGTATCTCAGGAAAATTCTTCTCCTCTAAGCACAGATGGATGGGTTGTCACTTACATAGATTTGAGAAACTGCCCCCACAGTGATTAAATTATAGCTCTATCTCATACATATCTCCCATGCAGCATTCACATTATTATACCAATAGGAATGTTCCCTTTTGGATATAAGTTTGGAATTTAGTCTAGAAAATTACCCACACCCCAGTTACAGCCATAAGCTGCTGGACCTCACTAGGAAAAGGCATGGCTACATACTTTCCTAGGTGGTCATCCTCTCTAGGCCCTGTAAAAACCATCAAGTTAGTTGGAACAAGAGAAGAAGCCAAGAAAAAGAGAGAGAGAGAGAGAGAGACAGAGACAGAGAGAGACAGAGACAGACAGAGACAGAGACAGAGACAGAGAGAGACAGAGAGAGACAGAGAGAGAGAGAGAGAGAGAGAGAGAGAGAGAGAGAGAGAGAGAGAGAGAGAGAGAGAGAGAGAGAGAGAGAGAGAGCTAACTTCAGAGAAGGTCTGGACCTGGGTAGGAATCACTTGTAGAAGAGGACGGAGGGGGGGATACCCTGGGCATTTTGCTTCAGTCTCTTCCCTATCTCTTGGCTGTAGATCAGAATATTGGAATATCCATTGGTGTGTCCTAGCAGCATACCTGGAATAGCTCACAATGTCTGCACTAAAGTAAAAGAGAAACTGAATGAGATGAGGAAAGCAGAGTCAAGGGCTTACAAAGGTCCCAACAGAGAAATTATACCATACCTAAAGAAAATATCTTGAGAACTCCAGCAAATAGATTTATAAGAGTTGTGGGTATTCCCTTTGCTGCATGCACTCTTTCCGCTTGAACCCAGTTTCCCCTAGACGTTGTGTGAATCAATGGGAGAGTGTGTCATAAATTCTTGGGGCGATGTTCTGTTCTTTCTATACTAATTTTGTAAATAATCCTTTCTAAAAGCTAAAATAGTTTGTTTAAAATCAATATCAATTGATAATCATAGACAAAACAACACAGGTTGGGTCTCATGCAGAAGAACTGAAACAAGGATTCTTAACCTGGGGATCTATGAACTTGTTTTATTATAGATAAATAAAGAGGGAGAGAGAGAGAGAGAGAGAGAGAGAGAGAGAGAGAGAGAGAGAGAGAGAGAGAGAGAGAAATAGCTAACGAAAACTGTATTTAAATATAATTAGTTTCATTTGTAATACAATATAATACATTTTTTATGCACTCAAAAATTTTGTTTTGTAATGGGGGCCAGATTCCACCAAAAAGGCCATAGTACAAATTCCTAAAAATCTCTTACTGAATCAAAAAAGTCTTCCCCCTTCAACTTCTCCTTAAATTGTCATCCTTACTCAACTCAGTCCCCCTCCTTCTCTATCTCTGACTCTTCCTCCCTCCTGCTTCACTGGGGCCTTTGGAACTCATTGCTCTGATAACTCCTTCATCTGGCTTGTTTTATGTCATTCTCTCTCCATCTTATGGAACTCATAGAAACCTGGCTCCTTCTAGAAGACACTGTGTTCCTAAACAAGAGACACCCCTCTCCAGTTGACTGTTCTTTATAGGTAGGCCAGAGTCCAAATATCCTTCACTATTTTCTGTTTTCTCTCTGAAGCTTTCACTGTGCTTAGGGTTCACTCCATCTGTCCAGATTTCTGTCTCTGTGGGCTGCTGATCTTCAGTCCAAGCTCCTTCATTTTTCAAGAAGTTTGACATCTGACTCAGTGATGCTCACCTAGGCCAACCTTTTGTACTCTGGGATTTCAATGAATCACATTATCATTGCCTTTCCCCCTTTCACGCAAACATTGTGGTCTCTCATTTCTTCAGGCTTTCTACACACAACTGCCCCCAGTTTTTACTTCCCCTTACTCTTTCCTGTCTCTCATTGCTAATTCTCATTATAACCTTAAGGCATGCTATTCCCAAAATGGTATTCCAATTCATCACCCTCATTCTGGTTTTACTTTCCTCTCTTCATAATTTTATTATCAATTATTCTTAGTTCACCTAAGATTTTGTCAATGTATTTTTCAATGTCCTTCCTAGAGAGTCATCCCTTATAATAAACAATACAATAAGATGGAAAAGAAATTTAGTAAAAGCAAAGCATGATATATTCAGTAATCTATATAGAGTTCTTCACCTCTGAAAAGAAGCAGAGAGGAAGGTACCTCTTTCTCTTTATAACCTGAAGTCATAGTTGACAAATTCAACTACATATTGTATCTCACCCTTGCCATTTTTTCAGTTTTAGCAAGGCAATGGGGTTAAGTGACTTGCCCAAGGACACACAGCTAGGTAATTATTAAGTGTCTGAGGTCAACTTTGAACTCAGGTCCTCTGGACTCCAGAGCCACTGCTCTATCCACTGTGCTACCTAGCAGGCCCTCAACCTTGCTGTCTAGTTTTTCTGCCATCTGTATCCTTGCAATCCTCATGACTGAATCTCTCTTACCTCAGTACTCCCAATTCTGTATTAATGAATGGCACGTGGAAGGAAGTCACCAAATCTCACCAACCTAGTCAACTGCAAATCCTTTTTTTTTAATTTTATCTCATCTGGTGCCATTAAGCTATAGCCATTTCCTTTATTTTTCTAACCTCCTTATTTTACTATTAAAAGCAGTCTTTGCAATGTACAGTATTCCTATTAGCACACAGCTACCTCACTATCTGCAGATGACTTCTTCTCTGCCTATGAAAGAAAAAAAAATTGAGGTCATACATCATGAGTTACCTTCTTTCCCCAAATGGATACCTTAAAACTCAACTACATATCACCACTTATGCTGACATTCCCTAACCTAGTCTCAAGACAAAAGAGTCACCTTTTTCCTTGTAAAGTCAACTCTTCCCCTTGAATCCTTGATTTTATTCATTCCCATCACTTCCTAGGCTCGACCGCATTAATACTTCCCTCTTCTTTCATCTTTCCTCTCTTCTATTCTTCTCTTTATTATCATATCAATATATCCTGTTCCCCATCATCCTCAAAACACTCACACCTAGCCCTGTCAGCTCCTCAAACGATTATCTTATTTCACTTTTCCATTTCACCCCCAGGTTGTTAGTAAGAGGCCTCCACTCTTCATTAGCCCCCACTTCTTAGCCCCCTTTTGATAATTCCTTTCTCCAAAAATTGCTTTCCCAGGGTGACCAATGATTTCTTAACTGCTAAATCAACTGGTCTTTTCCCAGTCCTCATGTTTCTTGATGTCTATGAAACTTTTGACACTTTTGACTACATTTTTCTTCCAGGTAGTTTCTTCTTTCTGGTCTTCCATGACACTGCTTTCTCTCAGTACCCCCCCCCATCTGTCTGATGGTTCCTTTTCAGATTTATTTCTATCCCTGGGGTACCTCCCAAAGTTTTCTCCTGGGTCTTCTTTCTTGTTCTTAATACTATCTACAGCAGAAAATATGGCCTGTGTCAGCTTAAAATAGAACTGGGAAATATATAAAAATAAATAAAAATAGGGGGCAGTTAGGTGGTGCAGTGAATAGAGCACTGGCCTTGGAGTCAGGAGTACCTGGGTTCAAATGCAACTTCAGACACTTAACAATTACCTAGCCCTGTGGCCTTGGGCAAACCACTTAACCCCATTGCCTTGCAAAAAACCTAATAAATAAACAAACAAACAAACAAAGAAAAATAAGCATAGATAATGCTAATATGTGGTTTTCTAAGAAAATATGTTCCCACCATGAATATTATTTGTAGTTCATTTGTAGTTCATTTTCTATTTGAATTTGACAACATTGATCTACTGTATCTACCATATAGTTGGTGCATAATAAATATTTTTTGATTGATCCCGATTCAATGCTCATCTCATTAGTTGCCAAAGGTATGCAGATGACTCCTAAGTCTCTATATATCCAGGTATAATGTCACTCTTAATCATCCATCCCACTTCTCTAAGTACCCATCTGTATATTTTAAAGGCATCTTAAAGACAGTATGTCTAATAAGGAACTCAATCTTTCCACCCCAAATCATCATCCCCTTCTAAATTCCCCCATTTCCATTAAGAGGACCACCAACTTTGGTTATCCAGGGCATACCCTTGGTTCTTGCATCTTTTTGCATCCTCCTTATCTATCTGATTTGATCAGTTTTCTCCCACAGTAATTCTCACTTCTCTCACCTTTCTTTTCAAATCTATTCTTCTAGTTCAACTCGGATCACCTCTCAACTGGACTTTTGAAAAAGCATTCAAATCTGTCTCTCTGTTTCTAATCTCACCCCTTTCTATTTTATCCACAACACACCTGCTAAAAAAGTCTGCTAAAGACAAATCTTGTTCACCATATAATTGCTAGCTTTAAAAAAAAACCTTCAGTGTTTCCTTATTACCTCTTGAATAAAATACCGACTACCCAACTTCACATCCAAGATCCTCTATTCCTGCGGACCCTAGCTACCTTTCTAGGCATGTGTGATAACTTCTTCCTTAAACCTGTGAAAGGCCACAGCTTAAAAAGGTCAAGATCTCCCACTGCTTTGGGGACCATTTATCTTGCCATGGACCCAGAGGACTCTGGAGGAGAAGGTGAGGCTGGGGACTTTGCACAGCCTCCCCCCACTCAAATCCAATTCACTTGCAGGATTTCACATCATATCCCTGATGTCATGTGATCTCTTCAAGAACAAAGGATAAATAACAGCGTTCTCCATTCCAATCAAAATGACCAATGCAAAATTTGCATTGCATCTCGATCATAGTAGAAATTATTCCTCAAAGTCAGTAATATACTGCAATGTTTTTAAGGCTTGGATCTGCTCCCACCTCCATTTTGTAGCCTCCCTTCCCCTCAACTTTTATTCTTTCTTGTCCCAAATTGCCTTCATGTTCTTACTGCTTTGGTCTTGAAGTCAGGAGGAGAGGAGCTAGAATCTGACGTCAGACACTTGACACTTCCCAGCTGTGTGACCTTGGGCAAGTCACTCGCAGGTCACCCAGGGCCATCTCTAGTCATCTTGATTCATATCTAGCTACTTAGATTCAGATGACTCTGGAGGGGAAAGTAAAGCTGATGATTTAGCACAAAATCCTTCCCCCCAAAATCCAATTCACCAGTTTGTCATGGCATTATTTCCCCTGATGTCACGGTCTTCCTCAAGAATGGACAAACATCATCATCATATCTTGCAACTTCACAATAGTAAAATATAACTTTAAAGGCAGGGACCATGTCATTATTACTTTAGTATTGTTGATACCTAGTCATATCAAATGATTAATAAATATTGATTGACTTGAATTGAAAATATAACCTTATTTTCCCATTGACTCCGCTAAAAAGAAACAATAAAACACACAAAAAAATAAGAATGTTCTGAATTTAGGATTACTAAGTCATTACATTCTTGATGTGATGACTAACATTAATTTTTTAGGAGGGGGAGCTCACTTTCAGAATTTTATGTTGTTCACTCTTTCAATTCCCTTTTCAAACTTCCCTCATTATCCCTTCCTTCCCCAAACCCTCTGAGCGACAGGAATTTTCACTTGGGGGGGGATTCCCTTAATATTTCCTAAAACTTTGTCCTCTTCAATTCTTTTATTTTGTATCATAATTATTGCTGTACATGTCTCATCCTTGCTTCTAGATTTTATATTTGAGGATGTGTCAAACTCAACTAGAAAGAATGATAATCCTTGGTACCCTAATCCTGGATTTTGATAATAAATTCTTCCTCAGGGTGCTTCTGGGAATCACTTTATAGCTCCTAGGACTTAACCTATTAGTTGTGATTAGTTCAGAAAACAGTTGCCAGGGTACCTGCCACCCACCAGACAGACTATGATGCCAAATAGCACACTGAATTCATACATATTGAACATATTGAGAACAGTTCATGAAAGAATCAGACTGTGGGGGCAGCTAGGTGGTACAGTGGATGGAGCAGCAGCCCTGGAGTCAGGAGGACCTAGGTTCAAATACAACCTCAGACACTTAATAATTACCTGGCTGTGTGACCTTGGGCAAGTCACTTAACCCTATTGTCTTACCAAAACAAACAAAAAGAATGAGATTATGACCATTTAGACAGCTTGTTTGAAATAACTTTTTGCATTTGGGATACAGGATTCTGCCAATCAAATAGTTGCTAAAATCCTGGTCACATTCTTGGAGTCCTCAATGCACTTGAGAAATCTCTATTAAGAAACTTTGTTTTAAGAAACCTCAGTATATAAACTAGGAATAAAAAAAAAGCATTTATTAAGCTAAATAACAGGCACTTAGAAGGAAGGGGATTCGGGCATTATAAATTTCCTTTTCAATAGCCAGAAAATCTATACACAGGAGAACAAGAAGAAATGAGCTTAAATTACTTCAGGGAGGATACAATTTAGATTAGTTTCCTCTTGAGAAAGACAGGTCTTCCTAAGTAGAAGGAAGCATGCCACAGTGAATATATGGAGATAATTACAGAACACAAATGTTGAGTTGTCTAAAGGTGATTTAGGGACTAGATAACCTTTTCAGATCCTCATGGTTTTTTTTATTTAAGTTTTTATGATTTGATTCCTATTTCTTCATAGTCTTCCCATTTCCAATTCATTCTACAAAATGCTTTTGGATCAACCTTTCTAACACACTTTTCTGATCATGTTATTCTACTGTACAGATAGCTTTGGGGAAGAAGGGGGTCTCTTCCCCAAGGCCTGTTGAACAAAATGAAAATCTCCTGTCCTGAGATTGAAATCCAAAGATTCAAGGACTAATAACATCTCTCCTGTACCATGTGCCCATTATTGTGCACCGCAGCAATCTGAACAACAGAAGTTATTTTCTTTCCTAACAAGACTGCAAATATTTGTAATGCACATTATTGACTCAAATTGAAAATATCATTTTCCTGGCACATAATAGCCGCTATAAAAATGTTTGTTTCCATTGGAGAGCTAAAATTTCCATGCAATAAAAAGGAAAAATCTAAATTTGCAGTGCTGCTTGCAGGCCTCCTCCCAAAAAAATTCCACATTTTTTGGAGGAATTAACAATATATGGAATACTACCAAATGAAATTTGCCCATGAAATTTTTGGTGGTTTTCTCTCTCAGATCTCTCAAATCACTATATATGCATGTCTTCCATTCACCATTTTTTACCCTGAATATTGGTATACATGTCTTATATCCTCTGCAAGATTATACATTCCTTGATGACAGCACCAGTTTTATTTATCTTTGTATCCCCACAGTGCTGACACAGTTCCTTACAATTTGGTGATGTTAAATGGATGTTTATTGACTTGGCAATTTGTTGTTCTGTCGTTTTTCAGTCAAGTCCGACTCTGTAACCTCATTTGGGGTTTTCTTAGTGAAGATATCGCCATTTCCTTTTGCAGTTCATTTTACAGATGAGGAAACTAAAGCAAATATGCTTAAGTGACTTGACCAGGAACATATAGTTCTTAAGTGTCTGATAACAGATTTGAATTCAAGAAGATGAGTCTTCCAGGACCAGGACACTCTATAAGATTAAATTTGTTTTGAACTGAAAAGAAGTAAGGCGATACAATAGAAAGCATGCCATTAGAATGGATGCAGTGGACCTATGCTCCAATCCAAATCTCTGCCCCTTGCTACTTGTGTGACCTTGTGGAGGGGAGAATAAATTCTCTGACCTCAGTTACCCCAACCAAGAAATGGACTTCAGGTTCTGAATCCATGATCATAAACCAACTCTATAGAGCTCAGACTGTTTCCACATGGGGGTATTTTAGGTTGACATATATATCTCACAGCTGATTGAAGAGGAGGCTGATAAATATTTGTCATTTCTCAGCAGATCCTTGGATTCACTCAGCTGAACTCCACGTTCACTCACAATGTAATTATGACAAGGACTGCCACAATAGGATGATTCACTGTGGGCTCTCAGCATGGGATTCCTGCTATGTGGCTGCTCCAGAATGGAACAATTCTGGCTGGGAAAGTGCTGGTGTCACAGATCATGGAAAGGAGCCCTTCCCACCATCCCCCTGGGGCAGGAGGAGGGCTGTCTTCTTACTCATCCCCTAGAAAAGGGGAGGGGGGAACTACTACTGTTAGGACTTCAGTTATGGGCATGGATTGATTATTTTCCCCAAGTCCTTGTTTTATGTCTGCCCTCTTAGGAGGCATTGCCTGGAAAAATATTTCAATTAACAGGTTAGCAGAGGTCATGCAGTCATTTGGATTTAGCAAACTTGCCTTAGAGAAGATGCATTTAATGATACTGATGGAACAAGGAGGGCAAGCAAAACCTTTGAGTCTATGGAATGTATTCAGTTAAAGACAAGAACACAATGAGGCAAGAGAGAAACAGAGAGAGAGAGAGACAGAGATGGAGACAGAGACAGAGACAGACAGACAGAGACAGACAGAGAGAGAGACAGACAGACAAAGAGACAGACAGACAGAGACAGAGATATAGGGAGATACAGAGATAGAGAGAGAGAGGTGGGGGAGAGGAAAAAGAGAAATTAAGAAGGATGAAGACAGAAGGATAGAGAGAACAAAGATAGAGAGGGAGCTAGATAACAACACATGCAGAGAGAAAGGAAGAGAGAATCAAAAAAAAAAGATAGAAAGAGGTAGACAGCTACAACTGCACAGAGACAGAGACACGGAAAGGGAGAGAAAGAGACAAAAACTGACCAAGACAACTTTGAGCATTTTTTTAGCATATGGTAGTATAATTTTTCCTGGACAGTTTCCAAGAAATCAAGATTATAGTATTATGTTGAAAACCATTCATAATTAAAACTAAATTATGGAGTATTTTAGATATAAAGTACACTTGTATCTTTTCTTCCTTCATCCACCTAAACACCATCTTCCTTTGCAGCCTCCTGGAAATTGTGACATTTGTCACATGAACATTTGTTTCCAACTAGACTGAACATCAGTCTGACTGGAATTTTTCATTCCAGGAAAGAGCTGTATATGGTATTTTATTGATAACTGATAATGATTTATTGATATTGCTAATTTCCTTGGATAAAGAAACTTGTACTAGTTCAGCTGAGAGATCTAAGACTTGAAGAACTGCAGGAGCTCTGGGTTTCCCCAGAGCCTAGCAGAGTGACTGACCCATAATAGGTTCTTTTTTTTTTGCAAGGCAAGTAGGGTTAAGTGGCTTGCCCAAGGCCACACACTAGGTCATTATTAAGTGTCTGAGGCCAGATTTGAACTCAGCTCCTCCTGACTCCAGGACTGGTGCTCTATCCACTGCACCACCGAGCCGCCCCCATAGTAGATTTTTGACTAATGCTTAGTGATCCACAAAAGCTAGAGCTTGGATTCAGCTTCCAGGTCTCTAAAAGTAAAACCTGCTGATTTTCCCACTGCACCACATAGCTTCTTGTATTATCCTTTCCAGGTAACATTAACATTCCAGTTAAATTTAACTGGTGACATTAACATTTCAGGAGCCATATTCTTTCCAGGGAACAGGGCTAGAGGCATACCTCTAATGGGACAGGCACGCCTTACTCCAAAGAAATGGCCACAATGGGAGTGTTTAAGGCCCTTTGGACAAAGAGACATTTGAGATGCTTTGGGCTCCATCATATCATAAGAAGGAGATTTGAACCTCTGCCTAATCAGATAAAATGGGCTTCAAAACTGTTATCTCTGTGCTGCAAGAAGTGCTAGCAGAATATGGAATCACATTTTTTTGTTGAATAGAGAATCTAACAGTGCCTCGGGGCCACCAACAGTCTTGTAAAATATAGATGTGAAATTGAATATTAAAATACTCAAGCACAGTTGAAAGAGTATCTTTTTCAGATTTAGGTAATTTGATATGAAAAAAATCAATAATACCATTGATACATCAGGTTTCGCTACATCGTTGGCAAGATGGTATATCATTGAAGAATGAGTTGCATCAATATGGAAAGCATGAATGTCTCTGGGATCTCTGCAGAAGGAACTATAAGGGAACTAACAGTTCCCCTAGTCTATTACAAAAATGAATTTCTTCCAATAATTGTACCTCTCCACAAGACTGGGAAAAGTCTCATTAGTTCCTAAGTCACTCATTTAGCTTTTGTGAAAAATGAATTTAGCCTCTGTATCCCTAGAACTTAGTACAATAGCATGCATGAAGTAAGCACTTAATGTATGCTTGCCTAATTGACGAAATTAAATTGAGATAGAGCTTGTATTCAAATATAACTTTGTATAAATAAAGAATCAGCAATGTGCTGATTGCAAACAATTCTCATCTATTCCTTAATGAGTTAATCAATCAATCCACAAGCATGTACGAAGACATCATGCTAGGCAGGAGATGGGAAAGCAAAAATTAAACAGTCCCTGCTTTCGAGGAACAAACAGTCCATAAGTATGTTGGTAATGGTAACCTTCTGTTGGCCTCTGATTTGCCTGACTGTTTGGCTCCTTGAGGAGTATGACTCTAAATTTGTGCAAATATATTTTATAATTCAAACTAATCATACCTCTTTATGAAGTGCTAAAGATTATTGCTTAAAATGCGAGAGAAATGTTAATAGATGAATTTAAAATTGTAGAAATTTGAGTTGATTACCATTGAAAAGCCAATTAAGTTTAAATAGGTGGAGAGCAAAATGAACAGAACCAAGAAAAATATTGTATCTAATAATAGCAATATTATTTTAAAAATAACTGAGCAAATAAGTCATTTTGACTTATAAATATCCAAACTAACTGAAAAGATCACATGAAGAAAGGTACCAGAGAAAAAATGAGAAAAAAAAATGATGCATAGAATGGTTTTACATACATTGTACTATGTGGATCTATACATATGTATTATATATTTATATTATATTATATATATATGTATATATATATATATATATATATATATATATATATATAATCGTGCCTAATGTTAGTCTTATCTAGGGTGGGAGGGTGGGAGAAGAAAAAAGGGGGAAAAGTTACATGCATCATATATTTAAAAGAAATAGCAGGTTGTATATAATAGATTTCAAGTTTCATACAAAATCTTTTTTCTATTTAATTATGATATGTAAATGCTTATTTTATTTTTAGATTCAACATAAATAAATAATTTTTAAAGAAATAATAGGAGTGCATCTTTGAAGGGAACAGGAAGAGCCAAAGTGCGACATTTGGTAAGGTGGAGAAAGCGGGTCTGGAAATATGAGTCAGGAAATGGATATGAACCAAGGCCAGAAGATCAGGAAGGTGGAAGGATCAAGGGAGGCATTGCATCTTGGCTGAGCTATTAAGCAAATTCACAAGGTTGAAACTGTATGAGGGGTTCAAAAATATTTATAACAGCTTTTTGTAGCTGTAAAGAATTGGAAATTGAAGGGAAGCCCATCAACTGGGAAATGGTTGAACAAATTATGGTATTTGAATATTATGGAGTACTATTGTTCTATAAGAAATCATGAGTGGTTGGACTTTAGAAAAGCATGGGAAGAATTACATGAATTGGTGCTGAGCAAAGGGAGCAGAACCAAGAGAACATTGAACACTTTAACAACACTTTGAGTTGATCAATTGTAACGGATGCAAATCCTCTCAACAGTTCAGAGATCAAGAAATAACCCTGGGACAACCTGTTATGGACAATGCCATTCACATCCAGCTAGGTGGCACAGTGAATAGAGCACTGACCTTGGAATCCAGAGAATGGGACCCAGTCTCAGACATTGACACTAGCTGTATGACCTTAGACAACTTCACTTAACCCTGATTGCTTCAAATCTAAAAGGGAAAAAAAAAATCCCAACTTCTCACCTTTTTCCTTTCTATCTAATGATTTTCTTTCTTTTCCCCTCAGACCTAATTCTACTCACACAAATGACTAATATGCAAATATGTTAAACAAAAATGTACATATATAAATTTTACCAAACTGTTCACTGTCATGGGAGAGAGGAAGGAAGAGAGGGTGGGAGAAAAATTTGTAGCTCATAAATTTGCAAAAGGATGAATGGTGCAAAACTACCATAAGAGTGCAATTGGAAAAGTAAAATAAAATATGAATTTAAAACAACAACAGAAAAAGAATGTGTATGTGGTAATGAGGACAAAGAATCTGGAAAACATGAGTGAAAGAGGAATTGAAGATACTGCTGACTATCCAGTAGCACAGATCTGGGATAACTGTGGAGCCCCATTGTGAAAGAAGTTTTTGACTCCAGAGAAGAATGAAGTTCTAGCCACTGATGTTTCAGATTTGGTCATTTTTCATCAGTCTATTTACATGGAATTTTAGGGAATAATATCAAGGGCTTTGCTTCCTACTAAACATCACTTTATCATTTCAAATGAAATCGATACACTTTAAAATTTAACAAAGCCAGCACTCTGGTGTTAGCCTCATTACCTCACATTCTTCATATTATTGTAATAGTCTATTGGTTGATCTCCCTGCCTCAATCTTTCCCTACGCTAGTTCATCCTCTACTCAAATGCCAAAATGGACTTACTAAACTGCACGTTTGACTCTCACTCCCCTACTCAGTGTACTCTGATGGCTCCCTAGTTCTTTCAGGTTCAAATATACAATACTATTTCATTTTAATGCCTGGCCTCCTGGTAGGAAGCTATCCTTTCAGTCCTCTTACACTTTGTTCTCCATTTATATTCTCTACAATTAGGTGACATTGGCTTGCTTACTATTTCTCCCATAAGATCTTCCTTCTCCAGATTCTGTGCCTTTGATTGGTGATCCCTCTTACCTGGAATATTCTACCTTTTTATTTCCACATACTGACTTCTCTGACAGTTCTCAAATATCAGCTAAAAATTCTACTTTCTGTAAAATGCCTTCTCTCAAATGTCTCAAGTATTATTTACAGTGGACTGTATATATATATATATATATATATATATATATATATATATATAGTGGATTGTATGTTCTCTCTCCATTAGAATGGGAGCTCCTTAAGAGAAAGAAACATCATTTTCTTTTCTTGTTTTTTTCAAAGCTTAGCCCGATTCCTAACACATAATAAAAGATTAATAAATGTTTGCTGACTGACTAGACTTGACTTAAATGAACCAATTCCCTTCCTTTTCTCCTTCCTCCATTCTCAGACACCTTTTCTTTCTTATTTTCTTTTCATGCTTTTGTCCATCTCCAAATTCCATTTTTTGGATAGAAGCAAAGATCACTTTTAATCGCAATTTACTTTTGAGATCTCAATCTGACATGGCTTATAATAAATGGCCACTGGGGTATCATGCAATTCTCAAAATCTGCATTACTATGATCACCATCAGAGTTTCCTCCTTTACTTAATACACACACACACACACACACACACAAACAAACACACAGACACACACACACACACACACACACACACACACACACACACACACACACACACACACACACACACACACACACCCTTTCAGATCTTAAAGGGATCTGAGTTCAGGGGTTCTTAACCTTTGTCGAGTCATGGACCTCTTGGATAGTCTGGTGAAGTCTATAGATCCCTTCTTTTGAAATTCTTAAGGTAAAAAACATAGGATTATAAAAGAGATCAAGTGTAAATGAATTCATATGTGTGTGTGTGTGTGTATTGAGAGAGAGAGAGAGAGAGAGAGAGAGAGAGAGAGAGAGAGAGAGAGAAAAAGGACAAGCAATGGAGTAGAGCTTTGGTGTTCTGGTATCAGCAATTACTTTCCCATTCTTCCTTATTGGTTACAAGAGAATTGAATAAAAATAAAGAATGTATAGCCTATAGTCTATAGTAGATAAGGAATCACCTATGCAATCAACAATTTAATTATCTACTCTCCTACCCATCCCCACCCACCCAATCTATGGAAATCACTCCCAGACAGATTTCACCTGGACTCTGAATGAGTAATCCCCTGGAATTGTGACATTAGGTCATGGTCAGAATTCTGGAGTATTCCTTTTTCCTAATACCTAGGGAAGAGCAGCTCATTTTCCCTCCAAGGCCATACATTTCCAAACCTATGTCAATCAAACAGTAAGTCAGACTCAGTGGAGGAAAGACATTATTGTACTTAAAATTCCAAATTGTTCAAACCTGGCTGCTTTTCCTCCCTTCTCATTCAAGGTCAGTTTGGTTGGAGGTTTAAATAATCACTCTGTAGACTGTTTAAAAAACATTCCCTGGGGCCATTTTGTAAACCTTCCTTGTTCCATTAGAGGTAGCAATAGCCTCTTAAATGGCTAACCACAGTGCATGGTACCAACTGGTGTTTAATAAAAGCTTTTCATTCATTGCTTCCTCTTGGGTGGAGGTTCTGAACTAATAATAAGGTGTTCGGAAGGACCAAAGTAATGATGTAATTTCATGGGGGGGTAGATTGAAATATTTTATAAGCATAAAACCAAAATTATTTCAATGATCCACAACCTTAGAGAAGGTAGGAAAATTATAGCCATATTACTCTCCACACTAATCTTGTTTGAACCAAAACTAGATGGAAAAACATGCAAAACAAAACAAAACTCAAGTCATTTTGATTCATCATATACCCACCATGAAGAAAGATAATTACACACCTACTTAAACAAAGGACTTGCCAAGTTCAGGGCATCTAAGTCAAGAATGACTATATATGGGAAAATTGAAGCTAAAATCCGAGTTTCCAATATCTAAGTAGCTAAAATGCAGATGGCAGAGTTGGCAAAATTATGAGCTAGGCAACATTGCTCTTGAATCCCCCTCAACTCCCAGAGATGACTTTCAACCCTTCCTCTTTATCCTTTTTCTTCCCACATGATCTTGCTGTCCCACCATCATCTTAAACATTAAGGATTGTCCCAAGGAATTCCATCTACCAAAGTTATTTCATACTGTGTTACTCCTTCTAGGGTTCTATTTTTAAAGAGGACTACAGAAAGGCGAAATGCTGAATACACAAGAAGAAAGCACTAATGACAACAATTCAAGTTTCAGCAGAACTTGTGTTGGGTTTCTTTTTTAATAGGCGCCCTTTCTAGCTCTTTCAAATCTAACTCTTGTCTATTTAAAGTCCAACCTCTGTAAAAGATTGTGCAAACAGATCACATAAAAGTTCAGATTATTGTCAGTTGAGAAAGTTTCCTCAGTTTTTCCTGGTGGGAAGATGCACTAAAATAGTATATCCATCAGCAAGCTATAGTCGTGTCATAATAGATAGAGTGCTAGACTTAGACCTAGAGGATCAAGTTTTAAATCCCACCTTAGACACAATAGTTATGTGAACTCAGATCATCTCTGAATCTAACTGCAATTTCCTCATGGCAAAATGGGAATAATCATACTCACACTTCTGTATAGACACAAGGTGTTGTTCTGATCTTTGGGGTTTTTTTTTGTGGGGGGGAGATCGGAAGAGTAGAGCACACAATACAACAATAACTGAGATGCAGAATCTCAGTCAATCAATCAATTTAGCACCTACTACATGTCTGACTATGAAGGCACTATTCTCCTTAGTTTACAATCCAATGGGGAACACGTGGAGCTTTGTCCTAGGAATCAAAATTTCTGAAGTGCTAATAATCTTTGCCACTAATAAGAATTGCCACTAATAGGTCTGTATCCCAAAAAGATCAAAGAAAGGGGGGAAAGGCATATATACAGTAATATTTATAGTTGCTCTTTTTGTGGTGGAAAGAATGAAAACTTGAGGAGAGCTCATCAATTGAGAAATCATTGAACAAATTGCAACATTATTATGTTACATGAAATGAAGAGTAAGGAAGAATAATATGAACTGATGTACAGTGAAGTGAGTAGTACCAGGAGAACACTATATACAGTAATACCAATATCATAAGAATGATCAATTGTGAAAAACTTAGTCATTCTGATCAAAACAACAATCCAAGACAATTCCAAAGGACCCAGGATGAAAAATGCTATCTATTTCCAGAGAGAGAACAGTAAGTGCAGAAGGAAATAGGATTTTTCCCTTTCTTTTTCTCAATAGAGTCAATAGGGAAATATATTTTGAATGACTTCACATATGTAATTTATATTATATTCCTTGCTTTTTCAATGGGGAGGGGAAAGAAGAGAAGAGGGAGAGATTTTTGGAATTTTTTTAAAGAAATGTTCAATAAATAAATAAATAAATAAATAACTTTCCAATAAAATTGTAAGACTGACTAAGAAACTTACAATCCTCTAGCAACATAGAAACAAGGGAAATTATCGCTTAGACACAAAAAAATAATTAGCGCAAATTGGGAATTAAATGATATGTCAGCATTCACATTAAGATGAGATGAGTTCTTTCCTGACCCACTAACCCAGTGCTGGCTCCCTCCAATAAGAGCACTTTTAATGCTAATTGCTTTGACTTAATTTTGTACAGCTTGCCCTAGATGTTCTGTTTTTCAACTATATTAAATTTGAGGGACTAAAATGTTTATAGCCCTGAGTCAGTCAATTTGGGATCTATTCGGTATGTGATAGTGACTTTAAATACTGGTCTTTCTGGTCTAAGGTACCTTTCCTTTGCAGTAGTGATAGATTCCTAAACACGAAGGAAAAACAGAAAGTTGAATCTGTCAAATAAAAGACTGTGGGAGGGGGTATTAGGAATAGAGAGCTCAAAATATGTGTTCATTCAGTTTTTCATCCTTTCCTTGGTGACAGACCCTTACAATGATAATAGACAAATGACACAGTATCTTCATGTTTCTTTTTTCCTCCAAAAGAACTAGAAATTCAATCATTTCAAAAAGAAGACATGATAAACTTTTGATTTAAAAATTTCTAAATTTAGATTGTTTATTTAAAATAAGATGGCATGGAGTCTATGATGGAGGAATATTGAGCTTTTTTAATATGATCAGAATGTACAATATCCCATACTTTATTTTTTTTTAATTTCAAAGGCAACATCCAGAGCCAAACTGGAAAAGGTGATAGTATGCGGATCCAGCTTCTTTCCAAGGTTAGTTTTATCATTCAACAGTGATAAGGATTTTAAATATGATTAGAAAGTACAATTATTCATGCTTTCTTTTTTTTAATCTAAAAGGCAATATCTGGAGTCAAACTGGAAAAGTTAAGAGTATGAGGATCCGACTTCTTTCCAAGGTAAGTTGTATCATTCAACAATGATATGGATTTTTTTTCAATGTGCTGTGAAGTGGATTTAAAATCTCTTACAGTTAAATATCACCATGGTTTTGCATATTATTGTGCACAGAGCAATGTCATTCTCTATATTGTCACAATTTGGCAGCTCCTGAAGATGGCAAAAATGAGACAATCGTCACTATTGTGTGTTGACTGCTTGAGAAAGGAGTTTTCTAATAGAATATCTCCAAGGATATAAATGTGAAATAATTTCTTTTGCTCATTCACTGACTAAAACAACTGGCATCTTTCAAAGACTATATAACATGCAAAGGAGACCGAGCAAGAAATTCCCTAGAAATATGCTGCTTCTTTTGCCATGTGATGAAAATCAGAAAAGTGAGAACTAGTTGAGTCCTCCTTGATCTCATTTGTCTCTAGTCAATAGCCATCCACAAAGTCAAAACTCTTGCAGAAATACTAGTAAACGTTAGCTCTTCAAAGATTCAACAGCCTATCAGACTCTGGCCTCTGGCAGAGAGCTTCTTCTCACTCTCTTCCAATTTTCCTTTTCTGGTTTTCCCTAAAGCGACTCTCATTGGTTCATTTTGTAGAAAAACCTCGAGAACTCAGTTAATAAGATATTTGAGTTAGAAGTGTTAGAGAGTATCTCACATGCCACATTGGAAGGCTCTTTGGATGTAAATACAGAATCACTCTATTTCAGAGTTGGCAGAGACCTCAGGGGCTTTCTAATCCAACCTGAGAAGGGACCTTGCAGCTAATGAGGATCATTCAGTCTGTTTGAATAGGTTCACAGGAAAGAAATGCCTTCTGAAGTATTTATTGCATATTCAGGTGGATTAAATTATTAGAAAATCTTTTTTTTACAACTCAGTGAAATTTGTCTCTCAGTAGCTTCTCTATAAGATTACTAGTTCTGATCCTCCTGGGCCAATCAGGAACCCATTGAAGAATTAGGTGTCAAATAGGTGCTTGGTGCTGGAGATGAAAAAAGAATCCTGCCCTCCAGAAGCAGAACATTCTCCGGGCGGGGGGGGGGGGAGACAACATGTATGTATAAATGAAATATTAAATTCAAATTTTAATCAAATATAAATTGATTTCACAGCAGAATAATCTATCCCTCCCATATAATCCTGAGGACAGATTTTTACCCTAATGACTGCTTTTGAGATATAGAGCTAGTTAATTAATTACAACAAAAAGAACTCAGCATAGAAGTACCCACAATCTCTTAATAAATTATATTTATGATATTCTGGTTGACTTGGAATCTTGGAATATTCTAAAATATTTTGCAGATTCCTTTTTTTAGGTTTTTTTTTTTTGCAAGGCAAATGGGGTTAAGTGGCTTGCCCAAGGCCACACAGCCAGGCAATTATTAAGTATCTGAGACTGGATTTGAACCCAGGTACTCTTGACTCCAAGGACAGTGCTTTATCAACTATGCCACCCAGCCGCCCCGAAGATTCCTTTTAAATAGGCAGTGAAATATTTTGGGAAAAAAAACACTGGAATCAGAAGAATCAAAAGACCTAGGATCCCAATCCTAATGGCCTCATTTATTACATGGTGCGCTATACAGTGTTGGATTCAGAACCAAGAATATCTGAATTCAAATCTTCCATTTGACCAGGAATTCTTAACCTTAGGGCTTTTCAAAAATATATTGATAACCGTAATTCAAAAGTGGTCTCCTCTATATTTAGATGTATGAAATGAAAAAATATTACTCTGAAAAATCCATAGGCTTCAGCATACTACTGAAGGGTCTATGTCACCAAAAAAAAAAAAAAAAAAAGATGAACTTTTGCTACAGATAGTCTCTAGCTGTTTCATCAGGACAAGCCATTTAACCTTTCTGACCTCAATTTCCTGTAAAATAGAAATTTCAATATTGATGTCTGAATTGATGGATGAATTATATAAGTAAAGTGCTCTTCAAACCTAACAGCATACTCTATATGAAATTTAATATATATCATTATAAAATATAATTATTATCATCATCATCATTAATTGAGAGAACCAAGTCTAGGCTTCAAAGGCAGTAAGGTGATGAAGACATTAAATATTTTATACTCCACTGGCATATTCCAGATTTAGCTTCTGGTCCTCAGTTAAAGAAACAAATAAAGTAGCATCATTGTCTAGAAAAAAATCTTTAGCTCAACTTCACTTTGTCCCAAGAAATGGCAGTAGCAGTGCCAGCCAGTCCAACCTTCTCAAGTCTGGAAGAAATATTGTCACTGGTAAAAAAAATGTAACTTTCCCCCCCTTATCCATGCACCGGTTGATATTTTTTTAAGTAATTCATCTTCCTTTCTATGTCAAGACTTTTCAAATATGTGAATCTCCCCATCATCAAGTTAGTCAATACAGCATGTGTGGATTCACTGTTACTTTGTTCCTGAGAAGAAAGAACTCTTTTAATTTATCTTTTAATCCATGTATTTGGGGAATCAAAATCACTGAATCCTGGTCATAAATTCTTCAAAAGATACACTATATCCCTAAATTCTTAGCTTTGAGGAAGCCCTTTTTTAGAAATATACTATCTTTCCCTGTGATGATGATGATGATGATGAAAATGGAGGCATGATAAAATTCACTGGCATAGTCCAATATGTTAAGTGAACAATGATAGCTACTTGTGCAGATTATATAATAAAGAGAAAGAGAGACTAACATGGCAGAATGAGTGATTCATGTAAAAAGAAATATACAATAAGGATGGCTAGCTACCCTAACAGCCATACTACATGATGATCCATGGTAGGAACATCATCCAAAGTCCTTGTGTCCAAAAGACCTAGACTTTGGGATAATATTAAAGTCTTGATGTCACAAACATTTTTCTGATAATTGGAACTATCTGGGATTGGAATGGAGATAGTGGACTTACCTTTTAGGAGCTCATTAAGTGAAGATTGGTTGATCACTGGCTTTTAAACTGCATAGAATATTTCTGTTAACGTACCAGTTAGATTATATGCCCACTGAGTCTATCTATATTCATCTCCCCCCACCCAACTCTGAGATGGTGACATGACTATTGAAGAGCAAGAAAACTTTACCTAGCAGAATGAGAAATCTGGCTTAAAATAAGAGTAGGACTTCATCAGGAGACCTGTGGTTGTGTAATTGTCCAATTTGGAGGGAAGACCCTTTGGGATGACAGATTCAAGGAATGTACCCAACATGAAGGCCAACATGAGCACATTGCAACATGATGGGAAAGCATCATGAGAAACTTTACATAATATTCTTGTTTTCATGTCCCTGATGCACTGAGCACCATCCTCAAGAAGGACAGTATAATTTTAGGCCCTTGTTTTATCTTTATCATCATTTACATTTTGTTTAATTTATAATTAGTAGCCACCCATAGGGAAATCAGCAATATCAGCAAGTTGAACTATGGCTGATCCAAGATGCTCTGGATAATAATCGACAAACATTTATTATGTAGTTATTATGAGACAAGTATTATGCTGGGTACTGAGTTTATAAAGATTAAAATAGGATTCCCTTCCATAAGAGACTCATATTCTATTAAGGACAAGGGGAAAAAATGAACAAAGAAAATCAAATGCAAAACAATTTCAAGGGAGAGAATATTAATAATGAGAATGGCGATCGGGAAAAGTCTCTAGTTGTAGAGGAGACTTGAGAGGAGTCTCAAAGGAAGCTAATTATTCCAAAAGATAGAGGCAAGGAAGGTATACATTCTAGGCATGGAGGAAGCTCACAGACAGATGAAAGGCAAGGCAAGGTAAGCCTTTACTAAAAGCCTATGATGTGTCAGTTCGTGTGTGAAGTACCAAGGATACCAAAAATAAAAGACAAAAACAGTCAATTCCCTTAAGAAATTCACAATCTAATGTGTAGATAACTTTGAAATAATTATTATCAGGTATATACAGGTTGATTTGGAGATAATCTCAATGAGAAGGCAATAAGATTGAGGTGGGGGGCAGTCTGGAAAAGGTGTTTTTGCGAAAAATATGACTTCAATTAGGGAAGCAGGAAAAGTAAAAATGGGAGAGATGAAGAGGGAGTGCATTCTAGCTACAGGTGACAATCAGTGAAAAATCAATGAAAAAGGAGGAAATTAAAGTGTCCAAGATCAGTGAAAGGAAGTAGTGCACAAGGGAATAAGAAGTCAAGAGAGAGACCTCAGAATAAGAAGGTCATTACTATAACTGAGTTGGATTTATCTCTGTTACAACCACCCACTGTACTATAAACCCAGTAGGGTTGGGGACTCTTTCAATCCTAAACTTTGTAACTACCCCAGGATCTAGGACAGAGCTGGAAAAATAAGCAACATTCAATAACAATTGCTGATGCTCATATAATGCTTTACAGACATTATCTCATTTGATACTTTCAAATTGAGCCAGGGATCTTTAGCCTCATCTTTTTTTAAATGAAGAAGCTGAAATGCAGAAAGATGAAGTGATTCATCTATAGGTGAAAGATAAGATTCAAACCCAGTTCCTTCCATCAAGTCACTGTTCTTCCATTATATTGTAATAACAGTCTTTGGTCAGCATTCAAAGAATGAATACATAAGATATATGGAATCCTAGTTTAAAAGGGAATTGACCAGGGAAGTCCCTAATCAAATTATAGATTTTTTTTTACTAAAAAATCAAACACTCCTCCTTACGACCTATAATTACATTTTGGAGGGCTCTTAAACTCTTTTATTTTGTTTGTTACAATGCAATGGGGTTTAGTGGCTTGCCCAAGGCCACACAGCTAGGTAATTAGAAAGTGTCTGAGACAGGATTTGCACTCAGGTCCTCCTGACTCCAGGGCTCTATCCACTGCGCCACCTAGCCACCCCGGGGCTCTTAACTCTTGCTGATTCACTCTTCATTTTTGCCTTTGAGTCCTTTGCCAAAGTTGAGCAAGATGAGCAGAAGAGTTATTTCTCTCCCCCTACTCTATTTCTATTGCCCCTGCCACTCCCATCAGAAGCAGAGATGACAATTTCATCAGAATTCCTGACAATGAGAAACTTGTGCTCAACCTTGGTTGATGGAGAAACCTCAAGGACTCTTTTCCTGAACCAGAAACTGCTGTATAGGGGAGGAGGGATTTCACATTCTCTAGACACTCACTATTATATACTCAATGCTTTAGAATTATTGGCAGAGAAGGGATATTTTTCTAGGCAACATCTAATTGAGAAGTATCTCCCCAGTTGAAGAGTTCTTAAGTTTGAGAGTTTGGGCACAAGACCTTCTAAAATGAGATTTCCTGGGGCAACTAGGTAGTAGTGGATAGAGCACTAGACCTGGAGTCAGGAGGACCTGAGTTTAAATCCAGCCCTCAGACACTTAATAATTGCCTAGCTGTATGACCTTGGGCAAGTCACTTAACCCCATTGCTTTACATAAATAAAACTTTAAAAAAATAAAATGAGATTTCCTAATTTATCCTATTTCCTGTAGGAAAAAAATAAATTCTCCTACCAGAGCAAAAGATAATGTGTTACTTTAAGAGTGCCAATATAAAGAGGAGGGGGCTTAGGCAGCAAGCTCCAGAGAACATTTGCTTTTGAGATAGGGCTAAACCATAGAATGACAGTTTGAGTTTTAGGGAAACAGGTAGGACTCTGTGCAAAGGAGAAATTACCAGAATGACAATGCCCCAAAAGCAACTCGCACTGCAATTCCCTTTGGGGGTGGGGAGAACTGATGGAGTATCTGAATATTTTATTCTATGTAATTGTTAATAAACTCTTGTGAGTCCTTAACATCTCATGCATTTTCTGGGAATGAAATAATGTTTGTCACATACCCAATAAAAGTATCATATGCTAAGAGGACTTGTTATTAACTTTTTCAGGATTTCCAGGAATGAGATAAAATTTTTATTTTATAAACCTTCTTCAACTCATCCAATTACAATGAGTCAAATGATGAGGGAATGACCTTTTGAGATCAAAATTCCAGAGTGGGACTCAATCTCTGGGGACCCCTGGTTTTAGGACCAGTCTAAAAATATCTATTAACAACATAAAGTCTTTTTCATGAAAAAATATTTACTAGAGAGAGTACCAACACAAATGAAGTAATGTTCTGTGAATGGCAGCCTTCTAACATGGACTGTCATTTTACTGCCAAAGGATTCTGGGTCCTCTTCATCCAGTTAAGTATCAGTAAGCTGCCAGCCTGTCGAGTTTGCCATCAAGTTTAGTACATGCTAGATGGAGACCTGAGGATGTGTTCAAGCGTGAGGCCTTTTCCTTTATCTCCATTTCAAATCTGTGTGTTCTCTGCTTGATCAACCACGGCATGCTGGGGATTGGAGGAAGTCAACCAACAGAAAACAGTTGTTTACAAAAGGCCCGATGCTGATTTGAACACAAATATGACAAAAGCTGGTACTCAGGTTCACAGAATTTCTGAGTCATCAGGGACCTCAAAGGTCATCTAGTCAAACAAAAATGAACTAAACAACATACTTGACAAGTGGTCATCCAGCTTAGCTGCGGCTCCCCAGGAACTGGGAACTCACCACTTACAAAGCTGGTCAGTATACTTTGAGACAGTTTTCATATTTAAGAAGTGTTCCTTCATTCAAAAACCTAAATCTGTCTCTTAGCCACTTCTAGACAATGTTCCCAGTTCTTCCCAGGAGTCTGAGTAGATAGAAACTAAGAAGGTCATGTCATTGAACCTATTTATTCCTTCCTTAAAAACCGGCACCCAAAAGGACTTGGTCATTTGGAATTAAGAATCAGTAATCCAAATGCTTTTCAGTTAGGGAAGGGGAGGGAAAATGTCATTGTAATTTTAGGGGTAAACTTTGGGGAAAGTTTGGCTCACATTCCATGTCTTGATTTCACATTGTTATTTTTTCCTCCTGTCATTTAGAAAATTCTTCAGATTATTTAAGAGAGAAGCCAGAAGTTGTCAAAGTCTGTGCTCCTGACTCTCTTCTACTTCTGCCCTGGACCTCTACAGCCTTCTCCTATGATTGGTGAATTCCTCTACAGAATGTCCATTAGAGAATGTGCCCATGCCAACCATATTATCAGCTCCTGACTCTCTAAAGTCCCTAGACTTTTCTAGAATTAACAGTCCTGTGCAAATGCCCCTCCATTTTTCAATTCCCTTTTATGTTTTATCTCTCCCCATGAGAATAGAAACTTCTTGAGGGCAAGACTTGCCTTTCTTTTTTTTGTATTTGTATTCCCAATGCTATGCAGTGATCTTGATTTTGTAGTAAGGGTTTAATAAAGATCTTATCTTACCTAATCAAATCAAAAGATAAAAAAGGAAAAAGCCCCTTCCCAGAGAAATCAACCAAGTCAGGATCATTAGTAGGGACAAAGGAGAGGAATGCTATGGAAAGAATTTGGAATTTATATTCAGAGAACTTGGTCTCCTATCTTGACTCATGTTATTGGGGCAAATCAATTTCTTCATCTATGAAATGCGAATGGTGGACCAAATGATCTCCAAAAAGCTTTAAGCTCTAAATCTATGATCCAAATTCCTAGGGAAGGTGTAGTTTGTATCAGGGATAGGGAGCTTGTGGTTACTGAAAATATTTGTGTATGCCAATTTGGCCCAAAAGCATTAATAGAATTTGTTCATCAAAATGCCAGCCCTGCTCAGTATCATTTTCCAAAGAGCTTTTAATACCTTCCCTTTGAAATATATTTTTGCAGTTTTCCAGAAATATGTTCCTGATATTGGAATAATCAAAAATTGGAATGTAGTTGCTTCCTCCATGCCAGAGAAATCAATTATTTCTGCTTATTTTTTAAAAATTCATCATTAGCTTTGCTCAAATCATCTATCGAAGGAGTTGCTTTTCTTTGCCTCTTCCAGACATGCCATACAAATCCAGTCTTCTTTCCCATGCTGCCTCTAAAGGATATATGACTCTACAGGATGGAAATACCTTTTCCTTATGCAAAACAAAAAAGACTCCCATGTAAACAGCCGAATTTTGAAGAGCCTTTGACAACATTTCACTCTATTATTTCTCTGTTGAAATATATTCCTAGTTGATACAGCCTCCTGGATTCTAAAAATCTATAGAAGTGTGATTCAATAAACTTTTATCAATCACTCACTTACCATAAACAAGTTCAGGGCAGTCAGATGGCACAGTAGATAGAGTGCCTGATGTGGAGTCAGGATCTTCCTGAGTTCAAATCTGACTTACTAGCAGTTGACCCTGGACAAGTCATTTGGCTTTGTTTGCCTTAGTTTTCTCATCTGTAAAATGAGATGGAAATAGGAAATGGCAAATCACACTAGTGTTTTTGCCAAGAAAATCCTAAATGGGATTATGAAGAGTTGGCTACAACTGAAAATGAGTGTGAAACTTAGAATGGAGGAAAGAAGTGAAGAATCCCATGTTGGGAAATCACATAAGAGAGAAATGAGGACCTGGATTGTTGTGATAGGGAAGAGAGGGTAAATTCAAGAGATGTGAAGTATATGGTAAGCAAAATTTCTTCTATAATTCATAAGAACTCTGCATATAAGAAAAGGGAATGGCCTTCTAATTCTATTGCCAGTACTCTATTTCAAATAATTAGTTACACTTTATGAAACTAAAATTGTCCTTATACTGGAGCAGTTTTCAAATATTCATTGCTTTCCCAACCTCAGTATTATGCCAACTGATGATGACAAGTGAGGTTGGCAAAATGAACAGAAAAAAAATTGTATCTGGCAGTGCAGTAAATCATCTTGCCTCCATATTTGGCCAAGTCCCCAAGGTTTGGTAGCATAAGAGAGAGAAAAGATTCCACATCTTCAGCTTTGAACTTTGTAGAAAGGTAAGGCCTTGCTTTAATGAACCATAAAATAAACATTTATTGGATACCTACTATGCTCCAAGTATTCCAGTGAGGTGCTGCAGAAACCAAGATGGAAATAAAACTATCCCCTGGCAGCTTACATTCTATAGGAGGCAGGCGCATACAATCAAATAGCTACAGATAATGGTGAGAGGCAATATGACATAACAGAAATTAATCAGTTAATAAGAATTTGCTAAGCCCCTACTAATCTTCACGCTAAATGTTAAGAATATGAAGAAATTTAGCAAAACAAACAAAAGAGCTGAGGAAATGTAAATATCTAGATAACTGCGGGACACAAATAGATCACAATAAAGAAAGCTACCTGAGAAGGAAAGATTCTAGCAATGGACTGGGTCAAGAAAAATGGTGATTCAAATCTCAGCTCTAAAACTTACTAGCTAAACCTTGACTGGCACGTCACTTAAACACCTCTAAATGTGGGTGACCTCTGATTTTCCTTCCTGCTCTAAGCTGTGATTCTAAAATATTCAACAAAGGAATAATAATGGGGCAACTAGGTGGCACAATGGATAGAGCACCAACCTTGGAGTCAGGAGGACCTGAGTTCAAATTTGACCTCAGACACTTAATAATTGACTAGCTGTGTAGCCTTGGGCAAGTCACTTAACCCCATTGCTTAAAAAAATTTTAGAAAAAAAATGAATAATAATAATATAGCCATATTTATATATAGTTAACATGCTATATTAATATAAATATTGATACATATTTTTATTAATATTACTATACAATAATACCTTCCTTGTCTAGCCCTGTTGTGAAGATATAAAGGCTTTGAAAACTTCAGAGGGCTTTATAAACATCAGTTACTATTATCTTACATAAAGTATGTAAGAAAACGAAAGAAAAGAAGAGGTTTCACAGAGAAGGTTACAACTGTACTGAGCAATCAATGAAGTAAAAACTCCAAGAGGAAAGAGGTGAGGAAGCAGGGCATGTCAGGTTAGAGGAATGGCATGTGCAAAGGTAGAGTTGGGAGGGAGAATAATGTTTTTATAAAGAGTTTAAAACTGGAGTATGTACAAAAGAATGAAGAATAAGGGTGGAATGTTAAATTAGACTGAAAAAAGGTGGGTGTAGTGGGGGTGTAAAGGGCTTTAGAAATTTTGAAATTTGTGAGTTTGTATTTTAGCCCTTAGAGGAAATTGGGAGCCACTGAAGATTATGAGCAGAAAAGTCAGGGGGCTGAGTCTATCTCATCAAGTCTGCTTGCTCAGATCAATTCGAGCCATTGATCAATGTGAGCTTTGTCATCGTACACCAATATTTCAGAGAACCATAGAATATCAATTGAGCTAGGCCCTCAACAGCCATATAGACTGATCCCTACAGAATGAAAAGCCTCTCTGGAATGAATCTAAGAAGGTATCTGACCTCTTTCTGAAGACTCTGGGATTGCTCATAGAGATTTGTGGTCTCATTGCTTGGGAGGTTTCCTTCAGTGATGTTCATTCTACCATAATGCCTCTCAATAATGATAATGATAATGTGGCTGGCACTCTACATAGTATTGCATGGTTTAGTAAAACACTATACATATACTATCTCAGTAGGAATGACTTGGTCTCAAAGTCACAGACTTTGGAAACTTAACTATGAAATGGCAAAGATTGTGTCCCTGAAAAATGAGCATTTATAGGCCTATCTAGAATCATTCATTTACTGTTTATTAATATGCTATGATATTTATTATATAATTAATATAGAATATAATTATTATAATAATAACTCACAGAGATCTTGTGTTCAAGGAGCACTTCCCAAACGTTATTTTATTTGATCTTCATAATAACCCATTGAAAATAGGTGCTATTATTCCTCAATTTGCAGATGGACATTAGAGGTCAGAGACTGTAAGGGACTTGGCCAGAGTCACATAGTTATCGAGGGCCCGAGGCAGAACGTGAATGGCGGTGTTCCCAACTATATCTACTGCACTCTATCATGTCACACATGCCACATCCTTTCTACTTTTGGATAGAATCCCTATGGTCTCCAGTGCCAACTCCTAAGCATGCCGATTACCTCTACGTATCTCTTTGCAATATATCTTAGCAATCCATCAGCACTGGGTCAGCATCTCTTCCATGCCAGAAAATATTCTGGGTGCTAGAAGTATGCATAGGAATAATAAAAGAAACCCTGCTCTCAACAGACTTACCTCCCTCAGTGACCCATAAAGTCCCCTGTTTTCCCAGCAACAAATAAGTAAAAGGGTGAAAAGAAAATGACAGATACTTGCCTAAGGAAGATTTTTTTTGGTCTAATTATTTCTGACTCCCTAAGAGCTTCAATAGAACTAGTTTGGGATGGGAAGGTAGGGGGAGAGAAAGAATGGTTTATGTGAGCAAAAAAGAAGTCAGTGAGTGGGGCCTGTCTGGAAACCAATGAACATGGTCTATTCCCTTGTCAGCAGAAGCAGGGGAAAACCACTGAGACCAAGCCCCCTTGTTTTTACATCCATGCCTATAATTATCTTCGAGCTGCTCCTAATTTTAATATCACAGTAGAACATGCCAAAAAAAAGGAATTATACTTCCAAAACTAGCTTCTAATTAAGAAAAAGGAACACATGGATACAAGAACGTGACTGGTGGGTACTCTTTAAGTCACACTCAAGTAAAATGTGGCACGTGGGTTGATCTTTTTAGGAGTCACTGATGAATAAACCCTGTTCATGGCCCCAGCAGCAGAAGAACAATAAACAGGCATTAACAGAGCAAGAGCCATAATCACAAAGAACAAGCGTCATTGGTCTAAAATGCATACTGTAAGTGATTCTGGAGCCACTAAAAAGCTGTTATTAAGCCGGCATGAATGACTGTAGGCCTATTTTATCAGAGTAATTAAAAGCTCTCATTAAGTTTATAGCTCCTTGGACCATTGTAAGCATCTCAAAAATGGAGGGGGATGGCTAATTGGGCCATTATGAATGGCGGGCAGGGTGACATCCCGAGTTTAGCAGTAACAGTGACTCAGTATGGAAGTCCTTTTCAATATGGTGAAGTGGGAGAGTTTCTGGCTTGGGAGTCATAGTTCAATTCTCTATTATTTATTATGTACTTGCAATATGCTAGGCCATGTGCTAAATACAGGAGAGACCAAGAAAACCAAAAACAACAGCAAAAAAAACAGTTTCTGTCCTCAAAGAATTTACAATCTAAACAAGTGAGAAGACTTGAATTCGAATTTTGATTTTATTGTTTGACACCAGAATGACCTTGGGTCAACTTAGCCACATTCCACCTTAAGACCTTTATCCTTATCTGTAAAATAAAGGAACTAGGTTAGATACATTCTAAGACCCATCAGCTCTTTAGTAATGCCTAAAGGTCACATGAAGATTTTGAGATCCTTGCTGTTGGTCTTTCTTTCACCTCCAGACTTTTTCCCAGTTGTAGTATGGAGGAGGGAGGCACTTACAATTAGGATTCCAATATTTTAGCAAAGTTTTAGATATCATCTGACAGTTGGACCAGTAATCATTACTTTGACTATTTCCTCCTGTCTCCTTCATGAGAAGTGTCCAGAGGTCACCCAACTGGAGTCCAAGAACCTATGGAAATTCCAGGAATGGCTTTTCCTTTGAATTTGTAAAATTTTAACTTCCTTTCTTGAGATAATCAATGAAAAACCTGGCATTTCTAATTCCCATTCCTTATTCTAGTAGAGGGAAAAGTAATGATTTAGTTCCCAAATCTATAAATATCTTCCAGGAACAGGGCTAATTCATAGGAATTTAGAACTTATAGCTCATTGAGTCCAACTCCTTTTTTTAAAGAGGAACTAAACTGAGGGCAAGAGAGAGATAAAGTAGCTCCCCAAAGTCATACAAAAAGAAAGGACCCAGACAGGTTTTGAACTCAGATCCTCTGTCTCCATATCCAAGATACTTTCTGTTATACTATCCCATATTTGAACCATCTACAGTGTAGGTAGGAAACATGACCCACCATACTCTTGAGGGTGGCAGGAAGCATATTAAATGTTATTGGAAAATCTTTAACAAGATAAATCAAAAAAATAAAGTTTTATTGTTTTGGTTTAGTCATTTTTGGTCATGTCTGATTCTTCGTGACCAATTTAGGGTTTTATTTGCAAAGATAGAGATGTGGTTTACTATGCCTTCTCCAATTCATTTTACAGATGATGAAACTGAGGCAAACAAGTTAGATGACTTGTTCAAAGTCAGCTAGTATGTGTCTAATGTCATTTTGAACTCAAGTCTTCCTCACTCAAGGCGTGATGTTCTTTCCATTGTACCACTTGATAGAGAAAAATATTTTTTTCTTCTGCCTCTAATCCTCCTATAATATAGAACACTGATAACATAAATATGTGGTTTCCTAAATCAATATGCACCCACAGGGATTCTTGTGTATGCTTTAGAGTTTCTATTTTAGGTTGATTCCATTGGCCTACAGCACCAAAGAATACTGCAAGACAATCAGGAGAAGTGTGACAGGGATTATAAAAAATCACATCATCATGGATTTGATGCTGAAAGGGACCTCAAAGTCCAATTTTCTTATTTTACAGATGAAGAAACTGAGTCCCCCAAAGGTAAAGTTTGCACAGATGGGAAAATCAAACCCAGTGCTAGGCCAGTTACAAAACTCTTTCCATTACACTAAAGCTATTTCTAATTTCAACATACAAGTACAAAAACTGGGTCTAAGCATTTTGCTTAAATGGGACCCAGGAGGATCAGTGGCAGAAGAGAAAAATATATTTTTCTCCACAAAAATACCTATTAGAAATTTATTCCCCTAACTCACTTCAAATGACAGCACAGAGAGAGAGAGACAGAGACAGAGACAGAGAGAGATTAACAAATAGACAGAGAGACAGAGAGACAGAGAGACAGAGAGGGAGAAGGAGAGAGGAGGAGAAAGACAGAGAGAGACAGAGAGACAGTGACAGAGAGAGAGAGAGAGAGAGAGAGAGAGAGAGAGAGAGAGAGAGAGAGAGCACTTTCAAATGGCCTTGAACACCTTTCAAGAGTGTAACTTCATATTAATCAATTGATAGGCATTTATTAAACACCATCAAGACACAAGGCACTGTAATAGTTTATAGGGATACTAGTACAAAGAATGGAATAATCCCTTCTCTCCAAGAGTTTCTGTTGTAATGGAGGAGAAACCAAGAGAATATATGAATGTTGTTGTTCATCCTTCATTTTCTTTTTGTTTGTTTAGGTTTTTGCAAGGCAAATGGGGTTAAGTGGTTTGCCCAAGGCCACATAGCTAGGTCATTATTAATTGTCTGAAGACGGATTTGAACTCAGGTCCTCCTGACTCCAGGGTCGGTGCTCTATCCACTACGCCACCTAGTGGCCCCCATCCTTCATTTTCAAAGAGAACTGATGACATACCAAGTAATGCCTTCACTCAGTGGTGAATTGAATTTAAGTGAGGTGGAAGTATGCAAACTTGTTGGCCTCAATCTCTCTTTCAGAACCATTGAAGTCCAAAGGCAAGACAAAAGTCTACATGACTGATATAAGCCAAGTATGCAGTGGGTGACCTTGGTATTTTCAAGGTCTGACCAAGCTCTAAGAGTTCCCCAGTGTCTACTTCAGACACATTTATGGCTGTTGGAACAAGTTGTTCTCATCCACTCATTCCACCAGGAGAAGTCTTCACCTACTTGGGATAAACACTTAACTAATCCTTAGGTCTGAGGACCCTTGGTTACCTTCAACCTGGTTTAACCCATCTGCCAAAATGGTATAACAGGGAATGGTCACAGGACATGCTACAGCTTTTTGGAACCACAGGCAAGAGTTGACATCAAAGGTGGATGAGCAGCCCTTAAAAGGCCTCAACAAACTCTCATACTAGAGGTGCTAATCCTCTCTGAACACCCCATACTCTTAGCACCAATGTGACCTTAGACATGTCAATTCACCTCCTTTTAGTTCTGATCAGTTATTCATTTGCAGGAACAAAATGGGGTACATGGGTATAACTTACTAAGAATCTCTTCATTCTTCTCTTAGATTTGTATTATCAAGAAAGACATTTGTTAGACTATAGAATTTTAGAACAGGAATGGACTTTAGAGAACATAAATTACATTTTTTGTATTTTCTTTTTTTCCCAATTACATATAAAGTTTTCAACATTAATCTTTTGTAATATTTTGAGTTTCAAATTTTTCTCCCTCCCTCTTTTCCTTCCCTCCCCCTCCCCAATCAATCTGCTATAGGTTCTACAAGGACAATCATGTCAAATATATTTCAATATTAGTCATTTTGTGGAAGAAGAATTAGAACAAAACAGAAAACCACAAGAAAGATAAAAATAAAAAATGAAAATGAAAATAGTATTCTTCTATCTACATCAAAGCTCCATAGTTCATTCTCTGGATTCAGATGTAATATTCCATCACAAGTTTTTTGGAGTTGTCTTTGATTGCTGTATTGCTGAGAAGAGTCAAGTATTCTTATTGCTGTTATTGTGTATAATGTTCCCCTGGTTCTGCTTACTTCACTCAGCATTGGTGCATGCAAGTCTTTCCAGGATTTTCTGAAATCCACTTGCTCGTGATTTCCTTTTTATTTTTTTTTTTTGTTTTTATTTTTGTTTTTTGCAAGGCAATGGGGTTAAGTGACATTCCCAGGTCATACAGCTAGGTAATTATTAAGTGTCTGAGGCCAGATATGAAGTCAGGTTCTTCTGACTTCAGGGCCAGTGCTCTATCCACTGTATCCACTGTATCCACTGTATCCACTCCATCCACTGAACCACCTAGCTTCCCTGTTTGTAGTTTCTTTTGGAATGCTAATTTTCCATCACGTTCATACTCCAATGTGTTCAGCCATTCCCCAATAGATGGGCCTCTCAGTTTACAATTCTTTACCATCACAAAAAGTGCTGCTATAATTATCTTTGTATATGTCTTTTGTTCCCCCTTTTTATGATCTCTTTGGGATAGAGACATAGTATTGGTATTGGTGATTCAAGGGTATGCACAATTTTATAAACCATTGGAATATATAATAGTTCCAAATTATTCTCCAGAATGATTAAATCAATTCACAACTCCATAAACTACAAATTACTGTCCCATTTTTCTCACATTCTCTCCAACATTGATCATTTTTTGTCATATTAGCTAATCTGAGAGGCGTGAGACAATCCCTCAGTTGTTTTAATTTGTATTTCTTTAATCAATAGTGATGTAGAACATTTTTTTCATATGAAAACAGCTTCAATTTCTTCATCTGAAAACTTCCTCTTCATAACCTTTGACCATTTATCAATTGGGGAATGACTTATATTCTTATGAATTTGACTCAGTTCTTTATATATTTTAGAAATGAGAGGGGCAGCTAGGTGGTGCAGTGGATAGAATATTGGCTCTGGAGTCAGGAGTACCTGAGTTCAAATCCAGGCTCAGACACTTAATAATTACCAAGCTGTGTGGCCTTGGGCAAGCCACTTAACCCCATTGCCTTGCAAAAACTAAAAAAAAAAATGAGGCCCTATTAAGGCATGATGTTTCTCTGAATCAAAGCACAAGAAAAATTTCAGTAAATAAAAATCTAATCTCTTTGTCCCACCCATGACTGAATTTGAATCATCCCATTGGAGCAGAGGATTATAGTTTTCTAGTTGGAAGGGTCTCTCATCTTAAGACCTCTATTTTTCAGAGGAGGAAATACACTTAGAGAGAGAGGCAAAGTAGATAGGATGAAGTCACCCAGATAACAAATGATTGAGATCTCAGGGATAAACTCATGTCTGCCAACTATAGAACCAACCCTCTTCTCACCACACCAAACGTCTTTTGCAAGACAATTTCAGAGAAGTGGAAATGCATTTTTATGTTCATTATCATTGGCTGTAGATTTCCTCAGAGGAAATTTGCCAGCCTGATAAATTAGCCAATATGGGGCCAATCTCCTTCCAACCTTTGGAAATGTCAGTTGGTATGAGGGGCATAAAAACAAACTCTATTCCATAACGACGAAGAGTGAGCCATGGGCTCGATTTCTTCATGAGGGACCATATGTTTGAATTATGCATCTGAACTGGGGCTGCCAGTTTCACCACTAGGCAAAGAGCAATCCTTTACAGACAAAATCTCATGGATCCTGACATCAGCAAAATTCAACTTGCAAGCAGCAACAGCTTTTAGGGCAGACTCCTGATGAATCCGGGAAATGTTGTTTCATTTGATATCTACAAGTGGAAGCTCTCCAGGGTCCTAGTCATGGAAAGATACCTTAGTGAAAACTCATATACACAATGTCTATTGGGGATGTCAAGTACATGCTGAAAAGGGCATGTCCAAATCTTAAATGTTTTAAATGAATGTACTCAAAATTTCATAGCTGTAGTGCCACATTAATCATCACTACTATCTAAATAAAATACAATAAAAATCCCATAATTACTATGTAACAAGGGTAGGGCAAATTTGACTCTGTACTAGAATACTGAAATTTAGAAAAAGAAAGTTTTAACATGTGCATTCTTTCAGGAACTAGATATCATTATAATAATAAATTCATCTCTCTCACAACTTAATTTACATTTATTAATTACTTCTTGTGTTACTTTCACACTAAAAATAATAAAGTCTAATTGAAAGACCTTTTGTGCTGCTTGCCTTATGGTGAATGCTGTCTGTCAGTTATTATAAAACTAGTATTCACTTCTCTGTGAATGTTAGACTTTGTTGAATCTTATTTTAAGGTCAAAATTAGAGATACTGTGGGACAATGGATAGAGAGATAGCTTCAGATTTAGGAAGATCTGGCTTCATGTTCTATTTCTGACATGCTATGTGACCTTATACAAGTCATTTATCTTTCCATGCTTTCCTGCTTCAGATTATAATAGGCAGATGCCAATTTGCATTGATATAGGGAATTCTTCATTGTGGGAAGTCTTGATGTCATTGAAACAATAGATCCAGGTGAAATGTCAAAAATCAGAGATCTTGCCAATAATATTTAGATATCATTTTTTTTCATTTTTGCAAGGCAGTGGGGTTAAGTGACTTGCCCAAGGTCACACAGCTGGGTAATTATTAAGTACCTGAGACTAGATTTGAACTCAGATACTCCTGACTCCAGGGTCAGTGCTCTATCTACTGCACCACCTAGCTGCTCTCCTAGAGATCAAATTGTTCTCCATATTTATTCATTATTCATATATATATATATATATATCAGAGATCTTGCTGATGATAGATATAGATAAAATTAGAGACCTTGGCAATAATAGAAATAGATAGATAGATGGCAGATACAGCTATAATTTTAAAAGGGTGAAGGTCACATGGTGTTTGATAGCTATGCTTTGAGGATAACTATTTTATTTGGGGACTTGAATGACAACACTCGGAACTCCTCTAATCTATGTTCCTCCTTGTCAAAAACTTTTGAAGGCTGCCGCGGACTGCTGACCCACTGGGAAATAGCTGCCCAGTTCTTGTTTTGTTCCTCAAGGCAGATGACCAAGCACTTTGTAAAACCACCAGTGTGTAATAAATAGTCTGCCTTGTCTAAGGCTATTTATCATCACCATCACTGAGAGGACAAGGAGTCTTCCCCTTGACAAGAGTGAGAAGTGCTCCATCATAGGAGACCATGCCATCTTTCATGGAGCATTGACCTGTTTAGTACTGTAGGACATTTCCCTCTCTTCACTTCCTCACACTCCCTACTGTGTTTGTTGATGGTTGGAGTGGGAGCTGAAGGGGCAGGCTTCTCAAGCAGTCAGTAAAAGACTAGGTCATGACATCCTCATAGGAAAATAAAAAAGGATTTTTCTTTATAAAAAAAGGTGCATTAGAATAACTTGATGCAGTGAGATAGTTTCATTGACAATCTAGGGTCTTTCAAGAGAAGCTAAAATCACTCAGCAAAAGCCCAGCTGAACACATAGGCTGGTGGTTGGGAATCAGAAGCTAGAGTCTGTCCTCTAAGCAAATGTCCTGACCCACACACTCACATCACAGAGTGTCCCAAGACTGGGAGGATCTCTTGGTCCTAGAGTGAATACAAGACAGCATTTAGGAACTCATTTTTTCCTGGAGTGACCCCAATAAAGTCTCCTCAGTTTCATAGAGAAGGTAATGTCCTAACCTTTCCCTTCTTTTCCTGTCTCTGCACTGCTTCTAATGGACAGGATTATCACCCGGACTTGTTTGACCTTCCGGTGAGCCTCCCTCTGGCCCTTAAGTTGATTTGTATGAATCAGCATTGGAGACTTTGGAACCAAAGCAGTCTGCTTGTGAGTCAGCCTCCCTTCAGAATGAATGACTAGGACAGCTGCTGAACAACTGGATCTTCTCAAAGTCGACTCAAAGTTAACCTTGAAGTCCAATGCAGTACTGAAGAGTTCTCCCCAGAAGCTCTCCCGACACTGTGCATCTGAGCTGGCATCGTGAGGTTATAGCATTCCAAAATGCCACCACTATTGTTTTATGAAAACAAGCATGATAAGAAGGAAAGAGCTCTGGTCTTGGACACAGGGGAAAGAACTGCATCTAGAAGGCAACTCAAATTGCTGACATTGCCTCGCAGGAGGACCTTGGGAAATTCACAAACTTCTTGTGCCTCTTTTTCCTTTTCTGTAATGATTCTGTCATTATAATATTGCCACTTCCTACTTCAGTGTTGTGAGAAAAGGCCTGTGTGAAAAAGTACGTACTACCAATGTGTACGTGCTTATTATAGCTTCATGTTATAGAATGAGCTAATGATTGAAAAAAAAACCAGCTTACTATTTACAAAGCTTTGTCATGAGAGTTGGAGTACAAATAGGAAAGTAAGACAGTCTCTCCTCTCCAGGATTCACATTCTAATGGGGGAGACCCCACAGATGGAAGGCTTCAGCTGCAAGTCAGATGGAAAGGTCCCAGGATCCTTAGGGAGCAGCTGTAATGCCTCTTCTTCTACTCATAAAATCCCTTCAGTTTCTGAAATTGAACCAATTGACAATGCCAAAGACTGTAAGGCCTTTCCATAATAATCCATATAGAGCAGAAATGGCAGAAATAATCCCCATTTTAAAGGATCACCTCTCCTCTCATCACAGAAGTATTTACATAGAAATATTCTCCAGAGTTTGCTACTTTTGCTAAACTACCTTTCTTTCTTTCTTTTAAAAAAGAAATTCTTTGTGGAAAGAATCTGGGAAGGGTAGCGGGCAGGAAGGTATTCTGAAATGAGGTTGGTACAGAAACAAAATATAACAATAAAAATTCTGAAGAACAAAAAAAATAAAGAAAATGACTTCCTACTTTCTCACCCATCAACTCTTCTTCAGTTTCAATTCTCAGCTTATTCTCTTAAAGACAAACAAAATATGATAATAACTTAGAAACAAAGAAAAATAATTTCTAAAAAAGAAAAAATGAAAGAAATCTTCCTTAGTTTTGAGAAATAATGTGGTCTATAGAGGCTGTGTGGAATAGTACGTAGAGCGCTGGATTCAGAGTCGGAAAACTGGTTCAAATCCCTACGCTCCTCACATTCTTGCTATCTGTGTGACCCTGGGCAAGTAAATCAGCCTCACTGGGCTTGTTTCTTCATCTATAAAAGGAAGGGTTTTGGATCAATGAACTCTACTTCTGCCTTCCGTTTCTGAACCTATGTTGTCTGTGCATTAGGGCATCACCTAGCAGAACCATGGAGGAAATAACACTGAGCTAAAGGAAGATACCCAAGTACTAGTTTTTGTTCTGCCACTAATTAATTATGTGACCTTTATATGATTAATTTCTTTCCAGTTCTGTGTTTCATTTGTCAATCTACTTAAAAATAAAAAATAATTAAAGGCACAGATGCCTAGAATCTCAAAATAACACTCAGTAGCCACAGACATTCAAACTTTTTCTAAATAAACATCTCTTCTATAATAAGCCCCATGGATAGACACCCAACTTTTGCTTAAAGACCTCTCCAGTGATAGGGAAGCCCATTACCTCTAGACAGTCCATTTGCTTTTGAATGGCTATAGTATGTGTAGTTAGGTGGCACAGAGCATAGAACACAGGACGTGGCATCAGGAAGACTTATTTTCATGAGTTCAAATCTGGCCCCTCATATTTAGTAGCTGTATGGCCCTGGACAAGTCACTTAACCATATTTGCTTCAGTTTCCAGAAAAAAAAGTCATATCAAAGTTGAAGTGCATAATCTTGTTTGCAGATGATTGTACACTCAGTACAGTCTCTGAAGCTGGATCCATTCTCTGCTGCTTGTGTTCATTTTGGTCTAACAATTAACACCAAGAAAACACAGTGCTTTATTATTCAGCACCAGACCATCCATATGTGGAACCATCAATAACAGCACATGGAGAAGTTTTGAGTACTGTGAACAAGTTCATTTTCCAGGGAGGTCCATAGTGGCAATGAAGTTAACACACATTGCCAGAGCTAGCTCAGTTTTGGGGAGGCCCTGAAAGAGTGGGAGAGAAGAGTTATTGGACTGACTTCCAAATTGCTGACCTCATTGCTATATGGCTGTGAAACCTGGACAATCTACCAGCACCATATCAGGAAACTGAATTGCTTCCATTTCAATTGACTTAGGAAGATTCTGAAGTTGGAAGAAGATACCAGACCCTGAGATCCTTTCTTGAGCTAAACTGCCAAGCTCAGACATTACCATGAAGAGTGCAGCTATGATGCGCTGGACCCATTGTTAGCCCAAAAGACTATTTTATGGAGAACTCACATGTAACGGACTGTTGTGTATGACAGCACTAGCCTGAGGAAGTAAACCTTTAACACCTGCTGTCCACAAACACCAGAGCATTATTTGACTTGTAATTCAAGAATGCCTTGGGATTGGGAGTGAACTGAACTGAATCAAGTCACAGTTTAGGAATAAAGGATAAGAGAGCCAGTAGGCACTCAACACTCATATAGGGCAAACACACACAAGGGAGTCAGAAGAAGTGATATGGGGACATCCTGAAGGTTTCTCTTAAGAACTTTAGAATTGATTGCACAGCAAGGGAGATATGGCACAAGACCACCCAATATGAAATGCCCTCATCAGAGAGGGTGATGCACTTTATGAGGAAAGCAGAATGGAAGCAACTTCAAGGAAATAAGAGATATGTAAGTTTATAGTACCCACCACAGGTGTTCACATGTACTATAACCAACATGTGGCAGATCATTCTGAGACTGAATCAGTCTGATCAGCTACAGCTAGACCCAGTGTCTTTTGTCTGAAACATAGTGGTATCATTTTGGTTTTCTTCAATAAGGAAGGATGAGAATCAATCAACTAATCAAAATGAGCTGGAGAAATGATAAATCAGTCCAGAATCTTTGCCAAGAAAACCCAAAAGGCATCATGAGGAATTAGATATGAATGAAGAATGAATGACTGAAAAAACAATATCAACAGATTACATTTTTAATGGGGTATAATTTCATATTCAACTGACATTGAGCTTACAGATCACAAAAACTGGTAGGTTTTTTTTTTTCCAGCTAATCTGTTGTCAAGTCACTTCACCAACAGAACTAAGATATTGACTTTTAGAATTCAAGTATATTACTTTATTTACATTTATCCTCATTAATTTACATTTATCCTCCTTCCTTTCTTTTTGTCACTCCATTTCCTTAGATTCTAATGGGAAGGGTTCTCACCTGAAGCTGACCTCCATATGGAATAGCAAATCACTTGAGTTTTTAAAAGTATCATTGTATTACATTTAGCAAAATATGCTAACCATCTGCTGAAATATTTTTTGATCTTGACTTCTGCTATCTAACTTTTTTCCTCTTCCTCCCAGTTTTATATTTGCAATTTTGTTTAGCATGTCATCTATCTTTTTATTCAATCATTATTTAAAATGTCAAAAAACCCACAAAACCAAATACAGATCCCCACAGCACTCCCCTGGAGAATTTATTTCAAGATGCTGACAAACTGTTATTGATGATCACTTATGCCCATTCCACAACGATAAAATGAGATCAGACACTTTGTTAAAAACTAGTTAAAGTATCACGACAATATAGTCTTGTACTGCCTATCTAGCAACCCTGTCTAAAGAGGAAATGACATTTGATAGTATAATCTGTTCTTACTGAAGTCATATTGGCTATTGGTGATCTCTGCTTCTATTCCTAGACTCATGGTCTCTGAATTTCAGGACTGAAAGAGCCCATTGGACCAGAATGCATACACTAAAAGCCTCAATATTCTAAATACCAGAAATATCCGTTGGTTGGTATTTCTTCCAATCCATACAATAGTAATAGTTATGGTAATGATGCATTTCCAGATCCTGAATCATCCATGAATGATGTATTGATGTTCAGTTCATTGCTGATGTTAAGTATATCTTTTTATTCTAGATTCATACTTTAAAAATTAGTAGTCCACACATGGACCATGCAGTAGCTTCTCAGTGAGCAGAATTCTTATTTCTCATGAACCAGAATATCACTTTCTATGACTATAATGAATAGGAAAAAAATGTTTACAGTATTTAGCCAGAGGCCTATATACATAATGTCCTTCATAAGAACTAAAAAAGACTAAGACAGTCTCCATCAACATTTGACTTTCTTTAAATGTTTCAACTTCCAAATGTCTCAATAACCAATCTGGTTGTGATTCTCATTCATCTGACCTCCAACTATTAGGTGACTTGTGGGAATATCTGGTAAAGGCAGATGAAGTTTCACTTCATGGATCATGTTGATGTACAGAGAGAGCATCCAACTCATTTTTCTCAAAGTCAATCTACTTTTCTTTTCTCCCTATGTACTGACATATTCTCTGAAGGGTTAAATTGCTTGTTTCATCAGAAAACAGAGCCCAAGAGGGGTGAGGGTTGTAGAGATGCCTGTCCCATACTTATCAATTTTTCATCTGCAAAGAATCAAGGAAGCAGCAAAAGAGAGAAGGCACTCAATTTTGAGTTTTGTTATCTCTCCCCTCCCTTGAGAAGGACAAATTTCAATCATGTTTTTCCTCTTGTCAGTCTGAATTTCTGTTCATGCTATGATTGCTAATGATGTCTTTTCTATGGTCAGTTGTTGGAAAGCTTCTATTCAAAATCGTACTCAGCAGCAATCTGATGTTTTATGCTAGGAGTCTGGGAGGAGCCACCCACCTATTGTCATATGAAAATATATGACAACAGAACATCAATAGAGACCAAGTAATTTTGGTTCTTTTTAAATTGGGTGGTTTACAAAACTCACCAATTACAGTTTAAGAATGGAGAAGCTATTTCCCCCCCCCCCAATACTTCCCACCACTTCCTGCCACTTATTTCTCAGTCAGACCATCCTAAAAATTTGACATTGACATTCGGAGACAAAAATAAACATTATAGTTAGAGGAACAAAGCCCAGACGTGAGGTTTAGAAGACATCAACAGTAAGAGGGTTTGACCCTGGAAAGAGAGAGACTAAGAGGAATAGTCATATATGGAGGAGAACAATAGGGGAGAACAGTGTCATGAAAAGGAGAGTAGCCGAGTGAGGTTGATAGACAGTGTCAGATTATAAAGAATTCAAGGATGAAGATGGATAAAGGTCATTAGATGTGGCAATTAAGAGAAGATTGACAGCTGTGGAGAGAGCAACGTTACTGGAATGATGATGTTGGAAGCCAGATTGCATATTATAGTATAGAAGCAAATGAGACGAGAATAAATAGAGGCACCTAGTATAAACAACTTTCTTAAGGAAATTAACCAACAGAAGGACAGATGATCGGTAGTGGGGATAGTTGGATTAACACTGTTTTATTAAGAATGGGTGAGATATAAGTAGCAGCGACAGGGAGAAAGTAAAGATTAGAGAGAGGGGTGATAGTGGGAGCAATCTGATGGAGAATATGCGAAGAGATGGAATGAAGGGTAGATGGACAAAGGCTGCACTAGGAAAAGAGGAAGGGTCCGTTATTCATGTGAAGTGGGGTGAAGGAATAGAAAGTGGAAGAAGATGTCTGAATCATTGGAGAAAATGGAACTCTTAGAACATGTCCTCAATATTTTTGGTGAAGAATGAAGCAAGATTTTCCTGACAGAGGGGAGCAGGGGATCCATGGGAAGCTGGAAAAAGGATGAAAACATTTGTAAACCTCTATGTGGACTGGGATAGCAAATCAGTTTAGGGATGGGGAAGAAAAGAATTGTCTTACTATAGTGAGGGTCCAGTTGAGATTATATATTATAAATTTGTAGTGAGTCTAGTCAGGTTGGTTTTGTGAAAGCAGTGAAGGAGGAAGATGATGGGAATAATCCAAGGCTTGGGTTTGAGAAAACCTGTTGAATGATAAGACAAAAAGGCAAGAGGTTCAGATGTAAAAAAATGGCGTAGTCAAAATAGTTGACCAAAGAGTTGAATTAAAGGAGGGAAGAAGTTGTAGCCAGTTAAGGGTTGATGGCTTGGGAAAGAACCAAAGAAATAGAGGATGTGGTAAGACTAAAAAAAAAAAGAATTTGGCATCATTATGCAAAAGTATAATGAAATGATAAAAGATTACAATCAGATCAAGGAATTTCCAAGTACATTATGATGGAAGTGGAACTCATGTGGGCAGAGGTACCAACAAGGATGTGTCCATCTCTGTGAGTAGATGAGGATGGGTAGAGGAGTAGATCCCTGGGACTGAGTTTATTAATGAACTTGGAAGTTAGAGTACTTGAGGGAAATATCTATCTACCTACCTATCTATCTATCTATCTATCTATCTATCTATCTATCTATCTATATGAATTCACTTTGTTCAAGGATAAGAGTTAGGAAAGAACTCAAATCTGAGTAGGATACTAAACTCAATTAAAGAGAATGTCCTAGAATGTCCTGGATGTGGATAGAGAACAACCCTCGGATCAAAATTGGGTGAAAAATTTGAATAGCCCAAACTTCAGAAGGACAGGTTCTGGAATGACAATGAAAGAAGGAGATTCTGGAAGGAAAAAAAGGAGAATTCTGGCTCTTCTACCATCACAGTGAGGAGTGATCAGAAGGATGAGTCAAAGTGCAACCAGTGCTAGAAAAGGTGGCCAGGAATGCAGTTATTGAAAGGGAGTCAGGGATCAGTGAGAATCAGAGGTTATCAATTAGAAAGGAAAAGATTAAGAATAAATGCAGTTTTCCTAATTATAGACTAGGCAGTACACAAGGAAATCTGGTGAGGAACAAGGGAGAGGATAGGGTGGATGGGGATGAATAAAAGGGTGTGGGCAGCTGGGAATGGGTAATAGGATTTGTATATGGATAGGGAGTATAGAATCAATTAGATGGAGAGACTATGAAGGGCTTGAAGTGTACTAAAAATTGAGAAATAAGTTCGGGCAATATATCAGTGACTGTAGAGAAGTCCAAGGACTTCTTTCAAAGTCAAGCTTTCTGGTAAGTGATGATGATGGAGACACTTTGTGGCACTGGAAGACCCACCTCAAAGCAGGCAGGAACATTTAGAGGTATGGAAGTTTGGCCAGGGTGGACCAGAGGAATCAGCTTAGGAGGGATGAGATGACAATGGGAGGTGGTTAGTCTGTAGAAGTTGGTGGATGGCCGCTAGACCACTGGAAAAGGTCCTGTAAAGGTCTAAGAAGGAACCAAGTGAATCCCCAGGGGCTGACCTTGGGGTATAGAAAGATAGCTAACTTGCAAAAGGATTGGGAGAGTTGTGGAGTAAATATAAGAAGCAAGATGAGGAAGAATGAACCTTAGAGGTCAGGTCATCTAGAATAATCACTTCATTTTTCAGATGAAGAAACTAAGGCTCAGAGAGATTAAGGTACTTGTCCAAAGTCACATATCTTAGTAGGGAACAGAGTAAGAATTAAAACCCAACCCCTCTGACTACAAGTTCAATACCAAGCTATCCAAACCCCCTAGCAATCCTTTCCTTCCCAGCTTCTTTTAGATTATCACTAAGGTCTACAGTCAACCTCCTCATCCCTACCCATCCATCTGCACAAAACCCTAACCATTTGTTCATTCAAATTCCTGTTCAAAGATACTTCTATGGGCAAGTTTCATAATACCTTTGAAAAGTTCAAGAAAATCCCTCTCCTGGGCTCAGGAAAGGATGGAACTCACCATCTATTTATCTTTCCTCTTTTTAGCCTAAATCACATCTGTGTACATCCTGACTACCTGGAGCAAGAATTCTGTACTTAGCTAAGGCTCAAATATCACAACCAGTGATTAGTGTCAATATAGCCTTTATGTCCACAAAGGATAGTTGACTTTACATTTCCCCCTTGGAGCTCGAGATGCTTTGTCGATATTAGTTGCCAAATCAATGTGAACTCTACAGTGATCATGGGTAGACAAAGTTTACTAAAAGGTCATGTTGCCCATTGATCTTAAAACAACAAAATCATGCTCCACCCTTCCCTATTTAGGGTAGCAAAGGCAAAAGTGGGATTTGGGAGGGTTATAGATACAGGCAGGGGACACAAAACACCATTTGTTCTGCTAAGCATGCTGGCACTGCTAGCTGGGCACTGACTGTAGCAGATGGTCTCTGCCTCTTATACCTTAGATAAGAGACATCCTAGAATTTGAAAACTGCAAGAGACCTTGACTTTCATCAGATGCAATCTCTTCATTTGAATAATAGCATCTATTACATTGGCCAAGCAAATCATAGTATCTCATCCTCCAAACAATTATCTCCCACTACAGATCCTATGGCAGCGGAGGAATAATTGTCCCTGAGGTACATAGAGATTGTGTATTGCCCCAAGTCACACAGTTAGTAAATGTCAGAGGCAAGATTTGAACCTGGATCTGCTGTCTCCAGAGTCCATCCTCCTTCTGCTTTACCATACTACCTGCCCAAGTACATGCTCTTATTATCACAATTTCACAGACAGTAAAGTGAGGCTGAGTGAGATTAAGTTGCTTGTCCAGAATCACATAGTAAGTAAGCAGGTGAGATGAGTGAAAAGCCTAAGAGAGCTTCTGGGTCATTAAAAATCACTTTGCTAATTAGCCTAGCAAATAATCATTAAAGTGATGGTCAATGGTCTCTTAGTAACCAAAGACAAAACCAAGAAGATTCTGGAATTTTTAAAATTCTTGGAAAAGTAGATGCCTCTGACAGAGGAAAATCAACCCTGATTGATGAACAGTTAAGGACATGGTGCTTATATTAATGAGGAGTTAGGCTGAAAGTTTTCAGTTCCTTCTCTTGGGAACATGACTTGGACAGGAGACTCAGACTCCACCAATCTGGACAAAGCAATCTGTCTGTACCAGAAAGTTCTGGTTGATTTTCCCATTCATGAGCTAGATTACTCTCATCTCCAACAGAAGGGTACAAAGACATTGGCTTATTATCTAAGGAAAAGAATTCAGCTAGATTAAATTCTGCTTATATGTACAACTGAATTAAGATCTTCTAGTTGGCAGAGCATGAATAGCCCCCCAGGGATTTGGGCAATCTCATCTATTATCAATGTCCTTCAGAGTATGACTGACTGGTCTACAAAGGATGGTCCCTGAATGAGAAAATCAAAAGGAAAAAAACCTTAATCCTAATTTAATAATTGGTTATTAATATCATAGTAAAACAATCACTTTTCTCACAGGATGTAAATGCAGGCCTTCCAGAATTCAAGGTTAGGATGCTATATACTGTAGTATTCTGCTTCCATAAGGTGAATGAAGGCTCAAATTGAAAGCAGTTTTCAATTTGCCCACAGGACACACAGGAATAGCTCTTTTTTAGACTTGAGATGGAATCTAAAAAAAAAAAAGATCAATGAAATTCAAATTCCTTAAAATCAGACAAGTTGATGGTATCGTCCTGCTGGAGCTATGGCAATCAATCAATCAAGTATAAAGAGTCTACTGTAGGGCAAACCCTGGGGATACAGCAACAACTGCTCCTACCGCTATCCCTACTGCTGCTGCTGCTGCTGCTCCTATTCCTGCTCCAGTTACTATTAAACTACTATTATTGCTGCTGCTGCTGCTACTGCTCCCCTTCCTCCTCTTCCTCCTCCTCCCCCTCCTCCTCCTCCTGCTACTACTAGTACTACTACTACTACTACTACTACTACTACCACTGCTGCTGCTGCTGATGCTACTGCTATTACTACTACTATTACCATTACTACTATTACTACTAATGATAATAATAATAAAGCAATCCATACTACTGCTCCCCTCCTCCTCCTCCTCCTCCTCCTGCTACTACTACTACTACTACTACTACTACTACTACTACTACTACTACTACCACTGCTGCTGCTGATGCTACTGCTATTACTACTACTATTACCATTACTACTATTACTACCAATGATAATAATAATAAAGCAATGCATACTACTGCTCCCCCTGCTCCTCTTCCTACTACTACTACTATTGCTACTGCTATTACTACTACTATTACCATTACTACTATTACTACCAATGATAATAATAATAAAGCAATGCATACTACTGCTCCCCCTGCTCCTCTTCCTACTACTACTACTATTGCTACTGCTATTACTACTACCTTTGCCATTACTACTATCACTACTAATGATGATGATGATATTAATATGAATAATAATAGTAATAATAATAAACCAATCCATACCGCTGCTGCTGCTGCTAATGGTACTATTACTATTACTAGTGTTGTTGCTGCTGCTATCGCTACTACTGCTGCTGCTACTGTTGCTACTACTTCTACTAGTGCTACTACTACTACTACTAATAATGATAAGTAAAATAATAGCAATAAACTAATTCAATCTCACAAGGAGCCTATATCCTAATATTCTAAAACAAGTACATATAAAATATATGCAGCATAAATATAAAGTAAAGACATATATAGACACATAAAATAGGTAAATGCACATGAAGAGAATTTGGGAAAGAAGGCATTAGCAGTTGAGGATACACGGGGTCCAGATGAGAGAAGGCTTCATGTAGAGGAAAAAGTGCCAGAACTATATATTTAAGAAAGGAAAAGATTCTCTGAGGAAATGTAAGAAGCACTATATTCTAGGCATCAGGGAGAGCCAATCCAAAGTCACAGAAATAGAAAATGGAGTCAAATGTGCAAGAAATAGAGAAAAGGTCAGATTGACTCAATTGGAAAATGTGAGGGGGGAATGGTAGATAGGATGGGACACAATTGTGTAAGACTTCAAAAGCTAAAGATTATATTTTATTTTAGATGAAATAGAAAATACTAGAGTTGATTGAATATGAGGAAATCACCTTATGAGATCTGCACTTAAATATTATTTTGTCAGCAAGTATTGATAGGTTTCATTGGAATGGTGAGACTCTGAGGTGAGACCAATGAGGAGGTGGCCGTACAAATCTAGCTAAGAGGCATCTGAACTAAGATGACAGATGAAGAGAAAGAGTCGGATGTAAGTTATGTGTGAAAGTAGGAATTGCGAGATTTGGCAACTGATTGGAAATAATGAATTAAGGAAATTGAAGAATCCAGTATAATGTCAATGTTACAGAAACACCAAAACACTGGAAAGATGATGGCATTTTCAACAAAAATAGGAAAGAAAGATTGGAGGAGGGAAGGCTTAGAGAAAAGATGATTAGTTCAATTTTGATATGTTGAATTGAAGATGTCTCAAGGAAGTTCAGTTTGCAAAGTCCAATAGGCAATTGGTAATTCAGAATTGAAATCAGCAGACAGACTAAGGTTGGATATATAGATCAGGTTATCATCTACATAGAAATGGTAACATATAACACACATTAACACAGAGAGTTAAACCACAATTGATGAGGTTATTGAGAGAAATCAGTGAAGAAAAGAGGCCATTACAATTCCTTAGGGAACTCTCATGGTTAGGAGTCATGACATGGTTGATGAGTCTGCAAATTAGAAAGGAAAAGAGTGGCCAATGTTCTCAATGCCTAGGAGCAGGTCTTTAACAAATATTGAATTGAATGAATATATTAATAACAATAACACAAAGTAGAATGCAATGCTCTCTCTAATACCTACCATCTATGTTGCATTGCACATATCATTGAACCTTCCGGACCTCAGGCTCCTTATCTGAAAAATAAGGAGAGATAGTGTTCTCTGAGTCCCTTCCAGTTCTTACATTTAGGATCATATGATATGTATATGTAAGAGAAGCATAAAATTTGATGAGAGTTCTGAATAAGGAAAATCTGTTTTCAAATGGTATTGTAAGATTAGGGAAGACTGGTGATACGTGAGTTGGGTCTTGGATTAGGATTAAAATTTCAACAGGTAGAGGTGGGAGAAATGTGCAGGTAGCAGGACATTTCAGGCTTAGGGCGAAACACTCTGAGATAGAAAAGAGTAGATTGTACTTGTGATTATATATTCATAGTTCAAGACTTGCCTCAAAACTAGGCAGGATAGGTAGCTCCCTACTTAGCCATACTATAATTTGGGGGATCCAAGTATAGTGCCCTGTCTCCTTGCCTAAGATTACATCTACTCTGTGAAGTAATCTTTGAAATTTCATGATTCAAATCCTCACATCTTTTTTTTTATGTTTAGAATATACAGCAGCATTTAATAGATTCTTTTGTCTTATACAAAAGAAGCACCCTAACACGGTAGAGTCATATGTTGTTCTAGAGAATACCAATTTGATGCTTTGGAGTTTTAATGGGCTTTTTACCAATTTTCATCTTCAGGCAAGTTTAGAGATATCCTCATACTGTAATGCCTTCAACTCTGCATCCCTTTAAAGGGCCAGTTTCAATCATCACAGTGGCAGAAAACGTCTTCTCACTGATGAATTCTAGGGTTGCTTCATTTCCCCTATAGCCTCCATTCAACACCAAAACTCTTTTTCCTGGTGCTGGTATTACTGTCTCTAGATGAGTCTGGTCAAGTTTTAGTTGGTCTCCAGAATCGATCATCTTTACCCACTGCATGTATTTGTCAATTACTTCCTGGACAATTCCTTTTTTCTTGTGATATTTCTCTCCAAATTTTTTGGTTATAATTTTCACAATAATTTCCAGTTTTCAAAAACCACCTATCCTAAGGGGAAAAAGTATTTCTAAAACAACTAGGCTGATTTTTTTCCCCTCCTACAGGATTCAATAACATTCTCCATTGGGAAGGTGGGGAAGAAAATCTCTTTGCTCAGGATGAAGCCCATAATCAGTTCGAGCACTTTTTTTTCTTTTGTTCTTCAAGCTCCATGATTTCATCAAGTGCAGATTTCTTCTTCTTCTTTTCTTTTGACTGAGATGAGCTTTGGGAATCTTCCTGTTTAACTGAAGCTGCAGTCCCCACCAGTTTCAATGCATTAGGACCCAGAGAACTTGATTTAGAAGAAGCTCCTGAAGTACTTGCTCCTTTATTCAAATTGAATGCAGCTTTTTCTTCATCATTTTCCCTGCTTAATTCTGTGAAAACTGGACATTCCTGTTCTTTTCCTTCCAAACCTCTTCTTACTTGTTCTTCAATAAACTTGGCAGGTTTTTCTTCATCATCAAGGTCTTGCTTCTTTTTTTTTCTCCTGTTCTTGTTGCTGACGGATAGTTTCTGGGTCTCTATCAATGTACGGAATATACCAACCTTTGGGTGTCCCATCTACTTTGCATAAACCTTCTCTGCCTAACCACTTGGTTAGCGTTTCCCACTGGGTAGCATTCATATGGATGTGCTTTCGATGACTAATATACTCATTATATACAATGTTGTTGTGGACTTTCTTTGTGCCAAATCGTCTTCTGAGCAGTTCTAAAAAGTCATTTCGGAACTCCTCTGAAAAATAAAAATATGGAACGCTTCACGAATTTGCGTGTCATCCTTGCGCAGGGGCCATGCTCATCTTCTCTGTATCATTCCAATTTTAGTACATGTGCTGCCAAAGCGAGCACTCAAATCCTTACATCTTAAAGCAGAATATTATTAAATACAGGGGTCAGAGTTTAAGCCTTCATCATTATCATTTATCTTGTGACCTCTGCCACATATGTGCCTCAGAGACTTGGGAAAGACTCAAGAGAGTTGTTGTCAAAGATGCCACTAGCCTTCACCTTGTGACATAGTCATTCTCAGCTCGGTCTTCTATGTCATCTTTGTGCCAGGACTCAGGCAACTTAGGTGTACAATCTAAAGTACAAAACATATTCAGGGCCAAATACAGTACAGAGGCAAATAAGCCAACATACAGGGAAAACCTTTCAGATAGAAGTTATCTCTCTCAATTATCATCTGTTCTCCCTCTCCCTCTCCATCTCCTATCAATGCATTCAACTCACAGCTACAGAAGCCACACCTTTCCCTGCACTCATATGGGACCTGGACATAGCCAAAGATCTAATTTCTGTTTTCTTACTCCCAACAGCTCAAGGGCAGTCTACCTAATTGTGGCAAGATACTTAGGTGGAATTTGTAGGTAATTGAACACAAACCATGAGGGGGTTATAACACGGATTGGATCATGAAATTCAGGATAGGGGGATTATGCAGAGCAATAACACATAACAGAAGAAAGAAATTCTTTGAAGAAAGTTAGAAAGCCACCACACACAAAAACCCATCTACCATATTTTGATATTCTATTTTTATTCATTTTATAAGTAACAATGTGGCACTTTAGATAATCAACATTTCCCCCCATCAGTGCCTTTGGCTACCCATTTCTCTCATATATGTGCATATGCTCATGAGATTAGTATTCATTTTCTTCTTTATGATAATCATCCTTAATTAGATACTAAACACCCAGATGTCCTTGATTAACAGTTATTTCACTAATGCATGAAAATAATTTTTTTATTTTACAATAATTTTTCCTTTTAAAATTTTGCTTTTCTAAGAACTGTTTGGCATGTTACACCTGGGACTGTTGGTTTATATACCTTATTCTATATGAATGTCTCAGGATACTTCCATCTTCCTTCATTTTATGTCATTTGGTGAGTCCAATTTTTGATCAACCAATATATCAGATAATGTTTTCTCATAATTCTTTTCCCTTGGGAAAAGTACAATTGATTTCTACATATGCTTTCTCTCTTATTAAAAAGAAATAACTCATTAAAGAAGCAAACTTTCTTTTCACCATCCACATTGTCTAGATTTCATTGGGAAGGATATATTTGTATTCCAAAGATCATAGGCTTAGAGATCATGAGAACATATCAGCCATCTATTCTATTGCCTTTGTTTTAGAAATGAAGAGTAGAGACCATGAGATCGTAGAAATAGAGCCAACAGAGACCTTCAAGGTCATCTGGTCCACTATGTCATTGAAAAGTGGAGGAAATAGAATCTAGGGGTGTCAGAGAATCACAGACATAGAGCTGGAAGTGATCTTTGTGATCCAGTAAGAAAGGGAGGGAGGGACAAAGGAAAGAGGAAAGATAAAAGGGTCCATGAAAAATTTCAAGTCCTTGGCCCATGAGAAATTTCAAGTCCTTTAAGCCCCAAGCCAGTGCTTTTTTCTAACATTTGCACACAGTAAACAAATAAATGTTCATTCTCTCCCTTCTTCCCTTCCTTCCTTTCTTCCTTGTTTTCTTTTCTCCCTTCCATTCTCTCTCCATTCCTTATTTTCTTCCCTTTTTCTGGACCATGGGTCTTCATTTTCATATCTAAGACTTCATGATATTATATTTGCCTGTTTTGTGACAGAACCTTTTGTATTCATGTGAATTAATTTGGGGATTTTTCTGGTATTTTTCTATCTGATAATATTAAGCAAATTCCCTTCATTCTCCTATCCCTCAAGTATATACCTCATTTGACTTTGATGCAAACTGCAGAGGTGGTTGGCATAAGCCATAAAAGATACATCTCCTGATAAAAAATATTAGACCTACTTATTGGAAAGTTGCATCTGAGCTTGGCACCCCTGGGCCCTAAATTTCTTTTCTTTTATTAAAAGGCAATGGGATTAAGTGACTTGCCCAAGGTCTCCCAGCTAACTAAGTATTTATTATCTGAATCTGGATTTGAACTCAGGTCCACTTAACTCCAGGGCCAATGCTCTATCCATTGTGCCACCCAGCTGCCCCTTAGGCCCTAAATTTCAAAACTAGAGGATTTCGACTTCAGTTCCTCCTTGCTCACCCCTCTCATTCCAATGAAATATTTGAAATGACAGAGCCCAGAGGCCTTCTCTTGAGGAGAGTATCAGACTTGGGGACTGTTTTTGTCACACAGCCCCTGCATGAAGCTGGCAGTAGGAGAGAAAGGAAATTAATTTTGCAAAGACATACAGCATCACAGATTGTTTTTTGAGTATTAACTGAAGGTTTATGCCCCAGCATGCTTTGCTCTTCTGGAAAAAAAAAAACCAAGAAAAGAAATCTGGTGGCTCAGCTACCAGAGGTTGAAAGTTCTAGAGCCCAGAAATTTACATTTCTCATGAAAGTTTAATGCTGAAAAAGGGAAAGAGTTATGGATGAGCCTGGGGGCACTGTTGGGCCAAGATCGTCACAGTTTGTACAAATATGAATATTGTTTACAGTCACTGGCATCTTTTTATGTAGAATAGTAATTCATTCATTTTGAAGACCTGTCAGCTTCTGTGCTTACCTTCAACTCTATCTAACCTTGCAGCCGAGCTCCACCTCTGACAAACTGGTTTTCTTAGATAAGCAATAAACTGTCTTTCATTCAACAAAAATTTGGGAAGCTCCTACTGTGTGTGAAGCACTGTTGTAGTCATTCATTGGAATGATATACAGTTTGATGAAACGTTTCTTGTGGCCTCATGAATCTTGTGGTCTAGAAATAAAGCTGACCTGAACCTGAATGCCGAATTTTAAGGTTCCATGCATAATCTCATGGAATCTTCCTTTAGCTGTAGACACACTATGCATTATCAGTTCCCTAGGTCAGGATTTCTTAACTTTCTTGTGTGTAATGTATACTGCAGGCAATCTGGTGAAGTCTACAGTCCCCTTCTCAATCTGGTGAATCTTACAACTCCTTTTCTGTGAGTTTATAAATGCACTGAATAAAATATATACTATTATTACAAAGGAAATCAATTATATTGAAATATAAATGTCAACTTTCACCATCCAAGATCATGAATACTCTGAAATCTAACCATGGACCCTTTGAAGTGGAATCTGTGAACATTAAGCCAAGAAATATTCTAGGGAGCTGATATTTGGTGCTCTAGATAGAGTACTGGCCTTAGAGTCAGGAGGACCTGAGAGCAAATCTGGCATCAGACACTTGACACTTACTTAGCTATGGGACCTCAGGCAAGTCACTTAACCCCATTGCCTTGAAAAAACAAAACAGAAACAGAAATCCAGTTCTAGATAGCCCCTGGACATCATATCTTTGTTAACAAGTCTCTCTGGAAGTAGCTGGAGTATCACCAGAGGGGCACATAGGGGGCACAGTGGATAGAACACTGGACCTGGATTCAGGAAGACCTGAATTTCAATCTGACCTCACACTAGTGATGTGATCCTAGACAAGTCATCCAAACTCTGGCTTATTTTCCCTATCTACAGAATGGGGATAATGAAACCTCCTTATAAAGTGGTTATGAGGACCAAGTACATGTATATCACAATGCCTGCCCTATAAGTGCTTCATAAACACCTTGTGAAAGTAGGTACTTGATAGATCCTTGTTTCCTTCATCCTTTCTTGTTTTCTTCCTTTCTTAATGCAACCCAACAACATATTTGTTTTCTTGACTAATATATCTCTGTTGACTTATAATGAACTTGTGGCCAACTGAAACTCCTGGATCTTTTTTCAGATGAACTATTGTTTAACCAAGACTCTCTCTATCTGGTATTTTGTGCAGTTCATTTTTTTTACCCCAAATATAAAAATATATATCCCTGTGATTCTTCAGACTTCAATTCTATTCTCTCACCCCTATTCTGTTTTGAGTGGCCTTTCCCTATTAGTATACTCTTAACGGTGTCAAGTACATAGTTGGCACTTCATAAATGTTGATGTTATTGATTGACTAATCAAGGTAAAGATGGTTTCACTTTTTATACTTGTAACACCAGGTCTTAGTATAGTGTGCAATATAATTATTTCTTAATGAATGACTTTTAATTCATTTATTCATTTTCATTTATGGATAGGGAAACAGGCTCAGGGGATTATCAACTTGCCCATAGTCACATAAATTAGCAGGATTTGAACTAGTCTCTATTCATTCTGAATGTGAAAGTACTCTTTACCTTATCTCTTGTTGCAGCCTCTCTGGAAAGGGATGAAGCACAAACATTTATTTTCAGAACTTTCCAGAGAACAAGACCTCTTTTTATACTGATGTTCAAGTGGTGGACTTAGTCTCCAAGTATGGTGGACCCATGCTCTGAACCTTTCTAACTTGATCTTTCTGGTGAGGTCATGACTTTCCTTGATGTTACTTATTACTATTCTACTCCCTTGTGGTTCTCCTAAAAAGTCATATTTTCTTCTAGAGTAGACTGATGAAACAGAAGATCCTCCACCTTGGTGAAGAACAATCCTCCATGAGAAAGAACAGGAGGTAGGATGATAATACTCATGATTTCTAAGCCTAAGTCATATCTGTGCTGAACCTAGAAAACGGGAAATGATATTCATACTTGGAATACCCACCTTGATGATGATGATGATGTTTGTCCTTCATTCTCAAAGAGGAGCATGACATCAGGGAGGTGATGCCATGACAAGCAAGTGCATTAGATTTGAGTGAGGGGATGCTGTGCTTAGTCATTACTTTCTCTTCTGGAGGATGAGCTCTATAAAAATATGGAAGCTTGAGGGGCGGCTAGGTGGCACAGTGGATAGAGCATTAACCCTGGAGTCAGGAGTACCTGAGTTCAAATCCAGCCTCAGCCACTTAATAATTACCAAGCTGTGTGGCCTTGGGCAAGTCACTTAACCCAATTGACTTACAAAAAAAAACTTAAAAATATGCAAGCTTGGGACAGAGGCATATTATAATGGAGCCAGAAACTCCTAAAACCTGAGTATCTATTGGCACTCCCTCTCTGTCAGAAGCAAGACTACTCCTAAGGTTTTAGTATTAGCAATATAAATGAGGATAAGAATTAAACCCATAATTTCATTGGTTTAGAGAACACCAAGATGAAGAAACTCCTGTCAATACTGATTTGTACCCCCTCAGCAATTTAAATCCTTACCTTCATCTCTGAGGGGATAATGGTTTGTCCAGATCACAAAGCATATGTGTCAGAGGCAGGACTTCAATCCAGTTCTCCCTGTCTCTGGCCAGTTCTCTCTCTATTACATTTTATTGCCACTTGTGGCGTAGAAACACACAACAAATGAGGAAGTGGTTTTAGAGTACTTAGCTCCAAAAGAACTTGATTTGATTTTTGGTAAAATGATTCAAGCAGAGTTCATTTACTATACCAAAGTGTGTCTTATGAAAGAGACATTAGCATTGGTCTGCTTAGCTCCAGAGGATTGACCTTGAAGTGATGGACGGAAGTTGCAGAAGGGAAGGTCATGGCTCGCTTTAGGAGGAAAAAAGAATCCAACAGTGTACCAATGAAAATTGACCTAAGATGGAAAGAAACTGGGGAAGAATCTGCCATAGAAGTCTGGTTCAGGTGGTATGAACAAGTGTTGGTGATATTCCACCAAGGAAGCCCCTAAGACCTCAGATGAGATTTTTTTATACAACTTCAGATTCTGTAATTCCATAGACTATGTTGCCTTGACTCATTAGTATATCTTTAAATTCTCTTTGAAGAAGTAGCCTGGTCCATGGCTTTGCCTTTAGAATATCTGCTTTGTTATGAGTTAATAAAAAAAGATCCTCTTCCTTATCCTTTCTCCTAATTGAGAATGTACTGAAAACAACCCATGGAGATATAATAGCCAGACATATAATCAGTTGTTTCCCATTTATTTAGATATAACCAATTTTATTTTTAAATGATATTATTTATAATCATCATATCTAACACCTCCTGACACACTTATTAAAGAAAGTAACATACAGTAATGAGGTTTCTGAAGAGTCTACCAGTGTTTGGTCTCTTTCTTTCCTTGGCTCTAAATAATTTTCTGTCTTTATTTTCACCATCCTTCTGTTTGCTCATTTTCATATTAAAATTGTTGTATGCAAAATTAAAATTACTTCCATATATTTAAGATATATGATTTCATTTTCAATTCACTTGCTTGTCATGGAATCACCTCCTGGATGTCATGCTCCTCTTTGAGAATGAAGGACAAATATCATCATCATCAAGGTGGGTATTCCAAGTATGAATATCATTTCCCATTTTCTAGGTTCAGCACAGATATGACTAAAGTTTAGAAATGATGAGTATTATCATCCTACTGCCTCTTCTTTCTCACAGGGGTTGTCCTTCATCCAGGTGGAGGATCTTCTGTTCCATCAATCATTCACTTCCCAGTAGAATATAACTTCTGGGAAAGTAGGAATAATTCTATTTCTATCTTTTTATTGCCACAACTCAGTGCCATATACTTCATGCATAGTAAATACTAAATTTGTTCAGGTAAATTTTCATCATGAGGAAATCCCCAACACCAATATAGATACTCAACATCTCCCCACCACCACATAATTTCTCATCTCTTCCTTTGGTGTCTTTGCATAAGCTAGCCATTCCACTCCTGCATTCTTGGAATGCTTTTCCTCCTCATTTCCACCTCTTGAAACCCCTAGCTTTCCTAGCATTAGGGTCATCCCAGCATCATGCATGTTGTAACTTTAAGAGTACATATCAGTCTTTTTGCTGATTATGTCCATTGCTCTGAAATTATAAACTGGTTTTAAGAGTCAAACTCACCTTTCACAGGACTTGTACCCATAGTATTTATAATCAAATTAGAGTCATTTTTCCTTCTAATTAGTGAGCTCTTCATTAATCTCCATCCTAACTCCCCTATCAAACTCTTACCCATAGGGTCATTTGTAGATTTAAAACCATCCATTTGGATCAGAAGTCACCACAAGCTACACCTCATCAGGAATGCAATTTATTGGTGATATAAATCAGAAATAAGGAAATTGGAGGCAGAAGATGAAGGAAGGATAGAAAATAGAGAGAAGAAAGCAGTACAAATATACACGTGGGCTGAATAGAGACAAGAGTTCATATTAGCAACTTCTGCTACCAGGAGCCTGAAAGTATAATTTTTAATTTTATGAGAGTAGAGGTATAATATTTAAAAGGCACTCATTCACTTTCATGATTCTGGTTTGACATCCTGACTAAATGACCCAAGATGCCAGGAATGTGATTGAAATTTTTAAAAAGGAAACTCCTTAAAGCTGTCCATGGTACCGATCAGAATCAAAGCAAAATGCATTTGAATAGAAACAATGGAAGTACCACTAAGATCTATGATTATGACCTTAACTCTGTCTGAAAATGGGACTTTCACTTCTTGATGGCCTAATTATCTTTACAAATATAATACAAATAAATGTATCTAAATCCCAGGAAAAAGAAGTCATTTGAAATAATTTAAAAATAGACCTCTTAAAAGAAAAAAGAAAAGTATATATTCAAAGAGAAAGGCCCCTTAAAATTAGAAAGAAGTATGTTTACAACATGTTACATAAAGTAAACAGTAAAATCATAATAAGGGTTGAGTAAGAGGGGCTCTGTCCTGGAGCAAATAATATATTTTTATTTAGGTTTTCTTTTTGCAAGGCAAATGGGGTTAAGTGGCTTACCCAAGGCCACACAGCTAGGTAATTATTAAGCGTCTGAGACCGGATTTGAACCCAGGTACTCCTGACTTGAGGGCCGGTGCTTTATCCTCTACACCACCTAGCCGCCCCCTAGAGCAAATAATATAGAGAGTATTTTTAACTTATAAAGTCTTTAGCAGTCCTTCGTGTCTAGTTAGCAATGATATTTTGCTAAAATGCAAAGTTACCATATGGCAAGTTGGGGGCTGCTTTCTCCCCCAAGGAAGGACATGCTCCATATTTTTTACTCCAGCTAGGACTCGTGCCACTTTACCCTGGCACAACCATGCCTACATAAGGTTCTGGAAAAGATCACTTTAAATAGTATGTCATTAACTTCTGGAAAGTGTTTCCCTCCAAAAGTGATAAAGACTGAAAATGTGAATTAATTCATCTCATTTTTGCACTTTATTTTTCCTTTGTTTTGTATCCTCCTCATTTTCTTTATGACTATTTTTCTTATCTTTGATTTTTATCATACAGTTTTAATAGAGTCAGAGGAGACAGACCTATAGCTGGTTTTTGAAGGGAAATTTGGATTTTTTAGGATGTGAGCATAACCTTTGAGATTGCCATCACAAAAGGTAAGCACATTCTTCCCTAAATCATCCCTTAGCACTTCTGTAACTTTGGCAACCTTCATATAACATTGCTTTTTTTAAAAATCATTTTTGTATTGGTAGTCTATGAAAGGAAGCTATGATACATTTTCTTCAAAATTCAATAGCTACAATTTGACAATGGAACATCAATGGCGCATATCTATCTGATATGATGATATCAGTAACAGAGACAGAGCTAATTAACCTTGGTACTTTGGTGGTTATAAGCCTTTATCAGTCAATGAATTCAAATCAATTCACAAGCATCAATTAAGAATTTACTATGTACAAAGTACTGGTCTAGGCCCTAATGGTCCAAAGTCAAAATGAGAAATAGCTATTACCCTTAGAAAGTGAATTCTTCTGGGCCCATATAATTATGTAAGTACCACAATGGATTGGTGAGATCATAGCTAATGAAAAGTGGAAAATAAAATTGTCCAGATGCACATTTCAGGCACTGTCAAATGCTTCATCCTCAGGAATGGATATGGTTTTATCAGTGGATATTGCATTTAAAAAGTGTATCATAGGGGCAGCTAGGTGGCACAGTGGATAGAGCACTGGCCTTGGAGTCAGGAGTACCTGGGTTCAAATCTGGCCCCAGATGCTTAATAATTACCTAGCTGTGTGGCCTTGGGCAAGTCACTTAACCCCATTTGCCTTGCAAAAACCTAAAAAAATGTATCATAATAGAAACAGCTAGTTGGTTCAGTGAAGAGAGCCCTGAACTCAGACTCAGGAAGATTCAAGTTCAAATGTGACCTCAAATATCTATTAATTGTTTTTTTGTCAGGCATGCCACTTAATGTCCATCTGCCTCAATTCCCTCATCTATAAAATGGGGATCATATTAGCCCTTACCTCCTGAGGCTGTTGGAAGGCTAGAATGAAAAACATTTGTATAGCATTTTATAAATTTTAAGGTACTATATAAATGCCAACTATATTGTTATCCTTAGTCTGGCCATCTGCTTCGCTACTATAACCTAAGAGCTATCTTTCTTTTACATCTGACTTGCAGCTGCAACTTCCTTTATTTGATGTCTTCTGATTAGAAAGTGAATTTCTCAAAAGTAGAGATGGTCTCTGATTTTTTAATGGGAATCTCCAATACTGAACATAGTTCTTCGCAATACAAAACACTTAGTTTTTGCTTTGTCATTCTTTCATCTCATTGATGTGGGTGTTTTCTCCAATAGAACAGACCATAAGCCATCCCTGAATGTTCATCTTGCACCATTCTTGTCCATTTCCTGCCATCAGTTTGCCTCTGGGAGTCTACCCAACATGGCTAAACTCTTCCTTACTTTTTCTCACCATTTCAAAAGTACCAGGGGAGCCTTCTGGATGTCCTCTTGTGATCCCTTGCTCTTGCCACATGTTTGCCCGCAAAGGGTATGGTCAACCAGCAACATGATAAGAGTATCACCCTGCACAGAAAGTCCTTTCTTACTTGCACTTTAAGTTGACTCACCTCTATCATGGCAGTGAGCCCTTTTAGCAAGCATACATTTCTCTATTTTACTCTTTTCTAGATGTCTATTGTAAGTGCAATGAGTGAATGTGAGATAATTCAAGTATCCAATATGATTCCTCTCCATGTTTTCCCATTTGAAGGACTTTCCAATGAGCTGGAAACCTACTCACTGTTCTTTTTCTATCTCAAGGGCACCCTCATAGAAGGCAGACAGCTTATCTGTCACCTTTCATTTCTGTTACATGGCTGGCCTACCTCAATTTCCAGTCATATGAGCCTTCAGTAATAACTTTTAGGGGTCTCCTACTGTGCAAGGTATCTTTCACAGCATGTTGTAGTCTACTTCAAAGTACTTAGCAAAAGTACAAGTCACCATTCCTCTTGCACTCCGAGAAGACCAATTTATCTGTCACTTCTCCCACGTGGAAGGGGAAGTGGGGTCACTCTCTGAAACTGGAGCATCTCACTAGGAGTTAGCATTACCCAACCACTTAGCAAAGCTGGCAATAGGAAAATTTGTCCACTCCCAAAGTCCTGGCATATTAGATGGATCCCCCAACAATACTAGTGCTCATAGGCTAAACCATGAGGTGGAAAGCTTTTTCTGGGCTATGTGCCAAGGGATCAAAAAAGTGGACTATAATTTTATTTTTCACCCTGAAAGAGACTCCCTGCCAGCTGCCCATGCAACCAAATTCACACTAGGGCTTTCATTCCCTTCTGACTTTGAGTGAAATAGCTACAATATCAGCTGCAGATTCTTTTTATCAATATTAATATTAATAATAGTAATAATAACTAGTATTTACATAGTATTTTTAAGATTTATAAAATACTTAGAATATCTCTTTTAGGGCCAATTAGGAGGCTATAATAAATTATAGGGTATTTAACAAATATTTATAAGGTACCTAAATATTATCTCTTCTAAGGTCAATCAGGAGGCTATAATAATAGTCCAGGAATAATATAATGCAAGGCTCTTCCCTAATATGATAATCAGATGAGTAAAAACAAGGATATAGCTGCAAAAATTATGGGGGAAAAAACTGGGAAAAAAACTCGCCAACTGCTGAAAAGACTTCCAATGCCTTTAAAAGAAATAAAGAAACTAGGAAGAGTCTGCAGAAAAGATGAGTGATGTTTTGGGCATGTTGAGTTGGTGGTATCTAATGGAATATCCAGATGAGAATTGTAGTAGTAGTTGAAGGTGTGAGTTTGCAGCTCTGAAGAGAGCTTAGGATATGTCGATCATGGAGTCATCCTCAGAGAGATGATAGTTGAACCTAGAGAACTGATGAAACCATGGAGAGAAGGCATAGGGAGATAAGAGGAGAAAATGTAGTGAAAGCTCCAATGGACAGAGGGTGAGACATGGATGATGGTCTGGCAAAGGAAAATAAAACCCAAGAGCAAACTCAGCAGTGAGTTCAAGGACTGAATCACCTCAAATTGAAAACAACCTTTATTCCTGTGATGTAAGTGTGAAGGGGCAGATTAGTTTGGAGACTCTTCAAAGTACTCCCAGTACCTGGAGACAAAATGATCACTACAAAACAAACAATTTTCACTCATATTTTATGGAAAGGAAATGAATCATAGTGATGTTTTTATAATGGCATATTTTGTTTTTATGTCACCCTCATTTCCAAATATCTTACTCCTCTCTCACTTTTGTTTCTGGCTTTGCAGGTTTTACTGTTGTGTCTAAATTGCCTTAGCACCTGGACCTACTCAATTTGGAAAAATCTTTCCATTTTCTGGGTTCCATTCTCCTTTAGAAGGGGGTTCGGTTTGACCCACCTTCATTCCTCTCTCAGCTTTGCTTTTCACTTTCTAGACTTCAACACCTTGCTCCACTGAGTGGGTACCTTTTTGTTCCCCTTCTAACTCCCTTTTGTGTATGTTTACCTCCTTAATGTATGAGTAATTTGAGGGCAGGGATTGCCTTTCTTTTGATGATGATGATGATGATGATGATGACATCTGTCCTTCATTCTCAAAGAAAGTCACGATACTATGACAAGCACAAGAATTGGGTTTGAATAGGAAGGGGGGTGCTAAGTCACCAGCCTCACTTTCTCCTCCAGAGCCATTTGGGCCCAGTAGAGTCAGATAACAATCACGGTGATTGGAGATGACCCTGGATGCAAGGCAGTCAGGGTCAAGCAACTTGTCCAAGGTCCCACAGCTAGTGTCAAGTATCTGAAGTTCGATTAGAAGTCTTGTCCTCCTGATTCCAAGGTCAGTACTCTATCCACTGAGTCACATAGCACTTAGCACAGTCTGAGCATTTTGTAAGGGTTTAACATATACTTATTTCCTCCTCCTTTCTTCTGACCTCCCTTGCCTAAAAAGTCATCCCATATAATGAAAAATAAACTAGAAAGATTTGTGTTAAGGTGCAAGTGCAGTAAAACTAACCAGTGATTAGCTGAGTCTGATACTACACAAAGTGTTTCAAATCTATAATCTGCCCACTTCAGAAAATAGAGAGACATTATTCCATCTCATTGTTGGGACCAAGCTTCGTCTTTATAATTTCAATGTTAATTTTGATTTTGCTCTTTGTTACTTCCATTACAATGTTGTAATCAATATTTATATTGCTTTCCTGGCTCTACCTGCTTCACTTTGCATCAGTTCATATCAATCTTTCTATTCTTCTTTCAATTATTCACATTCATTGTTTCTTATATAACAGCAGTAGTATTTACATTCAAGAAAATGGGATCTAACCATTTCCCAATCAGTAGATCGCTTTCTTATTTCCAGTTCTCTGGTATTACAAAAGGTGCTGTTTTAAATACCTTGGTGAAACATCAAACTACAAAAAGAAATAGGGATAAGTTGCAAAACCTAAGAGAATCATGAACATAGAGTTTGGGGAATATCAGGACCCCTCAAACCAGCAGATGTGCTTCCAGTCCAGCCTCTGCTCTGAATGGAATATACCATGGTCCTCATCAGCATTAGCAACAAAGACTGACAAATCTGAAACCCAAGAGCCCTGGCATTGGTAAGACATCCTCAGACCATTCATCCTGCTTCTAGGTCAGCCCTCTAAGTCATCATTTCAGTAGACAGTTCCTATAACAAGGGCCAGTCATCTCCACTAATACTCAATCATTTGTCAATCAGAAAGCAAATGAGCCAGGCTAGCTGAAGCAGCAAAGCATTCTGAGGGAGAGACAGGAGGTACAGTGAGCAAGGCAGATGAAACCATCAGCCCCATTCTTAACCACTAACTTTCCTCCAACCCCTATGAAGACAGTTCAGGACCCTTAACCCAAGAGCCTTGGGAATGGCAGTGCATCCAGCCCATTGACCTTAACCATCATCCTGGACAACCATCCACAGCCTGGCAAATCTTCCCACCCATGCTATAGCCACAACTACTGAAGACTCAGAAAAGAAATGGTCAAAGACATTGACATCATCGAATGATTCAATATCAGAAAGTGGTTTGGTTTTATCAATGAAAATTTTATTAAAGAAAAGACATTGCCATCTGCTTCTATCTAATTTGCAGGTTAAATCTTTCATATGTGCTATCTTCACCCATTTGAATATGAACTCCCTGAGTGGAGAGACTGTCTTACTTTCCTTGCATGTGCTTTGTACTTAGTGAGCACTTAATAAATGGTTTATTGTGTTTTGTTTTATAGATAGTTGGGGAACCTGTTGGCCTATAGACAAGGTTACAGGGGTAGCCTTTTATTGTGACCATGACTTCAGGAATTCAAAGTATTTCATTTCCCATGGATCTATCAGTCCAACCTTCCAACCTATATGACATATAATAATAATTAATAGCAACAACAATAGTAAATATTTATCTAGCTTTTTAATGTTTACAAAGCATTATATAAACATTATTTCACTTCCTCCTTACAAAAGTCTTGTGAGGAAGGTGGATTGTAATCCTCATTTAGCTGAGGAAATGGAGGTTAGAGAAGTTAAATGACTTGCCCAGGATCATTAGCTAAGTAAACAAACAAGGTGAGATTTGAATTTAGGTTTTTCTAACTCCACATCTAATTCTCTGTCCATTGTGCAAAAATATCAAATTAGACATAATGAATTACCCTATAGAGCTAAATTGTATTTATATATAAAACAAACTTTATCCGAGCATTGGGAACATCAGTTGGCAAATGCTTTATTTTTCCAATTCAAAATACCATGATGTCTCACCCCAATCTGCCTCCCCCAGGTCCTGAAAGCATATTTGTTCACCTCATGAGGGGAATACTTTGCCCCCTTTGGCTCACCACAGGACCATCTGCATTAATGAGAGCAAAAAAGAAAGCAAAGACTGGCAATTACTCAAGAATTGCTATTGAATTTCTTCACAGAGAATTCTGAGATAGGATCTATACAAATACCAAGTGAAAGTTGGCTTTGAAGAGCCTTAGCTAACTCAAAGGCAGGGAGAAAAGGAATCTGCTGCCAACCAGTTCCTGTCTGTTCTGTACCATTCTCTCATATCATGGAAAGAACATTAGCACTGAAAAGATGATTTAAAATAGAAATACTGAGGATGGGGGGCATCTTTAGGGTCACTGTACCTTAATGAATTTTCCTCAATAATTGCATCCTTTTGGAATGGAAAAGAAAGCATCTGCCACAGAAAAAATAATTAATGGTATCTTCACTGCCTTACCCCTTATTCACATCCTTGGGTCCCTGATTAGAGTGATTCTGATTGAGAACAATGACTTGAGAATATCAAAGTACTCACTACCAAGTGAGTGAAGTGGACTTGCATTTCTGTGACTTGTGACAAGAATGAGGTTTCTGGATTCTTGCTATAGGTTTAAAAAAATTAAGATTGACCCCCAAAAAGGAGGGAGACACAGTTTTTTAGGTTGTTTTTCAAGGCAAATGGGGTTAAGTGGCTTGCCCAAGGCCACACAGCTAGGTAATTATTAAGTGTCTGAGACCGGATTTGAACCCAGGTACTCCTGACTCCAGGGCCGGTGCTTTATCCACTATGCCACCTAGCTGCCCCGAGATACTGTTAAAAAGAAGTCCACAAGGTGGCTAGGTCTGTGTATGGGAGGTCAAGAACTCTTTCCCCTCATCTCATCAGCCTTATACACCAGAATCACCCACCAGAGGACCTATTGGACATTTTTTTCCTGATCCCTCATCATATCTAATTAATGATTCTCCTCCAGTCACCCCCATGCCATGTTGCTGCCCCCTAGGGTTCACCCCTAACCCAGTATCCTAGCTTCTAGCTTGGGAACCCAGACTTCTGAGAGTGAGAGTTCCTCATAGCTATCCTAACCCAGATCCGTTATACTACTGCTACACCATCTTCATCACATGCGGCCACCACTGCTAGTTCAAGGAACAGTCATCAAATCATGGGTGCCATTCCTGGCCAAAAATACATTGTCTTTCCTTAGTAGACTATAAGTTCCTTGATGGAAGGACTGTATCCTCTTTGTACTTATACTTCCAGAACCTAATTATCATAGAGCCTGGGACATAGCAAACGCAGTCTTATCCCTCCATCTCTCCTGAGCTCTCTTCTTCCTTGCCTCCCTCTAATCCAACCATCCATCTATTCAACCATTCTTTCATTGATAAAAAGATAATTTTTGACATTTGAACTATACTTCCCTATGAATTCATGCTCTAATTATTGAGATATGCCTAAATATTATTTGATCTCATCCATTTCAAATAAACTGATGAAATTTAAAATAAAGGAATGGGATCAGTTAGATGACACAATAGGTAGAGCTCTGGCCCTAAAGTCAGGAAAACCTGACTTTTACGATTTCAGGCACCAACTAGCTGTGTGACCTTGGAAGTCACTTAACACTGATTTCCTCACATCTAGAACTATGTCAGTCAGCCTGATCCATGTCTAGTCACTGGACCCAGATGGCTCTGGAAGAGAAAGTAAGGCTGGTGACTAAAAAAAGAAGATCTTAACTCAAATTTAATTCAGTTGCATTTCATGGTATCAACTCTGATATCATGATCTTCTTAAAGAATGAAGGACAGGGGCAGCTAGGTGGCGTAGTGGATAAAGCACCGGCCTTGGAGTCATGAGCACCTGGGTTCAAATCCGGCTGCAGACACTTAATAATTACCAAGCTGTGTGGCCTTGGGCAAGCCACTTAACCCCATTGCCTTGCAAAAAAAAAAAAAAAAAACTTAAAAAAAGAATGAAGGACAAATATCACCATCAGGATCAATTAAACAATCAACTTAATAGGAGGAATGCAAAATTGATTTCTATTAAATCATATTTCACTAATTTATTATATTGTTGGTTGCTGGGGGAAAGAAGGAAGAAGGAAGGAAGGGAGCGAGGGAGTGATGGAGGGAAGAAAGGAAGGAGGGAAGGATGGAAGGATGGAAGGAGGGAGGAAGGGAAGGAGAGGAGGGAGGGAAGGAGGGAAGGAAGATAGGGATAGATAAATAAACAATAGACAGACAAGCAGAATATTTATTAAATGTTTATTATTTGCCTGGCATTTTGCTAAGTTCAGTGGCTACAAATAAAGTCACTGCCCTCAAGGAACTTCCCCATTAGGATAGGGAAAATGACAATAATGACAAGTGATAATAATAATGATGATGATGATGATGAAGATAATAATAAATAGCTAGCAAATCTGCAATGCTTTAAGGTTTATCAAACTCTGCAAATCTTCTCTCATTTGATCCCCACAATGATCCTGGGGATTATTATCGCCATTTTATAGATGAAGAAACTGAGACTTAGAGAAGTTTCGTTACTTGTCCAAGGCTCTCCAGCAAACAAGTGTCTGAGGCAGGATTTGAACACAAATCTTCCTGACTTCGAGGTTCCCTACCCATTGCATCATCCTAGTTAGCTACACCCTACTACTAACACAAAGGGGAGCCAGGAGAGGCTGAGTCATGTCACGGAGACAGGAGTCCCAGTAAGATGAGGGAAAGCTCACAACTGAGTGAGCTAAGGCACTGAGGGAAGGAGACCAGGGCGTAGATGGTAAAACGGGCAGATTCTCCCTGACATTCTCCAGCTCCTCATTTCCATTCCAGTCCAAATGATCAGAGTTGGCTCATTCCTTCAATATTTCTGAACTCTTCCCAAGCAGTTTGAGGTCCTGTGGGATCTAGGTTGGAAGTTGGCCAAATCAGAAACGGTCCATCATTATTGCTACAATAACTGCCTCTACCTCTGGCCAACACACACCACTACCTGTGTTATGTCGGCCATCCCTGACCGTCTGCAGAAGTCATCTGTCATCGTTCATCACTTGTCTTTTGTTTTTAGAGAGAAATGCTGCCCAGCCTTCTTCTGATTACGTGCTGAGAGATTCTAACCTCTGGCTCTCCATCATGGATCAGCCTGATGGATCACCTGCAAGTTGAATTCTCAAAGAGAGAATCCCAAAAGTTTCACTGCATTTTAAAGTTTTAATAGTTTTTAGGAAGCTATTTTAAAAGCTCATATTGTTATTCATTTAATACTTATTAAACCTTAAAAACTGCACCAAATTTTTTGGGACAGAATATATATTCCCATTTCTGATCCTGTGTTTCTGAACCTTAGTTTCTTTCTTTGTAAAATATGGGTACTAATGTTTATTCAATGGAATGGTTATGAAACTCAACTGAGATTGTGTCTGATCAGTATTTTGCAGACTTGGAGAACTGTAAAAGTAACAATTACTTTCATGATTTCTTATTACTAATAATACTTAAGAGTGAAAGAGTGATAGGATCAGTTTTAAAGTTAGGGTGGTCCCATGTTTGTGGTTCAGCAGAAATGTATATACCTCAACTGAAACACACCTGAATTTGTTATTCTGATATCAATTCAGTAATTCTCTCTTTTTTTTTTTTTTAGGTTTTCAAAGGCAATGGGGTAAATGGTTTGCCTAAGGCCACAGAGCTAGGTAATTATTAAGTGTCTGAGGCTGGATTTGAACTCAGGTGCTCCTGACTCTAGAGCTGGTGCTCTATCCACTGTGCCACCTAGCCACCCCCAATTCAATAGTTCTTAAGCATCAAGCACCGTGTAGAGAATAAGAGAGCTGGCCTCAGAACCAGGAAGTGGTGGGTTCAAGTTCTACCTCTGACACATAGTAGGATTCATTGACTAACGCTAGAACACATCAGGGTGCCTCTTGGTGCAAGAATAAAAGCTTCTTGGGGGTCATATATTGACTTAATTTTGAAATATAATATTATCTTTGTTTTATTATATTTTTATTTATTTTTGTCCAATAGTTTTAATTATGTTTTAATCTGGTTGGCTACACCTGGCAGTGAGGTGGGTCTTGGCATATATGCTTGACTTCATCTATGACATTAGAAGTTATTGAGATTCATTGGTAGAAAGGTTTACTCCTCTGGAAGTTCCCTCCCTGGGAGACCTGGACTCTCCCTCTATCCTGTCTTCAGCATCTGCAATATAAAGTCAAAAATCAAACAATTCTTGCTCTCAAGAGCTTATATTCTACTGGGAAGACACCATATATTCAGCTAAATTTGTTTTTTTTTTTTAGATTTTGCAAGGCAATGGGGTTAAGTAACTTGCCCAAGGCCATACATGGCTAGGTAATTATTAAGTGTTTGAGGTCAGATTTGAACCCCGGCCTTCCTGACTCCAAGGCCGATGCTCTATCTACGGCACCACCTAGCCGCCCCTCAGCTAAAGTTTTTAAGGGATTTTTTTTACAGTTGGGGAGATTGCTAACAATTGGAAAACACAAGAGAAAGGAAATGGCAACTAAGTTATTATGTCTTTATAGTAGAAAAAGATTCCAAGAGGTTAAAATAAGATGTGAGAGCATTCCAGGTATGGGGGAAAGCTTGACGAAAAGCATGGAGTTGGGAAATCGAGCAATGTTCATCAAATAATAATTAATAATCATCATCATCAATAATAAAGCATTTTATGATTTGCAAAATACATTACATATATTATTAGTTCATTTTATCCTCACAATAGCCCTGTGTGTAGGTGCTAGTGTTATTCCATTTTACAGAGGAGGAAACTGAGGCAAACACAATTGAAGTGACTTTCCCAGCTAGCAAGTATCTGTGGCGGGGTTTGCAAGCCTAGTACTCCTTTCATTGCATCTCTAGCTGCCAAAGTAAATAGGCTAATTTGTCTAGAGCATAGAGTGATTGATGAGGGAATAATGTGAAAGGAGGAAAGAGAAGGGAAAGTTGCAGCTCTCAGAAAGAGAGCAAGACTTTGTGCCCCCCACTAATATTTATCACTATATGTCTTCCACTCATTAAATGTTTTTGTTAAAAGGATCTTTTAACAAATATTCCTTGGTGATCTTTCTGTTTTTCTTTTTTTCTTTTACAAAAAAAATGAAGACTCATTAAATTTAATGAGGGATTGAAAGGTCAGTCCCATGAAGGAAATGTTTAGTCTCTCAACAAGGTGGGAAAGCTAAAAAATATCATTTTAATGAATCTTGCTACCAAAGCCCTTTGACCACCATTCAGTCTTGAAGTCAACCCCCACCCCTGTCATGTCATAGGCTTACCATTTCCCCCTCCTCTCCATATCCTTACCACTGGCCCCGTGCCCCAATCTTTTAATGAGTTATGTCTTCAACAGAAAATAGAGCTAAACTAAAAGTGAATTGAGGGTATCTGGCATGCAGTGAAACCTAAGTCATTTATTAGAGGGCGCCCACAGGGGAAAGAAGCAAATACTTGGGGGGGGGGAATCCCTGGAAAATGATAGCAAATAAAATAGAAAGGAAAAACACAAAAAACATGTTTGGTGGAAAAGAGCCCAGAAAATCAAGACTTTGCTAAGTTATTTTGGATCTTATCGATGCTCAATGCTTCTGACGTTTACCACTTTCTCCCAAGCACCTAAGTATGATTCCAATAGAAGAATCTTACCACCTACATAGCATCTTCTTACTGAAGTTTCATGTTGAAAATTTTATGTTGAGACCCCTTTAGTCATCTGGTGAAGCTGATGGGTCACTTCTCAAAATAATGTCCTTAGATGCCTAAAGTAAATACATCGGGTCATAAAAGGAATTAAATATAATGAAATGTTGCTAACACAATATTCACACAAATTCACAGATCCCAAGGAACTATATGAACCTGTCAATCTGCTAGGAAGAGGAAAGACTCACTACCTTCTTAGTGTGGGTGAGCTTAGAAGTTTGGAACCTTTGACTGGGGGATTCCTTGGGAATGTTTCTGTCATTGAAGTGTGGCATGAGTTGAGGGGAAATCTTTGAAACATAGATCTGAAAATGACCTCCAGAAGTCATCAGGTGTTGAGAGGGCAAATGAGTTAGAGCTAATTCTTTCCCCTAATACTATTTAGAGATAAAACCCCAGTTAGAAGCTCCCAAATGGGCGGCTAGGTGGTGCAATGGATAAAGCACCAGCCCTGGAGTCAGGAGGACCCAGGTTCAAATCTAGCCTCAGACACTTAATAATGACCTAGCTGTGTGGCCTTGGGCAAGCCACTTAACCCCCCCCCCCCCATTGCCTTGTAAAAACCTAAAAAAAGAAGCTCCCAAATAATGATGTAACTGGGGGGGGGGGGAGGATCAAGGGATTCAGTTCAACAGGGATGAACTTCTGCTGAGCGCTCTCCAGGTCATCTTTTCTCCACTTCAAGTTGACTCTCCCGTCTCACAAATAGACAAAGAGAGATCTTCATTCTTCCACATCAGCCGAATCAGCTCGCTGAAAGGAAAACAAAATCCCAGGGGATTCACAGACTTATCCAAAACGTAATGAGGCCCCAAAACTCAAAATTGCTCCGTCGAGAAGTTTTCCCAAGTCCCTCAGCCTTGCTCAAGAGCACTGAAAGCTCTTGAGCCCTTGAACAGAATGTTTACTGTCATTCCAAAGTGGGAAACTTGAAAAAATATCCCTCCCATGAATCTTGCTGCCAGATCCTTTAACCACCTCTCCACATTGAAGCCAAACCCTCCCCCTATTTCACACCGGACTCATCTTCTCCACTCCTCTTCTCCTTACCTTTGCCCCCCTCCACAACCTTTTAATGAGTCCCCTTTAAGGGAACTGTAGAGTTGTTTGGCCTTGAATGTCACTTAAAATAAGATGGGGTTGGACTAGGTGACATAAAATTCCCATGAACTCTAAAATTTTTACATCAACAAGCATTGATTAAACAGCCATTAAATGCCATTCACTATGCTAGGAATTTGGGAACAATGCCTGAAACCGGGAGCAAAGATGAAAGAAGACTAGTTGAGAGCTTAAAGTTTATCAAGGAAAACATCTGCAAAAAGATGCAGCTGTAAACCATATTCAACATAAAGGCAAAGTCATCTTTGGCAGAAGCGCTAACCCTTGGAGGATCAGGAAATGGGGTGCCTAACTTTTACCAAGTTTGTAAAAGACTGTCCGCCACTAACAATGAAAGGTAGCTAGGATAAATTTTCTCTCCATCTGACAGATGAAGAAACCAAGACATATTATTTGCCAGAGTTATGCCATTGCTAAGGTCCTGTTATTACAAACCTAGCCCTCATTCCATTTCTCAGAGGCAGTTTAAGATATTCGACTTGGAGCCAGGAAAAGCTAGAATCATGTGTCCTCTCTTTAAGTTAGTCATCAGTCCATAGGCAGCTTTTAAATGCTTTTTTTTTGTTTTGTTTGGAAAGACAATGAATGGAATTAAGTGACTTGCCCAAGGTCACACATTTAGGCAATTATGAAGTGTCTGAGGTTGAATTTGAACTCAGATCCTCCTGACTATAGGGCTGGTACTCTATCCACTGAACCACCTAGCTGCCCCTGTTAAATGTTTCCTATGTGCCAGACACTGTGCCCTGGGGGTGCAAATGAAGGTCGAAGGAAGCAGGGAGTTAATGTTCTCCGAGAGACAACAGGGAATGGATTATGTAATGCAAGATATGTATATGTGTATATAAAATATATATATATATATATATATATATATGTTTACAGATGTAAACATCATGTTGTAGATGGGAAGTAATTTCAGAGAATGACACCAGCAGAACATGAGTAGGATGAAAAATGATCTCCTCCAGAAGAGGATATTTTAACTGAGGAAGCCAGAGGCAGAAGCAGGGAAGGAGAAAATCTTTGGATATGGTGGACAGCTAGTCAGTCAAAAGCAAAAAGAGATGGAAAAAGTGTTGTGTGGGAGTAAAAGCAAGGAGGCCAATGTCACTAGATAGAAGAGAATATGGCAGGAATCACAGAAGGAACTACATAAGGTGTAGGAAGACTAGAAAGGTAAGAAGGGACCAGTAGTGAAGGGAATGAAGGGTTTTAATCTTGGACACATCACCAAGTTCTTTGAACCTCAGTTTCCTCACTTGTAAAGTGGGGATATGAATGTCTAAAACAGGGCATCTAGGTGGCACAGTAGATAGAGCACCAGCCCTGGAGTCAGGAGGACCTGGGTTCAAATTTGACCTCAGACACTTTAATGAGTGCTTAGCTGTGTGACCTTGGGCAAGTCATTTAACTCTATTGCCTTATAAAAAACAACATGCCTTATAAGATATACATCAGAAGATGATAATAATGCTCAATGAATATTTGATCTATATAAATAATTTTACAGACAACATAATGTAAAAATGTCAATTGCCACATCTTAAAAAACTTTTAGTTTTGGGACAAGGTCCTCAGTTCAATTTAGTAATCCATGACATAAAAATAGTGCAAGAAGCAATTGAGAAATTCAATTGGGCAAGAGGAGAGATATAATGCCAGCGTTGTTTACAGATGAATGTTATTAATAATTATTCCTATTTTAACAAACTATTCTTTTGGGCTAGCTGCTGCACTCAGTTGTTTAGTTCTGCTTAAGGAGTCCAGATGTTCAATTTATGCACCTGTCAATTTTGGTAACCAGGGGGAAAAAGCCCCAGTTACTCGACCCAGATTTGAGGGGCTCTTTGCCTTTATGTGTGTCCTGGACCCTTCTGACAGATTGATAAGTCTGCGGACGCCTTCTCAGAAGACTGCTTTTAAACAAAATTCTTTGGATTACAAAGGAAATAACATGCTGCAATGCAGTTATGTTGCCCAGAATGAGGAACACCTGTAATCCTGGCTGCTGGGGAGGCTGAAACTGGCAGATCTGTTAGGCTTCAGGACTGAGCCAAGGTAAACTATGCCCATCAGATGTCCACCCCACACTTGGTATTGATAGAGTGGACCTTTGGGGTGGCTGCCAAATTGCCTGAGGAGGAAGTACACTAGTCCAGTCCAGGTTAGTGATAAAAAAAAGTCAAAGCTCCTTCTTCAACCAATGTGGGATTGGGTCTGTGCTTCCAACTTCAGTGAGACAGGAGAAATAAGCTTTTAAAAAAAAAGAAATCATAAAAATATAAAAATAGATGCCAGGTTAAGAATCCCTGCCCTAATTACATAAGACTTTTTTGTTAAAATCCAGATGAGTTTGTGTGTGTTTTATCTTCCTCAACAAGCTGGGGGCAGCTAAGTAGTATAGTGGATAGAGCACCAGCCCTGGAGTCAGGAGGACCTGAGCTCAAATCCAGCCTCAGACACTTGATAATTACCTAGCTGTGTGACCTTGGGCAAGTCACTTAATCTCATGGCCTTGTAAAAAAGATGATTGTAAGCTAATTGAGGGTAGACCACATATTCTACCTTACTTTATCTTCCATAATGTTGTGCACAGCCCACAGCACCTAGTAGGTCCTGGACAAAGATCAGTTGACTTTCAACCAATTCCAGCCAGCAGTGAGTTCCAGAAGCCCAACAATAATGAGGTGAGATTTTCTCCTGAGTCCACCTTTGCCCTTTAAGTGCTGACTGAGGCAAAGATGGCTTTAGAGATGATTCTTTATTCTGTTACTTCCCTTGATCTATTCTGACAACTGGCTCAGAAGGAAGGGGAAGCAATGAGAAGAAACATCAGGAATTCATTTTTGAATTTCTCTGGTCTTCAGTTTCTTCATCTGTAACAATAATAATAGCAATAATAAAAATAGCATTTATATAATGTTTTCAATTTCACAAGTGCTTGTGAATATCTAATTTGATTTTCAAAATAATCCTGGGAGATTGGGACTGTCATTATTCCAATTTTACACATGAGGAAACTGAAGTAGACAGATTAAATGACCTGCTTAGGGACAAAGAGTTAACAAGTGTCTGAGGGCTAGATTTTAACTCTTGGTTTTCTAACCCGAGATTCACTGTCCCTCATGGTTGTAAAATGAGGTCCCTTGGGACGTACTTGTTGATTTAGGATCGACACATGAAAGATAAATGATACCTTTAAAAAAACAAGCCTTTATTTTCTCTTTCCCACTCTTCTTTCCTCCCCTCACAATGAAAATAAAAACTTTTATAAGACATATGCATGGCCATGCAAAGCGAATCCCCACATTGAACATGTCCAAATAGGAATGCTTCATTCTACAAATTGTGTTGATTGTTGTATTGCTGGTGAATTCAACAGTACAATGGACAGAGACACTCAAGTATGTCAGTATATGAGTTCAGAATGTTCTAGCACAGGTTGAGCACAAGTTATCCATGTGAATATCTGGGAATGGGTGCTCTAAAAGTTATGCTTCCCACATTTCATTTGAGTTGCCTCCATTCTGTCTTGCTTGTAGATCACAACACCTTCTCTGATGAGGGCACACCATGCTGGGTTGTCCTGTCTCCTATGCTGCACAATCAATTTTAAGGTCTTAAGAGAGACCTCCAGGGTGGCCCAGTATCACTTCTTTTGACCCTCTTGTGAATGCTTGCCCTTTGGGAGTTCAAACTGAGCTGAGTATGTCTCATTCCACCTGAACTTGATTGGTGCAAGAAGAAGAGTTAGTCTGTAATTCAATGTGCATGTGAGATACTAAGATAAAACAGGTACAGAAAAACAAAATTGTAGAAGTCTTTAAATTCGTACTTGATTCCAGGGCAATAGGGAGCCACTGTAGCTTCTTGAGCCAGAAAGTCAACTAAGCAGAATTAGGATTTGGCAATAGCACATTCCAGATGTGTGGAGGATGGATCAGAGAGGAGAGAGTTCTGATGTAGGGAGCATGGCTGAAATAGAATCTTTCCCTGAACAGATAATACTGACTGCCCCAGAGGCAAATTCCTTGGTCTAATAAGAAGCACTCCCCTGCAAAATATTCAAGATTGTCAGCTTTCTTTCCACTGTTTTCCCTCTCTTTGAGGGATGATCTAATTTCTTATCCAGAAGAATGTCAGAAAATACTCCCATGAAAAGCCCAAACGATTTTAATCAGTATTGTGAGAAGATTCACTATCAGGGGCAATTATCCCTAACTTTTTAGCTTTCCTATATTTAGCCAATAAGAGCCTGGGGGGAACTATAGAAATCCCCAATGACTGGTTTATCAGAAAGTATAACATAACCTTTAGGACTGATAACTATAGCAAATATTGAACAGTTCAAAGCAAATGTTTTTCTAATTAACTGCACTCACTAATGACAGCAGCTTTCTCCCTGATGACTGACTTCCCCCAGTCCCTGGCCCCCTAAGACCCCACTCAAGAGTAAAGCCAAAAAAAAAAAACAAAACCCAATTCTGTTCAATAGCAGAAAATGTCTGTAATCTTCAAAATTTAGCCTGTGTCTTGGCTTTCTTCATCTAATCTATATTCCTACTAAGTTACTGCCCATTAGAAGCATTGTATAAGTCCTGAAGACATCCTCAAAGTCAGGGCAATTTGCAATGAGATAATAGGGGGAAAGTCTTTGTAAAATTTCCTATTATCATCAGCCTCAGCTCCAAGCCAGGGGCAAGGACACTAGGAGGGCAGGGCAGAGAAACAGTCCTCTTTCAATTCATATAAGTTGAAGAAATAAGTCTCCTAAAGTTTCTCCTGAAGCAGTTGCCTCCACCATCCATCTCTTCCCCCTGCTGTGTCACACTAGGATCCCAAATTGAGTACACCTGAGGTTTAAATTGCAAAGATCACTTCAACATCTGTTACCTAATTCTAATAACCTCCACCAAACCACACACGTATTGTCACGGAGAGAAAGAGACAGCCTATGGAACGCTATATTCATAAGGAAGGATGATAGTAAAACATTCAGGAATAAAAGGTGCTGCTCTGGATGAAGAGGGCTGACAGAAGACAATCTGAGGGCATGATACTCCAATGGGAGTGAAGAAGAAAGAGGAGAGGTCAAAAAGAATTGATGTGATCTAAGAAAAAGGATGGAGCTAAATAAGATTAAGGCTTACGAATAAGTTTGTGTTAGTTGATTAATCTTGCCATTTGGAATTGTTCAAAATGTTGTCTTAGGGATATACACTAATATCTCATTAAATCTAGATTTTCTAACCAGGTCACTTCATAGACCCTAATTATTCCTGATAATTTGGAATGGGGTGGAGTGAGGTGGAGGTGAAAGAGAGATGAATAGAGTCCTGCCTTCAAGAAGCAGGAAAGTTTGTGGGGCTGGGGGGACGGGGAGTGAGTATGGGGGAAGGTGGAGGAAGCAGAAGCTGTTAACCTGAGATCCAGGAACATTATTTGTTATTTTTTAATGATTGGATTTAATTTTATAATAATTTTAATAATTGGATTTCTTTGCTTTCCCTTATAGTTCTATGTGTTGCATATTATGTCTTTAAAACCATGATCCTGAAAATAATTCTATAGGCTTCAGGAGACTGTGCCAGGGGTCCAAGATATACAAAAGGTGAAGAATCTCTGTTTTAGAGGATCAGTCACTATGTTAACAGATCAGGAAGCAGCAGAGGGGCATTATTTCTTCAGCCTGATAAATAACAGTCAGACAAATGCTAATCCATGGTTTTAAAGCCATTTGGCTGGTTTCCTCACCATCTCACTGCTCTACTGGAAGAAATCTTTGAGACACAGGTATGATCATGGGATTTTTAGAACTTTTTAAAATTTTTTATTTATTTAAGGCAATGGCATTAAGTGACTTGCTCAAGGTCAAACAGCTAGGCAATTATCAAGTGTCTGAGGTCACATCTGAATTCAGGTCCTCCTGCCTCCACGGATGGTGTTTTATCCACTGCACCACCTAGCTGCCCCCAATTTTTAGAACTTTGAAGATAACATGACTTTACAAAACATGATACAAACTAATAAACAGTGTAAAGAATACTGATCTGGACATCAGTGAAAGTAGGTTCAAGTTAAATCTGTTGGGCATATCACTCAAAACTCTCAATGAACAGAGAAAGAGGGATAATGACTAGATCGATAGATGAATAGAGGTAGAGATAAAATGAGTAGATGGATAGAGAGATATTTAGCTAGATAGATTAAAAATAGAAAAGGAATTATTCATTTATACATTCTTTGAGCTATGCCTAATAGAGCAATATCTTTGACTATTAAAAAAAATTTACCTTTTAAATAAATTGGATCATTCCCCATTTGATGGATATTCACTCAATTTCCAATTCTTTGCCACCACAGAGTTGCTATGAATATTTTTGCACAAAGACCAAAGACTATTACCTGTAATTTTTTTAAAAAAAAGTTATCTTACTATGTAATTCCACTATCTCTCATACTTTATGTTTCTTCCTTAAGGATATGATTTCTCTCTCATCACATTCAACTCAGATCAATGTATACCATGGAAACAATGTAAAGACTAACATAGGGGGATGGGAGGATGGAAGCAAGACTGGGGGGAAATTGTAAAATTCAAAAAAATAAAATCTTTCAAAAAAATACCAAAAAAATGGGCCCTTTCAATTTGCTGGGCCCACATTTTAAATTCCATGTTTTTGATTAAGATCAGCCCATGATAAAGTTCCACCAATAGCCATTTACCAAGACTGAGGGATAATTTGTGATGGGCAGTCCAGTGTGCTGATGTCATATTGAATTTTTTGATGCCCGTGCATGACTCACCTTGCTTTTGGATGAAGTAGCAGTCACCACCCACAGTCTAGGAAGTTTTTGTCCTGCCTGATAGACCACAGTACTGTCTGCCAGAATCCCAAAAGAGAAGCAACTTCATTCTTCACTGAGGTGCTGGTGAAGATCTGTGTGCTACTTTCCATTCATTTATTTATTCACGCATTCATCCACTGGTTCATTCATCCATCCATTCATCCATTCAATCATTTGTTCATTCAAGCATTTATTTATTGCTTATTCTATACAAATTGTGTTAAACTTGATAATAGACTCAAAGGGATTCAAAGTGAAGGGATCCAAAGACAAAAAAAATAGAACCATAAATTTCTCAGTGAAGGGTTTAGACATGATATCACTCTTGGATGTTCCTTCACCTCTGACATTCCACCTATTTTACTCTACAATTACTCTAGAAGGGTCCTGATATTTTTAAGTGGTAGAGATCATATAAGAGAGTGACTAGGAGAAAGTATAGAAATCAATAAGGCCTGTTTGTAAATCTTACCCTTTTCTGACTCATATTGACTCTGGATACATTGTTCAGCCTCTTTGTACCTCATTTTTCTAATCTGTGAAGTGAGACATGTCAGTAGATCCTATGTAATATTCTTTTCATCTCCAAATCCATGATTCTATTATCATATTTCCCTCTTCTTCTTCCCCCCTTCCTTTGCCCCATATTAATTATATTTTTACTTCAATGTAATTATATGTAATTCAAATCAACTTACACTTGATAATGATGAAAAAATGACAATAAATGATATTTAACAAAGACTCTGGTTCACAGTATGTCCCCCTGACAAGACCATATCTCAAGAACTGTGTTTAATTCCATATTTTAGGGAAGGTATTAATAAACTAGCAGTCATCCAGAGGAGGAAAACAAGTATGTTGAAGAACCTCCAGTTCATGCCATATCATACTATCACTGGAGTCCTTGAAAGGCTCCTTTGTGACAGAGGGATTTCCTTTGTTCTTCTTGGCTGCAGAGGGCAGAAGCAGGAACAATTAGATTTTGCAAAAAGGCAATAGTTGATCAAAGGAAAAAAACCCAATCTATTCATTAGATTCCCCCTAAAAGTAGAATTCCCTGCCTTGCTTCCTTGATGATCTTCAAGCACAGGTTGAATGATGCTATTTCTTGGGCATCATGCAGAGAGAGTTCTTTTCAGAGATTCACAATCTTAGATTTAACTGAGATATATTCCATCTCTGCAATTCAGTGATCTTGTGATTCCTTGAAAAAAAATTGATAAAAACCTTTGTGAAGGAAGTAGTACAAATTGTATTATTAATGAGGAAGGAAATTGAGCCCAAAGAGAATGGGGACTGGCTCAAGAACACAGAGCCATTTGGAATTAAAGACCCAGACACAGATATTCTAACCCTGATTACCCCCAATTTAACCCCATCTTCCTGTTTGCCCATTATGGTTTCCATTAGAATGAATTTCCCAAGGGCAGGAGCTGCTTTTATTTTGCCTCTTTTTGTACTTCCAGATCATAATATAATGCGTACCCCATAGTAAGCATTTAATAATAAATGATAAATGCTATTGCCTAATTGACAATGTTTTTCCCCTTTATAAGGTAGAGAAGAGAGTAAGGAAGAAATGAAGAGATGAAGGGAAAGGGAGAATGAAAACACAGATGTCTGTTTGGGACGTCTTCTAAAACAATCAATGAATTCCAGTTCAAATAGATATTTTTCCAGTTTCTATAAATTCTTGCCTGCCATCTTGTTTGAAATCCTCAAAGTTCTCTCTCCTTATGCCTTTACCTCTGTTTTCCCTAGTTTCTTACACTTCTTGCTTCAATTATCCCCTGCTAAAGACTTTTTTTTTAATTTTCTAAGACTGAAAAGGTTCCTTCTACAGATATCTTTGAAAGACAGAGCTTAGTGGGGCTCATATACCATGCAACAAACATTTCACCAAGTGATAGGGAACCTTCAATTCAGAAAGAAATGTGTGTTTATTTTCCACATATCTGTGCTTTTCTCCATAATCCATCAAGCCAATCAGAGCCTAATTGTTCAGTAAAATAACCCTTACATGAGTCTAGAAAAGTGGTATCCTGGTATTATTTACCAGACTCTGGCTCCCCCCCCAAAAAATGTGAACTTGGCTAATTTTTAAATTTGACCTGCATTAACATTTTCTCTATCATTGACTTGTCTAAAAAATCACCAAAACAGAAAACCAAGCTCTGATCTATGGTATTTGCAGAATTCTAAAGTATAAATGCACACACTGAAAATTCAACAATCAGTTTTCCAAACCCCTTGGTCTAGATGCTTTTTCTTGAGGGAAAGAGAAATAAGTGACAGGAAGAAGAGAAACAAAAAAGGGGGGGAGGCTCTGTGCATGGTTGTTGTGAGGCGAAATGAAAGAGTAAAATTAAAATCTGAAAATTGAAGATAAAACCAATGGAGAAAAAATCAATAAACTGACAATAAAACATCAATAATGACTGACATCTGCTGTAAAAAGTGAATTCTCCCTGATTTTGGCATCATAAGAACTGGGTCTGATGCAATTTATTTACTGATTAGATGATTTTGGATGAGTTGTTGAACTTCTCCGAGTCTTAATTTTGTCATTTGAGGAACCTGGAATATATCATCTCTAAGGTCCCTTCTAAATCTAAATCTATGATTCCATGATCCAAATTCTAGGATATTGCTACCATCAATCAATCATTAATAAATATTTCTTAAAATGCTTGCTATTTGCCAGATGTTGAGCTAGGTGTTGAAAATATAAAAATGAAAGTCATTGTCTTCAAGGAGTTAACATTCTCTTGGAGAACACATTTATAAACATATAATACATGGGTGGCTAGGTGGTGCAGTGGATAGAGCACCGGCCCCCTGGAGTAAGGAGGACCTGAGTACAAATCCAACCTCAAACACTTAATAATTACCTAGCTGTGTGGCCTTGGGCAAGCCACTTAAACCCATTGCCTTGCAATATGTATTTATATATATATATATATATATATACATATTTATATTTATACATATATATATATACACACACACACACACATATATATATATATACATATATATATATATGGGTTTTTTGCACTTTTATATTACATACAAATATCTCAAATTATCCCAGAAGTCAGCTAATCTCTGGGTTTATAGCATTATTATTCATGAGCCCTCACCAGTATGCTTCTTGCTAACAATAATGAGTAGGCCTAATGAGTCTTTAGAAAAGGTATTTTTCCTATATATTTACTTACATAAGCATTTCATCCAAAATAGCATTGGATATTTTTTCACAAATACTCAAATGACCTATGATGAGAAAGAAGACAAACTTAACCATACAAGGATAGCAATGTATATTTGTAGAGAATTCTTTTGGCAAAGGGGTAATGCAATTCTTTATTATAGGACATTCCTTTTATCCTTCAGAGGGCCTCAATGAAGTTCCCCTTATGTGTAGTTCACTTCTGGACTCTGAGAGTTACGGAAGTTAGCTTTCCCCAAATAATTATCAGTCCCAGATTTATATATTGTCTCCTATTGGTGCATTCTTTCTGATGATATAAAAAGTGGAGGGGAGGGAGTGAAACAATGAAACTTTCACCTCTTTCCCCCAACCCCCTCCCAGTGATTCTTATGATTCCTTCTTTGGGACTTGGAATCCTTCAAACTCTAAGTCTTCCACTACCACACTGGTTCACCATTTGACTGAGCTCATTTTTGGATTGACTGTTATTTTTTGTTTGTTTTTTTAGGACCAGAGATATTTCTGATTCTTTTATTTAGCTAATCAAAATATGTTTTCTCAAGGGCAACATTAGCCTTTCTTCCAATAGCCCCACATACTATAAACTTCTCAGCTCATTAAGGACTTGGAATACATATTATATACTTTTAATTGATTTTTTATTCAACTGAGGTGTCTGAGCCTTTTATTGAGGTGGTGATAAAATCCAATACTTAAAAATAGGTATATACAAAATAAATATAAGGTAATTGGGGTGAGTGGGGTCCACTGGCATCATGGGAGACTTCCAAATCTATATTCCTCAGTTCTAAAGTCTTTCACATCTTCCAACATTTAACAAGTAAAACTCTTCTATTTTCAGTTTTACTTTATATCTCATTTGCCTTTTGCTCATTCATTCAATTAGTATCTCTTAAGTAATGTCTCTGTCACTTATGCAAGCTAAGATAGCAGCTCTGGAAAATACCAGAAAATTACAAATTATAATAAATACTAAAAACTTAATCACTGACTTAAGTACTTTAGGTATTATGGTAACTGGGTTTCCAAGTTGAAATTTGATTAATTAATAATTTGACTCATGTAAGCTTTATTTTTAAGGGAAAAATCACTCCAATGTCAATATGAAGCTTTTCTCACGTGTAATACTACAATGTTGCTGATGCTGTTTTAAATATGCATGTATCCTCTTTCTGAAATTTCCAAATTCTTTTTCCCCCAAAGACATCATTTGGTAATCAACATTCAGAGTACATTTTGGGATTTATGAGAATATAAAATATATGCATATTTGTGTCAAAGTAACGAGTTTCTATAGTTTCCCAGCATCAGTTACTCTGGATTGACTCAATTCACTAGGAACTGTGTGCAGACTAGCCTAGTCAAAAAATGGTTTTGACTTTTCAAAATCACACCAGAGGCCAAGAGGAGCAGGAGACCACATCTCCATAAAATCTCAAATGCCATTTGTCTTGTCAAATAATGGTTTTTGTACGAAAGGACAAAATCGTTCTCCATATTAGGAAATCAATATGTTAGGGAAAGTGCCTAAAGAAACCTATAATATTGCTAATATTAGTAACAATAATAACTCACATTGGTATTGTACTTTCCATTCTACAAAGCACTTTAACCTCACCAATCATATGAGATTATGAGCTGTAAGTGTTAATAACCTTGAGGTTTAGAAACTTTGAGAGACTTAAGTAAGCTCAACAAGGTAACAAGTGGCCTAACAGGGATTTACACTTGAGTTTTCTTGACTCCACATCTACTGGTCTTTCCATTTTACCGTACCACCATGTTGTCCTCAGTCTTATTCATTATTACTTAAAGCATCATGAAATTATTATATATGAAAATATACACATATACAGACATGAGTGTATGAGCATTGTGTATCTACATATCACATGTATCTCTGTGCTATATGCATGAGTAAATAGCATTGTTTACCCAACAAAATATTGAAAGGAGAGTTAAGGATATATTTAGGGTTTCACTGGAGGAGTAAATAGGCAGAAATGTATTATAAACAATGACTTGTATACAAGTAATGGTGTAAGAGATATCACCAAGATCACTTATGACTAACAAACATAGTGGGAAAACAATATATTAAGATTGAAAGATAACAGAGGAACAACTCAAGTACTAAAATGGGGTCTCCCCCTTCTCTCTCTGTCAAAACATTTAAAAGATCCAGAGGCAGGTTTCTAATATACATTATGTGGATAGATTGTTTAAGGAAGATTCAGGGAAAGTAAAATTTATTGTGTTTTGTGAACTTTAAAGATCATTTTATATATGAAATCCACAATTATTACTACTATGGAGAAGTCAATAGGAAAAGGGAAAAGAGAGAAGGCAGGAAGAAGGAAAGAGGAGAAGGAAGAGAAAGAGTCTAGAAGGAATACCCAAACTATAAGATATGTCAACATATATTTCCAGATGCCCCATCAAAGTGGCTACCAAAAAGGAAAACCCTACAATATTACAAAATGCCAAGGAAGCTGGACTGCAAAAACAAAATTGTCACATGTACATTGCTGATGGTACTGCAAATTGGAACAATCATAGTGATTTACCATATTTGGAATGAGAAATAAGACTGCTTGTAATAGTGTATGCAACAACCAAACAACCTTGAGAATATATCCCAAGGATGTTACCAAAGTGAAAAAAGCCATTTGTACAAAGATCATTATGGCTATGTTGTCTCTAAAGCAAAATATTACAGACATTATACATGCCCAATAGATAGGTAGACTATCTGTATACCAGTGAAGTGCTATTGACAGTAACAAATATAAGGGAAATAGAGCTAGATAGATTCATTAAGTAATTTAGAATTTAGAATTAGGAAAGTATCTTAAGAACAAAAGAATATATACATGAATGAATGGATAATCAAAAAGATCAGAGGAGGAAAATGAGAGAGCAATGGACAATATGTCATTAAACTAAAGTACATTTTAATTATCAATGGTTTACCACTTACATTTGATTTGTCATTTAAAGTTGCCCATAATAAAAGATGTGCTACATTGGTGCATCCACAATTTTATGGAGATAAATAAAAAGTTAGATTTTTTTAAGTTGTTTTTTCAGTCCAAGTTTAACTATTGGCATCTATGAAAGCCTTCCTTTCGAGTCTGAGCTCATCTAAAATGTCTCCCTTTTACTGCAAGATTACGAAAAAGGTTGATTACTGAAAGTCACTTTATCAGAATACTGATAGCACAGTGAAAATTACAAGATAACAAGATGGAAATTACAGCCAATTTTCAAAGGAAGATCAAATCACTTCTAGACTTGGGTTGGTAAGGTATGTAAATAAGCAAGTTGTTTTTAAAGTAGGTTCTGAGCTTGCTTTGTGCCCATTTCAATGGGTATTTCATTTCTTCTTGTCTTTTTTGATTATATAATAATATAACTTCCTCTACTTGCTTATACCAAAGACACTTTTTACAGATCCCAAAGGTTTCTATTTCCTGGTGCATTCTCAGTAATAGGTGGAAAAATTGATTTATCCTCCTCAAATAAGGAGCCACCTTCCTCCTGGTGGAGTTTGACTTGTTAAAGTGGGTATTAGCTCACTCTACTGGAAGAAATCTATTCAGAGATGGATTTCCTACATAAAAAGAGATGTCATGGTCAGAAGAAGTCACCAAGGTCTACCAATGCTTGCCTAATTCAGTTGAAGAAACTACATGCATATATTGCTTCCCTTTAGCCTGTCCCTATAGGGAAGGTTTGGAATACAGCCTGGTTTGTAGCTTCAGTTCTCTGGCCAGCCAGTGAGACAGTAGAAACACCCAACACCTCTTTTGCTGGGAAGCAGCTATGGGTCTTTGATGGACTATTTCCAGAAGACTGGGTAAAAATATTGAAAGTCTCACCATGACATGCCAAATTTTGAGAGAGTTCCACTTCATTTGTTGTTTTGCTTTTGATTTGTACTTTCATTTCTCCTTTTAACTTTTTCCAATAGATTCATTCCTTTTGACAATCCTCATTGACATTCTTTGGAACTCTGGAGCATACCTTGGGAGAAAATATGATAAATCTAGAAGGACTAGGAATCAGAATATGCAAGTTCTAGTCTCCATTCTTCTGACAAATAACTTTATTTCCCCAGAACTCAGTTTCCTCATCTGTGAAGTGAGGGAATTATGTCCCATGATCTCCAAGGTTCCTTTCACTACTTCAGTTCTGTTTTTAATAACACATGGCAAAGAGGGCTTGAGTTCATGTAATAGAAGGACTAGCTACAGGAATTATGGATGTTTAACCTGGAGAAGATTTGGAGGGAGGAGAGAGTAGCAGGTATGATAGCTATTTTCAAGTATTTCAAGGGTTATCATATACAGAGTTTTGGAATTACTCTGTTGGGCACAAGCAGGAGTAGCAGGTACAGCTAGCAGAATAAATATATCTTCAGTATAAGGAAATATATCTTCAGTATAAGGAAATATATCTTCAGTATAAGGAAAAATGTCTTAACAATTAAAAGAGTCCAGAAATAAAATGAGCAGATTCTGCGGTTGAGGGGTCTTTAAGTGAAGACAGGAAGGTCACTTATTGAGAATGTTAAATAAGAGATTCTTCTTATTAATTTATGGGTTGAACTGAATGAATGTTGAGGTCCTTTTCAGTACTGACATCTAGAGACTTGGCAATCTCCTTTGCCCCTCAGAACCAGAAAGACATGGGTTCAAATCTAGTCTCAGATATATATTGGCAAGGTTACCCTGGACAACTCAGTTCAATTCTCTGTACCCCTTGGTCAGTTGTCCAAGCCTTTATGTTACAGATGAGCTATTTCTGAGGGAATTTCCCTACCAGGAGTTCCCAGATCTGCTAACAGCACAAGTCCACCCAAAAAAAAAACGTATCCAGAAAAATAATAATAAAAAAGCCCTAGTTAACATTTATAGAACTCTTCCTATGTACCAGATACTGTGCTAAACACTTAACAGATCTTATATCATTTGATCTGCAAAACAATCCTAGGAGGTAGGAACGATTATTATTTCCATTTTACAAATGTAGAAACTGAGGCACACAGAGGTTACAGTGACTTGCCCATGAAGATACAACCAGTATGTATTTGAGACTGGATTTTAACTCAGGTTTTCCTGACTGCAAGCCCAGTATTATATTCACTATACCATCTAGTTGTCACACAAACAAAAAAGAAAAGGGAAAAAATTATAAAAACAAAGGTTACAGGTTACCTAGGGAGTCTAATTCCCTTAGAATTCCATTTTGTGAGCCTCCTACCACTGACTTACACAATAAATGGTTTCACTTTCCTTCCATTTGGTAAATAGCAAAGATAAGCCACTGTAGGGTAAACAACTAAAGGTAAACAGCTCAGAGGAAGCCAGTATGTAAGTGTTCTCTTTTCCTTTCTCCAAGACTTCTTTTCCTCCTTCTTTTCCTTCCTCTCTACAGTTCTTGTGTTTATGAGGCATTTCTCACTGAATAACTCAGTATCCAAGGCAGAAGGGAAATAACCTAATGCAATCGGGGGGTCCATTTCCCATCTGGTCTGGGGGAGAGGGGAAACCAAGAGAAAATAGAGAATGAGCAAAGATCATAGGATGATGGTGCTGTAGGAACTGAAGTATTCAATTCTAATCCTCAGAAACATACCTCCCTCCTCAGGCAGAGAGGCAGAAATCTCCAAGGAAGAATGTTGTGTATCATGTCAGATGCAGTTCCCACTTTGTATGTTCTTACTTAATTGTTTTTTCTTTGTCACCGAGGAGGATTAGGTGAAGGATCAGCTTCCTCCCTTTACCCATGACTAGAATATTAAGATAAAAAAGCATCAAAAATGCATTGTTTAATAAAAGAGTAAAAATAAATTTGATCAAATATCAACTCTCTCGTGGTCTCTCGTGCCTAGTGACCTCACCTGATTCATAAAATCATAGGTATAAAGCTGGGTAGGATTATAGAGATCATCAAGTCCAATCCCCTTTTATTACAAATAAGGTAACCAAGGCTCCCAAGGATGATGAAATTGCTCAAGGTCACATAGGTATTTGATAGCAGAGAAAGGATTCAAAAACCCAGGTCATCAATCTCTAAAAACAGTGCCTCTGGGATAGAAAAATGTGTGATATTTCAAGCACTGAATATAAATGTTAGCTAGAATTCTCTTTTCAACCTCATACTCTGAAGCAACAACCCAGAGTCATGAACCCTTTAGGCAGGCTGGTAAAGCCTAACGACCTATCAGAGTAATGTTAAATGCATAAACTAAAACACATAGGTATATGGAAGAAATAATTAGCATGAATTTTTTAAAAAAAACTATTATTTTATTTTTTTTAAGTTCACAGGTACCATGTTAAAAAAAATGTTAGGCTAATCATTGTCAATAGACCTAGGGCAAAGAAAATTCTCACCACAGTCTGATGCCCCAGATTGCCTAGAATCTTCCATAAAAGTTTCATTTCAATATAACCTGTTCATTTCAAAGGTGACAAAATGTTAGAATCTATGAAAAATGGATGCTTCCTCCTACCTACTAAACAGTCAGATTTTTTTTTGAGATTGTGAACTGAAGGCTCTACCTGACCAATGGGTCTCTAATGTTTCAAATCAAAAGGGTAGAGTTGTGGTTTTTTTCAAAGCAATGACCATAAATCACATTTCTATAGTGTTTCGAGGTTTTAAAAGTCTCAGCTTTATTATTCTTAGGAAAATAAGAATTTATTATTGTTTTTCAGTTCTTTCAGTTATGCCCCCATTTGGGGTTTTCTTGAGAAAGACCTGTGTTCAAATCTGACCTGAGATATTTACTAGCCATGTCACCTCTGGTAAAAGAGTTAAACCTATTTGCCTCAGTTTCCTCAATTATAAAATGAGCTGCAGAAGGAAATGGCAAATCACACCAGGATCTTTGACAAGAAAATCCTAAAAGGGGTCTCAAAGAGTCAGGTACTGGAGGTGTGGTGGCTTGGTTCTATGTCACCAAGATACCCCAATAACATTTTACATGAGAGAAAATTGAGGCTTGAGAGGGTAAGCTGTTTATCAATTCTGCTTAGAATTGAATCCAGACCCTTTGATTCAAAGTCTAGTGGGTTTTTCAATCATACCTCCAAAGAAAGGATTAATATGGTCCAAAAAAGTTATGATGAGTGAATCTGTACTGGAGGCATCCCATCTTATTACTTGTGACAAAGCAACTCCATTGGGTTGATGAAGCTGCTGTAGCAGGGCATGGTCCTAGATCCAACATCAAAGACTCAGTGAGGGGAACATTTGAGTAACCAAAAATCTAGCCTCTCTGTGTCTCATTTCTTTGTATCTAGCATTTGGCATCAAAGAACTGGAAGAGACTTTTGAAAGGCTAGGAGGAGCAAAAAGGTATCATGCAAAATGTTGATTTTTGAAACAGGAGAACATGGCTTGACTCTCCTATTGACTACCTAAAAAACGTTGGTAAAGGCACCTCATTTCTCTAGATCTCAGTTTCCTTTGCTGAGAAAAGGATTGGACTAGATGGTCTCGATTGGATTAGATGGACTCTTTGGGCTTTGTAATCTCACCTAGCTCTAAAGGCTATAGCTTAATTGTTCAAAACAGCATCATATCTCAAAAGAACATCTATATTGGTAAATAGAGATATGTGCAAAACAATACATAAATAAAGACATTCAATTCAACAACAAGCATTCATTTAAGAAATGCCTACTGCGTGTCAGACACTAGGGATAAAAACAACACCAGGAAAACACTTTCTACCCGCAGGGGGATTGTATTCGATATTCTATAGGTGAGGTAGAGAAATACAAACCCTTTTTGAAACAAATCCAAGCCAAAACAATATTCAGCAATATGAATGAGAATTATTCACTATGACCAAATTGAATTTGAGAGAGGGCAAGAGGAGGAGGAAATAAAAGGGGAGTAGGAATAGGAGGAGGAGGAGGAGAGAGAAGAAATGACAAGGAGAGGAAGAGGAGGAGCAGGAGGAAGAAGAGGAAGGGGAAGAGGAAGGAGCAGGAGGAGAAGAAGGAGAAGAAGAAACAATCCTTATTTTCAAAGAGCTTACATTGTAACTGTGCAAACAGCATGTGCATATATAAATATATACAGAAAAATAAAATGGTTATAAATCTTTAATAATGAAGCATACTATGCATCTTCTTAGAAAGAACTGAAGCATGCTATTTTTCTTTCACTCATCTTTATTTTTATCTGAGTCTTCTTGTACAAAATGACTAATATGAAAATGTTTTATATGATTGCAAATATCTGAATGCTTTCTGTCTCATAGAGGAAGGGAGAAAGAATTTTGAACTCAAAACTTCAAAACAATTTAAAAATTTTGTAAATTTTGTAATTGGGGAGATTATAATATTTTTCAACAAAAGTACAATTTACAGTAGTTAAATGAGTAAGAAAAGAGAGCGAAAGCAATGGCAATTAGGGAGATCAGACAAGGCTTTATGTAGAAGAGGGTTCCTTAAACCAGTGTCTGTGAAATTGCTTTTTTTTTTAACATTTATATTTCAACCTGATTTCCTTTGTGATCTATGTATTTTATGCTATGCATTTAGAAACTTTATTCTGAGAGGAGGGTCCATTGACTTCTCTAGAATGTCAAAAGGAGACAACACTCATAAAGAATCCCTGAGGTAGATGGATGTGTTTGATCTGTGTTTTGAAGGGATTTATAAGTAAGGAAACAGTGTTTTCTACTCACCTAGTATGAGAAGAACCAGAACAAGGACACAGAGACAGGAGATGGAAGGATGAAAAGAAGAGAAGGCTCGGATGGCCAGATTGCAGTATATGAGAGGGAGAATAATGCATAAATATAAAGCACTAGAAAGATAAATAGGTTGGGGCCAGGCTGAAGAAGACCTTAAAAGCTGTGGATTGATTTTGTTGTATTTCTTTTTTCCCCCTCTCTTCTTTTACTCATTTTTTTTGTTTTGGTTTTAACAAGAGATGGCTCATTGGATAATAGAGAGGGGAGGATATATTTGAAAACAAATGGTGACCTAAAAGCAAAAGAAATTTTTTCTTTTTAAATTCTAATAATGCTTGTTATATAACACATCTCCCTTTATCTTCCAAGCAAAACACCTACCATTAAAGAAAATGAGTTAGGCAGATCCCTCCCCAGGGTATATGTCAGTTGACTTGTGACTTTTTGAAAAAACTATTGTGTCAACTCCCTTTTCCCTGCTGGAATCTGGGGAGTCCAACAGTTTCTGTCTAAAGTTTCCAGAAACCTTTAGTTCTGAGCTGAGGGAACAGAAGGGGTCTCATTGAAATGACATCCTGTGGAAGTCACCTAAGCAGCAGAGTTCAAAGGAACCCTGCCTACAATCTGGAAATAGCTGACGATAGCGGACTTTCACACTTTGGCGAGTTTCATATTCATATATTTATGGATGGATATTAATAGGAATTTCCACGGTTACTTTTCTTTCATCCAGCTGGGTAATTTGCATGACACTCTTTCAATCGTCCCTTGGATTAAGTAGCTATAACTGGCTGTTGCAATGACCCTTGGGAACACAATTGCATTTATCACAGTTCATGCTGTAGAAGACTGCAAGAAAAAAATGATATTTTTCCTTTCCCAAATTAGGCATCAGGATCTCAAAACAATCTAATATTTATACATGTTTTGACAGACTAATGAAAAGATAGAAATCTTTGCATGGCAGTACAAGCACTAGCTTCTAGATATGTGAGAAGAGCAAGGTGACAATATAGTCCAACTAGATAAATATGATAGCTGGCTATGATTATAACATTTGGCTCTGATGAAAAATTGAGGTAGCGTGTCATCTGTGTGATAAGTAGATCCCTAACTGATCAGATCATCTTTATATTTCTTCTAGACTCTAATATTCTTTAAACTTTAGCCCCAATTATTCAACCTATAATGTACTTTGAATTGATTTTCAATTTATCCATTTCCAATTAGCTTCCTACATGACTAATGTCCATGGTAGGACCTGAGGCGAGTCCATGGTAAGGGCAACATGAAGAACTGGTCAAAGAGTGTTAGTTTTCTCCTTTTTGGTAGATAGTTATTGGGTTCATCTTCTCTCTGGAATCACTTTATCTTGGTTGATAAAAAGTTCCTTGAAAGATAGAGGGGCAGCTAATGGATAAAGCACCAGCTCTGTAGATAGGAGGACCTGAGTTCAAATCCAACTTCAGACACTCAGTACTTACCTAGTGGCAAAAAACAAACAAACAAGCAAAAAAGATAACAGAAGAATCCCTTAAAAATAAAGGAAGGGGAAAGTATATCTTCCAATTACTAGATGGTGAACCAATTGAACATTCAAACCAATCAGTAAAATAGATGAAACTTGCATTGCAAAGTTGGGTGTCCTTGGTCTTCACTCTAACTCCTTAATCTGGTCAGTATGAGAGTTATCTCTATTTCCCTCTCCTACTCCATTCAGTTCAATAAACATTAAATGGGATACACTGTGCTAAATGATAGTAATATAAATAAGAAAAGGAAAAACAATCCCTGACCTTATGGAACTTACAATCCAATGGGGCAAGATAACACACAAAAGTGGGGGTGGGGAGATAGTGGATACCAAAGAGTACCCAACATTGGAACTTCTTATTTCTGGAGTTGAAACCAAGCAAAGTTGCAGGTGGAGAGTGGAATCTCTCTTGTCTATCTATACTTTATCCATATCTTTACACAGAGTCCCCAAAAGTGAACCCCAAAACATAATCAAAACCTGCTGAAGTTTTTATACACCTGGGATGTTCAATAGCTATTCTTCACTATTGTTATTCAATTCATTCCTTCCCTTTTTGAGTCACTGACATACAACTAAAAGTCTTTTCTTGGATGAAGCTAGGTGGCATGGTGGATAAAGTACAGGCCCTGGAGTCAGGAGGACTTGAGTTCAAATCCGACCTCAGTCACCACTTAATAGTTACCTAGCTGTGTGACCTTGGGCAAGTCACTTCACCCCATTGTTTTGAAAAACAAAAACAAAAAATAGTAATAATGATTTATTTTAATTTTTGGGGGTTTTGGTGGGCAATGGGGTGAAGTGACTTGCCCAAGTCACACAGCTATAGTAGGTATATTTTTAACAAATATCATAAATATTCATATTCCCAGTCACCTAGGATGAAAAAAGAGCCAGAACAAAGGCACAGAGACAGAGATGGAGGGATGAAAGGAAGAGAAGGCTAGGATGCTCAGATTGCAGTATGTGAGAGGGAGAATAATGCACAAATATAATGCACTTGAAAGAAAAATGATTTGGAGCCAGGCTAAAGAAGGCCTTAATTTCTGTGGACTGATTTATATTATATTATATTATTATATTAAATATAGAAATATATATATATATGTCATGGATAATATATACATATTATCATATAGTATTATATATTATATATAGAAACATATATGATAAATAATGGATAATATTATATACAATATAATGTTATATAGTGTTTTAAGGTTTGCATGTAAATGAAATAAAGAGATATTTATTAAGCTCTTCCTATGTGCCTCAAGGAGTTTTCAATGTAATGGGGAGAAATGTGCAAGGCACTGTGGTAATTAGTGCATAAAAACTTAATACATGCAAAATTTAAAACATTATATAACACTGTATAATCTATATTTATATTACCCATGCTTTATTATATGATATATTCATATATATAATATAACAATATAAAATAGTATATAACACTATATTAGTCTGTATATTTATATATAAAGTATTATCTATGACATATAGTTTTCTATATAATAATAGAAGAAAATATATAAAACATTATATAACACTATATAATATATGTTATTCATGGCTTTCATATATATGCATACATATATATATATTCTCTCTCTAGATAATATAAAACACTATATATAATACTATATAATATATATTATCTGTGGCTTTTCTAAAAGTATCTATATATATATATAATACTATAATATAAAACACTATATAACACTATATATATGTGTACATATATATGCTAACTATTACAATCATGATCACTATTATGTTTACTATTTGCCAGGATGGCAATAAAAAGAAAAATTGAAAATAGCTCCTTCCCTCAAGGGCATCAAGAGAGAAGGGAAGACACAGTCCAATAAAAGACAATTGTACTGGGGTCAGAAGGTCTTGATTTTAAGTCTTTCTTTAAGGCTGATATTACAGACATTTTTCATCCCCAGTTTACAGATAGAAAACTGACTTTTGTTTGGTTATCAAGCAAGTAGATTATTAGATGAAGGATTCAAATTTAATTCTCTTCTGCTTTAAATGTTGGTCTTCTTTCTACTATTACAATTGATTCTGAGTCTGGATGTGAACTCAGGGCTTCCTGACTCCAGGGTCGGTGCCCTATCCATTGTTATACCTAGCTGACCTCCAAATATTTATTTATAAAGGGTTTTCCTCAGGGAAAATTCAGGATGATAGGAAATTATTTTCATTTTAGAGATGCAATTAACTGGCTTCCTTGAATTTACTCTTTCACATTCACTCTCATTCATTTGATGCCACTCAATACCCCCAAAAGCTAGAGCCTACTGTAAAGAAAGAGAAAAGGAAGAAAAAAGGAACAATGGCACCAAAGATTCCCAGAAGCAAGCATTAAGCAATGGAAATAAAAGAATCCTTAGATCTTTAAAAGTCAGACAGCCAGAGCTGCTGGTCTAGCCCTGACTCATGTGGATATAGCCCTGACTGCTTGTGTTAAGATGCAAAGGAAGATAGTTGGTCAGAACCAGAGATAACTGCAGTTAGTGGCCTTTTAATAGGTCATAATTTCTTTTTAATTTTCATATTTTTAATATTCCTATTTCTCATTTCTCTCCTTCTCTGGGCACAGAAACGAAGAGGACAATCCCATGGGGATGGGATGCTATGGACAAGAAAGTTATCCAGCTACCCCTACTATCATCGTTTCACTGCTTTAGGACCAGAAGGGAAAGCAGAAGAAATAATGTTTCAGTGAATGTCTGTACTGTGGTGCAAAGGCCCATCTGTCCCATGCTAGTTATGGCTCTACATCTTAATGAGGGAGCATTAAAACAGGACAAAGTTAACCTAATATTGATGCTGTTTCTTCCCAGCTAGAGATCACAAATATCTATCAGGTTCCTTCTTCTGAGCATATAGAATGGGTTGAATACAAACCCAAGAAAAGGTCCCATATTTTCCAACTGTTTCCATGATGCTCCTTATGTGGGAAATCCATCATCATTCCCTTTTTGCATCCTTCTTGGGCTTCGCTGGAAAATCAAAAAAGAAAAAAAAAACTGGTATTACAGTAAGCCTGGAGACCATGACAAGTCTGCTAAAATATTCTCCAGGTCAGTCATTTGCTACATAATGACCTTGGGCTTTCACATTCCATTAAGATTAAGCCAAACAGGAAAGGAAACATTTCCCAGACGTTTCATTCAAGGCTCCAACAACTGAAGTTTTGATCTTCCCAGCTGAAACCTGAGAAAAACAAGTAGAGAAATGTTCGAGATACTTTCTTTCACAATGACCTTTCATAAAACATATTGACTGAGTCTTACAGGAACACTGGAAGCAACTCTTCTTAGGAACAGTAATCTTAAGTTTAGAATACACACTCCTTGAGGATAGGGGCCAATTGGTTTTTTTGCCTCTTGATTCCTAGTTTCTATTTGTCCATACTATGAGTATAAAGAATTCTTGTTTGTAGATCAATTCCAACAAATGCAACTTCAACAAAAAATTTATTAAATATCTTATTCAATGCTATTCTAAGGTCTATAGTATGTATAGCACTGCAGTCAAGGCTGGGGTTATTAACTACATGTATTTGTGTGATGGAACCCTGTGATGTTAAGTTCAGGAAAGCCTATGAATTTGTTTTTAGGATCATGTTCTTAAATGGAAAATTAAATGTAGGGCATTGCAAGAATACCAAAGATTAGTCAAAATAAAGATGGAAGGTGTTTTATTTTTCCATGAAAAGTTTACAGACTGCCTGAAATCTATTCATGGATCCAACCCCAGTTAGGATCTCTAGGATCAGGGGATGGATGGGATACAGAAGAAAGTCATTGGGTTCAAGGAGTCTACAAGCAGGAAGGAAGGAAGGAAGGAAGGAAGGAAGGAAGGAAGGAAGGAAGGAAGGAAGGAAGGAAGGAAGGAAGGAAGGAAGGGAGGGAGGGAGGGAGGGAGGGAGGGAGGGAGGAAAGAAGGAAGGGAGGGAGGGAGGAAAACAGATACTGCCACAACACTCAATATTCTAATGGTCAGGAATCTAACTCAATATTCTAATGGGTCACTCCCTTCACCTTGCATCATCTGTGCATACCTGCTTCTTTCTTAAGACCAGAAGTACTGGAGTATCTTCCTTTATTTCTCTTCAGATCATAACCATACCAGTAGAACATAAGTCTTGTCCCTATGTCCTTACTGCTTCCCTTAAACAGAATGAGAGCATAGGGTTGTGCATCCAAGATCACACATTGATTCAACTGAACATAACTTCCCAGTCCTTGTTCAACTTAATGTTCTAATTGTCAGAAGCCTGAGGAAAGGATCCCATTTCCTTAAACCCTGGCTATTTTGTATATGATATATATATATATATATATATATCATACCTACTCGTGTATTAATGGGTTGGGTTGTTATTTTTAGCAAAAATAATCCATAACTTAGAATATTGTTCAGTATGAGAGCCAATTATTGGAGGATAATTTGTAGTTATCTTTCCAAAGCTCTTTCTTTGATAAGACACTAAAATGCTGATAAAATATGATTCTATCCAGATATCTCATTTGACTCTCATTATAAGTGAGGTTTCACTGGGAACAAATGAATTAGTTATTTTCTTTGGGCTGGCCTTCCTTATAAAGGATTCCTTGATGATAGAGAAGAATCTGCTCTCCAATAATTCTAAATTTAAATATATTTCCTCCTTGACTGATGCTTGCTGAAAACAGAATTGGAGGAGAAAGGGAAAGAATTCTTTAAAAAAAGAATATTAAAAAGTAAATGTGATCTATTAAGAGACTAGGAAATTTATTTATTTAAATACACATTAATTCCTTTCCATCTGAGAAGACATTGACAACATGCCTTCCTGAGCATAGAGGTCTAAAACTAGGACCCTGGTTGGAAACTCTTATCTCAGATATACTATCTGTGACTACTGACAAGTCCCTGAGCTCTTTTAAGGCTCTGTTTTCTCATCTTTGAATGGGAATAATAATATCCATAATGCTTATCTTAAAGGGTTATTGTGAAGAGTGAATGGGATAATGTCCATCCAGTGCTTTACAAACCTTAATGCATTTGCTGAATGTCAGTTATTATCATTACCATCATTTCTTTGTGGGGTTGTGGTGAGGCCCAAATGAGATCCCATGCAAAAAGGACATTATAAATGTCAGTTGTCATCATCATCATAATTACTGTCCTGAATACTGACAGCACACGTGTGATAGCTGGCAAGGGACAAAAAAAAATATGCTTACATTATAAATGGGAAAAGAACTGATAATATCCAACTCAGTTTTTATTTAATTTTTAAAGCTTCCAATCACTTTCCTCAGGATAATTCTGTAAGATGAGGCAAGTGTGTTTATTCCCATTTTAAAGATGAAAGAGAGAGAGAGAGAAGGTTAGTGACCATTTGAGTATAATTCACTTTATGAGCAAAATAGGACCTGGGTGGATGTCAAAGTCAAAGTTAAGATCCAGCCTTCAAGTCTCTAAAATTCATGCCATTTCAATTATATTGGGTCTAGGGATCTCAAGGGTGCAGATTCAGGAAATGAATTTTAGAACTGGAAGGCATTTCAACATATCATCAAGTCCATTCATTTAAAGCTCATGATCATCTGAGGTTGTAGAATCATAGACTAGAATTTAATCCAGGGGTTTCCAGCCTGAGGTGTTTGAACTATTTTATAATGTATTTGGTGGTTGTATTTCAACTCAAATGGTTTCCTTTGTAATTTCAAGAAATCTATTTTATGCATTTAAAAATATTATTTGGTGAAGGGGATCGTATGTTTTATTTGACTACCCAAGAGTTCCATGACCCAACAAAGATCAAGAATCTTTTGAATTTGAGAAAGATCATCTGTTATAACTCTTGAGGGAACTGAGGTTAAAAGAAATTTAAGGAATTTGCTCAACATCCTACATGTAATAAGTTATCTTGGCACTCTTTCCAGTGCAGCCATCATGAATCCAATTATAGAACTGTGACCTGAAGACCTTCAGTGCCTTGGCATATCAACAGGAAATGGTCCGGGCTGATGCCACCATATTGATATAATAGGGACTGTCTTTTGCTTCTTTTTATATTCTCAGAGCTTAGCATCTGTAGGCACTTAATTTATTGATGATGATGATTGATGATGATGATGATGATGTTGACTGATGATGATGATAATGATATGATGATTGCAATTTTGGAACAGAGACCCAGGAACTTATATATAGGACACAAAGAGGTCAGCAAACACAGATCTCCTGCCTTCTACTAAAGAGCTGTTTCCATTGAACAGTTCTGTCTCTGCCTTATCACATCATCACAGAGGGTGAGATGGAACAGTCAGGAAGACTTAATGTGAGTAAAAGGCTGGTTCAAATGGAAAATCTGGCTTCTCAGGACCAGTCCTCAGTCTGATATGAAGTGAGGGTCTCTACTATCCACATAAGGATATGGACCAAAATCAGAGCAAGCAAAGTAGTCGGTTACTTCTTCATATAAACTGACCTTTGCCCCAGGTGAACTACCCAGGGAAATTTTAAAGGACAGTAAGAAAGTGAATGTAAGAAGATATTCATAGGAACAAGGAAAGAACTGCATTTTTCATTTAATAAAAGCTCAGAGAAAGCCAGTCAAGATGACAGTTACTTAGGCTTTGTTTACCTTGTAAAGCTTTGGAGAGCAGCAGGTTCAGAGACCACAGCTATAATGGAAATCAGCAAAATTAACATAAAACCTAGTTTTATTGATGGGTTCCAGGACTGAGATACAAAAATAATAAACAAATTAAGTTAATTTCAGGTTGAGTTAACAGTGAGGGACTAGGCTTTTTCATTTTTACTGTCTAATATTAACCATGACTTGAAATATGATTCTACAAATGCATATAATTTTCTGGTAGATTATTCCACATATATTCATTCTTTGGGACAGGCACTATTTTAATGTCTTTGTATCACAAGAGTCTATCCCAGGATTTGACACAGAACAGACTCTTAAGTACTTGCTGGTTGATTGATTGCATGATATCTCAATATGTTCTCTAATATCTCTTTTTGCGGACCTACCTAATACAAATATGGAATGAGAACATCTGATCCCAGAAGCCTGGATTGCATTTTTTTCATTAAAACAGAAGAATTATTATCTATTCACAACAATAACTTCAGAAATGTAATAACTGGTATAAATCCATTAACAATAACTACAAAAAATTATGAACTTTGGGAAAGAAATATAGAATATCATACATTAAAACCAGAAACAAAAGTATTGAGAAGAAGCTGAAAGGTCCAAAATTCTCCTTTGAAGTGAATACAAGATGCCCCTCTTCCACCTTGAGAGAGGTGCACCATTTTGTTAAGATATCTTAATAAAAACCATTTTAGGGGTGGCTAGGTGGCATAGTGGATAGAGCACCTGCCCTAGAGTCAGGAGTACCTGAGTTCAAATCGGGCCTCAGACACTTAATTACCTAGCTGTGCGACCTTGGGCAAGCCACTTAACCCCATTAGCCTTGACAAAAAAAAAAAAAAAAAAAACACACACACACATTTTAATCCCTCTGAAAAAAAAATAAAGTTTATACAAGAACCAGGAGTCAGGCAACAAAGAAAAAGTTTTGTTGAATGAAATTATTATTTCAGAACTGAAATTATTACTCTAGCCCTCAGATTAGCTAAAATGAATCTGCATAATTAGCCAATAATTTGGAAATTGTATTTAGTAGAATAGGAGTTTCTTAACTATCATCCACCCCCTTTTGATAGGCTTCTTTTTTTTTTAGTTTTTTGCAAGGCTAATGGGGTTAAGTGGCTTGCCCAAGGTCACACAGCTAGGTAATTAAGTGTCTGAGGCCCGATTTGAACTCAGGTACTCCTGACTCTAGGGCAGGTGCTCTATCCAATGCACCACCTAGCCGCCCCCCTTTTGATAGTTTGATAAAGCCTACAGATCCTTTGTCAGAATAATGTATTTAATAGATAAAAAATAAAACATGTGGAATTTCGAAAGGGAATCAATTTTATTGAAATAAAGTTGTATTTTTTCCATCAAAAGTCATCCATAGTATTCTTTCACAAAGGACCATAAAGTTCTCAAAGAAGTGAACTGAGTTAAATATATTTAATTTCTAAAAAGGTATGTTATGTAATGGTATAGACCCGGGGTAGGAAGTAAGAATATAACAAAATTCAAACAAACAAAATAATATCACAGTTCAAAAAAAAATTCTAGTACAGTGGTAAACAGACTAAAACTTTCCTTTAGCTCAAATCTTGCAAATCATTTATAATTATCAAAATAATATGGGGCCAGGGAGATTAACACACGTGATTCCATTAGGGCTCAGAATTTCTTTGAGTAGGAATTTTTTCTACCAATCAGATTTGCAACTCATCTCTAATGTATGGACTTAGATAATTAGCCAGACCTCTTAAAGATTAAATGACATTGCCAGGGTCATTAAACTAGTAGTATATATTAGAAGTAGCCTTGAATCCAGGCCCTCCTTATTCAACCATCTGAGCCTCTATCTACTAGACCATGCTGCTAACATTTATATAATGTTTAAAGTACATTTTATCTATTTTTTCATTTGAGTCCCATAAAAGCCGTTATGAGAAAGTCTAAGTAATACAAATAATATCATTGTACCCAATCTGCAGATTACGTTTATAAATGTTATTTGGAGTTTCTAGATAAGCCTAGAGCATTTTGCATAAACTTTCCTAATTCGTGGAAAAAGTTCCCACATGGGAACACATGGATATATAAATTATAAACAGGTAACAATGATAGTTATATGGAATCTAGCCATCCTTCTCTAAGGGAGACTATGATTACTACCTTGAAGGAAGCAGGAAAAGGGAATATAAAACTGACCACTCTCTTCTGAGTTAAAGGTACTGATTTAGAAATATGTTTATTTGTCTTCCTAAAAATTCTTGGTCTAGGAGTCCTTAGGTTCAGAATAAATTGTAATTATTCCCTTAAGGAGGAGGATAGCCTTCAAATTACATTCACCAGTCTTACTTTTTCTCACCAAATGCTAATTACAAAAAAAGATCATTACAAATAGTGAAAAGTAAACAATTTATCCAAGCAAATAGGAAAGAAAAAATAGAAGTTAAACAGTTTAAAATATCCCAGCAAATGTATAGCATGAATTAAGATATCAAGTTTTCTGAAAAAAAAATCTCATAAACCTTCACATAACTCACAGATAGATTTAAGTTTTAGGTAGGATAAAAAGAAAGTTCATTCAACCAAGAAAGAAGCTGTAATCTCACCCAAGGGGAATTCCCCACAATATCCACAGAGGTAAAATGGAAATCCAGGATGTGTAGAGGATTTACCAGTTTGCTTCCAATGTATCTCTCTCTCTCTCTCTCTCTCTCTCTCTCTCTCTCTCTCTCTCTCTCTCTCTCTCTCTCTCTCTCTGTGTGTGTGTGTGTGTGTGTGTGTGTGTATCTCTCTGTCTTTCCTTTCTCTGTCTCTGTCTATCCTTTCTTTCTCTCTGTTTCTGTCTCTCTCTGTTGCTCCTTCTCTCTCTTTCCTTTCTCTGTCTCTTTCTCTGTCTCTCTGTCTCTGTGTCTGTCTGTCTGTCTCTCTCATTCTCTCTCTGTCTCTGTCTCTGTGTGTGTGTTTCCTTTCTCTGCCTCTGTCTGTCTCTCAGTCTCTGATTAACCTTTCTGTCTTTGTCTGTGACTTTCTCTCTGTGTCTCTCCTCTCTTCTCTATGTCTTTCCTTTCTCTTTCTCTCCTTCTCTGTCTCTTTCTGTCTTCCTGTCTCTGACTCTGTCTGTCTGTCTCTGCCTGTCTCTGTCTCTGTGTTTTGGTCTCTTTGTCTCTCTCTGTCTCTCTGTCTCTCTGTCTCTCTCTGTCTCTCTCTCTGTCTCTGTCTCTCTCTCTCTCTCTCTCTCTCTCTCTCTCTCTCTCTCTCTCTCTCTCTCTGTCTCCCTGTCTCCTCTCTTTCTCTGTCTCTCTTATCCCCTTCCTCTCATTTCTGGAGTTGATCCCTAGGAGAGAGTTTAGCATCACATATCCCCTTAAAACAGTAGAAAATGTCTCACCTGTCAAAACCTATCATTTAGACTTTTCTTCTCACAGAATCCTGAATTGCATTAGCATTATCTCCACCAATTATGGAGTCTCAAGCAAAATCCTCCAATCTTATTTAGAAACCCAAGTTATATAGTGATTAAGTATCAATCCCATAGCTCATAAATAGGCTAAACTTGGTAATAGGTGGAATTAGCTTCCCTGACCTTCCATTAATATCTCTCTCTGGCTACACATTTCCAATTTCCTCTTGAACCAGAGATACCATATAAATGAAGTTCTCCCACCTCTACTATGCATCCATTATTTAACTCACAGTTGGGAGCCCAAATGGATGAGCGTGGGGCTCAAATTTATAGTCTACTTATTTTCTTCAACAGAAATAAAAATATCCACTAAAAGATGAATTGAATGCCACCCGCTGTGCCATGGAGGTCATGAACCTTCCTAATAAAATGGCATGCTGTGTGTTCTGTGTAACATTTATGATTGTTAGGGAAATGAGCAAAGCAATCAGTTCTCATTAAGGACAAATGACATTCATGCCATCAGGTTCTAAAAACAAAAATATTTTATTTGAGTGATCTTTTTAAAAAATCTTTCTTTCCATGTTTTTTTATAGTGTTCACAACTCAGATTTTCTCAGACTAGCAAACCTTTACTCTTTTAATACAATTCCATGCATCTCACTTCCAAAACACTTAATGTTTACTGAATTGAAAATTTTTAAAAAGGTCAGTATAAATGAGAAATGGGGACATTTTACTTGTAGAATCTTGAAGTTAGAAATGCGTAGTTAGTGAGAGATGCATTCATGGAAAGTCAGGGAAGTCAACTCCTCCTATTATTTTATGGAGTCTAACTCTTATTGAAAACATGAATCCCCTTCAGCTATCTTCTAGCCTCTGATATAATGCTGCCATTGGTACATGCTCACTCTCTCGTGACATTGCCAAGATTAGTTTTCAGTCTGTTCTAATTGCCAGAAAAAAATCTTCCTTACATCAAAATCTGCCTCACCCAAACTAAGTCTTTGCTTTGTTGTATGAAGTCATGTCAAAGAAATCTAAGCTCTCTACCATATGACCCTGCTTCAGTGACTCAGATGCCCCTAACTTCTATCTCAAGGCTCGATACACAGGCAGTTAACTAATCTCACTCTCTACCTTTAGAAAAAAGTACCAGTTGGTCATACTCCTTCGTTTCCATAGAATTCAATACTAGATTGGGAAGACCCTTGTTATTAGTTGTTTGAGGGCAGAGAGTATTTCTTGTGGTTTAGATCTTTGTCTAATATTAATCATTTCCCAAGCTACCTTCTTGAAGTAATTCAGGGAAGGATTCAGTTGAGAAAAGAAGATGTCTCCACTCAAAAACTAGAGCTAAAACACTATAAAAAGAATAGAAATGGGGCAGCTAGGTAGCCCAGTGGATAGAGCATCAGCCCTGGAGTCAGGAGTACCTGAGTTCAAATCTGGCCTCAGACACCTAGCTGTGTGGCCTTGGGCAAGCCACTTAATCCCATTGCCTTGCAAAAACTAAAAAAAAATGAAAAGGATGGAAAGAAAGTGTTTTTTTAAGGGACCAGGGAGGGTAAGTAACCTATCTATATAGTGATTGGTGAGAGTTAAGACCAAGTTAGTTTTCTGTTTTACCAGACTGTAACACCCTTACAAAATCAGCTCACATCCGCTATGACAAATTAAAACTCCTTATGCTTTCCAACACATCCTGAAGTTACAAAATGTCCTTGTTATCTCTTTTTCCCTACAATATTGTCCTCAATTTGAATTGGAATCAAAATACACCTGAAAGATGATATTAGTCTTCTAGGACATTGTGTGATTTGCCTTTGGCCCTTCAAACCACTGGAGATGATGCTAGTTGAGGGGGAGTTGTGGAGACAGATAGGGAGAATTCATTCTTCCTCTTTCAGACTTAGACAAATCTATTTAAATTTAATACCAATTTCATTTTTGTAAAATATTTCATTTATTTATTTTTCCAACTAAATGCAATGATAGTTTTTACCAATAATTCTTTTTTGCAGGGCTTTGAGTTTAACATTCTTCTCCCTACCCCCACCCCTACATAAAACAACCTTATATAGGCTCTAAATCTATAACTGAGTTAAAGAGACCCTATTGATCATATTTTGAGGAAAAAATCAGATCCAAACAGAAGACAGAATACATTGGAAAGAAAAAGTGGTATAATATTTAAGACATCATTTAAAAATTGAATATAAGTTTTGGTCTTCATTTAAACTGCACAGTTCCTTCTCTGGATATGGGTAATATTTTCCATCACAAGTCTCTTAAAATTGTCTTTGATTATTATACTGCTGAAATGAATAAGTCCATCATGGTTGATCATCACCCTACCTTGTTGTTAGTGTGTATAATGTTTTTCTGGTTCTACTCATTTCACTCAGCACCATTCATGCAAGTCTTTACAGACTTTTCTGAACTCCTGTGAGAGAATTCCTAGTTTAAAAGCTAGCATCAATAGCAAACCACAATTCCAGCAGACCAAGTATGAAGCATGATACATATTTCCTGCCAGAAATGTAATGATGTTAAAATGTAAAATTAAATTTGTATTTTGGACACTGTCAAGATGGGAATTTGTTTTGCAAGATTATGAATACTTATAGATTTTTTCATATTCTTTTAATTTTTCAGTAGAGGTAAAATTGGAAGAAAAGATAGGCTATTAAAAATAAATAATAAAAACAGAGGTAAATATCTCTGTATATGTGTATGTATATATGCATATATATATATATATATACAAATTCACATATATAAATTGAAATTTAAAAATGAAAAAGAAGCAGTCTGCATTTACTAGAATGGCATCTAGATGACACAGTGGATAGCGAGTCAGAAAGACTGGAGTCAGAAAGACTCATCCTCATGAGTTCACATTTGACCTCAGACAATTACTAGCTGTGTGACTCTGGGCAAGTCACTTAACCCTCCTTACCTCAGTTTTCTCATTTTGAAATGAGCTGGAGAGGGAAATGGCAAACCCCTCTATTATCTTTGCCAAGAAAATCCCAAATGGGATTATAGAGTTAGATTAGTTGGAAAAAAAATGAGTGAACAATCATCAACTAAGTCAAATTGATCAAATCTAATACAAGTTGGTCACCCTAGAACATAGAGAAAATGAGAAGGGCTGTAACATAGCCAACGTCCCTCTTTCTAATCCTTGCTCTCTGTTACTGAAATTCTCCTCTTCTGGCCAAGGTCATTGTGCCTCTACTCTTCCTGATTATTAGCTTGTGAGTAGGAGCTTGACTGATTAATTTGTGAGGGTTTTAAAATAAATTTAGTCCTAATTAAGCTTACTTCTTTGTGATGTACAGCCATAGCCTCCACCCTCATCCTAGAAACAAATTCTTGAGAATAATTCATAGAACAAAGAAAAACCTCAATGGCTAATGCAAAGTCCCCACTGTCTCATTGTTGCCAATATCAGTGATAAAATTATGAGACATTTTAAAGTGGTCATGATTATCAACTGTACCCCATGGTAAGCCAAAGTGAGGAAATTACCCAATAAAAAGCACCTTGCTTGTTCAGGTGAGACAGATTCTAGGGCATCAGAGTGCTATTAGTATAAAAGAAGCTTGTATTAAATCAATTTGCTGACCCCAGATGGTTATAGCCACATAATAGATGTATATTAGTTGCTTTGTTACCCTCTCAAGTACATTGATTCATCCCACTCAGAAAGAGCACTTTAGAACCTACCACCTTCCCACTCCTAAATATATATGATACTATGGTATAATGAAAAATGTGCTGATCTTGGAGGCGTGGGACCAAAGTTCAAAATCTGACTCTACCACTTCTGTGAAGTTGGTTGAGTTTTTTCTAATATAATAACTCAGTTTATCAGTAAAATGAGAAGTTGGACTGGGTGACCTCTAAAGTCTCAATTAACGATCATATCTTATAATCCCATATAAATCCTGTGTGTGTTCCTCTTTCTATTGACTCTTCTTCCTCACCACCTTTAACTTCTTAGCTCCCATTCCCCACTCCAAAGTGAATTCTCTGCCACGTCAGATAGTGCCACCCTTCCTGCCCCAACCACACAATGCCATGATTCACTAGATTTCTGTACCATCTGGGAGGTTCCCAGATGGGTCACTCAATGCGGCATCTTGTCCTCACTCTTCATTCTCTTTGACATCTCTCTCAGCAGAGTTTAACACTGTTGATCACCACCCTCCCTAAATCTCTCAACTCCTTTGACATTTATAATGTGACATTCTGAATTTCTGCTCCAGAGTCTCCATTTGCAATTTCAGTCCTGGCCTTTCTTCTTTCTCTTATCTCTAGAAGAAGGTCCCCTCCAAATGCTTATTTTGTTTGTCCCACTGCGTTTTTCTCCATAAATCATCATCTAGAGCTCAGTTGTCAATTTCTTCAGTCTTTCTTATCAATTCTATGCAAATAACTCTTAAATCTATATTTCTATCCTGCAACAAAACACTGATGAGACAGTAAGGTGGCAAAAGATGAACACAAACATATTCCCTGTTGTCAATGAACTTATTGTCTACTGGGAAGAGAATGTGTCAAGTAACCACTTCACTGTAACTTAAAGGAGAGGATATTGGAGGCAAAGGAAGAACTCAGACAAAGGATTACAGAAAACTTTTGATAAAAAGATCCGTTTCATTTGGAAGGATTAGGGACGGCTTTGTGGGAAAAATGCCCTGTGAACTGAGTATTGAAGGAAAGATTAAGAAGCAAAGAGAAAAGAGTGTTTTCCAGACATATAAGATGACAATGCAAAAACAAAACTTTTCCCCTTCCTATTTACTCATTCTCTGCTAGGTCAAATCATCCTCTGAAGGATAATATTGATGATGAGATTGAATTTAACATTCAGATCCAATGCAACTGGGGAAGTCCATTGTGTCCTACTCAGGCCTGAGGGAGAGACATGATAGTTCCAGGCTGAGAGGTGGTCTTAGAGTAAGTGACACAATCACATCGTCCAACCTCTCATTAGAACAGGTATAACTCTCATCATAATATTCATTCTTCTTATTAATTGTTAACCAATCAAAGTTGATTATGTCTGTCAGTAAAACCAACCAAGAAACCACCAAAATTTATCTTTGGTTTAAAAAAGATGACAAAATGACCATCATAAAATTATGAACCATTCCCTGGCATAATTAATAAAATGACTAATTACCCAGAAATTATGTCTCTCAAACTTTTCATTCTTCCAACTACTCACTTCTCTGACTTTCTTCAGATCCCCATTAAAACCCCATCAGCAGCAGGAAGTCTTTCCCAAGTCTTCTTAATTCCAGTGCCTTCCTTCTATTAATAACTTCCTTTTTATTCTGGATACAGCTTCATGGGAGATATTTGTTTGCTTGTTATCTCCAGTATTAAATTATGATGTCTTGAGAACAGGAACTTTTTTTTTCTTTTGGTTTTTGCAAGGCTGTGGGGTTAGTGGCCTGCCCACGGCTGCCCAGCTAGGCAATTATTAGGTGTTTGAGGCTGGATTTGAACTCAGATTCTCCTGACTCTAGAACCAGTGCTCTATCCACTGCACCATTCAGCTCCCCTAGGAACTTCTTTTATGTCTTTTTGTATCCCTAGCCCTTAGCTCCTTAGTAAGAGCTTATAAATGTTTATTATTGCAAAATCAAGTATTTATTTATAGCTCTCTTATGTCCAACATTGCGATACCCTCTGTACATAAAAAGAAAAAAATCAAACAATCCTTCCCTCAAGGAAGTTACATTCAGCTAAGTCAAATATACACACACACATACAACCATAGGTATATTAAAAATTGATAAGTTGAGGTGCAGCAGGATTGGGTAAAATAGAACATGATATTCATGAAGGGAAATCATGTAAAATCAGGAATAGGAAAGCAATTTGGGACCTTACATCAGATAGGGAAAGGTCTTCAGCGCCACATGAAAACACAACTTTCATCATGGTATCCCCCTTTCCAAACACCATCCATGGTTCACTATTTTTATGAATCCACATAAAAACATACTGAACTCTTTCATTCTCCTGTTCTCTTTTTGTCATCCATTAGGACGTTCTTCTCATCAATTCCCAAGTGCTAGAATCACCCCATGAAAGGGACCCAAGGTGACTCACAAATTCAGGATTTATATCTGTGGAACATACCTGTCTCCATCTTGCCCTAATATGTCCTACCTATTTTCTCTGCTCAACCACAATTATTGACTCACCCTTGGTGGAAATACAGTTTTCTGAATAACACAATGGACTGACTGATCCTTCCAATGCCTAAAGACCTAAATAAGAAAAAGACACAAGCCATTCACAGTCATTTTTCCTGCATGATTATGACACTAATCAAATTCTCTCCTATCACACTTTGGCTGTAATTGCTTCTTTTCACTCACAGCTATGCCAATGATCTCCAGACTCAATAGATTTTAACATACTCTATCACAGACACTCACAGATCTGTTTTCTATCCATGTCTACTCCTTGTGGCTTCTTTTTTTAGAGCCCAGGGAATATAAGGACAATTGTGAGTTTCCTAACTTCAGACTTTATGGATGAATGACAAATCAGTCATCGTGGAAAATGACTTTTATCATGACACTTTCCACCTCCCCAACTCAGAAACCTTCAATAGTTGCCCATTGCCTTCAGGATCAAGTCTAGATTCCTTGATCTTGCATTCAAGACCTTGACAATCAGGTCCCAACATATATATATATATATATATTGCAAGGCAAATGGGTTAAGTGGCTTGCCCAAGACCACACAGCCAGGTAATTATTAAGTGTCTGAGGCCGAATTTGAACTCAGGTACTCCTGACTCCAGGGCGGGTGCTTTATCCAATATGCCACCTAGCTGCCCCCCTCAACATATTTTTAAACCTTGCTTTACAATAATTCATTTAACACATCTATGTCCTTCAGAGAGATTCTTTTATTTATTGTTTTGTTGAATGACCAATTCATTATAAACTCTGCTATATTACTTTAAAATGCAATATTCTTTCCACTTCTTATCTCATTTGAATTATGCCCATTCTTTCAGTCCCATCTCTTCCCTGAAGTCTTTGCTAATGTCTTCAAACATTCGATGAAATAACCTAGCATTTGCTTAAATTATTTGCTGCCATCCATATGGAAGTTAGTATATAAAAGTGGGAGCTACAAAATCAGATTGATCTATGCTCAACCAAAAATTCCATTCTCCAATATTTCAAAAAGATGATTATCTTGACCCTGCTTAAAATTCCTTTGGGTAAAAGAACCTATAGCTTCCAGAGACAGGTCAGAACTACATAATAACCCCAATAATTTGTAAATTTGTTTTTAATTTCCTAAATTTGAAGCTAGATCTTCCTCTTTGTCATTCAAACATCTGTGGTCAAGCAAAGCAAATTTAATCTATTTTCCATAAGACAAGCCTTAGAAAAGAATCACATATTTGAAAGTGAAAAGGTCTTTAGAGTTCAGTAAGTCCAACCACTTTAGTTTACAAATGAGGAAAAAAAATGAGAGAAGTTAAGTGAATTGCCCAGATCTTACAATTAGTAATCACACAGCAAAATTTAATTCAGTTCTTGACTTGAGACCCAATGTTCCATCTAAGGTGCCACATAGCTGCCTCACCTGATGTAAGGATCATGTCCCACCCCAGGTACCTAAATCCTCTCTCTCCACTAACCATCCCGAGATCCTTTCTATATAGAATGCTCTCCAGCCCTCTCACTATCCTGATTGGGCTTTTGAAAACATGCTTTAAGTTGTCAATGATTTTCTTAAAATGTGGTGTCCAGAGATTGTGAACCTGAGCAAATTAGAACATATTGGAACCATTAGCTCCTCTAGTTCTGGGCACAATGCCTCTGTTGATACAGTCTAGGATGGCATTATATATTTTGGCTTTCATGTTTCTCTGCTGAGTCATATTGAGCTGGATTGCCCAAAACCTCCAGATCTTTTCCACTGGAACTCTTGCCTAGCAGTTCCTCCCCCCAACCTGTATTTTGCATTCAACATTTTTAAATTCTGTCTTTATATAAAAGGCAAAGGGAATATTGTGGATAAAAGTGGAGTCAGAAAAATCTGGATTAAATCCCATTTATGATCACTGAGTAACCCTGGTCAACTGATTTTACATCTCTCAAATTCAGTTTCCTCATCTGAAAAGTAAAGGAGTTATGCTACAAGGCATCTGTGGTCTCTTGAATCTTGAAAATGTGTGGTACTTTCATTTTACTCTTATCTTTTTTTAGGTTTTTGCAAGGCAAACGGGGTTAAGTGACTTGCCCAAGGCCACACAGCTAGGTAATTATTAAGTGTCTCAGACCGGATTTGAACCCAGGTACTCCTGACTCCAGGGCCGGTGCTTTATCCACTATGCCACCTAGCCGACCCTACTCTTATCTTCGACATTCATTAACTGTATAACTCTGGATCAATCACCTATGTAAATTTAACCTATCATTTATCCTAAAGAATGCTGGGTTTGGAGTCAGATACAATTGACTTCAAATCTGACCTCAGATATTGGCAGCTGTGTGACCCTGGGCAAGTCACTTAACTTCAATTTTCTCCATTGTAAAATAAGGATAATAATTTAACCTACCTTGTAAGAATGTGGTGAGATTCAAATAAGACGATATTTATAAAAGCTTAGACATTCTTATCCCCTTCCCTTACCTGAGTTTCAGGCATCTTCTTCTTTTTTAGGGGGTTTTTGCAAGTTAGTGAGGTGAAGTGGCTTGCCCAAGACCACACAGCTAGGTCATTATTAAGTGTCTGAAGCCAGATTTGAATTCAGGTTCTCCTGACTCCAGGGCCAGTGCTCTATCCACTGTGCCACCTAGCCACCCCAGGCATCTTCTTAAGGTTTGCCTACTATGGCAAGAATGAGCTGAGATCTGTCTTGGTGCATTATGGTTCCAACTGTAGAATTCTCTACATATCATGTAAAATGAATTATTAATAATACCTTATAACTCAAAAGTACTTTGACATATATTATCATCATTTCATCTTGCCTCATCTTCCATCTCAGGTTTCAAATATTAAAACTCAATTGAAGCATATATCTTAAATATTTTCTTCAGGATATATAAATAAAAATACCAGTAATGCCAGGACCACCTATTCAGGTGTAGGATTGAGGGTGAGAAATAATGTGTACATTCGAGGTTAATACTGTTTGTAGAAAATGAAAAATCAGCCTGGTTGTTGACTTAATTTCATGCTCAGCATAATTCAGTCAGAGAGTGATCGTTGCCAAGGAGAGAGATCTGCTTAAATGAGTCATCTATAATTAGCATGTTAATTGTTTGTATGCAAATGAACATTTCTAAGTGCTCAAAACTAGTTTGAAATGTAAATATACCCCCCGAATTATTTTTTTTGCTCTTCCACTTAACTTAAAAAAAAAAAAAAACATTCTGCTCATAAACTTAACAAGGTAAAAAATTTCAGTCCAGTTCATCTGAATTTTTCCAACTTCAAGGGCATTCAAGGCTCTCTAGAATCTAGCCTCCAGCCTACCTTATCAGGCTTCTCTCACATTAGTACTCATCACTTCTCTACCTTCAGCCAAACTGGGCTCTTCTGTAATCCTTATTCTTTGTCCTACATCTTTCTATTTCCATGAATATAGTAGAAAAAGTAAGAGATCTAGATTCATATCCTTAATCTACTGTCTCTGTTCTTCAGCTGTTTCAAGCATGTCTGACTCTTCATGAAGCCAATTTTAGGCATTTTCTTGGCAAAGTTGGATATGGGTGATGAAACTGAAGCAAATAAGGTTAAGTGATTTGCCCAGGGTCACACAACTAGAAAGTATCTGAGGTTGGATTTGAACTCAGGTCTTCCTGACTCCAGGCCCAGTGCTCTAACCACTGTAACTTCTCAATCTATTACAGAAAACTTCAAAAAGGCAGTTAGGTGATACCATCCACTGATAGAGCACTGGGTCTGGAGTCAGGAAGACCTAAGTTTCTTTGACTTCTTAAAAGAAGTTGCTTATTTTCTATGGGTCTCAATTTTCTGATGCACAGAATGAGAGGGTTGAACTCAATGACTTCTATGAGTCCCTCTGGCTCTAAGTCTGTGATCTTATGTCTCACATGTACCCTTCATCTCCATTTATCTCTTCCTAAAAAACAATTCCTCTTCTTTCAAAAGTCCATCTCAAACATGGCCTCCTCTATTAAAAATTTTTTTAAATTCCTCTCCTGATTCAGTTTTTGCATTTTATAATTAATAAAACATTGCTTATACCCTGGCATGCAGTTAACACATTCTACCTTGTATGATAGTTACCTTTAGAAGTATCTAATGACAAGTCTCCCATTCCCTCTTCAAATTAGATTGTAAGTTCACTCAGGGCAGGACATGTGACATTTCATTTTAGTCACCCACCCCAGAGATTAGCAACGTTTTTGACCAGGTCAGCTGTACAGGATCAAGGATTTTTAATCTCTTGTCACGTTGTCATATTTCTAACCAAAGTTGGCCAAACCTCAGCCTTGAATGACCCCTACTATCTGTCTATTTCACTCTTTTTCTGTGCTGTTAACTGATCCTGGGGAAAGGTATGTGATGTTTCTAACCGGATTGAGTCTATATGTCAACTCATTTCAGCTGATGCTTACGGCTGATGCTACACAGCAATTTTCCTCTTCTTCCCTGTCTGGCTCTGTTGTGTTCCTGCAGAGGGGCTTCCAGATCTTTTCCTTTCTCCTTCAACCTCATGGATTGTTGCTTCCTTCTATTGCAAGCTTTCTCTTCTGTCTTTTTCTCAACCCTTATTGTAGTCTTTCACAAAAGTTCTTGATCCCATCACTTTGGGGAGTTCACTCACTCAATTATTCCTTTTCTTTTTCTCTTTTCTACCTCTCCTTATCCATGACTCCTTTTCCACCATCTACAGATATGTGCATTTCTCCTCAATATTAAAAACCATTTACTTGAGCCTGTCATTCCCTCTATCTATTTTCCTATTCTGTCATCTTCATTTCATATCCAAGGATGCTCTTCTATGCCTTTTGCTTCCATTTTTATACCTCCTACTCCTTGCAATCTGGCTCCTGCTCCCATGAGACTACATGAGACTGGTCTTCCAAAGGTTACCAATGGGCTTTTTAAAGTACAAAATCCAAGCCTTCTTTTTAGCTTTTGACCTTGGATACCACTTTTTTTGTTCTTTCTTGGTTTGATTCTATGGCATAGATCTCTCTCTCTCTCTCTCTCTCTCTCTCTCTCTCTCTCTCTCTCTCTCTGTTTTCCCCTTACCTACTTAATTACTCTGTCTCTTTTGCTGGCATATCATTCTCCTCCTACTCACTGTATGTGAGGATCCTCCAAGACTATTTCTTTCTTCTTCTTCTCTGCTTTTTTTTCTTTCTCTTCAAGATTTCCCCAGATTCCATCAATTGTGCTATCATCTCACCTCAGTTGTCTCTAGGCTGCTCCTACCAACTTTCCATTATGGGTTGGAGGTATTCCAAAAACTAGAGCTTACAAGATGTAATTGAGAGTTTTATTTTCAATGATCATCCATTTGACAATTCATAGCAAATGCATTTACCTAAATGGCATAGCAAGAAACATAATTTCAAAGTATGCTTCCACCCCGATGGAAGAGTAGACATATGCACAGAGTATACACTAGGAAAAAGGCACACACTTAAGGAACACATTGGGTCAAGGAGCTCGTTCCTCTAAACCTGTAAGCATCCTTTCTCTTTTCATGGCATTCCTATATGCCCCTCACTGTATACAACATCTCTTCTGGGCATGCCACTGAATTGAGCTCTCTGAACCTTCTATTTTCAAAAATTCATTTCTTGATTGCTAAGGCTAACTCTTTCTTTACCCTTTCAACGGATTCATTTGATTCACATCTGACCTTTGCTCCACTGCTTGGGCAGGAGGGTAAGAAGGGGGTGTAAGAAAGATATGCTTTGAGGGCAGCTAGGTGGCACAGTGAATACAGCATCTGCCCTGGACTGAGGAGGACCTGAGTTCAAATCCAGTCTTAGACACTTAATAATTACCTAGGTATGTGACCTTGGGATATTCAATTAATCCCATTGCCTTACAAAAACAAGACAAATAAACCAAAAGATATGTATGCCTGAGACTATTTTAACATTTAATATATTTACTTTTTCAATTACAAAGATACTTTTCAACTTAACATTTTTGTAAGATTTTTGTCCCTCCCTTTCCTACCCCCCCTCCCCTTGCAGGAAAGTCATCTAATATAGATTATACATGTGTAATTAAGTACATCAAACATATACCCATATTAATCATGTTATTAAAGAAGAATCCAATCAAAAAAGGAAAAATATAATACATAAAACAAATTCTTAAAATTAAAATAGTAAGCTTTGGGTTTGCATTCAGACTCCTTAATTCTATCTCTGGATGTGAATAGCATTTTCCATCACAAGTCTTTGAGAACTGTTAAATTAGTACTGCTGAGATGAGCAAGCTCATCATAGTTAAATCATCACACAATTAGTTTGTTGGTTTGTATATTTTTCTTTTGGTTCTGCTCACTTCCTTCATCATCTACTCATGTAACTCTTTCTGGGCTTTTCCGAAGTTCCATCCCTCCTGATTTCTTACAGAACAATAGTACTGCATCACATTCACAAATCATAATTTGTCCAGCCATTCTCCAATTGATGAACATCCCCTCAATTTTCAATTCTTTGCCTCTTTGAAAAGAGGCAAAAATATTTTTTTGTAAATTTGAGTTTTTAACCCTTTTTGTGATCTCTTGGGAATATCAACTTTATAGTGGTATTGCTGAATCAAAGAGTATGCTCGGTTTTATTGCCCTTTGGCATAGTTCCAAATTGCTCTCCAGAAGGCCAGGAACCCAATTTCACAACAATGCATCAGTGTCCCAGTTTTCACACATTCCTTCCAACATTGATCATTTTCCTTTTTTGTCATATTGGTCTATCTGAAATGTGTGACGTGGTATCTCAGAGTTGTTTAATTTGCATTTCTCTAATCAATAATGATTTAGAACATTCATATGACAAAAGATAGCTTTAATTTCTTAATCTGAGAACTGTCTGTTCAAATCCTTTGACCATTTATCGATTGGGATATCACTTGTATTCTTATAAATTTGACTCATATCTCTAAAATATTAGAAATAAATCTTTTATCAGAAACAGGAACTATTAAAATTGTTTCTCAACTTACTACAATTCTTTTCATCTTGGTTTTATTTATTTTATTTGTACAAAAAGTTTAAAATTTAATGTAATCAAAAGTATTCATAATATTCCCTATGTCTTCTTTGGTCATAAAGTTATCTGTAAGATTTTTAAAATTCTAATAGACTTTTATAAGTCACTGGGTCGTGGCTGATTCTTCACTCAGTCAATTTCTAGCTACACCATAATTCTATCAAAAAGTTGATGGATGGAAGATTGAAAAACATCACTCCTCCTAAAAGGAATAACAAATTGTACTTCCCATAACCTCTTAACAACCCAGCATCTCTTGGTATCTACTCATTATATCCTATAATTTCATCAAATAGATCAAAGGGAAACTCAATCAATCAATCCATAATATTTAAACCTACCTTTACCAAGCACTCTTCTAAGCACTGGGGATAGAGCATCAAAAGTCAGTCCCTGCCCAAGAAGCTCGTAATAGGTAGACAACAATTATAAATACCAAATATATACAAGGCAGCTAAGTGTGTCTGTATGTGTCTGTGCACACTTGTGTCTGGGTGTGTGTGTGTGTTTATGATACATAAGAAACAACTACCAGAGAATTTTCTAGAATTAAGAGGGGCTGAGGAAGTTTTCCTATCTTCAGAAGTCAAGGGGTTTTCTTTTTTTTTTAGGGACTTCATGATCAATATCTTCAACCCTATATATATATATATATATATATATATATATATATATATATATATATATATATATATATATATGACACATTAGGAACTGAGTTCAGGAGAGATGAGATTTGAGTTCATGGAGGGAAACATTGCATCTAGTCTGAACCCTTCATTTTATGGTTGAAGAAACTGAGCTTCCCCCCCTAGGTTAAGTTACTTACTCCAAGTGACATGAATAATAGCAAAGCTAGGATTTGAACTCAGATTCTGTAACTTCTGTACGGTTCTTTTCACAGCATCTCACAGTCTTCATGATGATTTGTATGTCAGTTCCACACATGAGTCAGTAGTGACCATATGCTACATATAGCCTGCTAACATAGCTAGGTATTTGATGTCTTTGGAATATAGAATGGCAAATTTTTATGCTCAGAGAAGCTTATGCTGAGGGTATGTTGTGGAGCTTGTTGGTCACAGGATTCCACAGTTAGAAAGATCATCAGAGGTCATCTACTCCAATTCAGACCTGAACAGAAGTTTCCTGTTCATCAAATATTCATCTCACCTTTGTCTGATGACCGTTAATGAAAAAAAGGTCACTGTGTCCCATGGCAATTCATTTACTTCCAATAAGTGTTAAGGAAGGTTTTTGGTTTTTTCCGGTCATATCAAGATCAAATCCATCTCTTTGCAGTCATTTTTCCTCTGCTCCTAACTCTACCCATTAGGATAAAAGAGAATAGTTATAATCTCTTTTTCAAACGATAACTCTTCAAATATATGAAAACAACTATCATTGTTTTTGCCACCTTCACCTCTACCCAATAATCTTTTCTTCTCTGGTCTTTGTTGACCCTGGAACGGATCTTTACATGTCATTAACTTGAAGCTTTTTCACCACTGAAGTCTGAGGAGGAAAAATGTGTTGGAAACTTCTGAGGAATTCAGAAATGAAGTTAGGATTTGGAATATGCTTAATAAATGCAGGGTGTTTGATAGCATGATGTAGGTAAACATCAAATGTCAAATAAGAGTTTCTTCTCTGACACTTCTGGCCACCATGTCTAAGAGCCCAGGATCAGCTCCTTCAGCTAACTCATATCTATGTCCTTTGACACTTAAGTATTAGTAAGCCAGAACAAAACATCTTAGGAGTGCACTTTGAATTCTTCAAACATATTTCAAAGGAATGTAGATTTTTTTTCCCATTGATTGTGTTCCAGAAAAAAAAAGTCCCTTGCCCAGGTTTCTTATTCTTCTCCAGAGAGTTATGTGAAATCAAAGCCTGGAGAACTGAGTCTGAATCTACTGTGATCTACATAGATAAAGGCTCCTTCAGAAAGGGTGCTTTAAAGAGCAAACATATCATATTTTTGCATATGTTCTCAGGCAGAAGGTGTCAGTTTCATAATCCACCCTTCCCTGATCTATGTCAAATCAACCTTGAAAAGTCCTTGTGCTCAAAAAAGCTTGAGTTAACTCCAAGCAAAGAACATGGTACTTTTCACTTTGGCTTCTAAAGAGTAGTCTTGCAGTGACTCATGATATTCTATTCTGAAGTTCCTTAGTAGCGAGTGATTTAGAGACTCATCTGAGCCATGGTATAGGCTAGAGAAAATGAGTCTGCTTTTTCTCCAGACTAGATATCAGTTAAGATTCCTTAAGAAGATAAAATCAAGAGCAGATGATGCTTGATGAATTAGTTAAAAGACAAAACATTGTATGGTGCTGGAAGGAGGGAAACATCAGGCATATTAATTAGATTTCAGAATTTCTGAGATGAGGCTAATGAAGAAAAACAATGAAAGAGGATAACATTGTTGGTTTTTTAATGCTATTGAATATAAGAGGAAAGTCAAAGAAGAGAGAGAAACCATTGTTGGCTTGGATAGGAAAATGATAATTGATGATAGAGAGAAGACATTGTTGTCTGAGTTTGATGATCTTTGAATTGGATAAAAGAGTTGATTACCTAGATGAATAGGGTCATAGTAAAAGGGAGAACCTGTCTTCCTTTAAGGAGTTCAAATCCCAAACACAAATATACCACATCTTCAGGAAGTGAAAGATCTGGCAACTGTGAAAACCAAAGCACTCTTGGTGACCTTGGAATGATTATGAAGAAAGAATAAGAAAGTAGACAGTGACCTGGAGAAAGGCAAAGGGAGCATAATGAAACCTATAAACTATGGATCAGTGAATTTGACTTGGATTCTTAGAGAAATTCTTGGATATTCCATTAAAGGAGTTATTAGTGACCACCTAGAAAAGGAAGCCATGTTCACATATAATTAGCATGATTTCATAATGATGTCTGTCAGCCCTCAGTATTTTTTCTTAAAGACCAAATAGACTAGTAGATCATAGGTTCTTATATTTAGAACTAGAAGGAACCAAGCATTCATTTAACCATTTACCTTATTTTTCAGAAAAGGAAACTGAAGTGCAGCTAGGTCAATTGATTTGCATAAAGTTATACACCTAATAAATTCTGGCAGTAAGATTTGAACCCCAGTCCTTTGACTAAAGATTCCATTCTCCTTCCATTACACTTTACTAGCTCTCACATCACAGAAATATGTAGATATTCTATAGTTTGCTCAAATTATAAAGAGACCACCAAAGTTCTTTTGGTATTTGTGTGGGAGAGATGGAAAGATGAAGGCCAGATGAAAGTAGAAACGAGTAGAATTAGAAATGAATGAAGAGCCAGAAATGAAGACCAACACTGGATTATTCAATGTCAATGTCAAAGGTCCTCAGAGGAATACTCCAAGGGTCAATGCTTTGCCCCATTCTATGCAGCATTTTTATCAAAGACTTGGATAAAAGCAGAGAAGTCTAGGCCATCACATTTGCAGATGACACAGTGCTGGAAGGGATAGCTAACACACCGGATGACAGTCAGGTTCATAAAAGATCTTGACAGGCTGCATCATTGGGCTGAAAGCAAGAAGATGATTTTTAACAGAGATAAATGTGATCTTAGATGATGTGTCTTCCAAAATAGCAACTTTCCAAGTACAACTTGGGAGAAGGATGACTAGGGAATTCTTAGTCTGAAAAAGATATGAGGATTTTACAAGATGGAAAACTCAATATGAATCAATAATGATATGGAAACCAAGAAAATTATTATGGTTTTTATACAACAGAAATAAAAGAAACCCAGTGTTTATATCTCCAAAATATCAAAGAAAGGAAAAAAAGGAATAATATGGATAAAAAATACTTATAATGGTTCCTTATGTGGTCATGGAGAAATTGAAATTAAGGAGGATGCCTATCAGTTGAAAAATGACTGAAAAACTTATGTTATTTGAATGTAAAGGAATGTTGTGCTAAAGGAAATCACAAAGAGGATAACTTCAGGGAAACCTGAAAAGATTTGTATGAACTGATTTAGAGAGAAGTGAGTAGAACCAGAACAATTTATACCATACAAATGTTGTAAAAGACAAATAGCTTTGAAAACTTTAGGAACTATGGTCAAGAGGATGGAAAATGGTACATGCCAACTGCTTCCTGACAGAGAATTGATAGCCACAGATAAGGAACTGAGACATACTTTTTTGGATGCGATTAATGTGGGAATTCATTTTGCACATTTATTACAAATGTTTTGTTTTTGTTTCTTGTTTTCTTTTGTCAGTGGCAGGGTGGGAGGGAAAGTTATTTTTTCTTTGAATTGAAAAAGCAAAATTAAATTTTTAAAGGATAGTTTTACTGCCCAGGAATAAAGAAATCATAATCATCTATGCTTCCCTGATCATTCTCCATCTGCAGTACAATGTCCAGTTTGGAGTGTCACACTTAGGAAGAGCACAAATAAGGTGAACAACGTCCCCCAAAAAGTCACTTAGCATAGCAAAACAACAACAAAACCTCAAGATCTTCTCATTTTAAAATAGCCTAAAGGAATTAAAAGATATTCAGTCCAAAAGAGAGATTTAGAAAAGACATAGTAGCTATCATTACATATTTAAGGGACTATCACTGGGAAAGAAAATTGGACTTCTGCTTGATATGATTAGATAGAATTTGGAGCAGAGTAGAAATTGCAAATTCAGACATAGGCTCAATGGGAAGACACATTTTCTAATAATTAGCATCATCTAAAAGTGAAATGAACTATATCAGAGTATAAACTTTGTCTTCTCTGACCCCATTTAGAGTTGTCTTGGCAAAGATACTGGAGTGTTTTTAGAATGGATTTTCCTTTAGTAATGAATAGGACTTGAGTCTCTGATTCTGTGGTTCTATGTGGTTCTGGAATCTTCAGAGTACAATTATGATGCTGAGAGTGTTTCCTTGGAGAAATGGAAAATCTTTCAGGAATAGATACATGACTCCATTGAGACCTATAGCTTGAGTGGAACAAGACAACTCATTCTCTTTAGACCATGTTTCAAAGGAAAAATGAACACAAAAAAAGAACTAATGAATACCATGAATCAATGTACAAAAAGAATGACCATCCCTAAAAAGCTAAAGAACTCTTAAACTGGTTCTTACTTCCTTTTCGACAATCCATTGATATGTATTGACTAAATCCAGAAAGCATCATCCTCTTCTTTCCAAAGGACTCCATTCCCTCTTTTGTCAATTCATTTCTTCAAATGCAGATGTGTAGAGAAAGAGAGAATGAAAATAAATATGCCAGAAATCCTGAACTATTGGTTTACACAAGAAATTAACCATCTCATTAGAAAATTATTCTTTAATATTAGCACATAGAAAGAACTGTGGTGATATGCCCCTGCTTGGTTACTGGGAAGAATGAGAAAATGTTGGAGTTAATGCAATCCCCAAATAGGGGATGCTTGTGATTCATGTCTCAGCTTTGGCATGAACTGTGTGCCACGAACAGGGGACTTAACCTTTCTAATTCTCAGTCTCCCTACCTGTAAAATGGTAGATATTGTAGACTTGTATCAATCACACAGAATTTGGGGATGAAACATATTTTACAAACTTTGAAATATACTTCATAAGCTTTATAAATATATACTTTATGAACTTTGAAGTAATGGAAGTGCATTGTTAACATTGTTAGAACTCTACAATTTTTATTGGTTATTATATAAAATAGTTTTTATGATATACCTTTTTTGAAGAAGTTCTTTACAGTTTCCCATGTCTTCCTACTCATCTTGAGGATTAATTCCTTATTAGTCAGTTTGATTATGTCTTATTTTGGGGGAAAGGATTTTTTTTGTCCCAAGCTGAGTTAATGATTCCTCACCCTGGGAAAAGAAAGTGGTAGGAATTGTAGTTAAGAGTAAGGAAAGGTAGGGGGAGTTAGGTGGTGCAGTGGATAGAGCACCAGCCCTGGAGGCAGGAGTACCTGAGTTCAAATTCGACCTCAGACACATAATTACCTAGCTGTGTGGCCTTGGGCAAACCAATCAACCCCGTTTGCCTTGCAAAAACCTAAAAAAAAGAGTAAGGAAAGGTACTTAATTTACAATGTTCCCAAGGTATATAAATGGGGAACCAGTGTTGAATTTAACCTAGAAGAAAGCTCAGAAACAGAAAACAAATTAAATTGACAGGAAATCAAATGGTGAGAATCATGCAATCTAAGGCTAAGAGAGGATTGTGAGTGGGTGTTAGCCATCAAGTATCAAATCAACCAGGAAATGTCCATTTAATAATATTGGCTTCAAATAGACCAGTTTCAAACAGGATGGAGAGAAATTAGGCATGGCCAGAGAAGGAGAAGGAGAAGGAGATAGAAGAGGAAAAGGAGTAGAAGAGAAAGAGGCAGAAATTTTTCAATTTGTGAAACTGCTATTCACTCATACTATTTCTACATCACCATAAGAGGAAGAGGATACAGGAGGAGGCTTTGCAGCCTTCAATCTGTAGGAATTTTGCAAATAATGAATCCAGGGAAACTAGAGGGAATAGTAGGAACAGAAACTCAATAAAGAATATCATCTGAGTAAGATTCAGACACAGCATTACCATAGGAGGGGATAATCAAGTAGCTTCTGCTTCCTGCATCCAGATACTGGGGTATCACACCACCTATTGAGGCAATATAAATTGATTACAATAGACAGCTCACAGGGATCCATTCCATATGTTGAGAGTGGGGATATCTGAGTCAGTCTCGGTAATTTTGATTGGATCTGGAAAGGACTGAAAAACACAATCTTGAAATGAGTTGTCATTCTGTTTAGCACCCTCACCCCTTTCCTAGAGGAGAAGGGGTGGAGAATGGGGCAAAATATGTAAATTAGGTCACTATCAAGCAAATTCCATTGCCATCAATTAATACAAAAATACTAATTTGGGGTGGGATAGTTTCTCTTATTGGTAGAAAGTATTAACTTTGCTACACACATACCATGCAGGATGGAAACAGCACTGGATTTGGAATTCTGGGACCTAGGTTTAAATCTTTCCTCTAACACTTAGGATTTGTGTGACAATGGGAAAATCATTTCAGTACTCTTAAGTCTTGGTTTTCTCAACTGTAAAATGAGATATTAACTGGCTTCCAAGAACCCCTCCAAACTAAATCTATGTTACTATGTTCATTCTACTTATAAATTTCTGTGGAATTCTATTTTCCTTATTTAATGGTTCCCTGAATATTTCTCTAAGTCCCAGATCATTATACTATTTTTCTTTTACTAACTGTTCCTAGTCTGCCTGCTCAGTCATTCTTGGCAATATTATAATTGATAAATGGCACCAAATTACCTTCCAGCTATTTAAAACTGTGGAAGGGGGCAGCTACAATATTATCTTCTCTCCTTCACTTGGCTCCAAATATGATAGTAGATTGAAAGAAATTGTAGTCCTCAATTAGTCCTGCTTATTAATGGAATAGAATTCATTAATTCAAGACTGATTACTTCCTTGAAGGAAAGAACTTTACCAAAATGACCTTTAAATGTGCCTGACTACTCCTCCTCTCCATTCCCTTCCCCATCCCCTTCCCCTTCCTTCCCCTCCCTCTTCCCCTCCCCCTTTCTCTTCTTCCCCTTCCCCTTCCTCCCCTTCTTCCCCTCCTCCTCCTCCTTCTTCTTCTTCCTTTATAATCCATACATACTACCATACTCATTAATTTGTTCCCCCAAATTTATTTGGGGCTTCTTTATTTGGTGGGGTCTGGTTTCTTAGATACTTCAAAGGCCAATGTCTAGAATTGTATTGGCCCCTAAAAGATTTGATGTGTGTCTGGCCTCAGAAGATATGGTGGAAGATATGGGTTTCAAATTTGTTAAATATCCTCCCTGATGATTTTCTCAATAATAGTTGGTAGAGCATATAGACAATGACTCGCCAAAATACTCTCTTCTAGTCTTTACAGCAGTTCTTGCAAGGGTCACTGTATGACACCAACCCCACTGTTAGAGGTGATTGGCTCTTTCTTTATATGGTATTTATTTAGTTTAATTCAACAAATACTTTTTAGACCTCTGTAAAATGAGACTAATAATAATAATCCCTAATTCCTAGAGTTGTTGGTAAGATCAAATGAAATAATATTTATCAAGCACTCACAAACCCTAAGGCACAATATAGGTACCAGCTATAATTAATCAAGACACTGGGTTAAACACCAGGGATATAAAGAGAAACATGACACAACTGTTGTTCCCCACAGTTTGCAATCTAATGGAAGACTCAAAGACATCACTGACTGTTCTTGACCACAGAGGTCGGCTAAACTCAGGAGAATGCTTTTGGAAATGCTTGGTCTCATCAATAAACTTGGACTACCCTGACTTGAAAGTCTAGTAGCACCTGATAAATAGCATGTAATAAATATGCATCTCTCTGACGATGGAGAAACTTAATCTGAATTCAGAATGAAAAATAAAAGCACAAAGAGTTCTGCAATAATTGCCAGGTGTCCTTTCCAAGCCACTGTTAGTGATCTTTAGAAAGTCCTAGAGCATGGGATAATTGCCACAGGTCTAGAAAAGGGAAAATATTCCACTTGAAAAAAAAATAACCCATGGTGTGTCTAGGTTGTGCAGTGGATAGAGCACTGGCCCTGGAGTCAAGAATACCTGAGTTCAAATCCGACCTCAGACACGTATTAATTACCTAGCTGTGTGGCCTTGGGCAAGCCACTTAACCCCATTTGCCTTGCAAAAAAAAAAAACCTAAAAAAAAGAGAAAAACAGAAGAGAAAAAAAACAACCCTAAAAAAATGGAGAATTCATATTATAGACTGATGAACTTGATTCCAATTCCTGACAGAATTCTAGAATGTATAACTTAAAAAATGGTATGTGAGCATTTCACAAAGAAAGTGATAATTAATTAAACCTAGCATGCCTGAACAAAAAAGAGCTCAAGCAAGATTGATGCCATTTCCTTTTTTGGCCTAGTGACCAACCTGGTAGACCAAGTAGTGCTCTATTTTTGGACGTTAGATATCTAGATATATCAACAAATAATATGACTATGTTAATCATGGCATCCATATGATCAAACTGGAAAGATGTACCAGATAATAGTACTGGAATGGGGATTCAGGGTTGGTTGAATTACCCAAAAAGTAGTCATTAATCCATCAGTATCATCTTGATGTGCTCCAGCAAGTGGTGTAAGTATGTTCTATGTTGTCTACATTTTTATTAATGGTTTTATAAGCATCTAAACATGTGTTTCCTTCCTTCTGTCTAATTGTCTCATGATGATACTATGAGAGACTTTTCCAAACACCTTCCTAATATCTATGTATTTAAAACATTTCTCTTTTATTTTCTATCTGACAACAATTCAAAAAAATGAAATATTTTGGCATGACTGTATTTCATTTAATCAGTACTGACTTCTTGTAATCATTGTCTCTCTCTTTGAATGATCAACTTTCATAGACTTCAACTTTGATAATGCTTTCTTTAAACAATTACAAAATGTATATTTTACATACTGGTAATAAGTCTTCATTATATCCACAAGAAGACAGACATGTACTTAGAAACTCTAGAAACATGACTAATGAGTATCCTCAATTGCAGACTGATTCTAAAGGAATCTAAACATCCTAGTGTTTCCTAGGCTTACTTCACATTGGTGCATTTGCCATGCACCCTGCTTCTGATCCTAACTTCAGCACCCTGTAATACATAATATAAGCTACTGAGAGCAGGGATAGTTTTGCTTTTCTATTTTATTTTAGGTTTTTGCAAGGCAAATGGGGTTAAGCGGCTTGTCTAAGACCACACAGCTAGGCAATTATTAAGTGTCTGAGGTTGGATTTGAACTCAGGTACTCATGACTCCAGGGCCAATGCTCTTTCCACTGTGCCACCTAGCCACCCCCTTAGTTTTGCTTTTCTAGTTGTATTTCCAATACTTCACATAAATAAATATCATTTGCTTTCATCCTCAGAAATATATCAATATTTTTAAAGAATCTAGCAATTACATTCAAATTTTGATTAATTCCCTTTGGATGAGATTAAATTTCCAATGTGTTCCTTCCAATCTCCACCTTCAGTTTTCAGTGGCACATGTCTTAGTGATATGCTTCATGGCATGATTTTTAACATTGAGGATCCTGTGTATGTGTGTATATATATGAAAGATGTCTGTTCCAGAATCATTTGGGACAAAGAAAGAAGGAGATAGAGAAAAAATATAAAAGTCAGAGCTGTCTTTCACCCTGATGGTTTGACTTTATTTAAGTCAGAGGTTTGAGTTACCACAGAGTGAATGGTGCTCACATGGGCCTTACAGAAATGTATTTGGGACCCTTGCCAGTGGGATCAAGGACTTAATCACAGTTGGACCATATAATTTGTCTTAAACATGGTGATGTCATTTTGGTCTTCTTTCATAATAAAGGACAAGAACCAATCAACCAACTATCTCTTCCAAATATCTGATAAAAAGCAAATTTCAGGTTGATATCTGTTTAGAATATGCACCTTGTGAATGAAGTAGCCTTGGCCTGAGCTCATTTCTGGAAATACTCTTCCAACAAGACATCAGTTTGAATTTTTAGAATTTTCTCCTCCTCTGTGTAAGGAGATAGAAGGTCAAACACTCTAAGAAATCATACTCCTCGATTTAAAAAAAAACACATCTAACATATAAACAGGCATTGAAGGAAGTGAGGAAAATCTTTTTTATCAAGGCCCTACTGTGTGCTTGGTGTTAAAACAGAAAGAAAAATGATTAAAACATATTCATACTCCAAGATTAGAAGCAATGCTTTGAATTACCTCTTTCATCCATGTTAAAGAGGGTAAACCTATGGGTGTTCTTACATTCCAAATATTGACTTCTCTTGTTTTATATGGTGTATTATGTAGTATAAGCTGCATAGTTGTTGCTGAAAAGATGGTAAAGACACTAGTAAAGAAACTTGAGGGAAAGATAAGATGATGGAGCAACACATCAAATAATGGGATTTGTATGTCCTTCTTATCTAAATGGAGGTAGCTTAAACACACTATTCTCCATGCCCCAAATCACTGAAATTATACCATAAGCTCACTAAGAGCAAGAACTACATCTAATCTTTATTTTTCATTGTCTTTTCCCTTATCCCATAACTCTGATGAAAATAATAAAATAATGACTGGTTTTAAACAAAAACCCACAAACTTATTGATGCAAAAGGTAAGATCATGTCTTATATCTCTCAAGTTTCCTTCTTGCTGTTCCAAATGCATTCATCCCAAAAATGTTTCCTCAATGCAGTTGACTGTAGGATGCTACAATTTCACATAATGGGAATGTTATGGCTGAGGGGATAGGATGAATGATAGGGACTTAGGTGAACTTCATCTTGGCAACTGCCCCTGTATCATGGACAAGTCATTAAAGTCCTTAGACCCCCCCCCCCCAGTTTAATCATCTGTAAAATGAGGATAATAGGAATATCAATAGGCTTCTAAGGATGAAAGAATTTCTTAAACATCTTGCAGTATGCTAACCATAGGAAGTATGATTCCAATGGTTATTTGGTTTTTAAGTTACATCTCTATTCTTGACTTTGGATTTTCTCCAACATCCCACAGCAGCCTTCTCACTCTGGAAGCTCACTCTAATTCTGGGGTACCTTTTTGAACTGATTGGTACTTTGCAGATGTCCCATTTTAAAGAAAATTCCCAGGTCACCCATATGGTCATTCCTCTATGGCATCCATTTCTGACTAGACATAGCTTATCTACATTCTCACACCATACACAAATGATCCCTTCACTTTTTAGTTTCCTTTTTGGTAAGCTACTTGACGGCAGGAATTGGCCTTTTTTCCCTCCACTTCCCCAACACAATATAGTGCTTAGTACACTGTAAGCACCTAATAAATACTTGTGAATCTAAAATCTTTCTTACAATAACACTTTCTAAAATAAAGACAATATTATCAGAACTTCAAAGCTTAACTCAAACATTAATTCCTAAATAGATCTTTCCTGATTGCACCCCTCTGTTAGTGCCTGCTCTTGAATTTTGTATATGATTATAAGTATTGTATTGTATTCTAAGTATTGTATATTATTATAAGTATTTGGTATTTCACTGGATAAAATGTAAATTTTTGGAGCGCAAGAATTGTTTCACTTTAGCCTTTGTTTCTCCAGCACCAAGCACATGGTAGGTATTTTTAGGGGTTTTTGCAGGGCAAATGGGGTTAAGTGGCCCGAGGCCACACAGCTAGGTGATTATTAAGTGTCTGAAACTAGATTTGAACCCAGGTACTCCTGACTCCAGGGCCAGTGCTTTATCCACTGCGCCAACTAGCTGCCCCCATAGTAGGTATTGAAATGCTTGGTGTTTACTTGACTTTATCCTGATAAGGTCTAAGACCTATCTGATTTGTACCTCCAGTACAAATCTTTAATCTCCTAACTCTTACTATTGTGGAAAGTTAACCGGAGTGCTTTGAGGTCAGCTGAGAGGATGCTATAGAATTATCATTTTTTGCTAGAAAAAGTTTGATTTCTTCTTTATTGGAATTTTGAATCAATTACCTAATTTGCTTGTGGTAAGTTAAGGCATCACCTCCCTAACATTACCAGTCCTCTAAAAGATGAACATGAACACCCAACAATAACAATTGGGTTTTTATAAAATCCCATGTAAAAATCATTTTCATTTTATTCTCATATATGCCTTATGAAGGAATTAAGGGAAAAATAGGGGTGAAACCCCTAAGGTCTATTTGAAATATCTTAGAATTTTATCTGCCACGCCACCTAAGAACATAGGATCAAACATGTAGAACTAAAAGAAATATCAGAGACCATCAAGTAAATACGCATTTTCATATGAGAAAATCTGAGACCCTGGGAGGTGAAATGTCTTGCCTAAGGTGAGTAATATGGGAATTAAGCTTCTGAAGCAGAATTTGAATACAAGATTCCTATCTTCACGTAGCTCACTAGAATTAGAAACTAAAGATTTGGAAGAATTGGAAACTAAAGCTGTACTGAGTTCTGCATTTATTGAAAGAATATATAAGTAGCAACTATGTGCTTAGAAACGATGCTACAAAGATGAAAAATTACAGTTTCAGCTTATAAAAGTGCTGATTGAAGCCTTGGAAGTGGGATGAAATCACTAAGAAAGGCAGTCAAGAACAGGACTTTGGGATACAATCATCCTTAAGGAGTGGGAGGTGGATAATAGCTCTAATAAAAATACAATATATTATATCTGACAGTTACATGGTGCTTTAAAGTTTTCAAAGAACTCTTACATATGTCATCTCACATGATGCTCACAACAATCCTGTAAAGTAGATCTAACAGATTATATCTCCATTTTGCATATGAGAAAAAGAAGGCTGATGGAGACTAAGTGATATATATATATATATATATATATATATATGTATGTATGTATGTATATATATGCCTGGCATGTCACAGCTGGTAAGTGTCCGAAGTCTGATTCAAACTCAGGTCTTCCTGACTCCTAGTTCCTGTCCATTGCACCACTTGGCTGACTAATTGAAAAGAACAAATCAAAGAACAAATCAAACAGGAGAATGAGGAGAGAGGACTGTCACAGATGCTCAAGGAGCATAGACCATACAGAAAGGATGACTAATCATGTAATGTCAGAGTTCAGGACATTGGACAAGGACCAGTTTGGTGGGGATGGTGATTTCTAAGAATCCCCAGGGATGGACATGAAGAGAATTTCAGTAGCTGTATAATTTGGCAGAGAAAGATGCTAGCAAGATGACTAAGGTGAATATTAAAGTTACCAAGGGAACTGGCAGGTGTTGGAATGAGAAGACTGAGCCAGTAACACTCAATAGATATCTGTGATGAATGATAATTGAGTCTCCTACTTCATGTTTGAATATATATACACATATATAATCATATACATACATATATGATTAGGGATAGGGGCAGAGCTAGAAGACCTTGGTCATGAGCTTTACTCAGGAAACCATGATTTATCTCACTGTCTGAGAAGAAAAGGGAGCAGAAATTAGATTTTAAATTATTTGAACTGATATCCTACATGCACAGGTAGAATTCCAGAAACTCTGTTAAACAGAATAGTGGCTTCTTGGCAAAAAAGAGGACAATGCATAGGGTGAGTAACTTGTGATAACAGCTTTGAAAAGATGAAGCAATAATTTATCTCATTGGTCAGGTAGAAGAATGACCCCCACTTAAGGCCATTTAATAGCCTTGGCAACAATAGAATGCATCCTTCTCATTTTTGTTGTTCAGTTGTGTCCAACTCTTCTCAACATCTTTTGGGGTTTTCTTGGAATAGATACTGTAGGGTTTTATCATTTCTTTCTCCAGTTCATTTTATAGCTGAGGAAACTGAGGCAAACAGTTAAGAGGTTTGCCTAAGGTCATCAGTGAATATTTAAGGAAAAATTTGAACTCAGGTCTTCCTGAGTCCATTGTCAGCACTCTATCCACTACACCACCTAATTGCCATCCCTTTCATACTCATCTGGAATGCCTAGAAGAAATTTATTACAAAGGAGGGGAGCAGCTAGGTGGCGCAGTGGATAGAGCACTGGCCCTGGAGTTAGGAGGACCTGGTTTCAAATCTGACCTCAGACACTTAGTAATTACCTATCTGTGTGGCCTTAGGCAAGCCACTTAACCCCATTTTCCTTGCAAAAACCCAAAAAATACTAAAGCAAAAAAAAAACTGAGAGAGAGAGAGAGAGAGAGAGAGAGAGAGAGAGAGAGAGAGAGAGAGAAGACCTGAGTTCAAATCATGTGTCTGGCATGTACTAGCTATGCTATCTTAAGAAAATTACTGAATCTCTCTACATACTTCAACATCTCTTTAGGACTTATCTACAAAGTCATTAAAAGGTAGAAATTTAATTAGTGGAGAAGTCTTACACCAGGAATTTTCCCATTCTAACAAAACAGAGTCATAAGTCCAACTTAGAAACTTTCTGATATATTTTGGGTAATGCCATGCAAAATTAATATCTACATGTAAAAACACATAATATATCTCCATCAGCCTGATTTTCTTTAAATATTAATAACAGATAGCATTTATATAATGCTTTAAAATTTGTAAAGCACTTTTACCTGGGTTATATCATTTGATCCTCACAACAGTCCTTTAAGTTAGAAATAATTGTTCTCATTTTTCAAATGAGAAAACAGTCAGAGAGGTTAAATGATGCAAGATTTGAATTCAAGGCTTCCTGGCTCTACATTCAATATTTTATTCACGATGCCATATAACTATCAGGATATATTTTAAAAAGCAAAAAAAAAAGGAATATTTAAAAGTGAACTTTCCAAATGATCTAGAGTACTGTAGTTGCAAAGAAAAATACTTAATAATCAGCGATGGATGAAATGAAGCAGAGTGTCATCAATCTGCTGAGTCACTTTACAGCTAAGGAATCTAAGATCCCTGTAGCTTAGGTGATTTACCCAAGGTCATGCAGGTAGTAAGTAGCAATGATGGGATGCAAATTCAAGTCTTCTGACTCAAAATCTCTTGATGAAACTTGTGTTTCTTCTGGGTGATAAAGTAGATAGAGTGTTAGGCCTGGAATCAGGAGTACTTATCTTCCTGATTTCAAATTCTGCCTCAGATTCTAACTGTATGATCCTGGGGTAAGATACTTAATCCTGTTCTTCCTCAGTTTCCTCAGCAGTAAAATGAGCTGGAGAAGGAAATGGCAAACCACTCCAGTTCCTTTGCCAAGGAAACCCCCACAATGGAAAAACAACTGAACATTGGAATATCAGTCAATCAACATTTATCAAATGCCCAAGTGCCTAGTACTGGAGACATAAAAACAAAAATGAAAGGATCCCTATCCTCAAGGAGTTTCCATTCTGGCAGAGCAGGGAACATGAATCCATGGAACACTATCATGTATCTGATGGAAAAAAGGCAGACTATTGGGAGGGGATATTAGGGGGACATTCTTGGCACATGAATTTTCCTCTGGTAACAGAGGACAATGGGGAACTAGCAAAATAGTTATGAAACACAGAAGACTTTTAGAATGCTTCCTAATAAGAAATGATGAGTATACTCATATGTGAGCTAGAAACAACTGATTAATTTTTAATTACCTACAATTTCCTTTTAAATTGAAGCTGTTGAGTATTATTTTTTAAAAATCCATGGTTTGATTAGCATAGATGTTTCTTCCTCTAATGCAGATAGTAATGCTTTAATGCATTATTAATTATCTTTATGAATATCTGTGTCCTGCCTCAAAAAAGAGTCATCTATTGGAAGAATTGTGAGAGAATTTTGATTTGTTTTCTTGCTACATATCAAAGCATTTTCTTTTAAATGACCCCCTAGCCCTCAATTAAACATTTTTTTAAACAATTAAGCCATAGCAACTGATATTATGACTATGTCTGAAAACATGCAATAATCTGTTCCCATAATTCTCCGCTTCTCTGACAAGAGCTTTGTTTTCTATTCTTGGTGACCAAGATTGTTTAGTATACTTCCTCAGTGCTTGGCTCCCTCTTAGAATTCTATTTTTTTATATTATTGTCATCATTGTATGCATTGTTTTTCTGGTTTGCTTATTTTATTCCATCAATTCATGTGAGCCTTCCCATGCTTCTTCAAATAAGTCATGATGTCTCTACATAATTGCCTGATAACATTCTATTTCTTAAAAGCATAGCTTATATCCCCTTGGTTCCCTGTGGAGTCCATGGACATGAGAAATCCTTTGTTGAACATTTCCAAACTCAGTTCAGTGATCTTGAGCCTGAAGACTTTTCTTCTGTCCTTAGATCCAGGAACATCTTTTCTCTTCAAGAACTTGCAAGACTTTTTTGTGATCCACCTTCCAAAACCCTGGATCACTCTGTTGTTATGCAATTCTAGAACAGGATGCTAGCAAAGGATTGAGGGATAGTGAGTAAGTAGACCTGAGGCCCTTAACCAATACCTTTGACTGAATAAACACAACTGGTTTGGTCTCATGTGCAGATGAAATCCAGATACCTTCAACAGAGGAGGATTGGAAGAAGGGATTCTTCCTCTTCTGTTCATGTGTGCATTCCTTTATATTCAGATCCTTAAAGAATGGTCTTGTCTCCAATAAAACATCATCTGCACCAAGTTTTGACCATCAGCCAGACATTCATGGAGGGGAAACCTCCCACAGGGTTGAAAATGAGATGTTAGTGCAACTTTCTGCTTTTGTTTGTGAATTTTCTTATACTTTTGGATTTTAAGGGTCTTTTTGGCTGATTCATCAGAGTTTCTCTGTTTACCCCCACTTCTTCTCCTCCAATTATCTTCTGGTAGCCGCCACAGCTGAAAGGATATCACTTTATCCTCATAAAAAAGAAAGAAAGAATGTAGGAAAAATAAGCATCAAATAAATGGACTTTGGCACCATCTGCTTTCGACTTAGTCATGATGAATCGTGGCTCTCTTTGCTGATAAAAATGTGGAAATGCTGAGCACACCCTGAAAGTAATTTAATGCACAGTTGTCTATGATGAGGCACTCAGGTTGTATGAGGAAATTGAGATACTAAGTGTAACTGCTCTAGGCAATACGAAAGAAAAGACAATCAGGAATTGTACAAGGAGAAACAACCTGGGAGGGATAGAATTGGTTATAGACTCAGAATCTGATGGACTGAATGACTGAGACTTGCCAAACCTTACTCAGGAATAGGCCAGAGCATCAACAGCAAGTAGAGAAAGTACCTGCACTAAAAATGATCAGAGAAAGGGGCAGCTAGGTGGTACAGAGGATAGAGCACTGGCCCGGGAGTCAGGAAGACCTGAGTTTAAATCCAGACTCAGATACATACTAATTACCTAGTTGTGTGGCCTTGGGCAAGTCACATAACCCCCACTGCCTTGCAAAAACCTAAAAAAATGATCATCAAAAGACCTTATTCAACTTTGTAAGAATAAAGGTCAGTATCAATGGAGAAATTATCCAAGCATAAGAAGAGGAAGTTTTCTAAGGAAAAAAATTATCAACAATCATGTGAATAAAAAATGGCCTCAAATACTGATAATGAGAAAAATTCAAATCCATATACATCAGATCGGCAAATATGATCCAAAAAAGGTAAATGACAAATGACAGAGGTGCTGTAGAAAAGCAGGCACTTTAACAGACTGGAGGTGGGAAAAATGAAGGAATTCTGTCATTCTGGAAAGCATTTTGGAACTGTGGCCAAAAAGGGACTGAATCATGCCTACCCTTTGACTCAATGATACCATTCCTTTGTCTATACCCCAAAAAGAGCAATGAGAAAGAAAAGGGTCTTTTGGGTACAAAAATATTTATAGGAACTCTATTTTGGCAAAGAAGTGGAAACTGAAGGGCATGTCTATCAGTTAGGCATCTGGTTGAACAAAATATGGTCTATTAATTGAATGGAATATTATTTTGCCAAAAGAATACAGTGAAAGTGATAGATTAAGAGAACCATGAGAAGAGTTGCATGAATTCAAAATAATGTAAATAGTTCTAGAGGAATATTTTTACAATATCAATTGCTAGGGACTGTTGTGTGTGAGAGCACTGTTAACTATCTTCACCTGGTGTCCGTGAGTATCAGAAGGTTATTTTACTATGTGCCACAGGAGTGGGAGTGGATTAGGTATTGGGAAGGATATTTAAGCACTTGTATTCTGGTGAATAAACAGAGCACTTGGAGATCTTGATGGAGTACTTGTCTCCCTTGTCATCCTTGCCTCCCGCCCCTCCAATACTCACCTGGGGACAATTGAGGGAATCCAGAAGGGGACTCAATATGAGTCTGGAACAGGGACACAACAATCAATAACTTTAAAGGACTTGAGATGATCAACCAGAATTTCAAAGGATTGAAGGTTAAAGCATAATTCCCACCTTATCCATCACTGATGGACTCAGGGTACAGAATGTAGTATATTTTTGAGCATGTCCAATGTTGGAGTTTATTTTACTTTACTATGCTGCTAATCTGTTGCTTTTCTTTTTTTTGCAATGAAGAAGTATTTAGAACTACCCAATACATATTTAAATGTCTTATATGCAATAGGCACTCTACTAAAGGGTGAGACTATAAAGACCAAAGATAGTTCTTCCCCTCAAGAAGATAACAGTCTAGTAAGAGAAACAACATGTAAACATGTAGTAACACAAATAAACTACAAATAGGATAAGTTGGAGATAATCACAGAAGAAAATTATTAGCATTAAGGGGTCTTGGGAAAGACTAGGGCAATGAATGAACTAATACGGTGAATAGAGGGCCAAACCTGAAATCAAGAAGACTTATCTTTCTGAATTTAAATCTGACCTCAGACACTTACTAACTGTATGACCCTGGGCAAGTTACTTAATGCTGTTTTTCTCAGTTTCTTCATCCATAAAATGAGCTGGAGAAGAAAATGGCAAGCCATTCCAATATCTTTGCCAAGCAAAATCCAAATGGGGTCATGAAGAGTCAGCCATGAATGAAAAAGAACAATAACAAAAAGAAAGTTTTCCTTACAGAAGGTGGTATTTTAGCTTGGGCTTGAAGGGAACCATGGGAGCCAAAAGATACAGAGGAAGAAGGAAAAAATTCTAGTCATGGGGGAGAGTAAGAGGAAAGACACAGCATCGGGAAAGGATGTGTTATATATGAGATACAGTAAGGAGGCCAATGTCACTGATATGGGTAGGAGTTAAGTATGAGACTGGGTTGGATCATGAAGGACTCTAATAACTTCTTCATTAATCCTGGAGTTTATTAAATGAATGATTGTAAACTTGGGGGTGGAAAGGGAGTGAAGAGGTTGGTTGACATGTTCAGACCTGAACTTTAGATCACTTTGCTTAAAGAATAGCCTGGAGTAGAATATAAATTTTCATTAGTTGAAAAAAATTCTAATATTTCTGTTTTTAAAAAATGACTAGCTACATCATGATGTGGGAGAGTGCTGAAATTTTAGTCAAGGACTTGGGTTTGAATTCCAGTTCATCTATTCCCTACCTGCATGACCATGAGCAAGTCTCTTAACCTCACAAAACCTTTCTTTCCTCATCTGTAAAAGAAGAGAGTTGAATTATATTACCTCTAAAATTCCTGTCAGCTCTAAACCTATGATTCTATGATCAATGCTTTGGGAAATCCCAAAGACAAACTGTCAGCACTTTGTTCCTCTCAGTATTCTGACCTCCTAACTTTATAGAGGTAATATGTTTAAATTCTATTTCTGATATACTGTCTATATGACCCAATCAATCTTCAACAGGTCTTTCTCAGTTCCATTTTCCTCTTAGATTAACTTCAGTTTCACTGTATAAATCATATCTATGTACCTAATGATTTACATTTCAGCTTACTCATTAAAATAAACTTAGTGAAGGCAAGACTGTTTTTGACTTTCTTTGTCTCCCCAAATCAAAGACTATTTACCTGGGCCCATTCACTAAAAAACAAAATCTATATTTCAGTATGATTGGTTTCTTTTATTATCTCAGTGTTTTTGTCATTTAAAAAGTATTATCTACCACTCCTGGGTCGATAGTCTAAAGACATCCCCAAAAAAGGGAAAAGAACCTATTTGTACAAAATTGCTTAGAGTAGCTCCTTTTATGGTGGCTAAGAATTATAAATCATAGAAATGTTCATCAAGTGGTAAATGTCTAAATAAGCTGTACAATGTGATTGTAATGGAATATTATTTTTATAAGAAATGACAAAAAAATTAAAAAAATAAATGACACATAGGATGATTTCAGAAAAACCTGGAAAAACTTCTCTGAACTGATGCATAGTGAAGTGAACAGAACCAGGAGAATGTTATACACAATAATAACAATATTGTTTGTGAAGAACTGTGAATGACTTACCTATTCTCAGCAATAAAGTGATCCAAGACAATGCCAAATGACCAATGATAAAGCCTCTAGAGAAAGAAATGATATTATTTGAATACAGACTGATGTATGCTATTTTCACTTTTTTCTTTCATCCCTTTTTCTTTTATTTGAATCATCTTGTACATAATGACTAATAAGGAAATGTTGTGCACCTGCATAACTTGCTAAACATTTAAAGAAAGGGAAAGAGAGGAAAGGAAGGAGGGATAGAATTTGAAGCACAGAAGTTTTTTTTTTAATGTTCAAAGTTGTTTTAACATGTAATCGGGGGGATAAAATGCATTTTTTCACATATTATCTTGAAAAAAAGGTCCATGACATAAAAAGATGAAGAAATCCTGGCCCAGAACTTAACACATTACCTGCATTTCAGTAAGAGTATAATGATTGGTTCTTGTTCTTTGTTGTCAAAGAAAACCAAAATGCATCACTATGTTTGAGACAAATTATAGCCCTCTGTCCCTCACAGTCTTCCTGACTCTGGCTGATCAGAACAATATGAGCTTGGCATTCTCTACCATAGGATGGACACAAATAGTCCATGTGACACCTGGGGTGGGTACTCTAAACTTGTGTATGTCATGTTTCCTTTGAACTGCTTCAATTCTACCCTTCTCATAGAGCTCAGTACCCTCTCTAAAGCAGACATGCCATGCTGACTGGTCCTGTGCTAGTGTCTCCCATGTTGTACAATCAATTCTAAAGTTTCTCAATGAGACCTTCATGGTCTCAGTATTGCTTCTTCTGACTCCCTTGTGAGCTCTAACCTTGTGTGAATTCTCCATAAAACAGTTTTTTGGGAAAGCATACATCTGGCATTCTAACAACATGACCAGCCCATGGTAGTTAGATTTTCTATAGTAATGTTGGAATGTTGGGCAGTTTAGTTTGAGAAAGGACTCCAGTTTCTGCTATCTTCTCCTGCCAGGTAATCTTCAGAATCTTCCTTAGCCAATTTAAATGGAAATGATTCAGTTTCCTGATATGGCACTGGTAGACTGTCCAAGTTTCACAGGCATATAGAAATAAGGTCAGCACGATGGCTCTGTAGACCTTCAGTTTAGTGGTCAGTCTAATATCTCTTCTCTCCCACACTTTCTTTCAGAGCCTTCTGGATATTGAGTTAGCTCTAGCAATGTGTGTGTCAACTTCATTGTCAATGTGTACCTTCTTGGAAAGGACATTGCCAAAATGAGTGAACTTGGCCACAATATTGAAAACTTCTTCTTTTACTGTAATCAATGGTTCCACATGGCATGGTGCTGGCTGATGGAGCACCTGTGTTTTCTTGACATTGATTGTTAGACCAAAATTAGCACAAGCAACAGAGAATCAATCCATACTTTGTTGCATCTCAGCTTCAGATGCTGCTTTGAGTCCATAACCATCTGCAAAAAAGAGAGTCATGCAGGGTGGCTAGCTGGCACAGTGGATAAAGTACTGGCGCTGGAGTCAGGAGTTCAAATCTAGGCTCAGACACTTAATAATCATCTAGCTGTGTGGCCTTGGGCAAGCTGCTTAACCCCATTTGCCTTGCAAAAAAAAAGCCTAAAAAAAAGAGAGAGTCATGCACCTATACTTCCTCCACTTTGGTCTTGATTTGTAGCCTTTTCAAGCTGAAGAATTTGCCATCAGTGTAGTAGCTATGTTCATCTTCACAGAAGGCATTTGATAATATGGCTAAAACATCATACTCAAAAGAATGAGAGCAAGGACACATCCTTGTTTCACTCCACTGGTGACCAGGAGGAACTCTTGAGAGCATCGTCCACTGTCCAGAACCTGGGAATATACGACCTAATGAAATTAATATACAACACTGATGAACTTCTCCGGGTAACCACATTTTACCATAATTTTCCGTAAACCCTAATGACTGACAACATCAAAGACCTTGGTCAGATCTACAAACATTGTATACAGACCTCTGCTATATTCCTGGCATTTTCCTGGAGTTGCCAGGCAGCAAACAACATATCAACAGGGAGTATAATAAATGCATGTTAATTGACTGATATAACCTTATAGTACCCCCAAACAAATCTTTAAAACTATAGATTCCAGAACTATCACCAATTTAACTTATTGAAGAGAATTCCATACACTGATGAAATCATTGCATTGAGGAAAAAAATCTCATAGAATCAACACTAATTACATGAGCACATTAAATCACTTAATCTCTCTGGCCTCAAATTCTTCCTATAAAATGGGGATAAGAAAAATTAGATGACACAAGAGACAAGATAATATGCAGATGTCTCAAGAATTTTAGTGCACATAATCAAAAAAGTATATTTAATAGTTTATGTTTAGCAAAGACTAGATGGCATATATACTTAATAATCTAATTTTTTTGGATCTTTACCAGGCAATGGGATTAAGTGACTTGCTAAATGTCACACAGAAAATTAATTATTAAGTGTCTGAGGTCATAGTTGAACTCAGATCCTCCTGACTCTAGAACCAATGCTCTATCCATTGAACAACCTAACTGCCCCTTCCTAACTTAATTTTCCCTAAAGTTCCTCAGGTTAAAAGACAGCTTTTGGATTTCATGTATGAGATATATTAGAAACTGATTTGGCTCTATAGGAATGAGCCATTCTTCAATTGATATGTAATCCAAAATAATGAATCAGGTGGTTTTCTAAGGAAGAAATTCAAAGTGTCAGCCACATGGGGAAAATGTTCCAAATCAATAAAATTAGAGGCATACAAAATGAAGTGACTCTGTCAAACTATTGGGTATAAAGTGGAACCTCAAAGAAAATAGAAACAGAAAAAAGACAATTGTTAAGAGTGGCTGGCATAAAGCACTGTGGTAGAGCTGTGGTCCAGCCACTTTGGAAAACAATTTGGAACTATACCTTCCAAATCATTAATACTTGAAATCAGGAAAATCTGGAATCATATGCTGAAGTCACCCCAGTTATAGGATAAAAATGGCTATAACTCCAAAGAGATCAAAGAAAGAAGAAAAGGACCCAAATAAACAAAAATATCTATAGCAGTTCTTTCTATGGTGGCAAAGAATTGGAAACAGAATACCCATTAATTGAGGAATCGATGAACAACTTAAAGTATTAGAATTACATATGTAAATGTGTGTGTCTGTGTGTGTGTGTGTGTGTGTGTGTGTGTGTGTGTGTGTGTGTGTGTGTGTGTGTGAAATACTGTTGGGCTACAAGAATTTATAAAGAGAGCAGTTCCAAGAGAAACCTGGATAGACAAATAAACTGATAAAGAGTGGCATGAGCAGAACCAGGAAAAGAATTTATACAAAGAAAATAACATTATACAAAACAAATCTGGAAGATTTTGAAAGATTTTGGAACTCTAATAAATGCAATCACCAATCAGAATTCCAGAGAACTGATGATAAACTATGCTACTCACTTTTTGGGAGAGAGGCAACAGACACAAGTGCATACATTTCTGTATATGGCCAATGTGGGAATATATTTTGATTGACAACACATTTGTTACAAAGGAAGTAAACCAATAGCAAAATAGGACAAAGAATAAAAGTGAGGAAATTCTGTTCCAATTAAAACAACTCTATCTTAACCTTTTAAACAAGTTATTGATTCTGTAACATGGGGAATGGATAAAAGACTAGACAGTGACACTGACCAATACCATTTCCTCCAGCAATAGCTGCAATGCAAAGGACCAAAGTTCATAATATATCTCAGTCAACAAACACATGCTCTCCTTGTCAAGAGGGTAGATGGGATATCCAAAGTTTAATATGGATTTAGAAAATAAATTTACTTGCAAAATTGTAAGATGGAGTACAGGAAAAAATTACAGTATTGCTTCACAAAACAGTAAGGAGTGGTCTGGTGGAAAATGAGCTAAGACTCAACTAAACTAGGCTATCTCACAACCATTTAAAAATTAAGTGAGACTAAATCTGTAAAGCGATTAGCACAATATCTGTCATTATATAGGTTCTATATAAATATCATCACTACCATCATCGTTATAGTTATCATTATGGACACCAAGTAGAAAGAAAGTAAAAGAACACATTTCCCAGCATTTTTATAAGGATCCATTCTGATAATTACTAACAGGAGAAACAAAACATACTGACTCTAATCAAACATCTTATTACCTAATCATGCATCTAAGGATTGAAAGTACTTCAAAAACAATGTAATTTACAGGTTAAACTGAGTCCTTAAGAGATTGAGTGACTTGCTTAAGGTTAGTAAATTAATAAGTAATAGAACTGACCAGAATTCAAACTTAGATATTTTGACTCCAAATCCAGCCCTCTCTCTCCATTTGATAAAAGAAAAAAAATCATACTTAAAAAGTGAATTCAGGATAAGTAGCCAGATTGCACATAAAAAAAGAAATCAGACTATAACCACATGATTTTTGAAGGCACTGAGAGATTAGTTTAGGACATCAAAACCAGAGAAAAAATTAAAACAATACATTATTAAAGTGCATGTTTGGCTATTAAAGCAGTTCTACTTTCTCTTTGAAAGAGAATACAATGGTTGGCACACAGTAGGTGATTTAAAATTTGACTTTATTGGATTTCACTTATAAAAATGAATTATGATGTTCTAAATATACACCAAATACACATTTGATGGACATAAGAAATCAGATGTTCTGCAAGCTTATCAACCTCTACATTTCCGAAACAATATCTTTCCCTTTAAATCTCCCCTTCCATCACACATAACAGTTTCTGTTGAGGACACCACCATTCTTTTAACAAGTTTACCACTTTGGTATTCCTCAGCTTTTCCCTCTCCCTTTCCCTCCTTGCTAGACAGTCATTTATCAAGTCTTGTCATTCTACCTTTACATCTCTTGCATTGATCCCCTTCTCTCTATCCTCGTTCAGGACTTCATCTTTTATTTAGATAATTCCAACCATCCTTTATATCAGAGGTTCTTAAGTTGTTTGTGTGTCATGGATCCAACTTTTTGGCCTCCCAGTGAAGCTTTATGCTACCATGATTTATTACTTACATTCATAATTAAGAAAAATGATAAATTTCAGTTAGAAGTTAGTAAAAAAATAAAGGTATATAATTAACGGATCAAGAAATGCTCATATTTGTGGAAAGGGAAGAAATTTATGATCAAACAGAAATATAACAACCATTTAAAGATTACGTGAGATTATAAATTGTGAAATAAATGATTTTGACTATATTAATTGAAAAGTTTTGCACTAATAAAATTAATGTAGCCCATATTAGAAGAAAAACAGAAAATTGGGAAACAATTTTTCAGCAGGATACTGATAGAAATCTCATTTCTAAAATATATAAGGGGTGGCTAGGTGGCACATTGGATAGAGCACCGGTCCTGGAGTCAGGAGGACCTGAGTTCAAATCCAACCTCAGACACTTAATAATTACCTAGCTGGGTGACCTTGGGCAAGTCACTTAACCCCATTGCTTTGTAAATACCATAAATAAAATATATAGAAAATTGAATTGAATGTATAAGGTTGCAAGTTATTTCTCAATTGAAAAATGGTCAAAGGAAATGAACAGGCAGTTTTCAAATGAAGAAATTAAAGCTCTATATAAAATCATATGAAAAAAGTTCCAAATATTTAGTAATTAGAGAAATACAAATTAAAATAATTATGGGGTATCTCCTCATACTTATCAGATTGGCTAAGATGGTAAAAAAGGGAAAACCATTAATGTTGGAGAGATTGTGGAAAGAATTGCACATTAATGCACTGTTGCTGGAGTTGTGAACTAACCCAGTGCTTCTGGAGATCAATATGTGACAGTGCCCAAAGAGCAATAAAACTGATCGTACCCTTTGATCTAGTAAAACCACTAAAAAAGGGAACAGTCCCACAGGTTCAAAGATATATATAGCAGCTCTTTTTTGTAGTGGAAAAGAATTAGTAATTGTGGGGATGTCCGTCAACTGGCAAATGTCTGAGCAAGTTAGAATACTCATATACATGTTATAGAGTATTATTGTTCTATAAGAAACCATGAATGATTGAACTCTAGAGAAGCATGGAAAGAATTGTATGTAATGATGCTGAGCAAAGGGAGAACCAAGAAAACATTGTACACATTAACAACAAAATTGTGAGTTGACCATGATGACGAATACAGCTCCTCTCATCAGTTCAGAGATCTAGGACAACCCTCGGAAACCTGTCATGGGCAACACCATCCACATCCAGAGGGAAACAAAACAAAACAAAACAAAAAACCCACAGAATCTGAATAAATACTACGTTCATTTTTTTAAAACTTCACTTATGTTTTGTTTTCCTATCCCATGATTTTCTTTCTTTTCCCATAGGCCTAACTCATACACAAAATGACTAATATGTAAATGTTTTAAAGACAAATAAACATGTACAACTTTTAGTAAACTGCTCACCACTAAGGGGAGGGAGATGGAAAGGGAGGATGGTAGAAAAATGTGTAACTTATAAATATACAAGTGGATAAATGTTGAAAAACTTTCATAATAATTAATGGGAAAATTTCAATTGGAAATAAAAGCATAATTTTTTTTACCCATTCAAGTTTGCAGACCCACTGAAATCAATCCACAAACCTCTTGGATATCATGAACCCCAAGTTAAAAATATCTTCCCTAATTGGACTTTCAGATTTCAGGTTCCTCCCCTTTTCCAATTCAAGTACCAAGCAATTAGCAAAATACTTTTTCCTAAAGCACACTGTATCCTATCACTTCCCTACTCAAGGAATTTCAGTGGTTGCCTATTATCTCTCAGATAAAATGCAAAGTCCATGACTTGATACATAAAGCCCTGCCTGTCCTGTTCTGCTTCCCACTTGCCCTATGCCCTCTATATTGCATGTAAACGGATATGCTCACCAACACTCAAATTTAACATCCCTTTTCCATCTAATTGTCTTTGCCCAATCTTTCTCCCAAAACTTGAATCAGTAGCTGGTATTTGCTTTTCAAAGCACTATATATACATATATATATATATATATATATATATATATATATATATATATATATATATATATATTATTTCAATTGATTTTCATTACAACCCTTTGAGATTGATTCAATCTTCATTTTATACTTGAGAAAACTGAGGCAGAGCTAGGACTAAGTACCTTGCATCTACTAAGTCTGAGACAGAATTAGAACTCAGAACTACAGGTTTCCTTGAAGCTCAGTTCATGTACCACCTTCCTGAGGAAGTCTTTCCCCATCCCCCTGGTTTTAAATGTTGTTTTCATCTTCAAATAATCATGCATACATTTATCTGCTTTCAAGTGAGGCAGAGCCTCGTCCATTTTTGTCTTTCCTTGCCTTACACACTATAGGCATATAATAAATAGTTTACGGTTTGAAATCTACCACATAATCCATAGAGCTAAGATCCTTCCAATACTGCTAATGTCTTTCTCTATGGCTCCTCAAGTCCCAGTTATGGACCTTTTCCCCAAAATTCCTAGTTACATCATTACTGGTGTATCTGAGCCCTGTGCTTGCTCTCTGCTCAATTGCTTTCTTCAAATAGAGTCTTCTTATCTTCAAACTCAGGTCTCTCTTCCCATTAGCAATTTCTTATAAAAATGTATTACCTTTTCCTCCCCAGTTCCATCATGTTAATCCTCTTTTTTACCTTCTTCCATTTCCCTCTGAATACCCCTTTCCCAAAGTCAGAACCTTCCTTTTTGTTCCTGCAGTCAAGTGTGTCTACTTCCCCCCCCCCCAATTTTTCCTAAAACCTACTACTTTCAAGAGTTTGTGTTTATTTTGGCCTCATTCAATTCAACAAATACTTCAGAATCTCATGTGGATAAGCCAAGTTTCTGTGCACCCCTCCAATGACTATATGGTTGGTGTTCTTTGACAAAGGAGCAAGGAAGAAAGGAACTCAGATTTAGACAAAAAGAGTTTAATTATCCATGAGTATTATTTTAAAAAATAACAAACTCTAAGCAAGCCTTTCATATAGTCTGGGCAGGTGTGCAGAGGTTGTAATCTGGGCCACTACTGAGATTACCTACATTGATGAGGTCAATCATGGAAAGTAAGAGAATTCTATGAATTTCTATGATGTATTCTTTCCAAGCTATAAAAAGTACTCCAGACATATTGTCGTATTTTTATCTGGCACTGTTTTTTGCTTTCTTAAAACCATAAGCAAATGTGAGTTCATTTTATAGATGAGAATGTGAAGGCTCAAGGTCCCTGAGACCCTTTGATTAAAAAACAAGCTAGATATTGACAGTCACTGCTAGATAACCAGGTTTTTCATCATGAGATTTATTAACTAATGCTTTTACTATTTGGAAATTGAATTATTTATTGAATTATTTATTCAAGTTGTCAGCAAAACCTATGTCATGCTTTATGTTTTGTGTGATGTGGTCAATGCCTAGAAAGGATTCAACAATAATGAACACTATATAATGGGCAGCTAGGTGGTGCAGTGGCTGGCACTTGGGCCTGAAGTCAGAAAGACCTGAGTTCATTTCCAGTCTCAGACACTTATTAGTTGTGTGAATCTTGGCAAGTCGCTTCACCCTGTTTGCCTCAGTTTCTTCATCTTTAAAATAACTTAAAGAAGGAAAGAGCAAACCACTCCAAAAATCTCTGCCAAGAAAACTTCAAAAGAGGTCATAAAGGGTTGGAAATGACTCAAAGAATTCAACCACAATAAAGGACAGCTATGGAAGTAGAGTCACCAACCACATTGTTGCTTTGTGCTGAGCTCCTCTTGAGAAACTCATCATGTCAAAAATATCATTCTTAAGTTGCTTTTCAGAGAAGAAATTAAGGAATCCATGTTAATGATGCCAACTTACAAGCATTTTCTAGGAGGAAGAGTAGTATGATGAAAAAAGCAATCACTTTGGATTCTGATAGCCAAAGTTTAAATCTTACCTGTGCCACTTAATATTTGTGTGATTTGGGGCAAAGTCTTTTGATACTTCTAAGCCTCTCTCTCTCTCTCTCCTCATCTAGAAAATGAAATCAAAGGTTAGAAGAAAGCTGAGCTTCTTAACTTGTTGTGAATTTGGAGGAGAAAAAAGTACATTCTTCTAAAGCTTCATTTTTTCAACTATTTTAAAGCATGATTCTGAGAAGGGATCTATAGATTTCAACAGACTGCAAAGTGATCTGGGACATAAAAAAACCTTAAGAAACCCTGAACTAGAGGGATTCTGACATTTCTTCCAGTTTAAAATCTATGATTCTATGAACCCACCTTCCTCCTCCAAGTCCTGAGAGATTTCATGTAGATGAAATGACAGAAGAAACTACCGTCTCTCACCTCCCCCTAAAATGGACTAGCAGTAGATTGTACAGCCAAATGGTTAAGGGCAACAGAAATTTCTGGAAGTTTGCTCTTGACCTAAACTGCTGCATCAAAGAACAGCTTCTAGCCAAACCATGGGGGTTTCTTTCTTCCTCTGTGAATGTACTTTTTCTCAGGAAATTCATGAACAAAGTCTGATCTCACAGTCTTTAAAGTTAATGTCAGAAAAGTTAAGTTATGAAAAGCATAGCTAGAAAGGACAAGAAGGCCATAGAGGGGAAATCTGGGGAAAGATTTTAGGTCCAGAGAACATGAGTGGGCTTTTGTCTATCATTTCTGAATAATTAAAGAACGGGCAAAAAGAACTCTTTTTTTCCTCCTAACCGTGGAGCTGTCCAAGGTTCTCTCAACTGAGGATCCTATGATTCACTTCTTTAGTTTCATCTCACCAGTGAAGGCATCTTTAGCTCCTGTCTGGTTCCTTAACCAACATTGTTACTGTTACTCATCCCTTATGACCATCCTACCCATTCACTTTTTTCCAAAGAAATTGACTGAACAGACTCAGATTCAGCAACAGCCCTGATGCTCCCCACTGAGCCCCAGTCATCTGGTTTGAATGATTAAGATCAGCGGGCCTCTGTTCTCTCTCCAGCTCATCAGGACAGGTTACATCACCCAGAAAACCTTCCCCCAGAAAAACAGCGTTTGTACTCCCCTCCAGTGGCAGACCCCTGAATAACAGTACAGAAGGGACATTGCACAAGCTTTGGAGAATCCTAGGAACCCTCATTCAGCAGTTAAGAAGACACATGAACAATTCCTCATTGCATGGGTTTTCTGTCACTTTCTAGCTCTCTTTCTTAGATACAGAAGAGGAAAAATATACATTTTTAAAAACCTCAGGTCCCCAAGTCCTGGCTAAATAAAATTAAACAAAGTAGCAAGATAAGTGTGTCACACAGAGTATTTGAAAGAGAGAAAGCTGCCTCAACTTTTCTCATTCCCTGAGTATGGGACATATTCTAAATTTCTACATCTTTCAATGGGTCAACCAGTAGTAATCAAGTGATACTATATGCTATTTGCTCTGCTAAGTTTTGGGGATGCAAAGAAAGGTTAAAAAATCTAAACAGTCCACAAGGAGCTTACATTCTACTGAGGGAATTCTATCATCCCTAGACTGGACTCAGAGTGGTAATCAAGGGAACCCTCCAGTCTATCTTCTCACAACACTCGACCATCATATCAATAGCTAAAATTCTGACTCCTCCATGAAGGGTTAATTCCTTGCCTCTTCAATTCAACAAACACCTAGGTACAAAGCAACCTTTGTGTTCCTTCTTCTCCCCTGACCCCCATTCAGCTCCCAAAGATTATATGGTTGGTAGCCACAAACAAAGGAGCAAGAAAGGAAAGAAGTTCAGTGATAGAAGAGTTTAACCCCAACAAATATCATTGTGTTTGGTCATTGCATTCTCCCTAATGCTCACCCTCCCTAGATATTGGTGCTGTTCTTTTCTCAAAAACCCAGAGAAACCCATTACCTTGATGGAACAAAAGTTGTTTTATCTTATTTCTATATTCAATATTGTTACTGTGCTCTCTATAGAATCAACATGGGAATCCATGTCAGAGTTTTAAAGAATAAGGCTTCAGAGGGCAAGGATAAATTTGTTTTTTTTTCACTGATATGCTCTATATAGTTCAAACAAATGAACTGTAGGTGGCAGAATTCTTGTGTTAGAGGAATCATCTGGACTCTGAAATTATATTCTTTCATGGGGATGGGTGGGCAATCTTCATCTTTCAGACAATAAAGGGAAATCCATGGTGGGGGAGGCAGTGCATATGAGGAAAATGATAGAATAATTTCTGAGAAAGTGGGCCAAGCAGGATGTAGGAGGAACTGGGTAAGCATTAATGAGATGAAGGATACTCAGACTTTATGGGAAAGGTCCAACAATTAGCAGGAGGTAGCTGCCTCAAGATTCAGACATAATATGGCAGCAGAGAGCTCTGATGGAAAGGGGAAAGAAGGCAACCATGGGAAGTGGTCCTGAGGCACAGGGTTCCAGGCTTTAGGTCACCCAAGTTAATAGGCAGCGAGTTATAATAGAAAGAACTCTGGAGTAGGAATTAAGAATTTGGAGTCATTCAGTAAGCCAACAAGAATTTCTTTAGCACTTAGTACATATCATTCACTGTGCCAAGTGCTGGGGAACAAAGAAAGGAGATAAAATCATCTCTGACTTCAAGAAGTATATATTTTAGTGAGGAGGGATAATATATTAATGACTAGGTATATACAAGATAGGTACAGTGTGGATGGAAAATAATCTCAGGTAGGAAGGTATTAGCAGCTTGGAAAATTTGGCAAAGATCTCCTGAGGAAGGTAGGAGTTGAGGCAAATTTTGAAGGAAGTCAAGAAATCTTTCTTTATCCAATAGGCCAAACATTATTGGTTGATATATTGACTATGCCTGGGTTGGGTTTAAGTGAGGCAGAGATGTACAGGGTCATCAGCCTCACTCTCTCTTCCAGAATTATTGGAGCCCAGTAATTAATACTGTTGATTATCCAGCATGCATTGGATGACCTTGGTGTCTTCAATGTATTCCCAGGCTCTCAATGACCCCACAACATCAGCTTCAACCACCTTCATGACTGTTGGACCAAATTGTTCTCATCTTCCCAATCCTTTGAGGGAAGTTTTCACATGATTGGGATATAGTCTTTGAAAACTTTAAGCACTAAACAAACTATAATTGTGTAGTAGTGGTAGTGGTAATGGTAATGGCGATGTTAGTATGAGTAAGCAGCTCTAAAAGTTGGAGGGTTGTAGTAGACAGAAGACCTTTTAGTCATTACCACAGGTAGGCAAAGTCCTTGATGAAGGTGGAAGATGATAATGTCAAACAAATAAATTATACTCTGGGAGGAACTATAGTTGTATATCTCCCAATAGGTTTCATTTAGCATTGTGGTAGAACTGAGGAAGATGAACCTCAAGGGAAACTGATGAAAGAAGAAAGGGAGGAAAGCTAATGAATGGGATTTCTCCATCACCTGCTTCATCTACAGCTACTCAGACAACAAAGACCCCATGTCACTAGAAGGTATGGGGAGCACCAGAAATGGATTGAGGAATAGAAATAATAAAGGGAAGAAAGAAAGGGAGGAATATATAGAAGGTCAAAGTAAGGATATTCTTTCTGGGTTACTGAATCCTTCCACCATTTATACAAAATTCTTTCATTTCTACATGACCAGGACTCTACAAGGTATCCAATGTTAGTGCTAGGATTTGTACCCAGAGCTGTGACTTTGAATCTGCAGGTTGCTCTGCTCTATCATTCAGGCTTTCACAATCATAGGATTTAGAGTTAGATGAGACCTTCTAACATCTAGTTCCCCAGGACTTGCTTACAAATGAGGAAAAGGAGACATGGACATGTCTAATGATTTGAACAGGCAACACAGATGGTAGTAAGTAGAAAAGCTTGAATTTGACACCACGTCTTCTTGTCTGAGAGGTAGAAGAAGGCAGTAAACTTGGAGCTGGCCCTGGAACCAGGAAGACCTGGGTTCAAGTTCTATTTCTGACACATTCTGACTGTGTGACCTTGGATAAATCATTTAACCTCTTAGAGTTCTAGGCAAGGCTCTAAGGAGATAAGGTACAGAGAAGTTGATGAACTGCATTGGTAGAAGAAATTTCCCTATGTCAAGAAAGTGACAGGGGTGGCTAGGTGGCACAGTGGATAGAGCACCGGCCCTGGAGTCAGAAGTACCTGAGTTCAAATCCGACCTCAGACAATAATTACCTAGCTGTGTGGCCTTGGGCAAGCCATTGCCTTGCAAAAACTAAAACTAAAAAAAAGTGACAGATCAGTCTTTATCTTTAATTATTAGTTATTACTATTTTTCCTAGTAGAGATATTTCAGGTGGTTATATGGGTATATGCATGTATGTACGTTTGTATGCATGTGTTATACAAACAAAGAGAAATCATCCATAAGTCCAGGGTCATCCCTAAGATGGGTGGGGTGAAGGGAGAGTCCCTGAGATTCTCTTCAGATCTCCTCACCCCTTCAGGATTGCCCTTTGTGCCATACTAGGGAAGATGGTGACTAAAAAATGGGACAAGAATATCCAAGGGAGAAAATTACACATTCACACATATTACTCTGACTACATTTCTGTCACTTCTTTACCAGGCTCTGGGGCTATGCTTCTAAAATAAGCTTTATGATTGTATTTCTCGCCCCTGTTTCAAGGTGTCAGTCTAGCCCTGAAGGTCACTCCAACTATAATAAATGCAGCCCTAATGACTATTGATTGGGGATGCCCAGCCCTCAATTCACCTGTCAGCTTTGTCTGGAGAGTTGGAAATAATCAATAACACACGGAGGCAGTGGGGTAGTGGCAGTAGCAGCAGCTTGCAGCTGAAGGAGGTGGGGGGGTAGTGCTTCAATTGAGAGACACAGTATTATTTATGACTGAGACCCACCTGATTTTGACATACTATGTTGAAGCAAAAGGAAGGAGAAGGGCTTCCTTCCTTGCTCTAGCAGCCTCTCCAGGTGCACTTGAATATAAAACCCATAATGCAATAATCCCTGTGCATCTTTCATAGACTGATATTTTCTCGGTCCTCTTCAGGGTGCTCTATAATCTATAACTTCATAATATAATTATTTATTAAAATAACTCTATCTAGCAAATGGATTTGAGAAGAGTTGGGGGATCAGAGACAGTTGTGATGATTTTCCAGAATGCCTTGGAAAAGAGGACAGCAATCTGTTGAACAGGTAGCTTTCCACTGCTAACAAGGAATGACAGCATATTCTCAATTGAAAACCATCCCAACCCTTCCCCCAAAAAATTATTCTTCAGATTTTGGATTGATTTTGAAATGGTAAAGGTCTGACTTTGCTTCCAGGGAAGCTGAAGAGCAATTAATAGCTACAAAAGGAAAGATAACTAATCTGACCTGAAGAGACTGGAAATAGTGAAGGCTAGAGGGGAAAACCCACTTAGAACTTTGATTCACTTCCTTTTCTGGTATGCAGAGCAATGACTGTCCCCTATTTTTTTTTTTACCTCTGGCTCCCAGTCCGGGGGCACCTTTCTCTGATGAATTCTTTCTTCTTAATTTAGAACTGGTAAGTCAACTGAACTCAAATCAATTAAGTTCCTGGTCCTAGGAAAGGTGCCAATCTGTAATCTAATGCCTTTTCTATTTGAAGGCTTTAGTATATCTTTGTGTTTCCAACTGCATTTTATAGAAGTCATTGTTAATTGATTTGCATTTGTAAAGAGCCAAAAAAAGTTTAGAAAGGAAATTTTTAAAAAAATATTGCCCAGAAATCAAGCACCGACAAATCCTCCATGAAAAACCCCACTGTCCCTTTAAAGGAAGAGTATACCTGTTTTATTGGAAGACATCCCACCCAACACAATGCACTCCTTTCCTTATTGGCTTCAAGAGTATTAGGATGGGCATCATTACCCTGAACAAGGCTCATAACATTATACAATCAAGGGGTCTTTATCCAACTTCTCTCCAAGATATTAGATCCAGGGATTTCTCCTATAGCCCTCATCATTTCTCCAGGAAGCCAGGAGGAATAAAAGATTTTGTTTCTAACTTATAGATGTGAATGACTGAGTTAGAGGTGAAAAGAGATCACCTAAAAATAAAAGCCTCTTAGAGATCATCTGATAAGCTCTGACCCACAGCAGGACTCTCCATTCTAGATATTCTCTATTCATCTAACTCTGCTTGAACACTTTCAGTGAAGGGAAATTTATTACCAAGCAAGATCATTTGTTTTATTGATGGATAGCTCTAATTGTCAGAATGTTCTTCATTACATTGAGTTTTTTTTTGCAGTTTCCATTCTCCATCTTGAGTTTGGTATATTTTCCTCCTTAAATAACAGAAAATAAATCTATTTCTTCTTTCATAGACTAATTTCACATATTTAAAGAGATCTTTCATGCTCCCTCTCAGCCTTTTCTTCCTTAAGTGAAATATTCCCTTTTTTATCAACTCTTCCTGTGACATGGTCATTTTCCTCTGGAAAAACTCTTGATTAATTAATCAGAAGTCAATAAATATTTTATTAAGCATCTTGTATGTATTCTGCATGGTGTCATCACAAAAGTCTCTCAAGGAATTTACAAGGAGATATCATAATCAAACAAAGGTGTACAAACAAAGTGCATCCAGGATAAATAGGAAGTGATTAATAGAATAAAGGCACTAGAATTAAGAGAGGTTGGAAAAGACTTCCCTTTGAGGATGGGATTTTAGATGAGACTTAATGGAAGCCAGGGAAATCAGTAGATAGAGATGAAGAGAAGGAATGTTTTAGACATAGGGAACAGTCAGAGAAAATTAGATTTGAAATGGCGATAGTAGCTAATCTTATCTTTACATCACGGGTTTTGTTATTCAGTCATTTTCAGTTAAATCTAGCTCTTTGTGACTCAGGATTTTCTTGGCAAAGATACTGCAATGGTTTGCAATTTCCTTCTTAGTTCATGTTACAGATAAGGAAGCCAAGGTAAACAGCATTAAGTGACTTGCCCAGGTCACACAGTTAATCAGTATCTGTGGTCAGATTTGAATTCAGGTCTTGACTATATGCCCTACATTCTATCCACCATACCCCTGCCCATAGAGACTTATGTACTAATGATGAGAGACAAAGAGAAATTCCAGTTGAGGAAACTCACTCTATCCATATAAGTAAAGCAGGACTCTAAAGTCTTAGTGCTGCATTAAGACTTTGGGAACATAGAGGAATGGGAAAAAACAATAATGATCTGGAAAAGTAGAAAATAAAACCCCTATTTCCATGTAGATTGAATTCAATACATATCTAATGTTGAAAATGGATTCATGAAAGAATAAGGACAGTCAGGTTCCCTGACATCTAAGAGCTTATATCCTAAGGCAATAGAACTAAAGAAGAGGAAGATAAAAGAGAGACAAAGCAATTATCTTTATATTTAGGGGTTAAAAATCATTTTGGGGGTCAACATGGTAGTAAAAATAGCAGAAACTCAACTGGGCTCTCCTCCAAACCCTTCCAAAGACCTTTAATTGATGCTTTAGAACAAATTCTAGAGAAGCAAATCCATAAAAGTAAGGGGTGAAAAAATTTTCCCATCCAAGACTTACAAGTTTGGCAGAATAGGTCTGCTGAATTAAAATGAGAGGGAGTACAGTCCCATGCAAGCCACCCACTGCAAATGGGCCTCAGCAAATCAAGAGAAAATCTTGGAAGCCACTGGATCTGCAGCATCAGCATCTGCTTCTGGAGTTCTCAGTCTACAGATATTAAGGGGATGAACAACAAATCAGAAGGTCTCTTTGCTGTTCATGAGGCAGGACTCTGCTACTTGGGGTGATGAACCCAAGGTGAGGTGCCACAGCTTGTGGGTCACAGTGAAGTAGGGACCCTTGTCCCAGTTCCAGGGTAGAAAAGCATGCCTGTGGTTACTCACAGACCAGAACACAGGCTGGGAGAGTAGTGACACATGTCTCCCTAGATCATACCAACTCAAAAAACTAAAAAGTTTACAAATCCTTAGAAGCTTCTCTAAAAACAGCTGCACAAACCCCCTGAAGCTTGAGACAATATGCTCTCAACCCTAGAGACAGAGTTCCACTTCAGCAAAGAGTTAAAAGTCAAGAAATAGGCTGGAAAATGAACAAAAAGTAGAAAAAAGATTCTAGCTATAGAAAGTTACTATGGGGACAAGAAAGAGCAAACCACACTCATAAGAAGACATCAAAGTCAAAACTCTTATATCCAAAGCCTATAAGAAAAATATGATTTGGTCTTGGGCCATTAAAATGCTCAAGAAGAATTTTAAAATCAAGTAAAAGAAGAAGAGGGAAGAATTGGGAAGAGAAATGATAGTGATGCAAGAAAATCCATGAACAAAGACTCATCAGTTTGGTAAAGAAGGCATAAGAAATACTGAAGAAAATAATATCTTAAGAAACAAAATAGGGCAAATTGTAAAAGTAAAAAAAATTCAATGAAAAGAACTAGAATTGGAAAACTAGAGCTGATCAAATGGAAAAGGATGTACAAAAGCTCACTAAAGAAAATAAATCATTAAAAGATTAGAATTGAGCAAGTGGAAGCTGATGACTTTATGAGACATTAAAAAACAATAAAGTAAAAGCAAATGAATGAAAAAAATAGAAGATGATGGGGAATATATTATTAGAAAAACAAATGACCTGGAAAATAGATCCAGGAGAGATAATTTTAGAATTGTTGGACATCCTAAAAGCCATGATCCCCCCCCCGAAAAAAAGAGCCCCCAAAGTATTTTTAAAGAATTATCAAGGGGCAGCTAGGTGGTGATAGTGGATAAAGCACTGGTCCTGTAGTCAGGAGTACCTGGGTTCAAATCCAGTCTGAGACACTTAATAATTACCTAGCTGTATGGCCTTGGGCAAGCCACTTAACCCCATTTGCCTTGCAAAAGTCTAAAAAAAAAGAATTATCAAGGAAAACTGCCCTAATATTCTAGAAGCAGAGGACAAAATAGAAATTGAAAGACTCCACTGATCATTTCCTTAAAGAGATCCCAAAATGAAAACTCCCAGGACTATTATAGCCAAATTCTAAAACTCCAGGCCAAGGAGAAAATATTACAAGCACTCAGAAAGAAACAATTCAAGTATCAAGGAGCCACAATCAGGATAATACAAGATTTAGCAGTCTCTATATTAAAAAATGGAGGACTTGGGAATATGATATTCCAGAAACAAAAAACAAAACAAAAAAAAAAAACTAGGATTACTACCAAGAACCACCCACCTAGTAAAACTGTGTATAATCTTTTGGGGGGGGGCGGGGGAAAGAAGGGGAAATGGATATTCACTGAAATGGAAGCATTCTGATTAAGAGAATGGAACAGAAAATTTGACTTCCAAATACAAAAATCAAGAGAAGCATAAAAAGTAACCAAGAAAGAGAAATCATAAAGGATGTAACAAGATTAAACAGTTTATCTTCCTATATCGGAAAATGATACTTGTAACTCATAAGAATTTTCTCATCATTAGGACAGTTAGTAGGAGTACACATACAGAGAGAGAGAGAGAGAGAGAGAGAGAGAGAGAGAGAGAGAGAGAGAGAGACAGAGACAGAGAGAGACAGAGACAGAGACAGAGACAGAGAGAGAGCATTCTGGGAAGAGGATAAGAGAAGGGAAGGTGCTTATAGAAAGGATAGTGATTTGGAGGAGGCAGTAATCAGAAGCTAAATACTTTTGAAGAGAGGATGAATGGTATAAGAAAATAAAATAAAAGGGAGGAAATAGGAATGAGAGAAATAGCATTAGCAATCATAGCTGTGGAAAATTTTGCATCAAGTTTCTTTGATTAAAGGCCTAATCTCTGAAATCTATAGAAAAATCAATCAAGTTTTTTTTTAAAAAAAGAAGTCATTTTCCAGTCAATTTTCAGATGAAGAAATCAAAACTATGAAAAAAGTACTATAAATCACTGTTAATTAGAGAAATGCAAATTAAAACAAAACTGAGGTTCAACTTCACACCTTTTAGAGCTACTAATAACACAGAAAAAGAGAATACAAATGTTGGCTGGAATGTGGGAAAATTGAAAAATTAATTCACTGTTAGTGGAGTTGTGAACTGATCTAACCTTTATGTAGAGCAGTTTGGAACTATGTCTAAATTTTTATAGAAATTCTTTTTGGATTATAAAGAATTATAAATTGAGGAAATGTCCACCAATTGTGTAATAGCTGAACAATTTTTGGTTTATAATTGTGAAAGAAATCTAAAGTGATATAAAAAAATGATGATCTAGATGCTCTCAGAAAAACCAGGAAAGACATGAACCAATGCAAAGTGAAATGAGTAGATCCAGGAGACCATAGAGCACAGTAATAGCAATATTGTAGGCCTTAGCTATTCTCAACAATACAATGATCTAAGACAAACCTGAAGAACTTATGATAAAAAAATGCTTTCCTGGATGGCTAGGTGGCACAGTGGATAGAGCAATAGCCCTGGATTCAGGAGTAACTGAGTTCAAATCCAGCCTCAGACATTTAATAATTTCTAGCTGTGTGGCCTTGGGCAAGCCACTTAAGCCCATTTGTCTTGCCAAAAAAACCTTAAAAAAATAAAAGAAAAAATGCTTTCCATTCCCATAGAAAGAACTGATGGAGTCTGAATAGAAATCATAGTATACTTTTTTTAAACTTTATTTTTTCTTGGGTTTTTATTCTGCTCTATGTTTTCTTTTGCAATATGACTAATATGGAAACTTTTGCTTGACTGCACATATATATATATAACCTATAATCAAATTGCTTGGCTTCTCAATGAGGGTGGTAGGGAAGGAGGGAGAGAATTTGGAGTTCAATTCTTAAAATGAATGTTGAAAATTGTGTTTATATGTAATTGAAGGAAAAATGTTAATTTTTTTAAAAGTAAGGATCCCTTCTGGACTACTTATTCTCAATTCTTTGGTATTAAGGGAGCAAAACAGGAGACAAAGTTAAGTACTGTCCTAGGAAGGATTGGAAAATGTCAAAGAGGGTTAAGAGATTCAGAAATTGAGTTAAAAGAGGGGGGCAGCTAGGTGGTGCAATGAATAGAGCACTGGCCCTGGAGTCAGGAGGACCTGAGTTCAAATTTGACCTTAGACACTTAATAATTATCTATTGTGTGACCTTGGGCAAGCCACTTAATCCCATTGCCTTGTTAAGGAAAAAAAACCAGAGTTAAAAGAGAAAAGGGAGAGGGAAGGAGGAACAAAACAACATTGTTGATACTATCCCTAATTCCTAACAGGACAATTTCTGAGACAGAAGCTACACTGAGAACCAAGGTGGTAAAAGCCAGTGATGGGTTGTCCTTCCAACGTGTTTTCTTCTAGGGGTTGTCTAGACCATGTCTTTAAAGTCTTCTTGCCTAGAAGTAGCAGCAAGTTTTGCCATTCACCTTGTAGTTTCTATCCAGAGAAGTCAAGTGCCAACTAGAATGGCCATAGTTCCAGGCTTGAGATTCCGTCTTATAAGAATTTCAGTTGTTCTATTCTGTCTTCCTCTTGTGTTGAAAACAAGGAATATTTGAGGGCCAGTGTAATGGCCTGACTTTGCATGTCTTACAGTAGTAAGAAATTTCTGCCTGACAGGAAATTTTCATTCATGAAGCTGTTTCCTGGATCTCTCTTCTGTGATCCTAAAGGCATAGAAGTGGATAGGTCTTGACCTAAAATAGAGAAATGTAGAGATAGAATCGGTATTTTTCCTATATGCATGAGTAGAATTTTCTTTGTCATTTCCTTTGCTGTTTAAGTGTCTTTTGCTTTGAAATAGTTGGTCAATCAATAAGTATCTATTAAGTGTCTACTATGTACCAAGAATTGTACTGAGTGTTTGGAATGCAAAGAAAGGCAAAAGAAAATCTCTACTTCCAAGGTTTTCATTGTCCATCCTTCATTCTCCAAGAGGATTAATAACATCACAAGGCATAGCTTGGCAAAGTCATCAGCCTCTCTCTCTCTCCACCAGTCATCAGAGTTCAGTGGCAAGCCAGAGGTCAGGATGACTGATGATGAATGACTCTGAAAATTAGAATGCAGCAAGGGGAAGTCAAAGAATTTATGAGACAAAGAAATACTAAAATAAAAAATAAAGAATGGAAAAAATAGATGAAAAGATGAAGCACCTCACAAGAAAAACAACAGATTTGGAGAACAGATCAAGAAGAGAAAACCTCAAATAATAATGAGAACAATGAGATTACCTGATCATAAAAAAGAATCTTGATACAATAATATGAGAAATCAATAAAGAAAATTGCCCTAAAATATTAGAATAAAAGGGCAAATTAGAAATAGGAAAAACTCATCAATCACTACCTGAAAGAAATCCTATGGGGAATACTTACAAGAATAATCTAGCTAAATTCCAAAACCCTCAGGTTAAAGAGAAAATATTAAGAGAAATAAGAAAAAAGAATTCAAACATAGTGGAATTAAAGCAGAATTACACAAAACCTAGCAGTAGTACTTTAAAAGCTTGCAGGTCTTGGAACACAACATATCAAAGAGCAAAAAAAAATAAATCTGGAATTGCAACTTAAAATATGATACCCAGAAATATTAAGCACAATCCTAAATGAAAAAAATAGATACTTGGGCAGCTAGGTGGTGCAGTGGATAAAGCACCGGCCTTGTAGTCAGGAGTACCTGGATTCAAAACCAGTCTCAGACACTTAATAATTACCAACTGTGTGGCCTTGGGCAAGCCACTTAACCCCGTTTGCCTTACAAAAACCTAAAAAAAAAAATAGTCACTCAATGAATCGCCAAATTTTGAGGATTTCATTGCAAAAATATCTGAACTTAATGGAAAATGTGACATACCAGATCCAAAAGAAATATAAAGTAAATATCAAAGACTAATTAAAAAGAACTCACTAAGGGCAAATTGCTTACTATATATAGGTGTCTGTGTGTGTGTGTGTGTGTGTGTGTGTGTGTGTGTGTGTGTGTGTAAATGTAAACTGTATTCCAAGATTGTTATTAGTTATTGGTTAGTTAGGAGGAAAGATTGGTGTAGAGCTTAGTAGGATAGGATTCTTACAAGTAAAATGGTCTAGGAAAAGATTTTTTATCATCTTATACAAATGAAATGTGAGAAGAATTGATTCTGAGGAATTGGAGGGGGCAGGAGAGCTACTGGTTCTGGAAACCTACTCTTATTGGGAATGTATTAAAGAGGGAATAATACATATACATACATACATACACACATATGGCTATAAAAGTCTAAATTAAGAAAAATAAGAGGAGGGAATAGGGAGGTAATGAGTTAGAGGTTTAGGGAAAAGAATAAAAGGGCATATAGAAAGTGCATAGATAAATGGGGGTTTTAAAAGAGTATATAGATTAATATGGAGTAGAGTATAGAAGGGTGTATAATGGAGGGATTCTTTCAAGGAGAGTTGATTAAGGAATAGGAAGGCAAGATAGTGAGTAGAAGTAGAATAGAGAATAAAAATTAGAAATACAAGCAAACCAAATATGTAAGTATGTGTATTGGTGTATATGTGTATGTGAGTATGTGTATAAGTATGTATTTACATCTATTTACACATATATGTATATCCATGCTTGATTATAGTCATTCTGGGGAAAGGTGGGAGAAAATAAAATAAAAATAAGATGACTGGAGCCCAGCATGCCACTTTCCAAAAGTTATCTGATCTAGTAAAGAAACACCAGTGGGGGCTCATTAGCTATGGTTTGAGGAAACACTGGAGCAGTAAACATTACTCCAAAGCATGGTGTAGATTTCCGGAGGTTCACAAATAATGGTGCTTGGACAATATCTCATTATCTGAAGTCAAGCAGATGGTAGAAGTAACATGAGAATTTGAGTGTAAAGGAGCTGGGCAAAGAGCATATTTGGGGAATATGCAAATGATGGTGCTGAACTGGGAGGAAAATTCATCTGTAACTTTTCCTTGTAAATGTTCTGTCTTTTGAAAAGGAGAAACACTAAAGCTGAATGGACCAAAGTAAGATGAAAAGAAAGGTCTCTGAACCTTTTTTTCCTTCAAAATCAAAGCAATAGGAAAGTTACCTGGAATAAAAGAATTTCTGAATTTCTCTACTTCACAGCACAGCACTTTGGAGATTGCTCCAAAGTAAGGTTTTATTTCTGCAATACAGTGAAAGGAAAACCACATTAGTTCTTTTGCCAATTGCTTGCTTGCCCACAGATGTAATCAGTCCCATCCCTTCTCTTGATCAATATGAAATGGAGTTGTTAGGGGGTTTTTTTGGCCCAACAGGAGAATAAGTAATCATGGAGAAATGAGACTGTCTATAAACCAATGCTTATTCGACTTGCCTACCAGAAAATGTTCTTTTTATTTGGATCACTATTCCAGTGATTTTTCTGCATTCCTCTCTAAAATCATAGAGCTTCTCTGAATTAACAGAGAAGTCATAAGTGGATGGAACTAAAATTTAATACACCAATACAAATGTGAAAAATCAGGTGATGCCTGCAAGTAAACACAAGTTTATATATCAAAAGATATTTCCTTTTAAAAAACCTGAATTTCCCCATATAAGTGAATAGTCGTATGACTGTTCTTGTGTGTAGGCAGATTATAGACCTATTTTCAACTAAGGACAGCAGTAGGAAAGAAAAGTTGAACCCATTCATGATGTGGGTTTTATTTTCACTTCCATTAAATTTGGCCACTTGGAGGTGCAGTGGATTGAGTATAGGGTTTGGAGTCAGAAAGATGTGATTTTGAATCCTGCCTCAGGTACTTACCAGTTGTGTGACTGAACAAACTACAAAGCATGGTTTTTAATATATAAAATGAAGATGTGTGTGTGTGTGTGTGTGTGTGTGTGTGTGTGTGTGTTTGTATGTGTCCATGTTTAATTATAGCCACCCTGGGGGGAGGTGGGAAAAAATAAAATTTAAAAAAAAAGATGAGTGGTGATGACCAGGATGTTACCTTCCATAAACACATCATCTAATGGTGTAGCATCTATCTAATCCCCCAAAAGAAACATTGGTGAGGGGCTATCTGTCCAGTTAGTGATAATTCTGGAATCAGTGAACCTGAGTTCAAATGCTACCTCTGATTTTTTAGTTTAGTTTTTTTTGGGGGAAGGCAAATGGGGTTAGGTGGTTTGCCCAAGGCCACACAGCTAGGTAATTAAGTGTCTGAGACCGTATTTGAAGTCAGGTCCTCCTGACTCCAGGGTCGGTGCTCTATCCACTGCACCACCTAGCCGCCCTCTGATTTTTAATAGCTATGTGACTATGAGCAAGTCCCATAGCCTCCATAGTTCTCAGTTTGCTTATTTTTAAATGATTAAGTGTCTTTTCAGCTCTAAATTTCTATCATTTTTCATTGTCTCTCCTTTTGCTACATTAATGGGAAATTAGCAGTCATAGAGAAACTGAAGAGTCACATGATGCCCTGCAAATTACCACATCTAAAACAACTTGATTTAATTGAATAAATATGGACTGAACACCTCCTTTTTCTTCCCTGCAAGAAATTCAGCATTTTAATAATGGCATCAGCAAGAGTTTTCCCCCCAACCCTCAATTATGGTAGATTGTATATTGTATCCATGTAACCCATCCTCATATTCTTATACTGGGTTATTCCTGTATATGGTCTCCCAAAGAATTTCGATTATCTAACACATCAGGTTTTTTCTTCCTTCCTCCCTCCTTGCTTCCTTCCCACTGCCTTCCTTTCTTCCTTCCTTCTTTCCTTTGTCTTTCTTTCTGTCTCTCATTCTCTCTTCCTCTCTTTCTCTCTCTCTTCCTCTCACTCTCTTTCTCTCTTCCTTTCTCTTTCTCTTTATCTTCCTTCCTTCCCTACTTTCTTTCTTTGTTACTCTTCCTTTCTTCCTTCCTTCCTTCCTTCCTTCCTTCCTTCCTTCCTTCCTTCCTTCCTTCCTTTCTGTCATTTCTTGGCTTTCTTTCTTTCTTCCTTCCATCCTTCTTTCCTTTCTTCCTTCCTTCCTTCCTTCCTTTTTCCTTCTGCCTTTTTCCCTTCCTTCCTTTCATGAGTATCAGTGCAGCACTTATATTATCCTCTGAGTGCTTACCGTAAGTTCATAAATGATCTACTTTATTTTCTATTTCTATATTTCCAGTGTGATATCCTTTGAGCCATTTTAGCATAGAGGTCAATATAGAAAAATAGGTTGTTTATTTGAACATCATTTTGAGACTGTTACAATTACACTAATTCTACAATGTCTTCTCCTCTGGGCTTTATTCTAACTGGTCAATGATCTGATTATACATGCACAATTCTGAATATTACCTCCCACAGCAGTATATTCCCTGTCTCATTGTCATTTTCATTTTTTGTCCTCTTGTTCAAGGTTCACCATGCTCACTGCCTTTGGACGTTCTTTCATCAAAGAACATATTCACACATAGGTATGAAGCTTCTGGTCTCATATGATTTTTGACTTCTTTTGTTTATTAAATGGGAACCTTGTTCTCCACTGTGTTTGTAATCTTCTTTCCTTGTGCCCAACTTTGCAGAGCAATTGAGAATCACATTGTATTTTGATTTGTTTCCAAAGATCTTATCCAATTCTTCCTCGAATTCCTTTGACCTCTTTAACCTCTGCAATGAATACTGGTCTTTTGCTGCACTTTTGCTCACACTCATCATAAGCATTGGGTAAGGCTCTTCAGAGTGTAGTAGCCCCCAAAATTTAAGAATGGCATAGCTTCTAAGAATAAAGAACTGATAGTCCTGTTGTATTATATCCCAATCAGATCACATCTGAGCTACTGTGTTCAATTCTAGGTGATACAGGGGATCGAGCACATCAATAAGTTAGGGAGTATGCAAAGGGATATGATGAAGGCACTTCAGCAGATGCCAGTACAGGATTAGTTTAATTAACTGAAATAGAGAGAAGTCATGGTTTACCAAAGAGTTATCTTTAACAGTTAAAAGTTATCACCTAGAGAAAGAAATAGATTTGCTTTGATTGACCCTAAAGGGCAGAATCAAGGCCCATCTAAGCTTGATATCAGGGAAAATTTCTTAAAAAGGAGAATTAGTCAAAGGTGGAATGGGCTGCCTCAAGAGCAGTCTCAATCACCACTAATTCAGTCTACTGTCCCAGGGATTCCTTTGTAAGCATGAGTTAAATTGATGTCACTTCTAATTCTAAAATTCCATGCTTTTATGATATGATCAATTGTCCCATGGCATGATGTTTCCAATTGCTTTAGAATTTAAAGAACTGGCTCAGTCACCTTCTTTACTTTGGAAGAACCTGTTAGTCATTGTTCCATTTGGGGGACTTGCCTTGGTTTTCTGGTATCCTTTATTGTATGAATGTCAGCATGGATAATGATTCAGTTCTTTTCATGTTAGTTAGTAGGTCATTGGATAAATCTCATATTTATAATACCAACAGCTGTTAATGTTCATAGATTCTCAATGTGTTTCTCAATGCTCTTTGACTCCTAACCTTCATCCTCACTACTCAACTCACTCTATGACCACTACATGGGGAATAGGAAGGTAGAAAGAGGCCACACAGGAGTAAGGGCCATTTATTTTGCATGTGAATGCAAATTTACATAAATATATTTATATGTAAATTAAAAACCCATTTAATATGTTTTATATAAATATATAAATATAAATGTGTATATCTGCACATATATATATAGCTATAAGGCAAAAAAATAAAGTCAACTGACAATCCACAATGCAATAGTGAACTCCAACAAGCTAACAATAAGAGTAGATCCAAGTCTCTGCTCAGAACATTGATTTACTCAAGACCAGAGTGAAATGATTCAAAATATTTTTTAAATTCCTCTCATAGTTCTCTCATTGTCCTGGATAAAGTAACAAATACAGTGAGTTAGTGATGATCCATTTATCACTCCTCATCCATTAGGTATGGTCTACCTTTGGAAGCCAATAGCTTTTAGCCTTCTTTCATAATTAGAAAAAAAAATATAATTTTCCTTTAAAAAGAACAAATCAATACCACAGCAGAAAGGAACATTTTCCCTTCAGGCAATACAAAATTAGCCTTTTAGCCTTCGGATATCGTTGAAGCAAATAGTTTAGTTTTTAAATTTCAATTCAACAAGTATTTTTGATTGCCTATGGGTGAGGTCCAGTCATAAAAGAATTAGATATTTAACCACATTATTAGTTATGTATTCATCTAGCCCTTTGTAAGTTACCATCTTACTGATGAAGGACAGAATCACTGGGGCCCAAAAGGAAATTTATTTTTCCCAATTTAGGTAAAAGTAAAGAATCAACTCATGGTAGATGTGATTAGCTGACTGTAAAAATTTTCCCAGAAGAATTTATGTTCAAATTTACTTTAGGTCTTCAAGGGATCCATGATTACACTGATGTCTCCTTCCATTAGAATGGTAGATCTAAAACTGGAAGGGGACTCAGGCCATCTAATCAAACACTCTCCTTTTACAGATGAGGAAGCTAGGACTCAAGGATTTGTCCAAAATTTCACGCAGAATCCTAGAATTAGAGCTGGAGGGAACCTCAAAGGAATACACTATCTATACTTCATTTTACTCTAGGACACTGTGACCTAGGAAGGTCCATTTGTCTTGTCCAAGACTATGCAAATAAGCATCAGCAAAAGTTTTTGACTCCAGATTTCCCTCCGTGATGTGACAAGCATTGGGCTTGGAATCAAAGAACCTGATTTCAAAACTCATCGCTGATGCTTATTATATTACCTTGGGTAAGTCAAATGAAACTTCCTAGACCACAATGTCTTCATTTATAAAAATAGGTTGTTCTAAACTTTATTTTTTTTAATTTAATTAAGGCAATGGGGTTAACTGACTTGCCCAAGGTCACACAGCTAGGCAATTATTAAGTGTCTGAGGCCAGATTTGAACTCAGGAAGAGACTGTTCTAGATTCCCTCTGAGTCTCCTACATTTTTAGATCTTCTAAATGACACATTCTTATGATCTTCAAATAGTGACCTTAACCCTCTGATTCAACTCATTGAGTATATGATTCAAATTTATTCCCGTAAGTCAAACGAAAGCAACATATCATCAGCAGCTAAATAAATAAAACTTTTCAAAATCTGATGATGAACATAAGGTATAATAAAAAGATAATATTAAATAAAATTGCATTTTAAAATAGGAAATTCTATAGAAAGAAAAACACATGATTTAGAAGCCAAAACAGGATTTATATGAACTGATGCAAAACAAAGTAGATCCAGGAAAATAATATGTAAGACAAATCCACATTAACTGTGTCTGAAAATATATGTTTCATTCTGCCACTCTAGTTTATGACTTCTCTGCCAAAAGGTAGGAGCCATAGTCTTCTGCAGTCATAATTGGTTTTTTACTGTGATCAGAATTTTTAAGTTGTTCATAAATGTTTTCCTTTACAATAGCATAGTCATCAGTAACATTGCTTTCTTGGATCTACTCATTTCATTCTGTAAGCTCTAAGGTTTTTCTTTCCTCTTTCATTATTTCTTATAGTGTATGGGATACTCAGGAAGGACTATAACCTCTGGCTGAGAGTTTGGTGAACCCTTTTCAGAACTACTTAACCACTTTTGGTGTCTACCTTTCATCTAATTCTCACATGAGGCTACAAGAAGTTAAATCATTTGCAATAGCCACACCCTGGTAAAACCATCTTGGGAGATGATCTGAATCTGGTTGAGAATAACTGACTGGACGCAAACTTGTTGATGAAGTTTGTGAAGACTTTCTCAAATTGAATGGGCAAATAATGGCCCAATGGCCATGATGGTGGCTAAAGTAGATAACATTTAGAGATTGGTCAGACATTGAAGATGCCTCTAGATGCCTCCAGTGATTCTGGAAGAGAGTGAGTTTGATGACTTTGTACAACTTTGTCTTGCTTAAATTCAATTCATGAATAAGTCAAGATAGCATTCTGTGATGTCACTAATTCTCTTAAACAATGAAGGATGAACAACCTGAACATCCACATCTTATGATCTTCCCATGAATTCTTTATAAGAAATTTACCAAAAGCATTCAGGATCCTGTAGATCTAAACTTTTGCCAGGGCTGCCCTCACATTGTCCATCTCTTATATCTCACTCTCACCATAAGACCAGTCAGCCTCCTTTTTAGATACTAAATTTTATAGACTATATCTTTTGAGACACTTCTTTTATACCAGGAATCATGCATAATCTTGATATTACTACCACCAATCATCTCTCCTTTGCTTTTTTCTCAGCACCCACAATTTTGATCCTTTGTCAATTTGGATGCACCATGATTCACTGCCACATAGTACCCACAAGTAGAATATTGATGTTAAAAATGGATTTCTGAATAAAGGACAAGTTTGCAAATATGTGGCTGTGATTAAGATTCCTCTCTGAGTATTCATAATGAAAGAAATCCATCTAAAAATATAAGAACAAAAAATGTGACGTATTGAAAATTGAAGTTGCATTCTGACTAAGAGCTTTTCAACACCAACAAGATATATAGTAAAAGGATAGCCGAAAAGAAAGCATTTCTCAAAGTTTATCCAACATCTGTGCAAAGGAGAACATATACTGTTTATTATATGGTACACATAAGGATTCAGGTCACTTGAACAGTTATGATCTGTAATAGAGCAGGGAAGGTTCTCCAGGTTTTCTGACTGCCGAGAATGAAATATCTCATAAGACTATCTAACTCCCTTTGCTCTGATCCTAGCCAGGCAATTTTCAGATCATTCATTTACTTTTCAGGTTCCTTTATCCCAGGAAGGCAAGGCTTTGGATAGCAGCTGACATGATTATTCTGACCAATAGAAAGGAAGAATTTCCACTATAAGTGAAAAAAATGCTTTAGTTTATAAGTTAAAGTCTGCAGTGTTTGGCAGGAGGCCTTCAATTCTCTAGATCTGATCACCCATGGGACAGAATTTTTGAAACTATAAAGTTGGAAATGAAACATTGAGCAGTAGGAACCTCACTCAAAGGCCAGTCTTGAAAAGATTCAATCCATCACTGCCACACCAAGATGTACTTTTTTTATTTTTGCATATTTTCTCAATTAGAATGACACTGTCATATGCTGACACCTCTAGAATCCATCCATACTTGTGTGTAGTGGTATTCATTCAGCAAGCATGTCTTAAGGATTTTTTTTTTTGGTGCAGAACACCCAATATTCAGGAAGATACAAAGTTTAGATCAAATAGAGGCCTTGGTGTTGTGAAGGATGTGAGACGATGCCTCTCTATTCTCTCTAAGTATGCCACCATAATGTTGAAGTTATCAAATAACACCAATGCTTCCCTCTTATCTGCGGGAATAAAATATAAATGCCTCAGCTCACCACGTAAAAGCCCCTTCCTCCCAGCTTCCACCTCTTCCCCCCCAATCTATTGCTTTTTTCACCTATTTTCTAACCCAACTTGCCTATGTTCTCTTCCCCCAGACCAGGTCTCATTCTCCTTTTGTTCTGTACTTTTGTTCAAGCTGTGTTCCACACCTATAATTCACTTCCTCCTCATTCATATGTCTTAAAAATCTTCAGTTCTTTTTCAAGACTAGTCTCATGGGGAGAGGGGTGCAGTTAGGTGGCACAGTGAATAGAACACCAGTCCTGGAGTCAGGAGGACCTGAGTTCAAATCCAGCCACAGACACTTAATAATCAACCAGTTGTATGACCTTGGGCAAGTCACTTAACACCATTGTCTAGCAAAAACAAAACAAAACAACAACAAAAAACACCAAAGACTTGCCTTGTGGAACAAAAGTAGAATGGGTTCTAGCAAGAGAGCCAGTAGCTCCTCAGCATCCAATGGGCATTAGGGAAGACCCTTGTTGAGATTCTCAAAGCTGGTGGCAGGATGTGCCAGATTCAGCTTCCTCAACTTGTAGCAGATATCCATCACTTCTCTACTGTGGAGATGGAGCTCTTGCAGGACCTAGTAATGAGCCAAGCACCAGGAGGGCAGATCACAGGGTAGTGGGGTTGTCGTTCCCATCTCTGGAATTTGACTTGACCTGTAGGACTTCTGACCAAGCTCCCAAAATGCCTTTTGTTCTATGAAGTATATGCAATGTCATCTGAACTGGTGGATAGCTAAACTGGGCAGGTTTGGTGTGTTGTCTGGGTGAGTATTCTGCTCTGTCCTACTGGGTAACCATCTTAGCCCAAGTCCTGAGACCTGCCTGGTCTTTCATCCTTCCCTAAAAATCTCAAGGCCAAGAGAGTCAATGACATATTAAAGAGTGGGAACAAAAATCCTTTACACCCAAAATAAGAAAAAAAGACTTGTCTCATGGGCCTTCTCTAATAGATAGATTTTTGGGATCTCCCTAGAGGTAAATGTTGCTGCTTCATATTCTTATGTTATGTTTCTCTTTTTATATGTCACAATGCCAAACCTTTAATAAAATGTAAGAGGCATGAAGAAAAAGACTTTTTTCATTTCTTTGTTTCTTCAGTGCATAACACACTTTATTATGGGTAGTGAATGGTTAAATAGTAGGATGGGACAGAGTTTATAATCTACTTCTATAATCAATCAGGTATAATAAATGCTTTTGTAAGTATATTTTCCTTTCTTTTTTGCAAGGCAATGGGGTTAAATAACTTGCCCAAGGCCATACAGCTAGGTAATTATTAAGTGTCTGAGGTCAAATTTGAACTCGGGACCTCTTGACTCCAGGGTTGATGCTCTATTCACTGTGCCACTGCCTGGAAGTACATTTTCAAAATCTAAAACAAAATATTAAGAGAGGCCTAAAGGAAGAAATTATTGCTGATAAATGAAGGCTTCAAAGAAGTAATGAAATGATGATGATGATTAATATGATGATGATGATGAAATCAACTCGTTAATTTATAAGACCATTGACAAACTAAAGAATATAGAACATGGTAAGAAACTAATGTTTTTCCCCTCCAAATTACTTTCTGACCTCTGTTAATACGCATAGGTTTTTACTGTATGTAACAGTTATCAGTTTGATAACCCCCTAACCTCAGTTTTTAAAGATATTTAATTATATTAGATAGAAGGAAAACCTACTAATGTCATTTGATGATATTGTCATCCATATCATTGAAGAACAAAATTTCTGATGCTTTCTTATAATAGAATCTATATATAATCACAATAAAAATCATTAGAGAAATGCAAATTAAAATAACTATGAGGTACCCCCTCACACCTATCAGATTAGCTAAAATGACAAAAAATGAAAATGATCGATATTGGAGAGGTTGTGGGAGGACTGGGACATTAATGCATTGCTGGTGGAGTTGTGAACCAATCCAACCATTCTGGAGAGCATATGTAACTATGCCCAAAGAACAATAAAATTGATCATACCTTTTGACTTAGCAATACCAATACCAGGTCTATATCCAAAAGAAATCATACAAAATGGGAAAAGTTCCACATGTTCCAAAATATTGTTAGCAGCTCTTTTTATCATGGCAAAGAATTGAAAATTGAAGGGATGCCCATCAACTGGTGAATGATTGAACAAGATAAGGTACATGAATACAATGGAATATTATTGCTCTATAAGAAACCATGAATAGTCTGACTCTAGAGAAACATAGAAATAATTACACAAACTGATGTTTAGCAAAGGGAACAGAATCAAAAAGAACATTGTATATACCTTAAAAACAAAGGAGATGAGTCTTCCTGACTCCAGGCCTGGTACTCTATCCATTGTGCCACTTAGTTGTCCAAAAATATAACTAGGAAATATTTAACAAAGTAAATAAAAATACAATAAGCATAAGTAATAATGTATTTTAAAATGTAGTCATCACGAAACCCTTAGGGTTTCTTATGTATAAATTAGTACCTAGTGAATTTGCCATTAAAGCTTATAACATCCAGCCCAATACTAGGTACAAGTCGCAGATCCAAAAAGAAAAAATAAAGATTGGTTGTCAAGACAAGTCTGACCATAACCAATCAGTAAAACTCAGTCAAAAGAAGGCTCACACCCTACCAAATAATTCCATATCATGATCTAATCCTGTGGCAGTACCAATTTGTGTCCAGAAAGTGATATCTGTGAACTCTAGTGAGAACAGTGCTATCCAAGAAAGGAAGAAAACATTTCAATCACACACACACACACACACACACACACACACACACACACACACACACAATACGATCATAGAATAAAACCTTCCTAAAATTACTGATGAAGGAGTCTCAAAATTTTCATCACTCTTTCCTAATTCTCCTTTCATGGATCTATTCATGCTTCCTATTCATTGATTATCACACACACACACACACACACACACACAAAACAGCAGAAGTCAAAAGAAAATTGTGACTTTATCTGTCATTTTGGATAAACTGCTCGAAATTTCAGACTCAATAGGCTGCCAATGGAATTTAGAATGAAATCAATTCAATTTAGCAAACATATACTCTGTGATCTACACTACATTAGGAATGAGAAAACAAAATCCCCTACCCTCAAAAGAAGGAGCAATATGTACAAAGATAAGCAAATGTAAACCAAACACATAATTTGGAGTTGATCAGAGTGCTAGTGAGAGAGTAAGAGGCTATCAGGAAAAGTTTAGATGAGGAAAGTGATGATAATTCTCAGAATAATTTAGATGATATTTGGACCAAGGCAGGAAACACAATTATTTTCACTTGACAAGCATTTATCAAAAGTCATCCACGCTGGCATTGTTGGAGGTACTGGAAATGCAAAGGAAAAAGTGGAACAGTCCCTTCTCTCAAGAAACTTCCCTTCCATTGGGGAGTAAAACAGATACATAAATAGGTTGACGCAAAATATGTACAAAGCGATGAATGGGGAGACAGAGCTTAATATACAAAATGATATTTGAGCTAAGCATTGAAAAAACTAAGAACTGAATTGTCTGAGTTATTTAAGAAAGAGGTATTGGGAGTTCTAGAATAGTTTCCATTCTATTTATAATCACTATTTCATTTCTGATGATTTAGCCATATTTGAAAAACAAAGGACCACTATTTCATTACCCATCTCCAAATTTCATTAAATATTCATAGACTAAAAGCCTTCTGTTCCCTATCAACTAGAAAGCAGTATCTAAAATAAAAGATTGTGCATTGACCATGGGACTTACCCTTGATAAGAATGTTCCTAGGGAAATTCTAGGCATCTTAGAAAAGGCTTTCTATTTAACTTTTGTCACTCTGGTGACAAGTAATTATAACTGTCCTCAGTGAAAATGCCTCCTGTTCGAGTCTCCCCAACAATACAGTGACACCACCATTAACTATTATTTTATTCTAGAGCTTCTGTGTAGAATGACATAAGAATGAGGATTCTGCCACAAAAATGATCCAAGTTCAAGATATAATAGGGAAAAACATATTAGAACTGAGGTAGAGACATGAAGACTGATCAGGCAGGAAACCAGAGCAAATGACCTGCCCATGTCTCCATAGCCCAATGAAGAAGGTAATAGAGGCAATTATTTGGATAATTCAGGACAAAAATAATTCTAGATCAACAATATTGTTGGATGCTAATGGTTCTCTCATGTAGGATAGCTATAATTATGAGTCATTGTAGCAACAATGGATAAGCACTCTCCATCCTTCTCTCAGATCTTAATTTTAGGGGCTTGTAAGAAAAATTGCCAACTAATGTAGTTTAGTGCTATATATCTGTTCCAAATTTGGTTTTATGAAAAAAATGGGTTTAATGATATCTAAGAAAGGGAGGGAACACAAACACTTTTTTCTCAATCTTTTCAATGTCTGAAATCTTCCTGACTAGTCCACAAGAAAGCTGGGGGAAAACTGAGATCTTCTGACTTTTAATCCAAATGTTCTTTCTACCTGAATAAAGTAGGCAAGATATCACTTTATCAAAAGGGTAAAAAAATTAAGAAAAAAGCAAGAAGCATGTCTAAATTATTAATTCACAAGATGTCATGTAATAAATAGAGAGCTGATATTACAGTAAAGAAGATAAGGGTTACAGGTCAGCTTCTGAAATAGATCATCTGTATGATTCTAGGAAAGTCACCTATCCTTTAATGTCCCAAGGAGATCAATCAGAGTACAAATTATTTTAAGTGTCCCACTCACAAGGTATTGCCTGCCTTGCTGGAAGGAGTTTTTGCACTAGAAGTTTTCTAGATCACTTTTCTGAGACCATTTGGAACTGTTTTGATTTTTTTGTCTTTGTATCATCAGAGCCTGTAACACAGGTTTTTTAATACATGTTCACTGAATTGAAATATGAAATTTGCCTTAATTGTTGGATTAAGTGATAAAGTTTGTGCCTAGGACCAGAAGTGCTACAGAAAATCAAGGGCAGGAGAAATTGCTTGGGGGTTGGTAAGGCACTTTTATATAAATGTAGTTTTTATATATGTGGTTTGCAAAGTCCTTTAGAAATGTAATCTCACTAGACCTACAACCTCAGGAGGTGAGTGCTATTATTATTCTCATTTTACACATGAAGATAACAATACTGAGAGAGGTTAAATGATTTACCAAGAGTCACTCAACTAGAGATTAATGATAGTAATAAAAGTCTACATTTTAAAAGTACCAAATCCTTCCCAATGATCTCATTTCCTCTTCAAAACAACTTCGCAAACCAAAGGCTATTATAATCTCCATTTGTAATTGAGGAAACTGAGGCAAATAGAAGTGGAGTGATTTGTCACACAGGTCACACAGGTAGGCGATGTCTGTGGTTAGATTTGAACTCAGGTCCATCTGACTCTAGGCAACATATTCTGTGCACTCTGGTGTTCCCTAGTTGTTTCTAACTAAAAGCGTCCAACTCAAATGGGAAGAGAAAAGGTCACAAGAAGTCACAGACAGGAAGCCCAATTCAACTCAATAAGCATCCATTAAGCACCTGTGTTGGAGAAAAAACTGAAACAAATGTCATACTAGTGGCCCTTCTGGAAGCAAGGCTTTACACATTGGCTGGATCCATAATGAAGGATTTATAGGTGATGAAACAAGAATTGCATGAGGGAATCTGGGGACCTCAGCAGAGGAATATTTCTGAACATCTTTATACATAAAATAGGAACATTTTAAAGTAATCATTCATTATAAAGCACCTGACATTTCCTAAGAGCTCTGAGATCAATTATTAGTTTTTTTTTCTGCAAAAACTATCTTTAAGATTGTTTGGCTAACTTTGTTGTTCAGTCATTTTTCAGTTGTCTCAGACTCCTCATGACCTTTTTTAGGGTTTGAGGCCTATAGAAATGAATACCTTCTCTGAAGATGCCCAAATTTTGAAAGCCTTGATGTTTTGTTGTTTTTGAACAGTCATATCTGACTCTTTCGGAGTCCCATTTGGAGTTTTCTAGGAGTTTTCTCCAGTTAATTTTGCACATAAGGAACCTGAGAGGCAGATAGTGTTAAGAGACTTGCCCAGGGTCACACAGCTAGAAAGTACTGAGGCAAAATTTGAACTCAGGAAGATGAGTTTTTCTAATTCTAAGCCCAAGGCTCTATCCACTGCACCAGGTATCACCCAGTTTGGGAAAAACTCAAAGCTAAAAATTAAGAATTTTAGTCTTACAAAGGAAAAAAATTCACAATACCAAAAAATCAAATGTTTTGAATGGAATCTCTCTAAGAGTAAGGACTGTTTAATTTTTATCTTTATTTCTCCAGGGTCTAAACACACTGTGAAATTAGAATTAGATATTGTTAGGGTTAAGGCTAGATGATATATTGTATCTTTGTTAATAGATAGAGAACTGGGACTGACACCAGAGTGACCCAAGTTCAAATTTATTCTCTATTGTTTACTCTTTAGGTAGCCATAAGAAAGTAACTTACCTTCTAGATGCCTCAATTTCCTCATTTGTGAAATTCAGATAATAATAGGCCATACCTCCCAGGGGTGTTGTAAGGATAAAATGAGTTATTATTTGAGAAACACTTTGCAAATCTGAAAGAAATATAGAAATTCCAGTTCTTATTAAGTGTTTATTGATGCCTTCCAAATTCTAACTTCATTGTTTAAACAAATACTAATTAACATGCTAAAACAGTTCTTCCTGTTGGGTACTAACAGAGAAATACATATATTGCCTTATTTTATGCTTAATAAATGTGTGTTGATTCAATGCTTCCAAATCTATGGTTCTTGGAACCTATGATTATCTTATCTTATGTTATGGCTATACAGATATGTGGTTATTTAAGGAAAAGCAAGGATGCTTGGGGCTAAGTTATTGGGGCAATGACAAAATTAGCCTTCTCTTTACCTTTGGATATACTCTGGCTTTAAGAAGATACTGGATTTGAGAATTTATTAAAAAAGAATGTATCTGTCAAGAAAGAGAGAATTCTGATTGTATTCACACTTTGGTCATTGGTATTCTATGAATGGAGTGATTCTTTCATCAGTATCTCTTATAATATTTGCTAACTTCTGTTGGGAGCATCCACAAATCTTGCACATAGTCAGTCTCAAAGTTTGAGTCAGGTTTATTATTTAATATCTCAAAGGGTTTTCCTTCTAGCTTACTGATCAGTTTGCTAATGGCATACAATCCTTAATCAGAAGTCATTAGAAAACCATATTCCCCATTTCCAGTCTGCATTGCTTTACTCTTCAAGTGGCTCTGTTAAATCACTTACACACCATTTCCTAAGTCTTAGAAAAATGCTTATTAATACTCAAGGGCACTTGAATTATTCCAGTCCTTTCTTTTTCACATAGGATATTTTGAATTAATTTGGGCATAACTTTTTTTTAATTCCCCTAATGATTCTACCTAATTAATCTGGGGAAAGGATGCTCCCAGAGATACAATTGCAAATTTAGGGGAAAGGCTATCTCATAATAATATTTAGAATTTTAGGTCAGGTATTTTTTCTGAGAAAATTAGTAGTAATTAACTCGATTTAATTATAAAATACATAGTATATAAAAGACATTGTCCAAATTATTGAGTCCATAATGACAAAACCAAAAGAGTCTCTGCCCTCAGGGAACTTACATTCTACTGACTTGGGAAGTGGGGAAGATGAGATAAGTACTAAAATAAATAAATACACAGTTTATTCAAAGTAACACAATGCATTTACAAAAAGAAAACACTAACCAGGAAGATTAGAAAAGGCCTTAGGCCAAAAGTTATACCTGAGTTGTGTTTTGAAGGAGAATTCACATTCTTGACATGGGAAATGCACAAAAGTATGGAGTGGGTGATAGGATATTGCTTACTGAGGCAGCTAGCAGACCAATTGGACCAACTGGACAATAAAAATATGTTGGAAAATGGAGGAAAATGAAATAAGACTAGTTGGGAGCCATCTTGGGAAAGACTTTAAGTTCAGGTAAAGGATTTGTCATTTTGTTTGTTCAATAGGAATTGAACTAATAAAGTGTGTTTATTTTAATTGAACCAAATAATTTAACTTAATGGGGAGGAAGGGAGAAGACAAATAGAATTGGCTCAAGGATTTCTTCCCAATTATCCATCAGAAGTCTGAAAATAATTGATACCAATGTTGTTGAAGCAGCTCCATAGCTCTAATCATTTCCCAAACCAAGGAGCCAAAGATAGTTTGGTGATAATATTTTCTTCATGCAGTTTGGACATTGGAATGGGTTATCAATGGAGATATTGGGATTTCACACTTGGACAAGCCTTAAAATCATTTTGGTGGAATGTGTTTTTCTGACAAAGAGAGAGAAATGTAGAAGATAATCTCTCAGGAGCTTTTAGGGAAGAGCCTGGTATAGTGGGAAAGAGCCTTTAACCTGAGAGTCAGAAGACCTAGGCTTAAGGTTCTTAATGTCTACATACAAGCTGACCATCTTTTTCCTTGTATTTATATTCCTAGCACTTAGCACAGTGGTTGGAACAATTATAAGTACGTAATAAATGGTCTATTTATCTATCCACCACTATTTATCATCTAGCAGTGACTAAGATGAGTAAGGTCATTCAGCTGCTCTAAGCTTCAATTCTTCATCTGTGAAATGGGAATGTGCATTGTAGAGTTCTCATGGAAGAGGAATTCCTAGGAATGGCGAGCTCTTCTACACTCCTGTGGATTGCATTAAGTGAATGCAACTGAATCAAGCTTCAAAACATTGCAGATGCTCCTAAATGAAATTTATAATAACTTAAAAAAAGTTTTGACCATCCATCCACGTAAGAAAAATCAAGTGAATATGAATGTTTTGGTTCAAATTATGTCATGCTGGCTAATTCATAGAAATGGTAAAGACAGAAATAAATGAATATAAGCAGGCAAATGAAAAATAGATAAGAAATAGGATACATGAATAGAAAGGGAAAGAGATAAAGGACAAAATAGAGATAGCTAAAAGATAATTATGATATAGATAGATAAGACATACTTCTGCATATATATATGTATATATATATACATATATATATATATGTATATATATAATATTGTTTCTCCTTCATTACTGAAGAAGACCTAGACATCAGGGAGGTGATGTCATGAAAAGCACATGAATTGGATTTGAGTGAGGGGGATATTGTGCTTAAGTCACCAGCCTCACTTTCTCCTCCAGAGGCATCTAAGTCCAGAGACCAGATATGAATCAGGATGACTGGAGCCACCCCTAAATGTGAGGCAATCAGGGTTAAGTGACTTGCCCAAGGTCACGTGTCTAGTAAGTGGCAAGTATCTGAGGCTGGATTCAAACTCCTGTTCTCCTGAATACAAGGCCAGTGCTCTATCCTCTATACCACCCAGCTGCCCATATAGATAGATAGACACATACATACATACATACATATATACATACATACAGATATAGATTAGATAGAGATAGAGATAGAGATAGATAGAGATAGAGATAGAGATAGAGATAGAGATAGATAGAGAGATAGAGAGGTAGAAGTAGAGATAGAGATAGAGATAGAGATGATAGAGATAGAGATGATAGATAGAGATAGAGATAGAGATAGAGATATATAATTTGCTTATATGTCTACTTGTAGATACACATAGAAGTGAGTGGGTTGGCACTGGCAAACTGAACAAGACATAACCCACTTTCCATTGCAAGCTTAACCATAAAACAAATACCTACTTTCATCATGAGTTGGTTGAAACACAAAGTCACATAAAACATGCCATCAGAGAAGTGCTGCTATTGTTCAGTTGTGTCTAACTCTATGTGAACCCATTTAGAGTTTTCTTGGTAAAGATACTGGAGTGGCTTGTCATTTCCTTCTCCAGTTCATTTTACAGATGAGGAAACTGAAGTGAACAGGGTTAAATGACTTTCTCAAGGTCCCACAGCTAATATACGTCCAAATCTAGATTTGAATACAGGTCTTCCTGACTCTGGGCCTGTTAATGTATTTAGCGCTCCACCTAGCTATCTCAGAAAAGTGTATGATCGGTAAGGATGTACTGAAAGCAAGGGATAAACATCAGGTAGTTTGCATGTTCCATGGGTCTCCATTCAATGTCAAGACATCTGAAAGAAGGTTTTCATTAGTTATGCATCACCTAGGGGAAAAGCACTAGGAGGAGAAGGACAAGAAACACACAGGATGGGAAAGTCTATATGGAATGTAGACTTACATTAACAGAAACACACAGATTGAGGAGCACCTGGTCTTCTCAAAGTGAAATGGGGTTAGTGAGACTCATTCTCTTTATGCTCCAGACTAGTAGTGGGGGAAGTGATGAATAAACTTTAAAGAGGCATATAAATATGTAGAAACAAAGGACTATAGATTCAAAGTTAGAAAGACTTTAGAGAATATCCAATCCAATACTCTCATTTTACAGATGAACAAACTAAGGTACAAAGAGGAGAAAAGCTATACATAAATTGCTCTGAGTCTGGGATTCAAACCTGGGTTCTCTGGCTCCAAATGGAACATTTTACCCTTATTTTAATAATATTCCAACCCTAGAATGTCCTTTGAATTCAGAGGAAGTCAGGGAACTGGGAATTATTCATGACTATATAATAAATAAAATAATTTTTTTTTTAAAAAAAGGAAGAATCTGGTTTTCTTCCCATCACAGACAGACTTCTTCCTGTTTTTGCTTTAGTTCTCGGAACAGGAACGGTCTGCAATGGCACAGGTCACTCATGCAACATTAGTGGTTTCATCCACAGATCCCCCAAAGGAAACCTGATTAATTGATGTGCCCTGGTTAGCTACCAAGGGAGTTCATATTACATCTTAGGGTCTCAAACACACGTAATACAGCCAATTGAGAGAAGGCTCCCAGCAGAGTAATCAATACACATTTGTCTGAAGCCTGTGACTGAGTGAACCAAATCATTGGGCTTGGCCTCTGAGGAGCCATTACTCAATCACTTTCTTCCAAAGGCTGACTTGCCCTCCAGTTCTCCAAACTGAGATGGCAAATCAAGTGTTGACTCCAAATAAAAGGTTCTGGAGGCAAATTTCCCTCAGACCTATGGAGTTAGACTGCAATTAAAGAGATCTGTGTCAAGAAGACACTTGGGAAGTCCCAATCATCTAAATGACTCTATTCCCTAGCAACCTTAGGATTCCCAGGGAAGCTCCATCTCACCTAAAAGCTTTTAGTTAGTATTCACTATGACATTGTTCATGCTGTGGCAGCAGTAGGCACCAAGATGGGACTACTTCAGTGAATCCTCCAACTTAACTGGCTAACAATTTTAATCAGAATGCAAATGAGGAGATGGTGTAGTGCCAATAAGAAAGTGTTGGATTTAAAGTCAAAGGACCTGAGTACCAACCCTGAGTTACTTTGGAAAGCCACATACTTTCTCTGAACTCTATTGCCTCATCTGTAAAATGGGAAAAATAATATAGTATTTACTTTGAGATAAATATTATTTCTCTATAATATTTAATCACTAATTATTGAATTATAACTAAGGTCCCCCCCTTCCTACTTCCTCATCTAGAAATCAACTAGTGTGGGACACTTGGGGCAGAATTTACCCAACCCAGAAGACTAAGATCTAATCAAAGACAGTAAAGAAATTCCAGGTTTAGACAAATGGGTAGAATCCTGCTTGTTGTGTTTATTCAGACAAGTCTGAGAAAAATCTGAATTCTCTTTGTTGTCAAATGGTGAAATAGATATTAATAAATCTCTTTGATCAAGATTTGGATAATCACTCTTCCCTAGAGCCGCTCATTCCTAAAACCCCACCTCTCATTTTAATATTCATTCTCTCATTACTTGTTACCCAAGCGGAGTTTATTTTCACCCTCAGGTACACCCCCTTTTCAAAAGACTTTATAAATATTAAAAAGTAAATAGATTGAGTCTCTTTGCTTACTACGGGGACAATGAGCCTCTTTTGTTGACTGCTTTCTAGATGGAGTCAATAAAATTGATTTTAATTGACCCAGAAACTCAGTCTTTTAGAAATTTTCAGTCATCACAAATTAGCACGCTTATCAAACCTAAGTGAGACAGCATTTCGTGAACTTTGCAAACTGTTAATGCACTCCTTTGATGCTAGCTATTGTGGGTATTTCCCATTATATTTTTCTGTGGACATCATAGCAGGGAATGCTCCTCGAGTTTAATCCTATGCCTTTATTATCTTCATATTCCCAAAACTTAGCACACGGTTTCACTCGATGTAATAAAGTAATTAATAAATGCTGGGGGAACAAATAAATAGATGAATAAAAACCTTTTTTCCTATCAGGGATATAGACAAACAGTCTGAGATTCCCATGACCTTATCTTATTTCTGCCTCATTGGAAGGGAATATAAAGAGAATTATTAGCATTAGAATGGTGCTAAAGGAAAGCTTCCTGAAACAGGATTATCAAACATCCAAACTACAGAGATATAGATACTTCTAACTGACTGAGTTCTTCCCCATTTCTCTATAAAGAAAACCCCTGCTCAAGTGGTACCTAGGTCTCAGTTTCCTCATCTGTAAAATAATGATAGATCTCTAAACTCTAACTCTTAAAGTCTCTTATTGGAAGACTACCTGGAAAGGGCCATTCAGTTCAGAGCCCTCCCCACTGAGTCCAAAATTGTCATCCTTCAAACTCATCCATTGGGTGTACAGAAGACCTTGTTAAAATATGCTAAGAGGGGCAGTTAGGTGGCATAGTGGATAGAGCACCAGCCCTGGAGTTAGGAGTACCTGAGTTCAAATCTGGCCTCAGACACTTAATAATTCCCTAGCTGTGTGGCCTTGGGCAAGCCACTTAACCCCATTGCCTTGCAAAAAGCTAAAAAAAAATAAGAATAAAAAACTAAAAGTAAAATTATGCTAAGTAAGCATACAGCAAGGCTTTAGAATATTTTTTAAATTCAATTGAAATTCAAAAATCCAGCCAGGGAGAAGTTATGGTATTGACCCAGTCATATCCATTAGTATGATTGAATGGAATAGACCTAGCAAACAGCAGGGTCCTAAGCACATAGAGGTTAAGTGTTGAGGGGATGGTAAGAAACCAGGAACCATAAAGTAGTTTATACATTTGAGGAGGGGGGAAGAAGGAGAAGAAGTGCAGGCCTTCAACTGACAAACAATAAGGATTAGTTATCTGGAAACTATATACATATATACATATATATATATATTTGTGCATTGACCATGGGACTTACCCTTGATAAGAATGTTCCTAGGGAAATTCTAGGCATCTTAGAAAAGGCTTTCTATTTAACTTTTGTCACTCTGGTGACAAGTAATTATAACTGTCCTCAGTGAAAATGCCTCCTGTTCGAGTCTCCCCAACAATACAGTGACACCACCATTAACTATTATTTTATTCTAGGCCTTCAACTGACAAACAATAAGGATTAGTTATCTGGAAACTATATACATATATACATATATATATATGGATGCTAATGGTTCTCTCATGTAGGATAGCTATAATTATGAGTCATTGTAGCAACAATGGATAAGCACTCTCCATCCTTCTCTCAGATCTTAATTTTAGGGGCTTGTAAGAAAAATTGCCAACTAATGTAGTTTAGTGCTATATATCTGTTCCAAATTTGGTTTTATGAAAAAAATGGGTTTAATGATATCTAAGAAAGGGAGGGAACACAAACACTTTTTTCTCAATCTTTTCAATGTCTGAAATCTTCCTGACTAGTCCACAAGAAAGCTGGGGAAAACTGAGATCTTCTGACTTTAATCCAAATGTTCTTTCTACCTGAATAAAGTAGGCAAGATATCACTTTATCAAAAGGGTAAAAAAATTAAGAAAAAAGCAAGAAGCATGTCTAAATTATTAATTCACAAGATGTCATGTAATAAATAGAGAGCTGATATTACAGTAAAGAAGATAAGGGTTACAGGTCAGCTTCTGAAATAGATCATCTGTATGATTCTAGGAAAGTCACCTATCCTTTAATGTCCCAAGGAGATCAATCAGAGTACAAATTATTTTAAGTGTCCCACTCACAAGGTATTGCCTGCCTTGCTGGAAGGAGTTTTTGCACTAGAAGTTTTCTAGATCACTTTTCTGAGACCATTTGGAACTGTTTTGATTTTTTTGTCTTTGTATCATCAGAGCCTGTAACACAGGTTTTTTAATACATGTTCACTGAATTGAAATATGAAATTTGCCTTAATTGTTGGATTAAGTGATAAAGTTTGTGCCTAGGACCAGAAGTGCTACAGAAAATCAAGGGCAGGAGAAATTGCTTGGGGGTTGGTAAGGCACTTTTATATAAATGTAGTTTTTATATATGTGGTTTGCAAAGTCCTTTAGAAATGTAATCTCACTAGACCTACAACCTCAGGAGGTGAGTGCTATTATTATTCTCATTTTACACATGAAGATAACAATACTGAGAGAGGTTAAATGATTTACCAAGAGTCACTCAACTAGAGATTAATGATAGTAATAAAAGTCTACATTTTAAAAGTACCAAATCCTTCCCAATGATCTCATTTCCTCTTCAAAACAACTTCGCAAACCAAAGGCTATTATAATCTCCATTTGTAATTGAGGAAACTGAGGCAAATAGAAGTGGAGTGATTTGTCACACAGGTCACACAGGTAGGCGATGTCTGTGGTTAGATTTGAACTCAGGTCCATCTGACTCTAGGCAACATATTCTGTGCACTCTGGTGTTCCCTAGTTGTTTCTAACTAAAAGCGTCCAACTCAAATGGGAAGAGAAAAGGTCACAAGAAGTCACAGACAGGAAGCCCAATTCAACTCAATAAGCATCCATTAAGCACCTGTGTTGGAGAAAAAACTGAAACAAATGTCATACTAGTGGCCCTTCTGGAAGCAAGGCTTTACACATTGGCTGGATCCATAATGAAGGATTTATAGGTGATGAAACAAGAATTGCATGAGGGAATCTGGGGACCTCAGCAGAGGAATATTTTCTGAACATCTTTATACATAAAATAGGAACATTTTAAAGTAATCATTCATTATAAAGCACCTGACATTTCCTAAGAGCTCTGAGATCAATTATTAGTTTTTTTTTTCTGCAAAAACTATCTTTAAGATTGTTTGGCTAACTTTGTTGTTCAGTCATTTTTCAGTTGTCTCAGACTCCTCATGACCTTTTTTAGGGTTTGAGGCCTATAGAAATGAATACCTTCTCTGAAGATGCCCAAATTTTGAAAGCCTTGATGTTTTGTTGTTTTTGAACAGTCATATCTGACTCTTTCGGAGTCCCATTTGGAGTTTTCTAGGAGTTTTCTCCAGTTAATTTTGCACATAAGGAACCTGAGAGGCAGATAGTGTTAAGAGACTTGCCCAGGGTCACACAGCTAGAAAGTACTGAGGCAAAATTTGAACTCAGGAAGATGAGTTTTTCTAATTCTAAGCCCAAGGCTCTATCCACTGCACCAGGTATCACCCAGTTTGGGAAAAACTCAAAGCTAAAAATTAAGAATTTTAGTCTTACAAAGGAAAAAAATTCACAATACCAAAAAATCAAATGTTTTGAATGGAATCTCTCTAAGAGTAAGGACTGTTTAATTTTTATCTTTATTTCTCCAGGGTCTAAACACACTGTGAAATTAGAATTAGATATTGTTAGGGTTAAGGCTAGATGATATATTGTATCTTTGTTAATAGATAGAGAACTGGGACTGACACCAGAGTGACCCAAGTTCAAATTTATTCTCTATTGTTTACTCTTTAGGTAGCCATAAGAAAGTAACTTACCTTCTAGATGCCTCAATTTCCTCATTTGTGAAATTCAGATAATAATAGGCCATACCTCCCAGGGGTGTTGTAAGGATAAAATGAGTTATTATTTGAGAAACACTTTGCAAATCTGAAAGAAATATAGAAATTCCAGTTCTTATTAAGTGTTTATTGATGCCTTCCAAATTCTAACTTCATTGTTTAAACAAATACTAATTAACATGCTAAAACAGTTCTTCCTGTTGGGTACTAACAGAGAAATACATATATTGCCTTATTTTATGCTTAATAAAATGTGTGTTGATTCAATGCTTCCAAATCTATGGTTCTTGGAACCTATGATTATCTTATCTTATGTTATGGCTATACAGATATGTGGTTATTTAAGGAAAAGCAAGGATGCTTGGGGCTAAGTTATTGGGGCAATGACAAAATTAGCCTTCTCTTTACCTTTGGATATACTCTGGCTTTAAGAAGATACTGGATTTGAGAATTTATTAAAAAAGAATGTATCTGTCAAGAAAGAGAGAATTCTGATTGTATTCACACTTTGGTCATTGGTATTCTATGAATGGAGTGATTCTTTCATCAGTATCTCTTATAATATTTGCTAACTTCTGTTGGGAGCATCCACAAATCTTGCACATAGTCAGTCTCAAAGTTTGAGTCAGGTTTATTATTTAATATCTCAAAGGGTTTTCCTTCTAGCTTACTGATCAGTTTGCTAATGGCATACAATCCTTAATCAGAAGTCATTAGAAAACCATATTCCCCATTTCCAGTCTGCATTGCTTTACTCTTCAAGTGGCTCTGTTAAATCACTTACACACCATTTCCTAAGTCTTAGAAAAATGCTTATTAATACTCAAGGGCACTTGAATTATTCCAGTCCTTTCTTTTTCACATAGGATATTTTGAATTAATTTGGGCATAACTTTTTTTTAATTCCCCTAATGATTCTACCTAATTAATCTGGGGAAAGGATGCTCCCAGAGATACAATTGCAAATTTAGGGGAAAGGCTATCTCATAATAATATTTAGAATTTTAGGTCAGGTATTTTTTCTGAGAAAATTAGTAGTAATTAACTCGATTTAATTATAAAATACATAGTATATAAAAGACATTGTCCAAATTATTGAGTCCATAATGACAAAACCAAAAGAGTCTCTGCCCTCAGGGAACTTACATTCTACTGACTTGGGAAGTGGGGAAGATGAGATAAGTACTAAAATAAATAAATACACAGTTTATTCAAAGTAACACAATGCATTTACAAAAAGAAAACACTAACCAGGAAGATTAGAAAAGGCCTTAGGCCAAAAGTTATACCTGAGTTGTGTTTTGAAGGAGAATTCACATTCTTGACATGGGAAATGCACAAAAGTATGGAGTGGGTGATAGGATATTGCTTACTGAGGCAGCTAGCAGACCAATTGGACCAACTGGACAATAAAAATATGTTGGAAAATGGAGGAAAATGAAATAAGACTAGTTGGGAGCCATCTTGGGAAAGACTTTAAGTTCAGGTAAAGGATTTGTCATTTTGTTTGTTCAATAGGAATTGAACTAATAAAGTGTGTTTATTTTAATTGAACCAAATAATTTAACTTAATGGGGAGGAAGGGAGAAGACAAATAGAATTGGCTCAAGGATTTCTTCCCAATTATCCATCAGAAGTCTGAAAATAATTGATACCAATGTTGTTGAAGCAGCTCCATAGCTCTAATCATTTCCCAAACCAAGGAGCCAAAGATAGTTTGGTGATAATATTTTCTTCATGCAGTTTGGACATTGGAATGGGTTATCAATGGAGATATTGGGATTTCACACTTGGACAAGCCTTAAAATCATTTTGGTGGAATGTGTTTTTCTGACAAAGAGAGAGAAATGTAGAAGATAATCTCTCAGGAGCTTTTAGGGAAGAGCCTGGTATAGTGGGAAAGAGCCTTTAACCTGAGAGTCAGAAGACCTAGGCTTAAGGTTCTTAATGTCTACATACAAGCTGACCATCTTTTTCCTTGTATTTATATTCCTAGCACTTAGCACAGTGGTTGGAACAATTATAAGTACGTAATAAATGGTCTATTTATCTATCCACCACTATTTATCATCTAGCAGTGACTAAGATGAGTAAGGTCATTCAGCTGCTCTAAGCTTCAATTCTTCATCTGTGAAATGGGAATGTGCATTGTAGAGTTCTCATGGAAGAGGAATTCCTAGGAATGGCGAGCTCTTCTACACTCCTGTGGATTGCATTAAGTGAATGCAACTGAATCAAGCTTCAAAACATTGCAGATGCTCCTAAATGAAATTTATAATAACTTAAAAAAAGTTTTGACCATCCATCCACGTAAGAAAAATCAAGTGAATATGAATGTTTTGGTTCAAATTATGTCATGCTGGCTAATTCATAGAAATGGTAAAGACAGAAATAAATGAATATAAGCAGGCAAATGAAAAATAGATAAGAAATAGGATACATGAATAGAAAGGGAAAGAGATAAAGACAAAATAGAGATAGCTAAAAGATAATTATGATATAGATAGATAAGACATACTTCTGCATATATATATGTATATATATATACATATATATATATATGTATATATATAATATTGTTTCTCCTTCATTACTGAAGAAGACCTAGACATCAGGGAGGTGATGTCATGAAAAGCACATGAATTGGATTTGAGTGAGGGGGATATTGTGCTTAAGTCACCAGCCTCACTTTCTCCTCCAGAGGCATCTAAGTCCAGAGACCAGATATGAATCAGGATGACTGGAGCCACCCCTAAATGTGAGGCAATCAGGGTTAAGTGACTTGCCCAAGGTCACGTGTCTAGTAAGTGGCAAGTATCTGAGGCTGGATTCAAACTCCTGTTCTCCTGAATACAAGGCCAGTGCTCTATCCTCTATACCACCCAGCTGCCCATATAGATAGATAGACACATACATACATACATACATATATACATACATACAGATATAGATTAGATAGAGATAGAGATAGAGATAGATAGAGATAGAGATAGAGATAGAGATAGAGATAGATAGAGAGATAGAGAGGTAGAAGTAGAGATAGAGATAGAGATAGAGATGATAGAGATAGAGATGATAGATAGAGATAGAGATAGAGATAGAGATATATAATTTGCTTATATGTCTACTTGTAGATACACATAGAAGTGAGTGGGTTGGCACTGGCAAACTGAACAAGACATAACCCACTTTCCATTGCAAGCTTAACCATAAAACAAATACCTACTTTCATCATGAGTTGGTTGAAACACAAAGTCACATAAAACATGCCATCAGAGAAGTGCTGCTATTGTTCAGTTGTGTCTAACTCTATGTGAACCCATTTAGAGTTTTCTTGGTAAAGATACTGGAGTGGCTTGTCATTTCCTTCTCCAGTTCATTTTACAGATGAGGAAACTGAAGTGAACAGGGTTAAATGACTTTCTCAAGGTCCCACAGCTAATATACGTCCAAATCTAGATTTGAATACAGGTCTTCCTGACTCTGGGCCTGTTAATGTATTTAGCGCTCCACCTAGCTATCTCAGAAAAGTGTATGATCGGTAAGGATGTACTGAAAGCAAGGGATAAACATCAGGTAGTTTGCATGTTCCATGGGTCTCCATTCAATGTCAAGACATCTGAAAGAAGGTTTTCATTAGTTATGCATCACCTAGGGGAAAAGCACTAGGAGGAGAAGGACAAGAAACACACAGGATGGGAAAGTCTATATGGAATGTAGACTTACATTAACAGAAACACACAGATTGAGGAGCACCTGGTCTTCTCAAAGTGAAATGGGGTTAGTGAGACTCATTCTCTTTATGCTCCAGACTAGTAGTGGGGGAAGTGATGAATAAACTTTAAAGAGGCATATAAATATGTAGAAACAAAGGACTATAGATTCAAAGTTAGAAAGACTTTAGAGAATATCCAATCCAATACTCTCATTTTACAGATGAACAAACTAAGGTACAAAGAGGAGAAAAGCTATACATAAATTGCTCTGAGTCTGGGATTCAAACCTGGGTTCTCTGGCTCCAAATGGAACATTTTACCCTTATTTTAATAATATTCCAACCCTAGAATGTCCTTTGAATTCAGAGGAAGTCAGGGAACTGGGAATTATTCATGACTATATAATAAATAAAATAATTTTTTTTTTAAAAAAAGGAAGAATCTGGTTTTCTTCCCATCACAGACAGACTTCTTCCTGTTTTTGCTTTAGTTCTCGGAAACTTGCCCAAGGCCATACAGCTAGGTAATTATTAAGTGTCTGAGGTCAAATTTGAACTCGGGACCTCTTGACTCCAGGGTTGATGCTCTATTCACTGTGCCACTGCCTGGAAGTACATTTTCAAAATCTAAAACAAAATATTAAGAGAGGCCTAAAGGAAGAAATTATTGCTGATAAATGAAGGCTTCAAAGAAGTTATGAAATGATGATGATGATTAATATGATGATGATGATGAAATCAACTCGTTAATTTATAAGACCATTGACAAACTAAAGAATATAGAACATGGTAAGAAACTAATGTTTTTCCCCTCCAAATTACTTTCTGACCTCTGTTAATACGCATAGGTTTTTACTGTATGTAACAGTTATCAGTTTGATAACCCCCTAACCTCAGTTTTTAAAGATATTTAATTATATTAGAAGGAAAACCCACTAATGTCATTTGATGATATTGTCATCCATATCATTGAAGTACAAAATTTCTGATGCTTTCTTATAATAGAATCTATATATAATCACAATAAAAATCATTAGAGAAATGCAAATTAAAATAACTATGAGGTACCCCCTCACACCTATCAGATTAGCTAAAATGACAAAAAATGAAAATGATCGATATTGGAGAGGTTGTGGGAGGACTGGGACATTAATGCATTGCTGGTGGAGTTGTGAACCAATCCAACCATTCTGGAGAGCATATGTAACTATGCCCAAAGAACAATAAAATTGATCATACCTTTTGACTTAGCAATACCAATACCAGGTCTATATCCAAAAGAAATCATACAAAATGGGAAAAGTTCCACATGTTCCAAAATATTGTTAGCAGCTCTTTTTATCATGGCAAAGAATTGAAAATTGAAGGGATGCCCATCAACTGGTGAATGATTGAACAAGATAAGGTACATGAATACAATGGAATATTATTGCTCTATAAGAAACCATGAATAGTCTGACTCTAGAGAAACATAGAAATAATTACACAAACTGATGTTTAGCAAAGGGAGCAGAATCAAAAAGAACATTGTATATACCTTAAAAACAAAGGAGATGAGTCTTCCTGACTCCAGGCCTGGTACTCTATCCATTGTGCCACTTAGTTGTCCAAAAATATAACTAGGAAATATTTAACAAAGTAAATAAAAATACAATAAGCATAAGTAATAATGTATTTTAAAATGTAGTCATCACGAAACCCTTAGGGTTTCTTATGTATAAATTAGTACCTAGTGAATTTGCCATTAAAGCTTATAACATCCAGCCCAATACTAGGTACAAGTGGCAGATCCAAAAAGAAAAAATAAAGATTGGTTGTCAAGACAAGTCTGACCATAACCAATCAGTAAAACTCAGTCAAAAGAAGGCTCACACCCTACCAAATAATCCCATATCATGATCTAATCCTGTGGCAGTACCAATTTGTGTCCAGAAAGTGATATCTGTGAACTCTAGTGAGAACAGTGCTATCCAAGAAAGGAAGAAAACATTTCAATCACACACACACACACACACACACACACACACACACACACACACAAACGATACGATCATAGAATAAAACCTTCCTAAAATTACTGATGAAGGAGTCTCAAAATTTTCATCACTCTTTCCTAATTCTCCTTTCATGGATCTATTCATGCTTCCTATTCATTGATTATCACACACACACACACACACACACACACACACACACAAAACAGCAGAAGTCAAAAGAAAATTGTGACTTTATCTGTCATTTTGGATAAACTGCTCGAAATTTCAGACTCAATAGGCTGCCAATGGAATTTAGAATGAAATCAATTCAATTTAGCAAACATATACTCTGTGATCTACACTACATTAGGAATGAGAAAACAAAATCCCCTACCCTCAAAAGAAGGAGCAATATGTACAAAGATAAGCAAATGTAAACCAAACACATAATTTGGAGTTGATCAGAGTGCTAGTGAGAGAGTAAGAGGCTATCAGGAAAAGTTTAGATGAGGAAAGTGATGATAATTCTCAGAATAATTTAGATGATATTTGGACCAAGGCAGAAAACACAATTATTTTCACTTGACAAGCATTTATCAAAAGTCATCCACGCTGGCATTGTTGGAGGTACTGGAAATGCAAAGGAAAAAGTGGAACAGTCCCTTCTCTCAAGAAACTTCCCTTCCATTGGGGAGTAAAACAGATACATAAATAGGTTGACGCAAAATATGTACAAAGCGATGAATGGGGAGACAGAGCTTAATATACAAAATGATATTTGAGCTAAGCATTGAAAAAACTAAGAACTGAATTGTCTGAGTTATTTAAGAAAGAGGTATTGGGAGTTCTAGAATAGTTTCCATTCTATTTATAATCACTATTTCATTTCTGATGATTTAGCCATATTTGAAAAACAAAGGACCACTATTTCATTACCCATCTCCAAATTTCATTAAATATTCATAGACTAAAAGCCTTCTGTTCCCTATCAACTAGAAAGCAGTATCTAAAATAAAAGATTGTGCATTGACCATGGGACTTACCCTTGATAAGAATGTTCCTAGGGAAATTCTAGGCATCTTAGAAAAGGCTTTCTATTTAACTTTTGTCACTCTGGTGACAAGTAATTATAACTGTCCTCAGTGAAAATGCCTCCTGTTCGAGTCTCCCCAACAATACAGTGACACCACCATTAACTATTATTTTATTCTAGAGCTTCTGTGTAGAATGACATAAGAATGTGGATTCTGCCACAAAAATGATCCAAGTTCAAGATATAATAGGGAAAAACATATTAGAACTGAGGTAGAGACATGAAGACTGATCAGGCAGGAAACCAGAGCAAATGACCTGCCCATGTCTCCATAGCCCAATGAAGAAGGTAATAGAGGCAATTATTTGGATAATTCAGGACAAAAATAATTCTAGATCAACAATATTGTTGGATGCTAATGGTTCTCTCATGTAGGATAGCTATAATTATGAGTCATTGTAGCAACAATGGATAAGCACTCTCCATCCTTCTCTCAGATCTTAATTTTAGGGGCTTGTAAGAAAAATTGCCAACTAATGTAGTTTAGTGCTATATATCTGTTCCAAATTTGGTTTTATGAAAAAAAATGGGTTTAATGATATCTAAGAAAGGGAGGGAACACAAACACTTTTCTCTCAATCTTTTCAATGTCTGAAATCTTCCTGACTAGTCCACAAGAAAGCTGGGGGAAAACTGAGATCTTCTGACTTTTAATCCAAATGTTCTTTCTACCTGAATAAAGTAGGCAAGATATCACTTTATCAAAAGGGTAAAAAAATTAAGAAAAAAGCAAGAAGCATGTCTAAATTATTAATTCACAAGATGTCATGTAATAAATAGAGAGCTGATATTACAGTAAAGAAGATGAGGGTTACAGGTCAGCTTCTGAAATAGATCATCTGTATGATTCTAGGAAAGTCACCTATCCTTTAATGTCCCAAGGAGATCAATCAGAGTACAAATTATTTTAAGTGTCCAACTCACAAGGTATTGCCTGCCTTGCTGGAAGGAGTTTTTGCACTAGAAGTTTTCTAGATCACTTTTCTGAGACCATTTGGAACTGTTTTGATTTTTTTGTCTTTGTATCATCAGAGCCTGTAACACGGGTTTTTTAATACATGTTCACTGAATTGAAATATGAAATTTGCCTTAATTGTTGGATTAAGTGATAAAGTTTGTGCCTAGGACCAGAAGTGCTACAGAAAATCAAGGGCAGGAGAAATTGCTTGGGGGTTGGTAAGGCACTTTTATATAAATGTAGTTTTTATATATGTGGTTTGCAAAGTCCTTTAGAAATGTAATCTCACTAGACCTACAACCTCAGGAGGTGAGTGCTATTATTATTCTCATTTTACACATGAAGATAACAATACTGAGAGAGGTTAAATGATTTACCAAGAGTCACTCAACTAGAGATTAATGATAGTAATAAAAGTCTACATTTTAAAAGTACCAAATCCTTCCCAATGATCTCATTTCCTCTTCAAAACAACTTCGCAAACCAAAGGCTATTATAATCTCCATTTGTAATTGAGGAAACTGAGGCAAATAGAAGTGGAGTGATTTGTCACACAGGTCACACAGGTAGGCGATGTCTGTGGTTAGATTTGAACTCAGGTCCATCTGACTCTAGGCAACATATTCTGTGCACTCTGGTGTTCCCTAGTTGTTTCTAACTAAAAGCGTCCAACTCAAATGGGAAGAGAAAAGGTCACAAGAAGTCACAGACAGGAAGCCCAATTCAACTCAATAAGCATCCATTAAGCACCTGTGTTGGAGAAAAAACTGAAACAAATGTCATACTAGTGGCCCTTCTGGAAGCAAGGCTTTACACATTGGCTGGATCCATAATGAAGGATTTATAGGTGATGAAACAAGAATTGCATGAGGGAATCTGGGGACCTCAGCAGAGGAATATTTCTGAACATCTTTATACATAAAATAGGAACATTTTAAAGTAATCATTCATTATAAAGCACCTGACATTTCCTAAGAGCTCTGAGATCAATTATTAGTTTTTTTTTCTGCAAAAACTATCTTTAAGATTGTTTGGCTAACTTTGTTGTTCAGTCATTTTTCAGTTGTCTCAGACTCCTCATGACCTTTTTTAGGGTTTGAGGCCTATAGAAATGAATACCTTCTCTGAAGATGCCCAAATTTTGAAAGCCTTGATGTTTTGTTGTTTTTGAACAGTCATATCTGACTCTTTCGGAGTCCCATTTGGAGTTTTCTAGGAGTTTTCTCCAGTTAATTTTGCACATAAGGAACCTGAGAGGCAGATAGTGTTAAGAGACTTGCCCAGGGTCACACAGCTAGAAAGTACTGAGGCAAAATTTGAACTCAGGAAGATGAGTTTTTCTAATTCTAAGCCCAAGGCTCTATCCACTGCACCAGGTATCACCCAGTTTGGGGAAAACTCAAAGCTAAAAATTAAGAATTTTAGTCTTACAAAGGAAAAAAATTCACAATACCAAAAAATCAAATGTTTTGAATGGAATCTCTCTAAGAGTAAGGACTGTTTAATTTTTATCTTTATTTCTCCAGGGTCTAAACACACTGTGAAATTAGAATTAGATATTGTTAGGGTTAAGGCTAGATGATATATTGTATCTTTGTTAATAGATAGAGAACTGGGACTGACACCAGAGTGACCCAAGTTCAAATTTATTCTCTATTGTTTACTCTTTAGGTAGCCATAAGAAAGTAACTTACCTTCTAGATGCCTCAATTTCCTCATTTGTGAAATTCAGATAATAATAGGCCATACCTCCCAGGGGTGTTGTAAGGATAAAATGAGTTATTATTTGAGAAACACTTTGCAAATCTGAAAGAAATATAGAAATTCCAGTTCTTATTAAGTGTTTATTGATGCCTTCCAAATTCTAACTTCATTGTTTAAACAAATACTAATTAACATGCTAAAACAGTTCTTCCTGTTGGGTACTAACAGAGAAATACATATATTGCCTTATTTTATGCTTAATAAATGTGTGTTGATTCAATGCTTCCAAATCTATGGTTCTTGGAACCTATGATTATCTTATCTTATGTTATGGCTATACAGATATGTGGTTATTTAAGGAAAAGCAAGGATGCTTGGGGCTAAGTTATTGGGGCAATGACAAAATTAGCCTTCTCTTTACCTTTGGATATACTCTGGCTTTAAGAAGATACTGGATTTGAGAATTTATTAAAAAAGAATGTATCTGTCAAGAAAGAGAGAATTCTGATTGTATTCACACTTTGGTCATTGGTATTCTATGAATGGAGTGATTCTTTCATCAGTATCTCTTATAATATTTGCTAACTTCTGTTGGGAGCATCCACAAATCTTGCACATAGTCAGTCTCAAAGTTTGAGTCAGGTTTATTATTTAATATCTCAAAGGGTTTTCCTTCTAGCTTACTGATCAGTTTGCTAATGGCATACAATCCTTAATCAGAAGTCATTAGAAAACCATATTCCCCATTTCCAGTCTGCATTGCTTTACTCTTCAAGTGGCTCTGTTAAATCACTTACACACCATTTCCTAAGTCTTAGAAAAATGCTTATTAATACTCAAGGGCACTTGAATTATTCCAGTCCTTTCTTTTTCACATAGGATATTTTGAATTAATTTGGGCATAACTTTTTTTTAATTCCCCTAATGATTCTACCTAATTAATCTGGGGAAAGGATGCTCCCAGAGATACAATTGCAAATTTAGGGGAAAGGCTATCTCATAATAATATTTAGAATTTTAGGTCAGGTATTTTTTCTGAGAAAATTAGTAGTAATTAACTCGATTTAATTATAAAATACATAGTATATAAAAGACATTGTCCAAATTATTGAGTCCATAATGACAAAACCAAATGAGTCTCTGCCCTCAGGGAACTTACATTCTACTGACTTGGGAAGTGGGGAAGATGAGATAAGTACTAAAATAAATAAATACACAGTTTATTCAAAGTAACACAATGCATTTACAAAAAGAAAACACTAACCAGGAAGATTAGAAAAGGCCTTAGGCCAAAAGTTATACCTGAGTTGTGTTTTGAAGGAGAATTCACATTCTTGACATGGGAAATGCACAAAAGTATGGAGTGGGTGATAGGATATTGCTTACTGAGGCAGCTAGCAGACCAATTGGACCAACTGGACAACAAAAATATGTTGGAAAATGGAGGAAAATGAAATAAGACTAGTTGGGAGCCATCTTGGGAAAGACTTTAAGTTCAGGTAAAGGATTTGTCATTTTGTTTGTTCAATAGGAATTGAACTAATAAAGTGTGTTTATTTTAATTGAACCAAATAATTTAACTTAATGGGGAGGAAGGGAGAAGACAAATAGAATTGGCTCAAGGATTTCTTCCCAATTATCCATCAGAAGTCTGAAAATAATTGATACCAATGTTGTTGAAGCAGCTCCATAGCTCTAATCATTTCCCAAACCAAGGAGCCAAAGATAGTTTGGTGATAATATTTTCTTCATGCAGTTTGGACATTGGAATGGGTTATCAATGGAGATATTGGGATTTCACACTTGGACAAGCCTTAAAATCATTTTGGTGGAATGTGTTTTTCTGACAAAGAGAGAGAAATGTAGAAGATAATCTCTCAGGAGCTTTTAGGGAAGAGCCTGGTATAGTGGGAAAGAGCCTTTAACCTGAGAGTCAGAAGACCTAGGCTTAAGGTTCTTAATGTCTACATACAAGCTGACCATCTTTTTCCTTGTATTTATATTCCTAGCACTTAGCACAGTGGTTGGAACAATTATAAGTACGTAATAAATGGTCTATTTATCTATCCACCACTATTTATCATCTAGCAGTGACTAAGATGAGTAAGGTCATTCAGCTGCTCTAAGCTTCAATTCTTCATCTGTGAAATGGGAATGTGCATTGTAGAGTTCTCATGGAAGAGGAATTCCTAGGAATGGCGAGCTCTTCTACACTCCTGTGGATTGCATTAAGTGAATGCAACTGAATCAAGCTTCAAAACATTGCAGATGCTCCTAAATGAAATTTATAATAACTTAAAAAAAGTTTTGACCATCCATCCACGTAAGAAAAATCAAGTGAATATGAATGTTTTGGTTCAAATTATGTCATGCTGGCTAATTCATAGAAATGGTAAAGACAGAAATAAATGAATATAAGCAGGCAAATGAAAAATAGATAAGAAATAGGATACATGAATAGAAAGGGAAAGAGATAAAGACAAAATAGAGATAGCTAAAAGATAATTATGATATAGATAGATAAGACATACTTCTGCATATATATATATGTATATATATATACATATATATATATATATATATATATATATATATATATATATATAATATTGTTTCTCCTTCATTACTGAAGAAGACCTAGACATCAGGGAGGTGATGTCATGAAAAGCACATGAATTGGATTTGAGTGAGGGGGATATTGTGCTTAAGTCACCAGCCTCACTTTCTCCTCCAGAGGCATCTAAGTCCAGAGACCAGATATGAATCAGGATGACTGGAGCCACCCCTAAATGTGAGGCAATCAGGGTTAAGTGACTTGCCCAAGGTCACGTGTCTAGTAAGTGGCAAGTATCTGAGGCTGGATTCAAACTCCTGTTCTCCTGAATACAAGGCCAGTGCTCTATCCTCTATACCACCCAGCTGCCCATATAGATAGATAGACACATACATACATACATACATACATACATACATACATACAGATATAGATTAGATAGAGATAGAGATAGAGATAGATAGAGATAGAGATAGAGATAGAGATAGATAGAGAGATAGAGATAGAGGTAGAAGTAGAGATAGAGATAGAGATAGAGATGATAGAGATAGAGATGATAGATAGAGATAGAGATAGAGATAGAGATAGAGATAGAGATATATAATTTGCTTATATGTCTACTTGTAGATACACATAGAAGTGAGTGGGTTGGCACTGGCAAACTGAACAAGACATAACCCACTTTCCATTGCAAGCTTAACCATAAAACAAATACCTACTTTCATCATGAGTTGGTTGAAACACAAAGTCACATAAAACATGCCATCAGAGAAGTGCTGCTATTGTTCAGTTGTGTCTAACTCTATGTGAACCCATTTAGAGTTTTCTTGGTAAAGATACTGGAGTGGCTTGTCATTTCCTTCTCCAGTTCATTTTACAGATGAGGAAACTGAAGTGAACAGGGTTAAATGACTTTCTCAAGGTCCCACAGCTAATATACGTCCAAATCTAGATTTGAATACAGGTCTTCCTGACTCTGGGCCTGTTAATCTATTTAGCGCTCCACCTAGCTATCTCAGAAAAGTGTATGATCGGTAAGGATGTACTGAAAGCAAGGGATAAACATCAGGTAGTTTGCATGTTCCATGGGTCTCCATTCAATGTCAAGACATCTGAAAGAAGGTTTTCATTAGTTATGCATCACCTAGTGGAAAAGCACTAGGAGGAGAAGGACAAGAAACACACAGGATGGGAAAGTCTATATGGAATGTAGACTTACATTAACAGAAACACACAGATTGAGGAGCACCTGGTCTTCTCAAAGTGAAATGGGGTTAGTGAGACTCATTCTCTTTATGCTCCAGACTAGTAGTGGGGGAAGTGATGAATAAACTTTAAAGAGGCGTATAAATATGTAGAAACAAAGGACTATAGATTCAAAGTTAGAAAGACTTTAGAGAATATCCAGTCCAATACTCTCATTTTACAGATGAACAAACTAAGGTACAAAGAGGAGAAAAGCTATACATAAATTGCTCTGAGTCTGGGATTCAAACCTGGGTTCTCTGGCTCCAAATGGAACATTTTACCCTTATTTTAATAATATTCCAACCCTAGAATGTCCTTTGAATTCAGAGGAAGTCAGGGAACTGGGAATTATTCATGACTATATAATAAATAAAATAATTTTTTTTTTAAAAAAAGGAAGAATCTGGTTTTCTTCCCATCACAGACAGACTTCTTCCTGTTTTTGCTTTAGTTCTCGGAACAGGAACGGTCTGCAATGGCACAGGTCACTCATGCAAAATTAGTGGTTTCATCCACAGATCCCCCAAAGGAAACCTGATTAATTGATGTGCCCTGGTTAGCTACCAAGGGAGTTCATATTACATCTTAGGGTCTCAAACACACGTAATACAGCCAATTGAGAGAAGGCTCCCAGCAGAGTAATCAATACACATTTGTCTGAAGCCTGTGACTGAGTGAACCAAATCATTGGGCTTGGCCTCTGAGGAGCCATTACTCAATCACTTTCTTCCAAAGGCTGACTTGCCCTCCAGTTCTCCAAACTGAGATGGCAAATCAAGTGTTGACTCCAAATAAAAGGTTCTGGAGGCAAATTTCCCTCAGACCTATGGAGTTAGACTGCAATTAAAGAGTTCTGTGTCAAGAAGACACTTGGGAAGTCCCAATCATCTAAATGACTCTATTCCCTAGCAACCTTAGGATTCCCAGGGAAGCTCCATCTCACCTAAAAGCTTTTAGTTAGTATTCACTATGACATTGTTCATGCTGTGGCAGCAGTAGGCACCAAGATGGGACTACTTCAGTGAATCCTCCAACTTAACTGGCTAACAATTTTAATCAGAATGCAAATGAGGAGATGGTGTAGTGCCAATAAGAAAGTGTTGGATTTAAAGTCAAAGGACCTGAGTACCAACCCTGAGTTACTTTGGAAAGCCACATACTTTCTCTGAACTCTATTGCCTCATCTGTAAAATGGGAAAAATAATATAGTATTTACTTTGAGATAAATATTATTTCTCTATAATATTTAATCACTAATTATTGAATTATAACTAAGGTCCCCCCCTTCCTACTTCCTCATCTAGAAATCAACTAGTGTGGGACACTTGGGGCAGAATTTACCCAACCCAGAAGACTAAGATCTAATCAAAGACAGTAAAGAAATTCCAGGTTTAGACAAATGGGTAGAATCCTGCTTGTTGTGTTTATTCAGACAAGTCTGAGAAAAATCTGAATTCTCTTTGTTGTCAAATGGTGAAATAGATATTAATAAATCTCTTTGATCAAGATTTGGATAATCACTCTTCCCTAGAGCCGCTCATTCCTAAAACCCCACCTCTCATTTTAATATTCATTCTCTCATTACTTGTTACCCAAGCGGAGTTTATTTTCACCCTCAGGTACACCCCCTTTTCAAAAGACTTTATAAATATTCAAAAGTAAATAGATTGAGTCTCTTTGCTTACTACGGGGACAATGAGCCTCTTTTGTTGACTGCTTTCTAGATGGAGTCAATAAAATTGATTTTAATTGACCCAGAAACTCAGTCTTTTAGAAATTTTCAGTCATCACAACTTAGCACGCTTATCAAACCTAAGTGAGACAGCATTTCGTGAACTTTGCAAACCGTTAATGCACTCCTTTGATGCTAGCTATTGTGGGTATTTTCCATTATATTTTTCTGTGGACATCATAGCAGGGAATGCTCCTCGAGTTTAATCCTATGCCTTTATTATCTTCATATTCCCAAAACTTAGCACACGGTTTCACTCGATGTAATAAAGTAATTAATAAATGCTGGGGGAACAAATAAATAGATGAATAAAAACCTTTTTTCCTATCAGGGATATAGACAAACAGTCTGAGATTCCCATGACCTCATCTTATTTCTGCCTCATTGGAAGGGAATATAAAGAGAATTATTAGCATTAGAATGGTGCTAAAGGAAAGCTTCCTGAAACAGGATTATCAAACATCCAAACTACAGAGATATAGATACTTCTAACTGAATGAGTTCTTCCCCATTTCTCTATAAAGAAAACCCCTGCTCAAGTGGTACCTAGGTCTCAGTTTCCTCATCTGTAAAATAATGATAGATCTCTAAACTCTAACTCTTAAAGTCTCTTATTGGAAGACTACCTGGAAAGGGCCATTCAGTTCAGAGCCCTCCCCACTGAGTCCAAAATTGTCATCCTTCAAACTCATCCATTGGGTGTACAGAAGACCTTGTTAAAATATGCTAAGAGGGGCAGTTAGGTGGCATAGTGGATAGAGCACCAGCCCTGGAGTCAGGAGTATCTGAGTTCAAATCTGGCCTCAGACACTTAATAATTCCCTAGCTGTGTGGCCTTGGGCAAGCCACTTAACCCCATTGCCTTGCAAAAAACTAAAAAAAATAAGAATAAAAAACTAAAAGTAAAATTATGCTAAGTAAGCATACAGCAAGACTTTAGAATATTTTTTTAAATTCAATTGAAATTCAAAAATCCAGCCAGGGAGAAGTTATGGTATTGACCCAGTCATATCCATTAGTATGATTGAATGGAATAGACCTAGCAAACAGCAGGGTCCTAAGCACATAGAGGTTAAGTGTTGAGGGGATGGTAAGAAACCAGGAACCATAAAGTAGTTTATACATTTGAGGAGGGGGGGAAAAGGAGAAGAAGTGCAGGCCTTCAACTGGCAAATAATAAGGATTAGTTATCTGGAAACTATATACACATATACATATATATATATATATATATATATATATATATATATATATATATAAAAAATCTCACTTGATCTTCATAACAGCATTGAGAGGGAATGGCTATTATTATCCACACTTTACAGATGAAGAAACTGAGATTCAGAGATGTTAAGTGAATTGTCCATGCTTACACAAATGAGTCAAAATTTGAATTCACCTCCTCTAACTTCAGTCTTCACAATTTCTACTGTATTACCTAATGGAATGGAAGGAAGGGAAGGAGGAAGGAAGGAAGGAAGGAAGGAAGGAAGGAAGGAAGGAAGGAAGGAAGGAAGGAAGGAAGGAAGGAAGGAAGGGAGGAAGGGAGGGAGGACGGAAGGGAGGGAGGAAGGAGGGAGAAAAGGAGGGAGAGAGGAAGGGAAGAAAGGAGGAAGGATAGAAGGATTTGTAAGTGCATTAAGTCCTTACTATGTATCAGGCACTATCCTAAGTGCTCTGCAAACATTTCCTTTCAACCTCACAACAACCATGGGAGGAAGATGCTATTATCCACATTTAGAAATTGAGTAAACTAAAACCAAGATCACACAGCTAAATTTCCAATGACTCGTCTTCCTAACTTCAGGCCCAGGACTCTACCATCTATGCCATCTAGCTGCTGAAATAGAAGGTTCCAAGAAGGATCAAAAAGAAGGTTCCTGCTTTGTGGTCTTGCCCAGACTTCTCCCAGCAATCACTCTCCCTCCAGATGGAAATATTTGACCAACTTGGTCCAAGGAGGACCCTCCAACACTCAATGAACAAGACCTCTGAAAGCTGGGCATCCAAGTGACCACAGTAAATGATTACAGATGGCAGACCTTGTGTTTGGAGCCAAGAGTCGTGACTGAGAGCAACGTTTAACCACAGGACTACCTCAAACCATTGCTCATGTGGATGTTGGAAAATGCTTCATTCTGTCTCCTACTGAGCAGCAAATATTGAATCCTGAGCTGCATCCTCCTGGTGCCAAAACTACTCCCTAGCTATACTAGAGGGAAAGAGTGGGGGCACGGCTAAAGGTAACCGACACGTGAACATGCCCACTCATGGCTATCCCCTCCTCAAAGGACTGATGAAAGGAGGCTCCGGCCAAAGGGCCTCTAGCCCAAAGATCTCCCCAAGCAGACTTTAATAGGATATTCAAATTCTTATCATTCTTCCCTTCCTCTGTGCTTCCCTTCTTGGTAATGGATTTGGACTAGAGTAGGTTTCAAACTGCCCTGCAGATCAGTCAAGCAACGAATATTTATAGAAAATGTCACGGTCTATGATGATGCTAGCTCACATAGGTCTAGAGCCTGCAGAGTGCTTAACATCCATCATCTCACCGAAGTCATTTGCTTCACCAGGAACACCACTTATCAGGATGAATCCCCAGTCGTGTTTCACTCATACTCATTTATTCTTGGACACATTCTCCTAACTTCTCTTCCTCCTCTCCGCATTGCCCCAAATTGGGTGCTCATGCCCCTACCACTGCTTTCTTGATTCCCATTCATGTTTTCTCTTCCCCTTGGAATGAATCTTATTATTTTGATTTGTGTATTCATCACTTAGCTGGTACATAGTAGAAGCTTAATTATGACATTATTTAGCTTTTTGTCTCTACAAAAGATGAGAAAAGTACCCAAGATGGTACTTTGATGCTTTTATAATAAATGAGGAAACCGAGGTCAGAGAGATTGTGATGATAATGCACTCTTCACTTTAAAGCATACAAGGAGCTTTTCTCACAACAGGTCTGGAAGATTTTTTTTTAAATGCAAGCACTCACTGTATCCTGTCTTGTACTGATCCATGAGATTCTGCACTGCTCACTTCACTTCCTGGGCCTCCACAGAATGAAGGAGTTGCCCAAGAGACCTCTAGATTGACCAGATTATCAGCAGAGAGAAGAGCAGGAATTCCCCATCTCCAAGTCAACAAATATTTGGTACCCAACACATCCAAGGTTTCCTCGAGGCCTGAACATTGTTCAATATCTGTACTCATATTTCTCTCTCTGAAGAGTTTCTGGGGTGGGGCAAACAATGAGAGAGAGGAAAAAGAATGAGGGAGGGAGAGAGAGAGAGAGAGAGGGACAGAGACAGAGACAGAGACAGAGACAGAGAGAGACCAACAGAGACAGACAGACAGACACACAGGGAGACAGACAGACAGAAAGACAGAGAGAGAGAGAGAGAGAGAGAGAGAGAGAGAGAGAGAGAGAGAGAGAACATGAGAGAGAGGGAAGTAGTAAGAGGTAGGAAAGAAGAGACAGAGACAGAAAGAGTTGAGGCAAACAAAGGTTAATTGACTTTAAGCAAGTCATCAGCTACTAAGTTTCTGAGGTTAGATTTGAATTTAGCTCTTCCAGACTCCCAATCTACTGTTTAGCCATTGCATCTCCAAGCTGTCCCAGTTCTAAATTCATCTGAATCCATGACTACTAGTTCGCATTGCTTTATCTTTCAAAAAAGATGACACAAATTTAGGGGCAGTTGGGTAGCACAGTGGATAGAGCCCCAGTCCTGTAGTCAGGAGAACCTGAGTTCAAATTCAGCCTCAGACACTTAATAATTGCCCAGCTGTGTGACCTTGGGCAAATCACTTAACCCCATTGCCTTAAATAAATATTTTTTTTAAAAAAAGATGACATATTTGTTAAATGCTTTATTCACATCTGAGTAAATTAAATCTGGCATACAGTCTGAATGGTGAAGGATCTCACCAAAAATATTATATAAGAATTAGTTAAAGGAATTGAACACTTAAGAAGAAAACACTGAGGTGGGGGGAGAGATCATTCTACTTTTTTAAAATATTAGAAGGGCTGTCAATATAACTTGGCCGCCTTGGCCAAGGTTGCCTCCATGAATGAAAGTTTCAAGAAGGAAGAATTCAGTTGAATGTAAGGAAAATCCTCTTTGCCACTTGAGCCAAGAGTGGGCTGCCTCAGCAGGCAGTGGGCTTTTGTGAAGTATGCCTTGGAGGATCCCTCTTGTTCAGAAATGGATTGAAGTCAATGACCTGTGAAGTGCCTTTTACCTTTGAGTTCTGTGAGTATTCGTGATTCACAACTGGAATAGCAATGTCGAAAGGAACTTGGCCTCTAGAGCTCTAAATTAAAGTCCACATCCCACCTAAAACATCATCTCATCTCTTGGCAAATACAGCAGCAGTGTAAGCTAAAAGTAAATGAAGGAATATTTTCACCCCCATGTAGCCTGAGTTGTAGCTTCTGAAAGGGTTCAGCTTTGTGGAGAATTTGACTTTCAAAAGTTTCTACATACACCCTGGATTTGAAACTGGAAGGAATCTTAAAGGTCATCCAGCCCTCCATCACTTTTTAGAGGGGAAATAAAAGACCAAGGCTCAGATATTAAATGATTTGTTCATGGTCAAATGTGGCAAGCCTCAGAGGTGAAAGGGGAAGGGGATGAGCATTGGCATAGCTTCTGTGATTTCGCAGGGACACTGCTGAGTGTTTTGCAGTTATTTTCTCATATGATCCTCAGTGCAACCCTATATTGTTATCCCCATTTTACAGATGAGGAGACTGAAGTAGGCAGAAACTCAGTGATTTCTGTGATCCCACAGTGAATTCCAGACCCAGTGTTCTCTGTACTACAACACCTTACATCAGTCCTCTGACTTCAAAACTGGAGCTCTATCTGCTGGACAATAAACGAAGATGAATCACCTACCTGAATATCAAAGATCAATATATTACTTATAAAAGGTTTTTATTTTGTAGGCTTAAATATGGAGTTTTGGATTAAATTTAATTCTTCATTGGTCAAAGGAAATCCAGAGTATTGCCTTCAATTTTAAGTACCACAGACTAAGAAAGGCATTGATGAGACGAAGAGAGCTTTCCATCTTCTATAAGGATCTGTAGGGTATCCTTTGTTATTGTTCAGTCATTTCAGACATGTCCAACTCTCCATGACCCCAACTGGAGTTTTCTTGGTGAAGATACTGGACTTGTTTTCCATTGGCTTCTCCAATTCATTTTATAGATGAGGAAGCCAAAATGATCAGTTAAGTGAATTGCTCAGTTACATTGCTGAGGCCAGATTTGAACTCAGTCTTTCTGACTCCAGGTCTGGCACTTAACCACTGTGGCACTCAGATTCCCAAATGGGACATCAGAATGTTTTATTTGGAGAAAACTTAGATGTTATGGAATCTGTCTTCAAATATTGGTAAGATTATCATGGAAAGGAGCAACCCAGGGCAATGAGTAAAAGCTGCCAATAATATAATTTAGGACCAATGAAAGCAAAAATTCCTTACTAGAAATGTCCAAAAGTAAAATGAGACATTTGATGTCCTAATGGATTCTGATCTGGCCTTAGACATGACCCTGGGCAAGTCACTTTACTCTATCTCAGTTTCCTCATCTGTAAAATGAATCAGTGAAAGAAATGACAAACTGTTCCAATATCTCTGCCAAGAAAACTTCAAATGAGGTCATGAAGAGTTAGATAATGATAAAAAAGACCAAAGAATAACAAAAATGATATGGGCTGCCTTATAAAGAACTCAATTCCCTTTCATTTCAGGTGACTACTGAGTAACTATTACCTAGGCATGTTGCATTGGATTACCTAGATTCCCACTGATGTTCCTTTCTGTTCTGAGAGTCTATGGTTTTATAAAAATTTAAGTTCCTTGAAGGTAGGAACATCATCATCATCATCATCATCATCATCATTATTATTATTATTATTCACTTAATAAATGGTGATTGATTCAGTTTTTAAAATTAATTAATATTATCTCAGAAAAAGACAGCTACACTAACCTATTCTTCAGTCAAATGTCAGAATTTTATGATGATAGGGAGGCAAGACAGAAAAATCCTCATATAGGCATTTCAGGTGGCAAACTAATTAACCTAGGAAAAATGAAACCTGGGTCTTTAGCCACTGTGCACCTGAGGTCAAGTCAGTCCAAGTTAGGGACCTGGAGCTTGCAATAAAAATGATGGAGTTTCATTTATTTTCCCTCATTATCTGTTCTAAGCAAACAAGTCATACCTTCCAGAACTCTGGTCCAGTTTCTTCTTTTTCTTTTCCTCCCCCACCCCCTATAAATGCTCAAGGAGCCTGTACATTCTGTCCTTCCCAACCAAGCTGACCTGACTGCTAAGGTTTCAACAAAGGGAAAACATGTGGTCACTGGGATGAATATTTCATTGCTCACTCCCCAGGCACTGGTAGATCAGCGTATACAAATTACATTGATGCCTTGCTGGAGGGAGCCTGCCCAGAGACTTCTAGATAGGAGGGCTTGGCAAGCCACTTGAAATTCTAGTCACCATATGATGTGATTTGAAGACAGCTGGAAGCTTCAAAAGGCATTTGAGGGGCCAAGGAAAAAATAATAACCCATTTCAGGGTCCTTTTTTCTTTCTTTGAAAGAAAATTTGCATGGGAAATACAAGAGGGGGATCCATCTCCTTTGCATGCCTTTCAATCTATATTTTGATCTGAAAACATGACTCCAGTTTTTTTTTAATCTCTCCAGTGCCTTGTCAATCACTTAACCAAAGGATGGTCCATTAACTCATCAATTTCCAAGACTTTCTGCATCACAAAATGAAGAAATGGTTTGTAAAGGGTAGGGGAGAGAGGGGAAGGACATCTCCGTCTGTGGGAATATGGGGGGAAAATTCTCCTTTTTTGGATGGGACTTCCATATGACAGGCAAACCTTGATGTTGAAATGACCCCTCCTTTTTACTGAACACCCCTCCCTTTTCAAGAATATTTCATCATGGAATCTTCCATGCTGGAAACATTCAGACCACATGATTGACCACTGAGGGTAGGGGAGAAAGAGGGGAATCCTCTGGCTACAGCAGAGAGAGAAAACCAACTGAAAATATCTGACTAAGACTCCTCCCCCCCCCCCCCCAAGAATAGTCTCTAGACCTAGTCAGCTTTGGAAAGATGGGACTGGCTTAGCTTTCCTATCCTGATCCTATATTATCTGTTGCTCTGACCTGCCAAATTAATCAACATAAAGAGCTAGTTTGAGCTACTCAATCAACGAAGAATTATTTTCTATTATGTGGTGAGCCCTGGACTAGGGGTTTTGGACAGAGAGATAAAATGAACTAGCCGCTGTGCTGCAGGAGCTCCCAGCCGATGGGTAATAAGTGGGTAGAATGAGGCAAGGTATAAATACATGCAACAATCAGTATAGGTAGCTTATGAATATAGCATAGTTCATAGGCTTATTTAATTGGTAGGCAGATTAATTAAGAGATTAAGTTATTTTTCCAAGGACATAGTCAATATGCAGCAATATGCACAGGTATATAGCTGTGTTTAAAAATCAGCTTTCTCATCCGGCCTCAGACACTTAATAATTACCTAGCTGTGTGGCCTTGGGCAAGTCATTTAACCCCATTTGCCTTGAAAAAAACTAAAAAAATCAACTTTCTTGCTTCTAAATCTATAATAATATATATGTAAAGTAATGGGGGAGAAGAGAGAGGAACATTCACTATTGGGGGAGTCAGAAAAGGTCTCATGTGACATTGGAGATAAGGAAGCTTAGAATTCCAAGGCAGTAGAAATGATCAAGGGGTGAAATCTGGGCATGGGAGTATATATATATATATATATATATATATATATATATATATATATATATATATACAGAGAAATACTATGTGTAATAGCAACAAGTTCAGTTTGACTGAATCAAAATATACATGGAGAGTAAAAATGAAAAATAATGTAAAATGTGAAAAACTTTAGATGAAGAAGAGTCTGTTTTTAATCCCACGTAACCATTGGAGTTCAATGAGCAGGGGAATGATGTCATCAGACCCGCATAAATGTAAAGTGAAAAATGGCAAGTACAGCCAATTTTCAACTAATGCAAATAAAGACTCCCCTAAAGTGGTAGCATTATTCAGATTCACATGGCTTATTTCCATTAAACTGGAACCATGATTATAACTTTGAATAGTATGAATTCAGATGCATTTAACCACTTCGAGGGAGGTCATTCATGCTCAATTAGAAACTCCCTGTGTATACAAAGTGGAAGAGGAGCAGTTATTGGTGATCCTTCTACCAAAAAAGGAGGTATTTGAGCTTTTTCTTGGAGGAAGACCCAGATTCTGCGAAACAGAGGTGGAAAATGGAGAATCATACATATATGAGTAAAGGAAAGAAGGCCAGTCTTGAGAAATAGAGTGAAGGAGGGGAAGCAATGGGTGGAAATGAGACTCGAAAGTTTGCTTCAGCCAAGGTTTTAAAGGACTTGAAAGCAAAAGAGACAGGTTTCTATTTCATTCCAGAAGCAGTAGGGCACCAATGGAGTTTAATGATTAGAGGAATTTGTAACATGATCAGATGTTTAGTTAAAAAGATACACTTTTGCAGAGATGGATGGAAGTGAGAAGAGATGAGGTAAAGAGATCACTTTGGAGACTATTGCAATAATTGAGAAAAGAAGTGATAAAGATCTGTTCTTGTTATAGCTGTTTGAATAAAAAAGATGGGCTAGATTACAAGAGATATGTAGAAGTAACAATGGCAAGGTGGCAGCTAAGTGGTGAAGTGGACAGAGAGTCAGACCTGGAGTCAGGAAGACTCATTTTCATGAATTCAAATTTGGCCTGAGACACTTATTGGCTGTGTGATTCTGGTCAAGTCACTTAACCCTATTTGCCTCATTTCCCTCTTCTGAAAATTGAGTTAGTATAGGATACGGCAAATAACTCCATTATCCTTGCCAAGGAAATTCCAAAACTCTGAAAGGAAACACAAAGAATTGAATAAGAACAAAAATGGCAAATTTGGGCAACTAACTAGATGAATAGGGTAAGAGAGAGAGTGAGGAGTCAAGACTAATGTCAAGGTCACAAACATGGAAGACCCAAAGAACTTCAATGCCTTCAACAGTTTAAGAGGAAAGACATTTGTTCTATTTTGGACATGTTTGTATGTTTATAGGATATCTTAATTGAAATATCCAATAGAGAATTGTTGATGCAGGATTGAAACACAGGGGACAGACTGATTGAGATGACAATTAAACCCATGGGAACTGAGGATATCACCTAAAGAGACAGTATAGAGAAAGACTAAAGGGATGCAATTAGAGCCTTACCAAACATCAAAATTTGGAGAGGTGAGATTTAAATGATGACAGATCAATGGAGGTTCAGAAGGAATGTAAAGAATAGCTAGAAAAAGAACTGGGAGCAAGAAAGGCCATAAAATCCCAGAGAAGAGAAAGGGATCTTCTTTTTTATGCCAGGAAAAGAAGGGGATGTCAACTTGTTAAATGGAAGGAAAGGGGCGTGAAAAATGTTCAACAGATTTGGTAGCTTTGGAGAGAGCAAGTTCAGTCTAGTGAAAAGATCAGAAGTCAGATAATGGTTGAAAAGTGAATGAGAAGACATGTGGGCTTGGGATATGACTCTCATTGGTGTGTATCAGGGTTGAGGATCCCAGGCAGCTGGGAGATACAGGGTTGAGCTACTGAGTCCTTCCAAATTTCCTGCCTCTTTCACTTCTTTTCTATTGCCAAAGTCATTATATCAACCTTGTTTTTGGAAAAATTCTTTAATAAACATGTCTGAGTGCCTCTTATATCAGCTTCAGGGGAGAAAATATGGCAGCAAACATGGGAGAAACTGTGAGTAGCTACCAAAAGTAATAATCTCTCTACTATTTCAAGGTTTAACATTCTTTACTTAAAGATGGACACATTGGTTGCTTTGGTTAAATTAAAAGAAGAATTAGTTAAACTGGATACAGTTGTTGAAAGGGTTAAGAAAGTTGTACAATATATGACTGAGATACTAAAGGGTATAGTAGAAAAAAGTTCAAGAAAATCTGTTGACCAATGGAGTTGAGTTGATTTGGTTTTGTATATATATATATATATACAAAACCAAATCAACTCCATTAGTCTATATATGTATAGATAGATAGATAGATAGATAGATAGATACATAGATAGATATGAAAGAGGGGTCCAATGGGATATGTCAAAGCATCCAGTTAATCAGACTTTGAAAAATATTCCTGAAATAATTGGTAAGACAAATTATCAATAAATTGAAAGTCTGAGCATCTGTGTTTAATAATCTGAAAGACAATATTCATAATTTGGACAGAAAGAATATTAAACCACAATAACTGGGTTAAGCTACATGAAACATTTACTAAAATGGTAGTCCTAAGGTCTACTAATTTTTTTTCCCCCACAGGACAAAAAAATTCCCTTATGCGATGTTATCTTATTTTTAAAAGGAGTATTTTCAGTCTAATAAAGAGGAGATAAAAGCAGTTAAAGAAGAGTTGACCAGGTTCTCCATCAAGAAGAACCAATTTGGACTCCTAGTTTGATGACTGAAAGTGAATTTCAATGAAGTTTTCAAAACATAGATACATATCAAAGCATAGGAGTTTTTGCTCAGTCTGTTTTAAATGATGAGTTGCCATAGAACTTCCAGACAATATTACTGCAACCCAATAAAAAAATCATACAGAAATTTGGAGAATATCGTCTAATTTGTACAAACTTTTGGACATTAATGAAATAGCTATTGGGTAATCTAACAATATTCAAAGCTTAAATTTCAGTTGAGAATATTATATATATATATATATATATACATATGTATATATATATATATATATATATATATATATACTAAGATATTGATTACAATCTGTGGGAATTAAGTAAAAATGGTCCTCAGTACTGACAATCCTATCCTAGTGTTTGTGTAATTGAACAGAAATAGGGTTTAAATATACTTACACTGTCGATGGAGCTAGATGGCTCAGTGGATCGAGTTACAAGCCTGGAGATAAAAAATTTCCCCTTCCTGAGTTCAAATGTAGCTTGAGATACTTACTAGCTATGTGACCCTGGGCAAATGTTTATCTCAGTTTCCTCATCTGTAAAATGAGCCTGAAAAGGAAATGGCAAACCCCTCCAGTATCTGTACCAAGAAAACCCCAAGTGGAGTCACAAAGAGTCAGACACAACTGAAATGACTGAGCTGAGCAATGACAACAATCCAATACTTCTTATTCCCTTTAATTATATGAATTTTCCCTTAGCAGTCCATCTCTTGGCATTTTCTTTCATACATATTTCACTTTGTATTTATGAGGTCTATAAATGTGATCTAAAAATCTGAGTTTATTTATAAACAGAATAGCACATATATTTTTAAAAGTGTCTTCTTCACTGATATAGAGCTATGCTTTCAGTCAATTCATTACTATTATGCACAAAGACATTGTTTACAAGGAAGAAGTATAAACAACTGTACTATTTTGTTGCCTATATTTTGCAACTATAAGTGCTAAATGATTATTGGATTGTGATGTAAAAAAGTGACAATATTTCAGGTATGTGTTTTCTGAATATTTCCAGCAACAATCTGAACACTGCCAACACCCACAGACAAGAATAAAATTACCTGAGAAAAAAAATTAAAAAGTGAGTGAAAGACAGACTAAGCAGGGGAGTGTGCATAGATAGCTTTTTCCTACAAGTTTGACTAAGAAAGGCAGGAGAGATATAAGAAAATAGCTTGAGGACAAGGTGGCATCTAGTGAAGATTTTTCTAAGGATGTGGGAGACTTGGCATATTGGAAAGCATTGGAGAGAAATCAGTAGAAGGAAGGGAGGCTTAATTCACAATCCTATGAAGAAGATCAAAGGAGATGGTTTTAAGGGTATATGCAGAAGGGGTTTCACCTTTTGTCAGACACTAGGGAAAGTGGGAGTGAGTTGCGGATAATATCAGAGGATTTGTGGGCAAAGAGGAAGGAATAAGAGAAAGCACACATTGGATGATGACAATTTTTAAAATAAGGCAAGAGGTTGTATCCTAAGCTGAGAAAGTAGGAAGGAGAAGGCATGGGAGGCTTCAAAAAAGAAGAGAAGGTTTGCAAAAGTTTGTTTTTATGGAGAGTGAAGACTTTGTGTACTGGGGGAGAGGATGCCTCTACTGTCTAAACTTCTTACTACCAATCTCCTGAAAATGAAAAGAGAGAAAACAGAATAGAGAAAGAGAAATGACATAGCAATAGAGAATGTCAATCAAGGACAAGTGTTGCCTGCAAAGAGAGGACAAACATGCTGATCTGGTTGGTTGGTGTTGCCAGAGACCATAAAAGAGCCAGACATGGGCACAGAATAGTTGCAGGTGACAGGAGGAGTGGAGGAGAGGGCAATAGGGATGGGGCAGCCTTGTCCAAAGAATGAGCTCAAAAGTCCATTTAGTTTCTTTAAACCAAGGACAGGATCTTTTACCAGGGTCTTATATAGAGCAAAGCAAGTCCACACCAATTCTGTGCAGGGTGGGGAGAGCATCAGGAATGAAGAGCACCAGAAAATTAGCATGGTGCTAGGCAGGAAGCAATCAGATCAGCTGGACACTCATTAGTGACCAGTTCAAGAATTCTGAGATCAAGGGAGCAGCTAGGTGGTGCAGTGGATAAAGCTCTGGCCCTGGAGTCAGGAGTACCTGGGTTCAAATCCGGTCTCAGACACTTAATAATTATCTAGCTGTGTGGCTTTGGACAAGCTACTTAACCCCATTTGCCTTGCAAAAAAAGCTAAAAAAAAATAGTTCTGAGATCAGAGACAGAAATTAGATAACTATCATGAGTATTGAAGTTGGAGTCAGAGATAACCAAAGCCAGGATCAATTCAATAATTAATTTCAACATAAGCCACTGGGAATTCACAATATAGAAGCAATATGGTTTAGTGGATAAAATGTGGTCTCATAATAAGTCTCTTACTTAGCTGTATGGAAGCACACAAGTCATTTGCTTTCTAAGTCTCAATTTCCTTATATGTAAAATGCAGGGAGTTGGACATCATGACTATAAGGACCCTGCCAACCCCAAAGGTACAGATACTGGTGAAACAGAATCACAGACAAAGCTCTCTTCTCCTAACATCATCTAATGATCATCCTAGCTATACACAGATAAGTAAATATAAAATATAGAAACACAGAATCCTGTCAGGGTCTATGAAAGTCTTGGTAATAAGAGCAATTGAATTGGTTTCTTGGAAGAGAGAGTTTTTGAGCCGAGAGTCTGGGGTTTCTGGAGCTAAGTCAAGGTGGGGGGGGGAGAATATTCTAGGAATGAGGGATAGAGTGGGCCAAAGGCAGGAAGCTGGGATATGGGATATTGGAGACAAGTAACAAGTAAATGGAAAAGGTATTTATCAATAACCTGCCATTTGCTAGTCATAATGCTAAGCACTATGCAAAGATTCTCATTTGACTCACAATAATCATGGGAGAGAAGAGCTATTATGATCTGCATTTTATAATTAAGGAGACTGGGGCAGACAGGGGTTAAGCAACTTGTCCAGGGTTACACAGCTATTAAGTGTCTGACATTGGATGTGAACAGAGATTTTTCTGAGGTCAGGTCCTCCCTATGCTCTTTGGCACCCCCTATGTCGGAAGTGGGAACCATCTGACTTGCAGATCACATAAGGCCCTCAAAATCATTTGGTCTGGTGCTGTCCAGGTGGGATTCAAAATTCAATAACTCTAGGAGTTGTTTATGGATGAATTAATTAAATGTAGTAAATATAGCAGGAAAACTTTTAAGTTGATAATTTTGTGTGATCCCTGAATGAGGTTATAAATATCCAAATAGCCCTCGGCAGAATAAAGGTTCTGAAACCCTAGGTCATGAAGGGAATTAAAATATGATCAATCAGTCTATAAAGATAGGTTAAAAGGAATTTAAAAGCCAAATCCAGGCTTTGGATCCCAGAGGCAATAGGGAGTCACTGAAGCTTCTTGAGAAGAAGATTTCAAATGTAGACATTCTGAATGTCACTTTAACAGGTCAGTGGAGATTAGATTGTAGAGGACAGAAACTGAATTCAATAAGACCAATTAGGAGACTATTACAGTATTCTAGACAAGAGGTGATGAGAACCTGAATGAGTTCAGACCACATGGGGCATAGCATGGCACAAAACAAATGACAAGCATTGAACTGACTCAACCTCTTATTAAATAGGCATCTGGGAACTCACTGCCATGTATAATCATAGGATTAAATGAATTTTCAACTGGCAAACAGCTTGGAGGGTGAAAAATAGACCAGGTAAGGTTTTGATCTGAATTACAGACTGGGACCACTTGATAAATCCTAAAGAAGTCATAACAATATTGGAAAAGGCAAGCTAGGGCCAGAAATATTCAGGAGGCAGGAGTGGTTTGGGGGCACCTGTCAGATTATTTACACTGATAACCACTTCTTTTTCCTGGGTTTAAGAACGGCCCTGATCAATCTATCAAGTGAAAGATTAAAAAAAATGATAGACTAGTTTACCCAGGCTTTCTTTGTGGTGTGTTAGAAAAACAAAACACTGGACTGAAAATCAGAAAATCTAGGTTGGAGTCCTGATTCCAGCACCCCCTACATTTCTGACCTAGAACAAGTCACTTTAATCTATCAATAACCATTTATTAAGCATCTACTATGTGCTAGTAACTATACTAAGCATTTTGCAAATATTATCATTTCATCTTTACAATAATTACCATGAAAATTAGATGCTGTTATTTTTACTGTTTTGCAGCTGAAAAAAATGAAGAACATATTAACATAAGTGTGTGTGTGTGTGTGTGTGTGTGTGTGTGCGCGCGTGCGCGCGTGTATGTATTTCTTAGGACCTCACTTTCCTCATTTCCTTGAAAATTAAGGAATTCTACTAGGTCAAGAATTCTTAACCTGAGATCAAGAAACTAATTTTAAAGTATTGTAATAACTGTATTTCAAAAAATTAGTATCCTTTGTAAGTCTAGGTATTTTATTTTCTGTATTTAAATATGTTAGTCTGAGAAAGAAACCCATGCCTTCACCAGACTGCCAAAGAGATCCATGAAACATCAAAAATAAATGATTAAGAGTCTCTGCCTTAGAGAGTCTCTGAGGTCTTTCGCACATTAAAATCCCAGGATTGACCAGAGATGCGAAAGAGCCAAAGATAAAGTTGACATATAAATCAAAGGAAAGTTTGCTAGTTTTTGTTCATGGAGATGAGAGGTATTTGTGTATCTGTGTGTATGTTTGTGTGCGTGTCTCATTTGGATACTCATGGCCATGCAACACTGAGCAGAATGACTCTATGGCTGCCCCTGGATAGCATATCTGACTCTGTCATCTTAAAACAAGAACAACTAATGAGTCATTCTGAAGAAATTAGTACAAACTAAAGAGTACCAGAGAAAACTATTTGCCTTATAAACCAGTCAACAGAACATCTTCATGGTTCCTTACAGATAGATAAAGACAGCCTGTGGTGTTGAGGACCAGGAAGCTAGCTAATGACCACAGAGGGAAAGCTCTGTTGATTTCTTATTCATGAGTTGGCCCATGATGAGGATTGATGCTATAGATTTCTCATTAAATATCAAATCGCAGCTCTTCCCATCAGGTGAATTAGTTTTGAAGTTATTGATTCTAGGAAAGACCTAACTAAGCTATCATTTGGAAGACTCTAATTTGTAAACAGCCCCTTTCTATTTTAATCAAAGAGTTTCTCAAATGTCTCAAGTTTCTCTCTATGAAACCCTCCCCCAACATCTTTTCTCTAACCTTAAAAGTCATCTTGCAGGTAGGTGTATCTTCCAGAAACACATAAGGTTCACCAAAATTCTCTTTGGACTATAAAATTGGCATTTGGAGAAGGGATAACTATACGACACCCCCTGCTTGGTATGGGGTGCTGAAGTGGAGTTATGGAAACTAGGAATGATTTAACTTAGAGAAAACAACATTGAGTAGAAATGCAAATGAGCTGACATCTGTGTAGATTGAATGGGATGAGTAGCACTGAACAAATCAGTGGTTAGGCATGGGGTGGCCATTTAAATTTCAGATATAAGAGGAAAGAGTCACTGTCTAGAGGGTCTAATCGGTCAAATGCCTAGAACCAAGATTCCCCTTTCTAATTCTACCCCTCTATAAAATAAAGTATTTGCCTTCCCTACTTTCTGCTGTTAAAATCTTTCTCTTCCTCCAAGGTTTAGTTTAGTTATCATCTCCTCCATCAAGTTTTCCTTACCACTCTAGTGGGATTTTTGGTCCAAATTCCCCTTTTTCCATTGTTGCATGCTATCTTGTACCATAGTTAGGTGAGCACATTCCTACATTTCTTCTATTCTGAAACTCCAATCATACTGTAAAGTGCTTAACGACATGGGCATCATAGTTTCCTGTATTTGTGTCCCAACCCCTTGCAAACTTGACATTCTATAGAACTAAACTAAATAAGCACCTCAATAATTCTCAAATCAACAGATAGTGGGTGCCCTTGTGGACACCTTTATCACCCCATTGATTCTTTAACTAATGGCTGCCCTCATTAGGGCTATTAGTTAATCAAAATAATCTTTCTTGTAATTTACATGAACTGATGCTGGATGAAGTGGACAGAACCAGGAGATCATTGCAGACTATAACAGTAATACTATGTGCCGATCAACTATGACAGACTTAGCTCTTCTCAACCACACAGTGAGCAAAGACAATTCTAAAAGATTTATGATGGGAAATGCCATCCACAACCAGAGAAAGAATTATGGAGCCTGAATGCAGTCTATAGCATACTCTTTTCACCTTTAAAATTTGTTGTGCTTTTGTTTTCTCGTGGTTTTTTTCCCTTTGTATGATTCTTAATTTAAAAAATGACTAATATGGAAACAATGTTTAGCATGATTGTTAATGTATACCTATATTAGAGCACTCACTGTCATGGGGAGAGGAAAGGGAAAGGAGGGAAGTGAATTATAATGACTTTTATTCTGTAGAAAACAGGAAAATTGTAAAAGAGGTCTGCTTAGATGTAAATGTGATGTTTTCACCAAGGCTACCAGATTATATATGGAAATTAAAATCTTACCAAAAATAAAGATTGAAAACTATCTTTACATGTTTGGAAAAAACAGAAGAAAACATTAGAAATGATGTTTCTTGTATATTAAAATTTGATATTTTTTCCTGATAATCATTGATGGGGTTTTTAGAATCAATACAGTTAGCAAAATTACTGGTAAGAACCTAACTAATGAGTAAATATCTAAAGAATATCTAAACTATTTGTAATGCAAGCTTGATTTTTCAAAAGCTCCTTTTGTAGAATTCAAAGGAGTCTTATGCAAGTAAATACATATAGACTGTGGTGAGTAGTGTGTTGAAACAGGATTATGAGTTCTCTGTGTTGTAGTCATTTTTAACTTAATCTTCATTCAGGAGGTATGGCTAATCCCATTGGAGGATAACACTCAACACTTGACAGGCTTTTGATAAATAATGTCAATATCATAACATTTAGATTCAAAAAGTCTTTATAGGAATCTTCTAGTTTAGCCACCTCACAATAGAGAGCAAACCAAGACCAACACAGAGAGAAGTCGGGCTCCTACAAGGTCAATAAGCTACTCTCTATGCAAGGACTTGAATCCATGTTTCCCAACCTAGAATTCAATGTTCTTTTTTACTATGCCACATGGCAGTGGAAAACTGAGTATTGATTAGACATAATTGGAAAAGCCTAGGAGCTGGATTCCCTTCTCCAATTCTGTCCCCTATTAAATATTAAATAATTTTATGACTCCTTTATGCCTAAAGTATAAGCCTTCCATAATTCCTCCTATTAAAAATCTTTCTCTTCTCCAAGGTTCAGTTTAGTAATAAAGTTTGAGGTATTTTACAAAGGGTTCCCTTCCCTAAAGCAAAAAAAAAAAAATTACAACAAGATCTGCAGGTTTAAAGAGCTCAATTTAGGGAATCATGTCAAAGACCATACTATGACTCAAAAGGCATTAGTCATATTACTTACACATCATAAAAATCCAAAAATTAAAACAATATTAGGTAGGTTGAGAGGCATAATATCCAGGATGAGAATGCTGATAGTCTAATTTGCTTAGAGCAGATCTGAACCATGGTTGTGACCAATGGAATAACATATTAAGGGGACATTGATAAGCCAGAGAGTACCATGAGGAAGGCATCCTGGATGGTTGAATACTGGATTAGGATCAGGTGGAGGCAGCAAGAATGATGAATCAGGAGAAGAGATTTAGGGAGGACATTTAAGTATTAGAAAGACTTCCCTGAGGAAAAATATGAAGATTTTGAACAAAGTTAAAAGGAGTAATTAATATAAGGTGAAAACAGTAGACATTGGGTGGTTGATGTCAGGAACAAATTCCTAACAATTAAAATTGTCTAAAAGTAGAATTCACAACTTCTGCAGGTAGCTAGTTTCCCTTCAATGAAGGTCAAAGTCAACTGGAGACCAAATGATCCTTTGAAAGAGATATGGTTGATAGAAATCTTGTTTTGGGTATAGATTAGTGTAGATTCCCTCTGACCCTCAACTAGTTCTGCACTTTTATGTGATCTCTACAACTGCTTGTCAGGTATCAGCTTGGATGTTTATTAAGTGTCAAGAAAGTAGGTCTAAGGGACAGCTAGGTGGCACAGTGGATAGAGCACCAGCCCTGGAGTCAGGAGTATCTGAGTTCAAATCTGACCTCAGACACTTAATAATTACCTAGCTGTGTGGCCTTGGGCAAGTCACTTAACCCCATTGCATTGCAAAAAACCTAAAAAATAAAAGTAGCTCCATGTGAAGGTGGTACAGGAACCAGGTAAACTTTTCAGAACCCCATAGACCATAGTAAACCTCTTCCACTATCTCTCAAAATCTGTCTAAATTCATGTTTATTGTTTCATGCTTCAAGGCAGCAAATTTCAGATCACCCATAGATTACATACCTCCTTAAGAGTATTTGATATGATGTTGGACAAAGAGTTCAGATTCCCACTCTGTGTGACCTTGGAAGTATTATAAGCTACAATTTCTTCATAAGGAGAAAGATAAGAGGTTCAATTAGAGGAACCTTAAGGTCCCTTCCAGCTCAAAATCTCTGGCTCAATTGTCTTAATAGACTTCAGGAGTAGGACACTATTCTTTGTTCATAACATTCTAGTAACTAGACTATCAAATGGTTTTGCTTAACCTTTTTTAGTGGAATAAGGTATATGGGATAGGTGAGTGTTGGGGAATAATTATATTGTGAAAAGTTAAATAGATTTTTAAAAGTTCCTCAAAGAAATTTCTTGGGAAGCAGAATGAGATTTCAAAGGAGACCCTGCTCCTCTCAATCTTCCTTTAGAATAACAATAAAGACGCTAAGTGGAACAACTGCAAACAATCCCTTAAAGAACTACATTTAGAGAGGATTTGGAGAAAAAGAGAATGATAACCACACCTCACAAAACGTAATACATTAAATTCCAGGTAGATCAATGGTTCCAATGTGACAAGGACAGTCATTTGCCCCATTGGGGGTCACTTATATAGTTTCAGGGTCAACAGAGTTTATTGGATAAAATCCACTTTCTAGCCATGGTCAGACATTAGGATCCTATGAGTTCTGTTCTAGAAAGAGGAGATCAATGTCCACACAAATATAAATTCAAAAATGATAAGCTCAAAAAGGGTATAATTTAAACTTAAAACGTTGTACTCTAAGCAAACTAGGGAAGCATGGAAAAAATTATGTAGATATTTGAAAAATTAATGACCAAACAAGAGAGGTGAAAGGTCATGGGAAGTAAAATGGATAATTTTAAATACATTAAATTATAAAGTTTTCACACAACCAAAACCAATGCAGTCAAAGTTAGAAGAAAATCAGAAAACTGTGGAAAGTTTTACAGCAAGTTTCTCTGATGAAAGTCTTATTTCTCAAATATACAGAGAATTGAATAAATTTATAAAATAAGTCATTCCCCAAATGATAGTCAAAGGATACAAGCAAGCAATGTTTAAAAATAAATCAAAGCTATCAATAATCATATGAAAAATACTCTAAATCACAAAAATTAGAAAAATTAAAATTAAAATCAGTCTGAGATCCCATCTCACCTCCATCAGATTAGCTAAGATGATAGAAAAGGGAAATGCCAAATACAAAAAGAGATGTGAAAAATAAATACAACAATGCTTTGTTAGTGAAGCTGTGAACAAGTTCAACCATTATAGAAAACAGTTTAGAACTATGTTCAAAGGACTACCCTTTGCATACACCAAAGAGATCAAAGTAAAAAAGAACATTACTAATATATTGAAAAAATATTTATAGGACCTCTTTGTGAAGGCAAAGAATTGGACATTGAGGGGAAAAGTCAAACAAGTTGTGGTACATGAATATAATGGAATACTATTATTCTATAAGAAATGATGAGCACGTGAATTTCATAAAAAACCTGGCAAGACATATAAAGTGATGAAAAGTGCAGTAAACAGAAACAAAAGAACATTATACACAGTAGCAAGAATATTGAAAAGAATCAATTGTGAATGACTTAGCTACTCTGATAAATACAATGGTCTTTAACAATTCCAGAAAACTCATAATGAAAGATGCTATCCAGTTACAGAGAACTGATGAAGTCTGAGCACAGACTGAAGCATATTTTTTCACCTTGTTATGTTTCTTGCTTTTATTCTTCTATGACTTGACTAAGGTGAAAATTACTTTCATGACTTCAACTGTATACTGTTTACTTCTTACTTTGTCAATGAGTGGGGAAGAGGCCAACTGAAGGAGAAAGTTCAGAACTGAAAATAAAAATTTTAATTAATAAATTTTAAAAAAGAAAAGAGAGACTCTATTTGTCAGAACTTACCAATTCAAGGAAGGAGAAAGAAGAAAGAGAGGGAAAAGAGAATCCCTTATTCTGGTGATAAAGTAGACCGAGAATCATGGTCTGACCTCTGGCTTTTGGGAGCATGATGAAGAAAGTAGAGGAAGAGGCAAGAAGACAGTGTAACATGGTCTGAAAAGCAGATTATAGTAATAAAAATATATTCAGCACAAAAAGACTCCTGAGATAGTGAAAAGATGGAAAACCAAGAGATGACCCTATAGGGAGACAGTTGGAAGTCCCAAGGGTTTTAGAGCTTTCCCCGCAGATAATGAAATTATTGTTTTGACAAATAGTCTAATGATTATTTTCTAATCTTGGTAGGTATAGGAGACTATACCCATATGTATATTGGAGTGTGGAGGATGTTGATCTGATAATGATTCTGTCTCCTTTTACCTTTCTACCTTTTATTAATTAATTTACTATTTGATTTATGGTTTCTAGATGGATTGTGAATATAAAATACAATGATGAAGATTTGAGTCATAATTTATTTAATTGCAATTACTAAAAACACTCTATATGCACCAAAACAATGAAGCATTCTATACTTTTCCTATATATACTTTTAATGATGAAAATTATAAAACAATGAGCTATCAATTGCATCTATGGAGAATAGATGTATTTTTTGCATAGTCAACAAAGAGAACATAAAAAACTGGATTTGATTATATAAAATCTTTCTTTTTAAATAACACAAAGTAATATATCTAGAATTGGAGCCTATAATCATCTCTGAGATTTCATTGGTATAAGGAACTCCATCATGAGGAAACTCCTCCCATCCAAATCAAATTGATACCTTCTCCATAGCGTAAAGTATTAGAGAGCAGCCTAGAACTCTAATTGTTTAAGTGACTTGCCCAGGTCCATATAATCAGTATCCATCATAACCAGATCTTCTATCACTACCCAATGATGTGTCTTGAATTCAGAGTACAAAGAGAAAAAAGCTTGACAAAAAGATGGGGAAAAACCTTTATCATTGTTGTTGCTGATAAAAAGAAATCTTTTTTCTGAAAGTTACAAGGAATTATCCCAAATTTATCAATGCACCAAGTTTGAATAACTAAAAGAAATGAGCAAGTAGTTCTGAAAAGGAAAAAATAAATTACCAGTAACCACTCCAAAAATGGTTCAAATTAATAATTATAGAAGTGCAAATTTAATTCTCTTTCAGATGGCACTTACATTCATTTCATTGGTAAACATTCATTTAATTGGTAAGGAATAAAATTCAATGTTTGCAGAGCTCTGAAGAAACAAGTACTCACTCTCATGTTGCTGATGGAGATGTGAATTGGTGCAATCATCTTGGAGCACTCTATGACAATATTCAAGAAAAGCCAGAAAAATAATACTGCCATTTGACCTAGAGATCCCACTCCTAAGAGCTGTAGCTATTACTGAAAGGGAGAAAATGTTACCTATATAAAATATTCATAGTGGCATTATCTAATGACAAAAATAAGAATAACAAACCACCGTAAAACAACCTACTTGCTAAATGTTTGGAGAATAACTAAGTTGTAATAGAAATATGTAAATATTTGGCATATTCATTCATACAAGGAACATTAAATTAATAACCTTAACTGTCAAATCAACTAAGATAACAAGATAATGTGGTGGATCGAACCCTGGATCTAGGATCCTGAGTGTGAATCCTTCTCTTAATAGACACTAGCTATGTCATCCTAGACAAGTCACTTAACATTTTGGAGCCCTCAATTTCCTCATCTGTAAAATGAGGAATTTAATAGTACCTATGGATTGTTGTGAGAATTAAAGGAGAAATGAAAAGTTCTCTGCAAGTCATTATAGGTATTATTATGTCATTCTGTTGTGATACAGAAGAAGAAAAAAACAGTCTTGACTCTCCAAGAGTTTATATTCTATTATATTCTATTAGGGGATGCAAACATATATAATGTTAGTGATACAAAAACCTATAAGCATGCTGAGAGACCCCTGATCCAATTCTCTACTTAGAATAACTTGAAGGAAGATGTTTCCAGGAGAATCATAATGATAAATGGTGGATTCCCATTTTATAGTTGTGTAAACTGAGGTACACAGAGATTAAGTATTAATATCCCAGAGCTAATAAATGTCTATATTCATATTTAATTTCAGATCTTCCAGACTAAACCCAGTGCTTTATCTTCTGCTATCTAGTTCCCTTTCCCAGAAAGGAAAACAGATAAACCATCCACAATAACAAAAGAATTTTATGACAAATAGATTCAGGGTGATTCAGGTGGAAATCAGTGGCCCATAATCTCTATTTGGTGACCTTGGAGTACTACTACATTGATGTACAGACTTGGGTAGAGATGATGGAAACAGTCCCAGTTTGGTGGTGTGCTAGGCTCTGATAGGCAAGTAAACTCAGGTTTCCCATACCAAGTAATCCATCTTCTGGGGGGGGGTAGATATGAGGATTTTATTATACCCCTTGGGTCAGGAAAATGGAAAAGAACCAGAAAATGGTTCTGTGCCAACCGATTAATATATGCTAACTACTAAGGACTGAAATAATAGATAGGCAGGGAATATGACTAAGATTAAGAGAAGAAAAGAAACCTGCCTTATCAGGAAGGATGCACCCCTGAGAAATAAATAAAACCAATCTGAGACAAGAAACCTGAAGTTGCATCTTAGGAGGCACCTCAGATCTTTCCTAATCTAATTCTTAGCGCTCTCTCTCTCTCTCTCTCTCTCTCTCTCTCTCTCTCTCTCTCTCTCTCTCTCTCTCTCTCTCAAAATTACTTTCAATGAGTTTTTATGTAGGCAGCTGGGAACCTTAGTGGATGCAGCAATGGAGCATTTCACCTGGGGTCAAGAAGACCCAAGTATAAACTCAGACACTAAAAGTAGCTGTGTGACTAGTTGGAGAAGTCATTTCATCTCTGTTTGTCTCAGTTTCCTCAACTGTAAAATGAAAACAATAATAGTACCTATCACCCGGGGATGTTGTAAGAATAAAATGAGGCAATAATCATGAAGTGTTTCCACAAACTTCAAAGCATGTGAATTAAATTGTTATTATGATTATCATATTCTTTAGCTACTTATCTACTTACCTGTTTTGTCTTAGAACTTCTTTCATCTTTTATTTTAATACACTTGGGGCCAATGCAAGAAGAAGTGTGACCGCTGTCATGTAAACCTCTATTGTGGGAGTCTACCCTTTCCCCAAAAAACAGAGAAAAAAATGGCCCTATTTTCATTTTTTATTTCTCTTTTGTTCAGGACTAATAATTTCATAAATGCTGGGAACTCCTAATGATGTGCTTCCATGTATACAGATCTACAATCCAATTTAATGCGTGTTAACAGTATAGCAGGTATTGTGCTATTTATATCTAATGCTTTGTTTCTATAAGCATCTTATACTGCTAAAGAGTGGTCCAGTGGTTAAGTGACTTGTCCAAGGTCATATTGCTTTTAAATTTTACAGACAAGACAGGAACTCAGGTTTGTATTTATTTCAGCCCTCTATCTAACTTGCCATGATGCCACTCATCTTTGTGAATTATTTTTAAAGATCTCAGATGAAAGGAGCCCTTGTAAATGGGTCCAGCAAAATAGAGATTTTTTTAGCTAGAGAGTAAATAAGCAAACTGCCTGGCCATTTGTTAGGCAGGGAAATAGAAAATTGTTGAAAATACAAAAACAAGACCAGTCCAAGTTCTGTAGCAACTCTCCTCCTGCTCTCAAGGAATTTATATTTAGAATATAGAATAAAGGGAGTAAAGCATATATACTCCATAGGGAAAAAGCATTAACAACTGGGAAAATCCAGGTAGCAAGGACACAAGACTGAGTTGAATCTTGAGGGATCCCAAGAAGTGAAATCAAGACAGGAATAGATGGCAGGCCAATCAATTTGGAATGGTTAGTGCGAGATGGGCAATAATATAGTATGTGGGGGCCACATTGTACAGGGTTTGAAATTCCAACCTCAGTAGATTGCATTTTATCCTCAGTGTAATTAGGAGCCCCTGAAGATTTTTGAGTGAGAGTAGTCATTTTGTGATTGGGCAAAGCAGAAAGAGTATCAACTTCGCAATTTCCTACCCAAGAGACCCCCAGTTTTCTCTCGAGGATTATATCAGATGATTAAACTCCTTATAAAGGAATAGCAACAAAAAATGGACAATCCAAGAAAATTTCCACCTGACATAGATATTACTGTATAATCTGGTAGCCTTGGTGAAAACACAACACATTTACATCTAAGCAGACCTCTTTTACAATTTTCCTGGTTTCTGCAGAATAAAAGTCATTATAATTCACTCAGCTTCTCAAGCCGCCAGTTTTCATCCTCTCCTTCCTCAGTTTCCAGGGTCCTCTTTGGGCAACCAGTGGCCTATTCTGATTTCCTTCTTATCTAATGGGACTTATTAAGTATCTTTAATAAATATATAGACCAACATTAAGAAAGATGAAAGTTCTTGCTAAAATATATACAGCTGGGACATCTAGGTGGTTCAGTGGATAAAGCACGGGCCCTGGAGTCAGGAGTACCTGGGTTCAAATCTGGTCTCAGACACTTAATAATTACCTAGCTGTGTGGCCTTGGGCGAGCCACTTAACCCCATTTGCCTTGCAAAAAAAGCATAAAAAGTATTTAAAAAGTATAAAATATATACAGCTTAAGCAACCAATTAACTAAATAAAGTCAAAGACAACATCAACAAACCAAATAATTCAATCAAATTGCCCAAACAGCTCATTGGAAGACTACTTTTCAGGCAGTTCTGTGATACAAAGCTTGATCTAAAGAAATGCATTGAATTTCTGGATGCAGTGGCAGAATTTGAGGTGGCATCTGATGAAAAATCGAAGAGAAACTGCTCTGATGGTTTTAAACACTTATTTCAACAAGGGGCCTGCTGCCCGTTTACCAGAAATACCTCAAGATATAGTGCAAGAATGTAAAGAGAGATTGGCCATTGAAAAAGATTATAACAGTCTCTGCGACAAACAGTCTATTGGAAGACTACTTTTCAGGCAGTTCTGTGATACAAAGCTTGATCTAAAGAAATGCATTGAATTTCTGGATGCAGTGGCAGAATTTGAGGTGGCTTCTGATGAAAATCGAAGAGAAACTGCTCTGATGGTTCAATCAAATTGCCAAATTTCAATCACAGCAATTTTATAGCATTGTAGATATAAAATTTTTTATACTCATCTACAATTCACTCTCCTTCAGTTGTTCCTCCATTATGAAGGAAATGCAGTTAGCCACTAATATTTTTGGCTTTCTGATTTTCTCTATTTCAAATTTTGCTGCTTTGGAACTTATTCTTTTCTATGTTACCTCCTGTCTTTCATTTCCAAGAAATGTAGTTAAAAGAACTGGGTTTGAAACCTGCCTCTGCTACTAACTTCCTGCTAACTTTAGGTAAGTTATTTAATTTCCATGAACCTGAGTTTCTTTATCTGTAAATTAAGAGGTTTAGATTAGATGACCTTAACTGGCTCTTTCACCTCTAAATATAGGCTCCCAAATTGAATTCCGTTTTCTCTTTTCAATAAAATTTAAGTTTCTTGAAGGTAGAGACAATTTCTTTTTTGGTTTTCAATGTCAATGTTTAGTACAAAGCCCCTCTAATTGTAAGCAGTTGACTAATGTTTGTTAAATTGAAATGAAATGAATTCCCACCTGAGCCAGATGTCCACAATTTCATTTCTCAAGTTTCTGGAAAATCCCAGATCAGTCCAAGCTCTAGACTAACTCTCCTCAGATAATGCCCTGCTTCCTCTTGACTGGTTTCTTCATTATAATTTCTATCTTCTTTTCTTTTTCTTTTCTCTTAGATATTAGATTTAGTGATTGAAACCATTCAATATCCTCTCTCTGTTAGGAAATGATTCTTTGCAGCCACCCTGTCAACATTTATTGAATAACTATTTAGATGTGAAATTGCTGTCTGACATCTATCCCAGATGAGTATCTTCCTGTTTCCAACACTACTTTTAACAATTGAAGTCAGAATTTAAGGAGCAGGCTCCATTGATATCTGTACACAAATAATCAAATTTGTTGTGATTGAAAGAGTCCATAATCTTGTTGCCTGGTTGAAACAGACTCACACAAAATGGTCCAATATTTCCAAGTCTACAAAATATCCAAAGTGAATAATTTCAACCCAGTTTTGTCACTGCAGCATGATATGGTGGGTAAATGTTTTGAAGTCAGGAAATCCAAAGTCAGATTCTTTCTCTGTCATTAAGTAATTAGGCAACTATAAATAGCTTAACTTCTCTGAGTTTCAGTCTTCAAACATAAAATCTGCAAAGAAGCCAGGGTATCGATCTCATAAGGTCATTGTTAATCTCAAATGAAATAATGTGCAAAATGTAGCAACCCTTCAAAAGAGCTGTGTAAAAGTTGGCTGTGAGGAAGCCGCCTTATCCTTCCAGCTCCTGGAGAGTCTGAGGTTGATGAACTATTGAGGTCAGATTTATTTGACCTTTGACAGGCTAAAGTCAAATAGAAGTTTGTATTAAATCTGCCACCAAGGTTGTGAACCTTTGGAAGAGGAAGGGGCAAATGAAACAGGTTAAAACTTTCATGCCAATCAGCAGTGAGATTTAGTCCATAAATGACTCCATCCATCCACCTTCAGCCTGGATAAGAAAGGAGACATAATCTTAATAGACAGATGTGGGAGGATGCTATAGAGACAAACAGATAAATAGACAGATAGACTAGATGACAGATGATAGACAAATGATGGATGGACAGACAGACACAAAATGAATAGGAGAAGAATAGGGATAGGAACTGGATTCATGATTTCATTGAGGGGTGGAAAAACTCTAATTAAAGAAATGCCCTCTATCAATACAGGGGAGAAAAAACGTAGTCTAGTAGGCTAATGAAGGCTATTGGAAGAGTTCAGGCTAATAGTAATGAGAAGGGCGGTGGTGATAAGGGACAGAGAAGGCCAGAGATCCATATTTCATTCTCAGCTGGTTTTATTCATTTCACTTGTCTTTGAAGAAGCAAATTCTATTAGGGCCTTTGGGGAGCCAAATACTCTGTGCAAATGTTCTCTCCAGGAATCCAAATGAATGATCTAGGTAAATTCAATTGTACAGATGTGGCCTTGGAAGAGGGTGTGACATGAGCAGACCTCAGTCCTTGAGGATCATAAGCCTCCTGTAGGAATAGGTTAGGGGACCTTGAATGCATCATAAACCACAAATCCTCTTTGCCCCTAGATAAGAGAGGAAGCAAGGACCTGGCTACTCATGTGGCTAAGCTGTAAGAATACCTGGTATTTACCAAGAGATAGTATGGTATAGTGGAAAGAGAGTTGGTTCTGAAGTCAGGAAAACCTGGGTCCAAATCTTGACTCTGATGTGTATTGGCTGTGTGATATTGGGCAAATAATTTAGCCTATTGGTGTTGCAGGATTCCTTGCCCTTCCTTCAAAAAAGAAGTCAAACATCACCATCTGTGATTTCCCTCTAGACAATAATGGCCTTTCTGCTTGCCTTTCATGTCAATTAGCTCTTTACTTATATAACTTTAATAAATTTATCATGTTATTTTATATTATGATTTCTTCATATGTCATGGTTAGTAGCTGATATGCTTCATAAGGACAGTAACTGGGTATTAGCTAAATTTTTTTATCTCATCTAAACTTGAATTGCTACCAAACTTCAATCATGAGGCCGAAATATGTAGTAGAAAGAGTACAGAACTAGAAGGCAGAAAATCAGCTCTCCCCACAATCAACTGTGATCACAGGCAAATAGTTTTATGGGATCATACATGAAGACAGAGCCCAGAGGACCTCAAGTTCAAAGCCCAAGTTTTTGAATCTTTCTGTGTTACACATCTAGAACATGTTTGATTCCAACCATTTCTTATTTCAACTCTAGTATTCTTTCCACTGCACCAATGATCTCCAAATTCCCTTCCAATTCCAACCATCTATGATTTGGATTTGGGTACATTTAGGCATCACTGGGGAGAATAAGGAGAGATATCTAGTGTTTGAATCTATTTCCCCTCCCAAACAGGAAAGGGGTAAGAAGACAATCCACTTATGCCCTTTTAAATTAAGGGGCCTAGGGGCAGCTAGGTGGCACAGTGGATAGAGCACCGGCCCTGGAGTCAGGAGTACCTGAGTTCAAATCCGGCCTCAGACACTTAATTATTACCCAGCTGTGTGGCCTTGGGCAAGCCACTTAACCTCATTTGCCTTGCAAAAACCTAAAAAAAATTGAAAATAAAAATAAAAATAAATTAAGGGGTCTAGACTTGTTATCTCAGTAGCTATTCATTGTGCTCTTCCTCTCCTGTCCCTATCTATCTAGAGTTGGGAATGGATATTTAATCAGCCACAGTTCATTCTATCAATAGGTTCATTAATGTTCAAAAGCAATGGCTCCAAATCCACACAGAAGTTTGTAATTCAAAGGGTTATTAATAAAATACAAAATAAATTAATATTGTTCATGTAACCTTTATCCAATGGGCAGAAACTGGGATCTCCTTCCTAAGCTGGAAAGGGAATTTTCAAATCAGTTTCCTTCTGTGTAGTTAAAACAACTCCCACACCCCCCTCCACTCTTCAACCCATAATTGAACCTTCTTAATATACACAAAGAAATGGGTTCCTGAGTCAATCACAGATGTTTTATGTGGGGGGAAAATGGATCAACATAATAAAAAAATTAATATAAAAGAACAAATCATAAAGGATGCTTATTAAACAATAAGCAAGAGTGCGAGAGAGAGGTTCTCTCAAACAAAGGGATATCTCCCAACACATCTACTCGAAAATTCCTTGACAGACATAGGGCTGAAATGAGTCATTATCCTTAGGTCACAGTTTCAGTAGCTACTTCTCATCTCATCATGGCTCTTTGCTACCACTCTTGTCTCAGAAACCTCTCTCTCTCTCTCTCTCTCTCTCTCTCTCTCTCTCTCTCTCTCTCTCTCACACACACACACACACACACACACACACACACACACACACACACACACATACGAGGTTATCACTACCCTGCTGCTCTGCCCCCCCATTACTACACTCAACTGATAAAAGAGAGAAGAAATTAGCCACATACTAATGACTGTTATTCTTTCGTTTGCTCTGACTCCCTTAGTCACCCCTCTCATCCTTTTAGCTTATCATTAGCTTTCATAATCTTGCTTAATACAGACCCTAAGGTTTTCAGTCATTTTGCCAGGATGTTTATCAAACCATTTGACTAGTGAACCAGTTTAAAAACCTGTGGCATCTTCCTATGTAAAAGCCCCTATATAAAGATATAAATTAGCTTCCATAAAAATGTGACAAACATGGTCAAAATGCCCAGTTTCACATGCAAGATAATTATGCAGAGCACAAAATTAATGACTTTTTCATAAAATGCAACCCTGAGGAAGTTGACCTGTTTTTAATGCTGTTGGAGGAGGAAAGTGATGCCGGGGAGGAGGAAGCAATAAGATATTTCAAAATTATTGGAACTTTCACCAAGTTTGGCTTGGCCCACATCCACATTGTGCCAATGACACCCACTCCTTTGGAAAGGAGACAGCTAATTTGGATACACTGCTCCTTCTCAATTGACTACAGGTAGTTTATTTCGTTTGCATATGCAGATTTTCAGTTGGGCTGCCAAGATTTTTTTGGCTTCCAAGGCATAGGCTCCAAGGACCAAATTAGTTGTTGAATTTGACATAAGTGCAGCCAGAGGCCTGGCTAAAGAAACCTTCTGTGATACCTCATGATGGACTGGAGGTGACCTTGAGTTCTTGAAGACTATGTGAATCGTACACACATTCTGACAGACCCTAACTAAGCAAGAAAGTCATCAAGTTTAGACTTAGTAATGCACTATTTGCTGGTGGTATATAAAGATGAATCTAGCTAAGTTTGGAAAGGTTTATCACCAGCTTCCAAAATGTATATGGTAGAGAAAGGTCACTTTTTGAACCACAACACCTCAAAAATTCAATGAATTTCCAATAAACAATCTATTACACACTTATGTGCTAATCCATGAGGATCCAAAAATAATAGCAAAATGGGTGAGCCCTTGGGGAACTCATTAGGATCAAGGGCTTGATAAAGTAGACTGAATACCCATACAGTTGAAGTTATAGACGCTTCAAGTAAAAAGTCAGATCAAATCTTCTAAGTTCATATGCTTCTTCTTTGTCAAGTTCCCAAATCAGAGGACCGGGGTTCTCATTTCCATTCTGCTACAGTACTCATTGTTTCTCCTTCAGTTTCAGAGGAATAATGGCACCAAGGGTGAAGTCTTGACTCCAAAAGTTGGAATTAATTGAAGAGGCTTTGCACAGTCATCAGATTCATTCTCTCTTCCCAAATCATCAAAGTCCAGTGGCAAGACAAAAGTCAATACTACTACTGTCCTTACTACCTGTATATACTTGGGCAAATAGGCTCATTTTCCTCTTCTACAGGATGAAAAGGCCATATTAGATGACTTCTAAAATCACTTCTAATTCTAAATTCATAATCCTCTGCTCAAAATAACATGCGTGGTCTAATTTTCCACAGGTTCCCTCTTAGCCAAAGGTGGAATGGACTATATGGACTATCAGTCAGTGGATTTCTCCTCATGGTAAGTCCTCAAGACCAATGGACCACCAGGTACATTGTAGCAAGGACAATGTTTTAGGACATGGGTTGATCAGTTGGTTTCCAATCATGAGATTTTATGATTCTATGCTCGCACATGTGTCTCTCATTCTCCCAAGTTGACATCCAGCCCTTCAATTGACAGGGTAGACAAAGTCACTAAGATTTTTTCATTAATCACTTGCTTAATGAGAAGAGACAACTAATTAGCTTCAGAACCAGCCACTACAAAGGGTGACTATAGATTAATAGGAAAAATATTCCTGGGTGATTATAGCTTGTTTGAGCTGATGTTTATGAAGCAAGAGAGCAAAGGGTGAGCTGGATAATTATTCTGAGATTTACCACCCAGAGGGTCATCATTTGACAGATTGAGTCTTTTTAAAGCAAAACTGAATCCTTCTGTGTTTTAAAAGGCAGTGGCTTAAAGGTGATAGGGAGCCAGTGAGTGACCTTTAACTGACTGCACAGAGAGCTGGGAATAGCATCAGGGCATGGAATAAGGGATGACTACTCACAATCTCATAGCTGGCACCTTTGGTGATAGGGGAATGGGGATGGGGGGAAGCTTAGAGGAGGGGAGATGGCTCTTATAGAAACCCTTGGTAATGGGAGGAGCCAGAAATTCATGAGCTGATGCTTGGATTCTTTTTCTTTGTTATATGGCAGTTGAGGGAAGGATGCCAAGATGACCAGAAAGGAAAGAATATAAGAACTAAGATAATTAGGACAGACAGAAGGAAACCTCTAAAGGCTAAAACAAGAACATTCCCAGCCTAACAGAGGCTGGATCATCCTGGGTAAATTACCTAGCCTCTCTGTGGGTCTGTTTCCTAATCTGTAAAACGAAGGTCATTAGAAACCTCTCTATCTATGAGCCTTTGACTGAATTTTGACTCCCAGACTCTCAAATAGCTATTACAGGATTTTTTTGTAGTAGCAAAGAAGTGGAAATAAAATATATGCCCATCAAATAAGGAATAGCTAAACAAATTGTAGCATATAAATAAAATGGTATATTTATTTTAAAAAACTACCACTATCATAAAGCAGAAGGACATATAGGAACTTATGGCAAATTAAAGTGAGCAGAGCCAAATCAAGATTCATAATGACTACCATTTTAGAAATGGTGTTATGGAATAACAGCAATAGAGCAAACAGCAATGAATTTTGAGAAACTATAAAAACAAATTGTTCCAGTTTTTTAGAGGTGAAAACAATCGTGGTAGAATAATGCATATATTTTAAGTTTTTTAAATAAATATTAATCTGTTTTTCTCATTTTATTCTTCTTTTCTTCTCAATTTTTTTTCTTATATGAAGGTAAAAAGGTGTGGATACAGGAGGAAATGTAGTCAATATAAAAAGAGATCAATTAATGGTTAATTTTAAAAAATAATGAAATGATCTTGACCAAGTCACTCTATGGGTCTCAGTTTTTTCTTCTGTCAAATAAAAGGGGACTAGATAGCTGAAAGATATCATCCAAACCCAAATCTCATGTTCCTGATTGCTTCTGAAAACTCTGTGCAAGACTAGACTAAATGTTTTACAGGCCAGTACAACTTGGCTTCTGAAATATGTTAGTGACACCAGCTGACCTGTTGACAGGGAGAGGAACTATTCTAAACCAAAGAACCTTTGCCAACAGCCCAGTATTTACATTTGAACTCAATTCATCATATTTGGAAAAAGGTCAGACATGACTGAGGAGCCCAGCTCAGTGGTTTTATTTAAATTAAACTGGATTTCTTTTAAAAAGAACAATTTTTATTGCATTGGGCCTCTAACAGAAGGAACATTTGATTTGTGTTTAAAGGTCAGAAGTCATAAGAAGCCTAGACAGGATCATGGGCAGTTTTGAGTTGATAAAACCCTGGTGGAATTTTCCCACTGGGTTGATGGTGGCTTGTAAGTAACTCCCCCAAGCACCTCATCAAGATGCCCCACACCCCAAACCAGGAAGGCTTTCTCCAGTATAGCATTCCCTGATTCCCCCAAATTGTGTGACTTCCTTTTCTTCATCCAATTCCCTTATGTTTCACAGGTTCTTATCATTTTTTTTAGTGATACAGACCACAATGGCTTCTGCAAAAGACTATGTACCCCTTCTCAGAATATATTTTAAATGCATAAAATAAAATTAATGGGATTAAAAGAGACAAACTACATTGAAAGAGTCATCAAAATAGTTTTGAAAAAAAAATTTATAGGCCCAGGTTTAAAAGCACTTTTAAAAAATAATGTTAAAAAACACTATTTACTTCTCTGTGTGTGTATAGGTCTCCCAGTTCATTAGTGAACAGAACTCTTTAAAGGCAGAGATCATCTTGGTTTACCTGAGATACCCTTTGATTGGGACAGCTTGGTGGAATAGGGGATAGAGAACTGGGATTAGAGTCAGGAATACTCATCTTCATGAGCTCAAATTCAGCCTCAGACACTAACGAGCTATGTAACCCTGGGAAAGTCTCTTCACTCTGTTTACTTCAGTTTTCTCATCTGTAAAATGAGCTGGAGAAGGTAAAAATAAGCCACTATACTATCTTTTCTAAGAAAACCCTAAAAGGGATCACAAAGAGCAGCACAACTAGTGAAAAACAAAAATTCCATTGATCAGAGCCAGAGAAGCCACAAGAAACCTCAGGAGACTTCAGTTATCCTTCCATATAACAATTTTTCCCACCATTGTTTCAATGTCAATCAGCATAAGACATCAAGTGGAAATTTTGGGGGGAGTAGGCTAGCAGATGACACAGGAAACATTTAGAAATTCAGAAGTAAAATATATGTTTAGTATTACATTATATCAGCATATTTTATCTTTTAATACCATAAAAAATCAGATATATTCTCTAGTATGAAGGCATAATCGAAAAATTGTACAAGGAGATTTTGGTTCACAAGGGAACCCCTGCAACATGGAAGGGATAACTGGTCTTCTTCAGCTTCTGCTTTGAAATGTTAGCTATCTGAAGGGAAGGATTGCTTTTGTGCTTTAGTTAAATTTCTTGCAAAAATGTAGAAATTTCATATGTATTTGCTATAATGTTTGATGTACTCTAGCACTGGGGTATCCTCCATTTAAATACCTGAACTTGACCCCGGCTTAGCTCTTTGCTGACACAGTAGATAAAGTCTCAGGATGAGAGTTTGACTCCCACTTCAGGTATTTATAATCTATAAAATCCTAGATATATCATAAAAGCATTGCTAGATCTTCAGAGGTCATTGAGCACCCTCCTTTTACAAGTGGGTCCCAGAACCGAGGCCCAGAGAGGGTTAGACTTGTGTAAGGTCATGCAAGTTAAATCAGAAATCTATGTTCTTTGACTCCAAAGGCCAAATTGTTTCCATTCTACCATGTTTCCTTCAGGTCACTGAGAGAGAGCATTTGTTAGAGATAAGATTCTGGGCTTGGGGCCAGGAAGAGCCAGGATCACATATTGCCAGAGACACACTGGCTTTGTGATCCTGGGCAAAGCACTAAACCTTTCATTGCCTCATCTTCTTCATATGTAAAATTTGAATAATGAATCTATTGATTGTGACGTACAGAGATCCATGAGAGGTAAATAAAGCAATATACATGAAATGCACTTAACAAAACCCTAAAATTCTATAGAGGAAGCTCCAAATGTCTTCATGTAGTTTAAAATCTGAAAATAGTTTTTAAAATATTAACTATCTCAAGATAGTTTCAAACTACACAAAAACTTTTGAAACACTTTGTATAAATATTTATTTTATCTTATTTATGCCAAAGAGGAAAGAGGCCATGAAATCCATTCACTGGCACTCAATTTATAAATGAACAGTTATAGACTATCCAGGATACTTCCTAGACCAAGAATTCTATCCTCATTAAACTTATAACTTAATACATCGTTTTAGCCCAGGAAGTCACTGGATAAAGAAGGTGACATACATGGCACAGTGAATAGGGATTTGGAATCAGGAAGATTCAAGTTCAAATCCAGTCTTAGGTACTTACTGGCTATGTGACCCCAGGCAAGTCACTTCACCTCTGCTACCTCATTTTCTTCAACTGTATAATTTTATAAGACTGAAAGTGTATTATTTTATTATTAATTACAGTATCCAGAAAGGATAGTTGTTTAGTTGCAGATTTGTGTGTAAGTCAATAAATTTTTTTGCAATAATGTTGGAGATTCCCTGCTCAAGGGACCATAAATATGAGTTTTGAACTGATCCCTTTCTCCTTCCTGCATCTATGAACATCATCATCGTCCAACAAAACCATGATTTCTATTTTAAGAAATGTAAGACTAGGAGGGGAGCACATCACAAGCTTTGATTGTCATCTAATAGAGTGTTGGATTTTGATTCAGAGGAAATGGGTTTGAATCCTGCCTCAGCCACTTGGCATTTTTGTGACTTATGTGATAGCATATCATCTAACCTTTCAACACATTGCAGAGTGTAAGGTTATGTAAGGAACTCTGTTCTTTCAGGACTTCTGTCATCAATTCCAAAGTGAGGGAAATGAAAATGAGAAAGATTTCAGTCTTCTTACTTCTCACTTCTCTGAAGCTTAGTTTTCTCATTTATCAAATGATAAGTTTATATTAGATGTCCTCTGGGGTCTCTTGCAGTTCCAAATCTCTGATCTTGTAGAGTCATAATTTCTCTGTGCTTACAGAAAGTGGCACCTACACAAATTATATTTAGATGCAGATATAGAGACATCCAACCCCCAAACTTATTTTTAAGTGGAATTTGAATGCATTAAGAAGGCTAAAAACTTCTGTCCATACTGCTATTGCTACTAGCAATTTTAATAGCTAAAGATAAAGGCAGTTTTGGAAGGCATAAATAAGCATTGGCAAAGTCTTGCTGGAGTTATACAATTCTTCAAACACTCATAAGGCTACAGGTGAGCCACTGTGCTAAATGCTAGTGATCCAGTGACAAATGAATGAGCATAAATACCCTGTCCTCCTAAGAAGCCTCCATCCTGCTGAGAGAGGTATAAAAGATTTTGGTCTTTTAAAACCTGTCAGATCAACTCTGTGATAGAAGAGAATGGCACGAAGGGTTGACAGTGAGTGAATAATGAAAAATGAATATTAATAGAAATGATCTGTAAAATTCCTGTGTCCCTTTAAATTTCTTATGTCACTCCAAAATAAAGAATTTTTAACCTTTCCAGCATGGCTATGAAGCCGGTGATGTAACCAACAATCTTAGCTTACTTAACAGTCTTTTCACATACACTCCAATATTGAATTAGAAGTCACAGGCCATGGAATCCAACATCTTTTGAAAACAGGAACCAATTCTACCAAATCCTGAAAGATAGTCATATGGTCATCTAGCTTCTACCTTTTCTCTTTTTTTTGGACTGGATAAAGGAGACCATTCTTTGCCTCATTTCTTACCCCTCCTTAATCACTGAAAGGGCATTGATCATTCAAACTGAAACTGGAGCAGATCTTCTAATGCATCATGGGTCAACTCCACAATGCAATCTATATCTCTCCACTGGTCCCAGATGACTCTGAAGAAGATGGTGAAGCAAAGTTTTTCCTCACTTAAATCCAATTCATTTGACAGTCATAAACTCGTCTTTTCAATGTTATTGATCTTCTTCTAGAATGAGGAACAAATAACAAGGTATTTGATGAATTCATGACCTCCCTGTTAGGCTAATAAGGAGGGGATCTTACAAGTAGGGACCCAGACACACAAATCTACAACTAAATAACTATCCTTTCTGGATACTGTAATTAAAAATAAAATAATACACTTTCAGTCTTATAAAGTAATTTATACAGTTGAAGAAACTGAGGTAGACAGAGGTGAAGTGACTTGCTTGGGGTCACATAGCCAGTAAGTACCTAAGACTGGATTTGAACTTGAATCTTCCTGATTCCAAATTCCCATTCACTGATTTGGCCATGGTCAAACATATAGTTATTGTTAGAGATCTATAAAATTAAATGATAGTATTGGATGATCTCCAAGTTTCTTTATAATCATGTCATTGATCCTTTAACATGTCTATGACAAACCTTAATCTACCATTCTAGTAAGCCAATCAAGAAAAAAATATGGTTAGTTTGGTATGACTTTTTCTTTCTATATTATTTCTTTTTTTAGGCTTTTGCAAGGCAAATGGGGTTAAGTGGCTTGCCCAGGGCCATACAGCTAGGTAATTATTAAGTGTCTGAGACCGGATTTGAACCACGGTCCTCCTGACTCCAGGGCCAGTGCTTTATCCACTATGCCACTAGCTGCTCCTCTATATTATTTCTTAATAAACACTACATTGTATTCTAAATGCCAATAAATCATCTGTTTAATAATCTGTTCTATAATTTGACTAGAGTTCTAGAATGCTAAGCTTTTCAAAACTCAGTATTTCCCTGTTTATCTTTTTTTTTTTTTGAGGAGCTTTGGCAAGGCAATGAGATTAAGTGACACAGCTAGGTAATTATTAAGTGCCTGAGTCCACATCTGAACTCAGGTCCTCCTGACTGCAGGACCGGTGCTCTAGCCACCGCATTACCTAGCTGCCCCTTCTTATTTATCTTTTGATACCTCTTGAATCATTCACAAGTTCTCTGATATCATAGCTATAGAACTGTATTCTTTTAAAATTACAAAGTATTTCACTGTACATAGGTCATCACATCCTAACCCTTAAGTTTCTCTTTCGTTTTTATTTTAAACTTAAATACAAAATAATAAAAGAAAAAAATAATATTGCCTAATCTCTATATTTCAAGAACAACCAAAAGTCTTTGCTCAGGCTTATCATGGCGAATGACTGACTAACAAATTAGAAAGTCTCTATTCTCCCCAGTATAACAAGCTACTTCCAAGACCAGTGACCAACCAGTAATGAATTTATCATGATTCTATGTTTTCTACATAAGTACTTTTGGAAAATAATGGTTTTTATTCAGAAGCCCATCATCCTTCACTATATACCAATCAATGTTTTCCCCTGTCTTAACTTGTAATTATGGATGAAATGAAGTCTGACTCACTTGTACTTTCAAATGTAAGCAAAAGATTTTCTTTGTATGACAGTGTTTTCTCCCTGTTTCCTTATATATCTTGGTTTGTTCATTTTACTTTTCCCATTTAAAGATTATTTCTTGAGATGATGGAAGTATGACAGCACAAACAAAACTCTGACTTAATCATATTGTACATTTATAGAATTTTATAGTTTTCAACATACTCTTACATTGCCTCTGCATCTGTTCTCTTTGTATGCCTTACCCTCAGATAGTGAGTTTATCTTTTCTCTGTTCTCTTCTTCAATTTAATTGAGTTTCTTTCCATTCAACTAGATTCTAGAAATGTTTAAGTACTTCCTGTGACTAGGCCCTCAATTAGGTGCTAGAACTAAAAAGACAAAAATAAAGAAAAGTCCCTGCCCTCCAGGAGCTTATCTTCTACTAAGTAAAATAATACCTACACAGATAAATATCATTATATATTATGTGTTTATGTTCATATATGTAGATAGATAAATAGATAGATAGATGATAGATAGATACATAGTTAGACAGACTGATAGATAGAGAGATACACAGGTACAGATACACAGATATATAGATAGATACACAGACAGATGCACAGATAGATAGATGATAGATAGGTAGATATCGATGATAGATACATACATACACAGATAGATAGATAGATAGATAGATAGATGATAGATAGATAGATACACAGATAGATACATAGATTGATAGATATACAGATTAATAGATACTCATATAGATACAAAGATAGATACACAGATAGATACACAGATAGCTGATAGACAGATAGATAGATAGATACACAGAGAGATAGATACACATATAGATACATAGACACATAGATGATAGATAGATAGATAGATAGATAGATAGATGACACACAGATAGATACACAGATAGATAGATAGATGATAGCTACATAGATAGATAGATAGATAGATAGATAGATAGATAGATACACAGATAGATAGATAGATACCCAGTCTAACCCATAATAGGTACATAATCAATTCTTATTGACTTCTATATACAAAATAATACAAAGCCCCTCTTTTTCTTGCCATTTTTCACAGAGCCTGTCATTTAGAACATCATTTTCCTCACACTATCATTACAGTTTCCTTGGTTATCCTTGAAAAATTTATTTTACTAAATATACTTTTAAGATCTGAGCTCAGAAGTTTCCAGTCCTGTCACACTGATTTCTCCTTCCTTTCTCTTTCGCTATTACCAGTGATATAAACCAGCATTTATTTTTAATGGATGCCACAATCCCTTATGAACCACAGTCCCTCTTAGAGTACTAGTTATCAGACCAAACTTTTTCTTTGCCTACAAAGTTTTTATGTCACTTATACCCATTTTAGCATTTCTCAGTGGGTACTCTTCCCCATATAAATCCCCATTTATAATGTTTAAAAGAACCAAGACTTTCAGTTCCAACTTTTCTTTTCTCTAGAATACCTATTCATCACTCTCTCTTCACTAACAAGGGGAAAAAAGCAAAAACCATATTATCCAGATTTTTATCAGGTCCTCTAAAAAAAGTTGAAAAATCATTTGGTGAACCAGGCAGTTACACCCAAAAGTTTTGATTGCTCTTTGATTGCAACAACCACACAATTTCTCAAGTCAGAAGAAAATTGTCTTAGTCTTGTCTGTCCTTGCCAGAATTTTTCAAGAAATTCTGCTTTGCACCCAAGATTATCTTTCCCCTTTCACCAAATCTTTGAAGGCCCTCTTTTCAGTTATTGCTAGTGAATCTTCCTCCAACAAATTTATTCAGAGCACAGGAAAATTGAGCTTCAGCCGATGTGCCCTTGAAATAAAGTCAACTGAGCATGAGCCAAAGGGGAGGTTTCCTTCAAATGCATTTAAAGGAGAAAGAAAACAATTCACAAAAAGAATGGAAATAATGTTCCTTCAGAAATAGACTGCTGTGGGGTTAAAAGAATACCCAAAAATGATAATTTTGTCACTCAAGGGGGAGAAAACAAAGTTAGAAACTCTTCCCTGAATGACCTTCAGTAGAAATGAGTTGTTCAGTAGCGTTTTCTAGTTGTACATTTCTTATTCTGCCCTGATTAGGCATGTAAACTCGGGAATTTTTTTCCAGTTATTTTTTCACCTGCTGTCAGAGACCACATCTCTCTCTTAGAGCAAAATCCTAAATATTAGAGCTATTAATTTGGGCAATGGGCTGTCCCAGGTGGTAGACCTCACTTGAAATCTTAAAGCTTTGGGGCAGCTAGGTGGCACAGGTGCAGTGGATAGAGCACTGGCCTTGGAGTCAGGAGTACCTGGGTTCAAATCCGACCTCAGACACTTAATAATTACGTAGGTGAGGCCTTGGGCAAGCCACTTAACCCCATTGCCTTGCAAAAAAAAAAATCTAAAAAGAAAACATCTTGAAGCTTTTAAAAGATGACTAGATGATTACCAGCCAGAAATTTTATATTTAATTGAGAAGTCCTCTTGAAGCATGGATATGGTTAGCTATCACTTCCAACTCTCCATTGTTTACATGATTCATTTGACTTTTTTAAGAGACAGAAAAGAGTCCTTAGGAAGGGCACCCAAATGTTGAAAGTAGAATCCTTTTGTTGCCTCCAAAATTCAATTCAACTCAAATGCAATCTCCTACATGAAACCTTTTCTAATTACCTCTTTACTCCAGTTTTATCTCTCATTTCAAATGATCTCATATATGTTTTTAAATATATTTAATATGCAATTATCTATACAACGATGGCATCCTATGATAGAATTTAAGTTCCTTGAGGGCAAGCACTGCTTCATTTTTCTCTTTGTAGCCCTAGAGTTTAACACAGTGCCTGGCACAAGTAGGCAATTAATAAATGCTTACTGAGAGACTGATTGATAGTTTTTATAATATTTTGATCTAAGAATAGTAAAAAGCAATCATTATTTGTGTCCTTCTTAATCTTCATATTTCTTCAACTTATTCTTTGGTAAAGCCTTGCCTGATCATCCCAATTTCTAGTGATATGTCCTTTCTCAAATCCTCTTTTAATTATTTTATCTAGCATAAAGGCTAGAAGTACCATTGGATTGTGACCAAAGGAGTAGTTGACTTCTGCCACTCCATGTCCTTTGCCTAGCTATTGCATTTTTCCCATTATTCATGACATCTCCTTCAGGGTTTAGGTTCCCCATACTCACTTTCTTTGGCTCACTAACAGATCTGACCCTTGTATCCCAGAGTCAAATGTTACTAAAGTTTGGAGTCTACAGCTTGTCTTTACAGTGGTGGGGGTGATGAAGCAAGTAATAGAGATAACCAAGGCACTATATGAATTAAGAATATGTCAAGGGGCAGCTAGGTGGTGCAGTGGATAGAGAACCAGCCGTAGAGTCAGGAGTACCTGGGTTCAAATCCAACCTCAGACACTTAATAATTACCTAGCCATGTGGCCTTGGGCAAGCCACTTAACCCCATTGCCTTGAAAAATATCTAAAAAAAAGAATATATCAGGTCATGTTTTTCCACTCAAAAAGCACTGATTTTCCTAAAAAGAATGACCGCACATATTACAGAATGATTTCAACAGGATTCAGTAACTTAGTATATAACAACCTAGAGCAGTTTTCAGAAAATTGGTTAGCCATGCTATATTTCACTTCCATAGGAAGTAAAACAAGTCAGTCTTGACCCCACTCCTCAATAAAGAGGCTTCTCTTGGTACCAGGCCAAGCTGTCCTCTTTCCAAATACAACAGTTCTGTAAATGCTTTCCCACCAAATGCAAAACTCATACCTTTTAAGTTCACAAAGTCACCCAAGAAAAGAAATACAAAAGAGAAACCCACGCATACAAAGTCATCCAATTATGCCCCTCAGAACCAGCTCCCATGTGAACAACTGCCTCTCACTGGTAATTTCAGAGATTAGCAGCCAAGAAGACCCCCCAGGAAACTGTCCCTACTTGGACAATGCTTTGTGTATGGTATATATAGAGTTCTGAGTATTTCTCAAGTGCTTCTCACTTTGTGAGCAATTAGGGGATTCTAAGTGATGAGTCACATACCTTTCCCCTGCCCCCAACTCCACTATTCCCATGCAGTTCACCAGAAGCAGGCAGAGAAAATTTGTACAATATTCTTGCCAAACCATGTTTTATTTGCGTTGTTCAACTTGTGTTACATCAACATACAGAATGTACAATCCTGGGAAACAAAGATTGTTTCATTTCTATCTGAATCCCCAGATACCTAATAGATACCTAATAGTGATTTGTTGAATTGAATTCAAATGAATACAAATTCTTTAGTAATCCCTGCAAGGCAGGCACTCCAGGGTGAAGAAGGTAGAAAAAAATTATATTTTCACTGAGGACCCAATATTGCTGGAGTAGTCTTCTAATTTCTTTGGGTAAAATGGATATCCAATGGAATAGACACAAATAGTTACAGATGTGAACGTCCTACTTCCTAAGCTCTGATGAATGGTTCCTTGCTTCATTGACATTCCAACCTAATAAGGCAATCTGGAAAATTCTACACAAAGGGCTGTCCCTGTTTAAGCATTATAGTAAGAACCAAAGTACTTTTAAAATGTAAATGATACTGCAAAATCTGATTTGTGAATGTGTCTGTGTATGTGTTTTGTGTGTGTTTTGTGTGTGTGTGTGTGAGAGAGAGAGAGAGAGAGAGAGAGAGAGAAAGAGAGAGAGACCTCCAACCACCTGACTTCTTATGATAAAAGGAAAGGGGCAGAAAGAGATCATGGCAGGCTGGACTAGGAAGCCAACTCCCCTTGGAAGCTTTTTTCTGGGAAGAGTGAGGCCAAGATCAGACAATGCCAAAGGGAAATTGTGGAATGATTTAAGACTTCAGTTGCAAACCTGGGCCATAGGGAGCCAAGTTCTGGCAGCTTTCACCATCTCTTGAACACTACAGACACTGTCAAAGGGTCTCTTTGAAATGAACCAGGTATTTTTCTACCCCCCCCCCAAAAAAAAAACCCAAGCATGCTTGTAAGGGGAAGTCTTCACAAACCTCCCTTTCCGATATTTAGGAGCCATGGAAACATTTTCTTGGCTGCACAAGCAACAAAAACAAATGGAAACTATTCATGAGGAGATTGGAAATGAGATCAGACTATAAACCATCATTCTAGATGTTCACATATCAGATTTCCCAGAAGATAAGGTCAGAAATAGAACAGACAATTACAGAATCTATATAATGTGATTTAAAAGCATCAAGAAAATCTGATTCCTTGGGAAAATACAACAAAAACAAATCCCCCACCCACCCAAAAAAAAAACCTTCACCACCAAAATCAATGGTTCAATGAATAAAGTATTGTACCTAGACTCGAGAAGACCTGTGTTCAGAACTAGTTGCAAATACGTATTGGCTTTCTAGGTCTAGGCAAGTCACTTAACCTCTGTCTCAGTTTCCTCATCTATATATAGGGATAATAATAGACCTATGAGGTAATATTTGCAAAGTATTTTACAATCCTTAAAACACTATACAAATGCTATTGATATCAGAATTATAATTCCATTATAAATCTTCCATAAATAGTCCATCTCTTTAGTTTTGAGAGCTTTCATCTCTGTAAAGATGCAAATGTCCATGTGGTAGACAACATTTTAAGAAATTTTCAAACATTTGCAACCTAGTGTAAAGATTCAAAAAGTTAATCCAATTTATCTATAAGCATTTATTAAAGCCCCTTCTGGTTTCAGGATAATGGAGGATATGTCAGGCAGTGGAGATCAAAAGATAAAAATAGAGGTAATTCTTGACTTCAAGAAGCTTCCATTCTATGGGGAGGAGGATATACTGTGGACACAAGTGAATTAATTAATAAATCAATCATTAAGCACCTACTATGTCCACGGAAAAGATCAAAAAAATACCAGTGAACAATAACAGCTAACATTAATATAACACTTCAGAGTTTTCAAAGAATGAAATCATCTCTACATATAAGCAGGGGGGTCAAGTAAACATATTAGTTTAAAGGGTTTAAAAATAAAAAAAATAAATGTAAAGTAGTTCAATACAAGATAATTTAATAGGGAGAATATGAACTGTTAAGGGGACCAAGAAAGACTTCATATAGACAGCTGTGATTGAGTTGTAGCTTCGAAAAAGACCAGGAAATCTATGTGGCAAATGTGAGGAATGAGTGATTACTAGGAATGGGAGACAGAAAAAAATAGTGAGACTGTAAATGGAGACTTGATGGTTGAATCTCTATCAGGAATGATGGAGAGAGAGAGAGGAAAAGTATAGAAAAAGAAGGTGCCCTTCATCTGCTCTCTGAAGAGGGGAAGGCTGCTCAAGTTAAATTCTGTCTAAGGTGGTCAATCTTGGTGGGGGAATGGGGGGGGGGGATGGAACTCAATTGTTTTCAATACCCTTAGAATAGCTTCTGCCAATCACCACTTGCTGCTGATGCATATTATCTTCATGCCCTGAAAGGGCCTCTGACTTGCCTTTGACTATTTCCATTAATTGAGATTTTTTTCCATCGTGCAGAGCCAAGTAGAATCAAAGTACATATAAGTATTCATGACCACAGCCTCTCTAAATCAGATGGTCTTAGTGTAGAGCTAACCAAAACTGCCTGGAAAGTTTCATTTTTTTAATGCTGAGACAGTCCACAATCTGGCAGTATATGATTGTTCTAAAACTTGTAAACACTTTTTTTTCCAAATTTTTAATATTTTTATTTAAAGTTTTGAGTTCCAAATTCTACCCCTCATTATCCCCAGCCCTTCTTTTTCAGATTATAAGTAACCAGATACAGGTTATAGATGTGCAATTATGTAAAACATTTTGATATTAGTCACTTTGTACAAGAAGATTTAAAAGAAAAAATGAAAGAGAAAAATAGCATGCTCTAGCCCCTATCCAATCAATATCAGTTTTTTTTTTCTCTTGAGGCAGATAGTATGCTTCATCATTGGTCCTTTGGAATTGGATTCTTGAGAACAGCTCTTCATCAAACAATATCACTCTTTCTATGGACCATATTCTCCTGGTTCTGTTCATTTCAGAATGCATTAGTTCATGTAAGTCTTTCCAGGAACTTTAAAACTCAATGCACACACACACATCCATTGGCTTATCCTCCTAAAGACTATTCAGTTCCACAAAGATTAACCAGTTGTGATCTAACAGCGACTACCTATGAGATGCAATGTGGTAGAGTGAACAAAGAGTGCAGTTTGAAGCAGCAAAGCCATGGACTCAAATTCTACTTGACTCTGCACACCTCTTGTTATATTCATCCCTCCTTTTCAAAGAGGGTCAGTAACATCACTGTCTTGACCTTCATGTGAATTGAGTTTAAGTGAAACAATTGAACAGTCATCAGCCTCAGTCTCTCTCTTCCATGGTCATCAAAATCCAATGGCAGGACAAAAGTCAGGATACAGTGTATGACTTTGGCACCTTCAAATCTGGCTAACTCTAAACTCTCCATAATCTTGTTTTAGTCACCTTCATGGGTGTTGTAACAGATTATTCTCATCCACCTATTCCCCCAGAGGACAACTTCACACGCTTGGGGTAGTCATCCCCCTAACTCATTAATAGGTTTGAGACCTGTTTCCCAAGTTGGTTTTACCAGAGTGTAGCCTCTGTATATGCTAGAATTTCTTAGAGACGCAGTTGAGAATTGGACACCAAAGGTGGACAAATAACTCTGAAAAGGTCTCAGCAAGCCCTACACCAAAGAAATCACAGTCGCTATTCCTTTGTCTATTATACCTATTCCTATCTCTATCATTATCTCTATCTCTATCTATCCGTTTCCCTATCCCTTTATACAAAACACTAAAAGAGGAATAGAAAAATGATATTAGAGATGGACCACTTACTTCAAGAAGGCTTCCCATTTAGTAGCAATTAAAACAATGGTGTCAAACTGAAATACAGCTGCATATTAAAATAGAAAAGAAGAATTTCACATAATCTATGCAGTATTATTTTTCATTTATTTTGTTGTTTCCTAATTATATTTTAATCTGCTTGGGACTCACTTAGGAGTAGTATAGGCAGCATGCAGCCAGTAGGCTGTACGTTTGACACCTCTAGTTCACAACCTATTCAAAGGAAGCTATGATACACATAAAAAATCGAAGATAAAATTCTAAAGACTTAGGAGAGATTCTAAGAGGAATCTTTTATAGTTGTTAAAAGTTTTCCTGCTTCACAATCCTTGGTAAAAGAAAAATCATTATAAGTGAATTTTAGTTATTTGGAATTAAAGGGAGAAAGGGGATAATAACCATCCCCTTTTTCTATTGAGCACCGCAGAACAAAAGAGAATAATATATTGGGCAGCTACATAAAGAGCCCTAAAGTCAGGAAGGTTTATCTTCCTATATTCAAATTTAATCTCAGACAGTTACTAGCTGTGTGACACTCTTCAAGCCACTGAACAAGTTTTCCTCAGTTCCCTCACCTGTGAAATGATGACAAAATCACCCCAGTATCTCTGCCAAGAAAACCCCAAATGGAGACATGAAGAGTTGGACAATGCTGAAATTACTGAAAAACAACCACAAAGTAAAGTGGTAAGGGTTTGTAACCATTTTGTATTTTCTTGTATTCAGAGCAGAGCACAAAGAAGAATACTCAAGTTGTACTATAAAATATGGATGCAGAAACAGAGATTGGAAGCAAAGAGACCAGCTGGGAAGATATTAGATTCATCCAAATTAGTCCATGAACTCAGATGGGGCAAGGAGGGTATGAAAGAGATAGACTTGAGAGATATTTAAAAGGTTGAAACCACAAGACTCAACATAAGTTGCAACAGCCACAGGAAAAGAATCAACAACTATTTAGATGATTCAGGGATGGGAAAGAATTGGAAATGATTACAGTTTTGAGCATAAGAGATTGAAACAATGGCCATCTCATAAATAGGAAGAGAGATAATATGGATTAGAAGACCTGGGTTCAATTCTTAGTTACTACCTGCATCTTATGCCAATCATTTAACCTTTCTTGGTCTCAGTTTCCTCACTTGTAAAATGAAGGAGTTGGCCCATTTGGAATCCCAATTCTAAATCTCTATGCTATTATTTATATATTAAGTTTTAAGGAGAAAATAATGGGCTAAATTTTGAATGTGTGGGATCTGATATACTGAAAGGAAGTTATCAATCAGACAGTTGGAAATGAGTGGCTAGAGTCAAGAAGGAGGTCAGGTTTGGAGTTCTGTTAGGTCACCATCCAGATAAAGGTGATAATTGAAGCTATGGGAGCCAATAAGATCTAAAAGAAAAGAATTTTAAAAAGAAGAAATAAGAACCAAGGACAAAGCCACTCTCAGGTTCAAATAACAAAGAATTAATTTCCTGTCTCCTTTCAAAAAGAGATATTGGTTGGCTCAAGCTGTAAGAAAGAAATTTGGAATTCAGAATAAGGAAAATCAAGGCTTAATGAGCAACTCATGGAGGAAAAAAGCACTCACTTCTTAATTATCCTAGTGTGTATTAATGATTTCATGAATTCTCAGGAGCTATTTTGAATGCCTAGGTTAGCATCCCCCATCACTCAACACATTTCTGGGCTCAATGAATATGAACTTATTGGAATATTATCACAAGTAAAGGGGCTAAAATGATTAAATGTGCAATTGTAGCAAAATGGGGAGGCAGTACATGAAGGAGACTCAAAGATGAATTGAAAGGGTTATCTCGTTAAATGATGGGTTCCACTTTATTGGAGTTCCTCAAGATAAATCTGTATCCTCATTCATTAAATATGTTATAGAGAGAATACTTTTTCAGAGATGAGTTGAACAGACTGGTCAATGAAGCCCCATCCAACTTGGAAATTATAGGACTATGTGATATGTTTAAGAATATATTAAAAATCAAAGACTAATACTATTTGATTATATTAAACTGACCTTTAATAGTGTGCATAACCATAGGATCACTACTCCATACTTCCATTTGGTATGAGACAAAATAGAGAGTTTTGTCTTCAAGGAAATCTTCATGTAGGTGGAAGCCACTGCCAACATGGAAAGGAAAGATTCTAACCTCCTCTCTATCACTACACTTCCCCCCGCCCCGCCCCAGTCACTTAGCCCTCAGTCCTCAAAAGATAAGCTCAGTTTTCATGTCATATCTCCTTAGTCCAACCCCATGTCTTAGCTCTCTAACTCTGGGCTCCTAATAGTAAGATTTTTCCATATATTACTCAGATGCAGACTCTCTAAACCATCTTCACCACATGATGCCATGTCTTTTTTGAATCAATCCTGGGTTTCGACCCCCAGCTCTGGGAACAGTAATTAAATCAATACTAATATACATATACATATGCATATATATATGTATATATATACATATATATATGTATATATATACATATATATATAAAGGATGAATCAATCAATTGTTCCATAGATCCACTTACAGTTCCGATGAAACTTCCTAGACACAAATTCCCTAATCTGGCCCTCACTCTCTTATATGAGTGTCTTCTTTGATTAGAATGTAAGCTCCCTGAGGGTAAGGATTGTTTCATTTTTGCATTTGTATCCTCAAAACTTAGCAGAAATTCTAATACATATATATATATATGTATATATATATACATATATATATATATTAGTTAGTTTTTTTGCAAGGCAAATGTGGTTAAGTGGCTTGCCCAAGGCCACACAGCTAGGTAATTATTAAGTGTCTGAGACCGGATTTGAACCCAGGTACTCCTGACTCCAGGGCTGGTGCTTTATCCACTGCGCCACCTAGCTGCCCCCAATTCTAATATATATTAAAAGTTTAATGTTTTTTTCATTTGTTCATTCATTAATGACCGAGGAGGATAGTAGTCCCTTTTCTAGGCCTCTTTCAGTCCCCTAGAATGATAGGCTTTCTCACCACTTGGCTATCCCAGCTGTCACTGTCATTTACAAAGGAGATATTTCTTATCCCCTCCAGTGCCATATGCCTCCCATTGTTACTATTTATAAAATCAATCCCTACTGAAATCTTTTTTTTGGATTTATTTTGGGTTTTAGGTTTATACAAGACAATGGAGTTAAGTGACTTGCCTAAGGTGACGCAGCACCTTAGGTCACATTTGAACTCAGGTCCCCCTGACTCCAGGGCTAATGCTTTATCTACTGCAACACCTAGCTGCCCCTAACTGAAATCCTTAGGCCCATGTAGTTGGGACTGTCAGTGTTATGGAAAAAACATACCTTTATCGCTTCCATAAGTATAATAGCAGCAGAAAGGAATGTTGGAATTATGGAGTGACATCTACTAATGTTGCTGGATCTAAGAACTGTACCCCACACAACTCATCCAAATGCCATAACCATTCATCTTCCTGTCTTTCATGCCTACTTTTCAAGTGGAAAGGAACTACTTGGTGCAAAGATTATATTGTCCCTGTACTGTCCATGTTTATTGACCCTTTTCCCACTTTCCAGTCTGCTAGCATTCTTCTAACCCCTCCTCTGATCAGTTGAGAACCTCAATTGATTGGTACTCTCCCTCTCTTATGGCCAGCAAATTTCTATATCCTTTCTGCTGTTTCTTATTGATCAGAGTTGCCAATCCGTCAGATTTTAAAAAACCTTTCCCCTTAAACCCCCTCTATCCTCCAAATGTCCTCCAGACATCCAAAGTTCATGCCTTTTTCTCATCCTTTTTTTCTCTTCTATACTTTACCTGTCCCCCTAAACACTTAGTGTCATTTCCATCTCCACAATATCTTTACTATTCTATTTTTCTCCAGCCACACATTTATCACCTTAATCCAGACTTTCATTACCTATCCTCCTATGCATCTTCAGCCTCTCCCCTTTCCAATCTGTCCTTCCCACTCCACCTCAGTCCCAAAGCTTACAAAGATCACCTTTGTATGCCATCAGTATCTCCTCTGTTCAAAGATCTGGACTTAACTTCTTAATCTGAGGGTCTGTGAAATTGATTTTTAAACATTTTTTGATGAACTATTTCAAGTACATGGTTTCCTTTGTAATTATACTTTACTCAATGCATCTAAAAACTTTATTCTAGGAAGATTTCACAGATGTTCTAAGGCATCCAGGACACAAGAAAGATAAAGAAACCCTATTCTGTTGTTGTTTTTGAATCATATTTGACTCTTCATGACCCCATGTGGGATTTATTGGCAAAGATACTGGAGTTGTATGCCATTTCCTTCTCCAGTTCATTTTTATAGATCAGGGAACTGAGGCAAAAAGGTTAAATTTCTTGCCAATTCTTATGTAGCTAGTAAGTGATGGAGGTCAGACTTGAACTCAGGAAGATGAGTCTGTAATGACGTTTGGCATTCTATCCACTGTGCTACTGAACTTCCTAGTGAACTACTCTAGTGATTCTCTATTGTCTATAGGATAAAATACAAGCTCCTCAACTCTTTATGTAAGGCCCCAAATATACGGCTAATTTTTTGATTCTTCAGAGACTTGTATTTCAAGACGCACTACAATATAGTATCATTGGTAGAATAGTAAAATAGTGGGCCATTGTTGCCAGGGGCACCTAGGGTTCATTAAAGAAGCTTTGCACTTTCCTGAAGGCAAGTCAGCTTACTTTACTCTTTTTTATTGATATTTTATTTTATTTTTTCAATTATGTTTATAAAAGTTTTCCAACATTCATCCATTTGCATGTTTAGAAGTTACACAATTTTCTCCCACTTTCTCTTCCCTCCCCCTCCTCTCAGCAGTGAATAATCTAGTAAGTGGTATACATGTATATTTGTATTTAGTATGTTTACATATTAGTCATCTGAGGAATTAGAACTAAGGGGGGGGGGAAGAAACCCATGGGATAGAAAGAAAAAAAAACAAGAGCAATTTTTAAAAATTACTTTTGTCTTCAAGTTTAATTCTGGATCTGGTTCATCTAGATTGAACATTTGCAGCGAAGCATAGAAGTCATTAAGTCTGAATGTACAAAGTAAACTGAGGCACAAAGAGGCTAAAAGACTTGCCCAGAGTCATAATACTAGTAGAGGCTAAGGTTGGATTAAAATTCAGGTCTTACTGAGTTCAGCATTGTATTGAATGCATTACCTATCATCCATCTATATTATCTATGCTGTCTGTTTACATCATTTATAAATATTAGATTGGCTCATTTTTACTTATGTTGTTCACAACCCTCTTTGTTCCATGAATTAGAGGTCTTAACTAGAAAAAAAAAGATTTTTAGTTCTGCCATCAAAACTCTTCAGTTTTCCTGAGATGGACAATATTCAGGGTAATCTCATAGGTATCACTTGTCCATTCTTCTTTCTAAATGAATATGGTAGACAGGAGTTTTTGAATCTGTGTTTTGTAGGAAAACATTTAAACATATTGAATAGACAGTAATCCAACTAGCATTTATTAAGCCCCTGCTATTTCAGGGACTCTGCTAAGTTCTGGGGAAGCAGAGAAAGGAAAAAAATCAAAATATCCTTGATCTCATAAAGTCTGTGGTCTAAAGAAGGAGACAACAACTACATACAAGCAAGAAATTGGGGAAAATCTCAGAAGGACATCAGTAGAATTAAAGAGAATGAAGGAAAGTCTTCTCATTGGAGGAATGAAATTTGTAAATGAGACTTGAATGAAACCTAAAGGTGGAGATGAGAAAGGAGAGTATTCTAGGCAAAGGGCACAGCTAGGGAAAATGCTCAGTCAGGAAATGGAGTGACATGTTTGAGGAACAATGAGGAGGCCATTGTCTTTGGATTCCAGAGTACGTGGAGGGCAGTAAGATATAAGCCTGGGAAGATAGAAGTGGGAAAGATTATAACATTCAATCCTATAGATAATAGGGAGCCACTAGAGTTTATAGAATAGCATGTGATAGAGTTACAAGTGTGCTTTAGGAAGATCTATTTGACAGTTGTGTAGAGGAGGGAGGAGGCTAGGGATAGAGCTCCAGCCAGATTATCCAAAATTGCTTTTGCTGATGATCCTTAGTTCTGAGCTTAGACCAGCTATTCAAATAAGCTCAAAACACCTTCACACCCACAAAAGAAAAATAAATGATCAACCTACAAAATTTACATTAGCTAGGTTTCCAAAATACAAAATACAAAACTGATAAAAACACATCGAGGGGGAAGAAAAACAGCATAAGTGTCATTCATTGTCAGCTTTCCTCTAGGCCTCTGGCAGTTTCCATGATATTACAGACAAAATGCTCCAATATTATTTACTATTTATAGATGTAGCTTTTTTGGGGGGGGGCAAAGATAGAATCACACTAATCTAGCTCCCTGTACTCTGAGTCAAAATTCTACCCCTTGCTTCTTTGGGGCCATATTGCCAAGAACACTATGAGGGTATTGAATTGTGATCATATTAAAAGCCTAGAGCTCTGACATCTTTGGGAGAGTCTTGCTTAATTAGAATGGCAAGTTAAAAGTGTGGAGATATGCAAAGTATACAGGTAAAAAATGTGTTCTTTTTAGGTTTACATACTTCATCATCATATTAATCATTTTTTCAGTCCAACTCTTTATGATCCAGTTCACAAAGATACCAAAGTGTTTTACCATTTCCTTCTCTATCCCCTTTTAAAGAGGAGGAAAATGAAGTAAACAGAAATCACTTGGTCAGGGTCACACGGCTAGTGTCTGAGGTTAGATTTGAACTCATGAAGATGAGTCCCTTCCTGAAACCAGATCTAATGCTCAATCCACTGTGTTATCTAGCAAAACCAATTTGAACATGTAAACTTTTTTAAATGTTTCTCTAGTATAAAAGAAGTCCTTACCTTCCCTGGTCCAAATAGCCTTCTGATTATTACCTTTTCTTTCTTCTTTAATTTCTTTCCAATTTCACTACTCTACAATTAACTCCTTCTATCATTGTAGATTAGTACTTTCTTTGAAACTGAGGTGATCATTTGATATTGGACTTGGAATCAATAAACCCCCGGCTTAAATTCTGCTCTAGACACTGAGTATCTGGGAGACCCAAGACAACTCATTTAACATCTCCCCAGCTCCTTCTCCTTATATGTATATGAGGGTAATAAATAAGAGTATCTGTATCCCAGGGTTGTCATGAAGATCAATGTAAAGTGTTTTGTAAACTTTAAAGTATTATATGGCTATCATTATCATCATCATCATCATCATTATCATCATCATTATGAATGCTTTGGAACCAGAGGTTAAGGGGATTTGTGGTTATAATACCTGTAACTCTCTCAAATAATTTATCATGATTGCTAAAGACTTCAGACAACAAGTATTAATAAAGCCCATCCTCTGAGCCAGGTAATGTGGAAGGGATTGCAAATTATTAGATCATGGTCATCCTGCTGATGAGTTTCCTCAAACTTAATTAGGCTGGTCATTGATGACCCAGTCAAGGAACCTATAATCAAACTCTTCTTCTTTTCATCCTATAAGTATCTATCAGACTTTGCATTCCCCAGGATCCCCTCTGCATAATGGGAAGGCAATATATAACAAAAACCAAGTGCTGGCTATTCCCTATGGGACACTCCATCTCCAGCTTCCATGTCTTCTCACTAGATGGCCCCTTCCATTCCAGGAAATGAAGTAGTCCTGATTTCCCCCAAAATTCAAGTACCACTTCTCACAAGAAGTCTTTCATGCTCCCCCCTCTGTCAGTACACTCCCTCCCCAAATCACCTTGAATCCATTTTCTACAGATTCTGTATACACCAACTTGGACTCATGTTTTCCCATTTCAATGTAAGTTCCTTGAGGACAAGGAGTGTTTCCCTGATGTCTTTGCACCCCCAATGTGCAATTTATTTCACATTCACATTCACAAACTACTTACACATAGACAATTTGCATTCACACACTCATACATGTACACTGACACAAACACATGCTCACATACTCATACATGCATGTGCACTCACATACTCACACATGGATCTGTTCATTCATTGACATAAGAAATTCCAGGAAGAAAACCCCATCTACCATTGCAGATTAACTCTCATTTTATGTTACATTCAGATAGCTTCCTGGGACATTGAGAGATTAAGAGAAGGAAGAAATGTATATAATTTGCACAATGAAGCTAATTTTACAGAACTAGCAAAGCTTCAATGATTTGGACTAACTGAGAGGGAAGGTTGGCCTGAAATGGTAAATACAGAATTATGCAATCATTCCTAAAAGAAATGCAGTACTAGTTCCATTTCCTATTTATAGACCATGCGATTTTCAGAGAAAAACATATAGAATTAGGCAGTTTTATTACAAACAGTGACTCAAACTAGACAAAGGGATTTTTTCCTATTAGAGAAGTCCTTAGGAACTCATGGAGCTCCCAGAAGGCCCTTAATAAACTACCTGTTGATAAGCAGAATGATTCACAATTAATATATTACAGTCGAAAGTGAATTACCTGGGGCCCAATTCAATGGAACCCTTAATTAAATGGAGTGGTTTCCCCCCCCCTACACACAGATCTTAGGATCAAGAAACAAAACCAACAATTTAATTCAACAAGTTTCAGTGGTTATTTAAAATCAGACACTTACTAAATAATGAAGTTAAAATGAAGAAGGGGAGCATTCCTGCCCTTAAGAAGTTTGAATTCTTCTGTGAGATCATAACCATAATATGGGAATGGCAAATAGACAAAAGCAAAATTAATGCAGAATATTTTTATGGGAAGAGTGTCAATAAATAAGGACATCAGGAAAGTCCTTGTTCAGGGAGTAATGCCAGTTCAGAACCTGAATGAGAGGTATGGATTCCAGGACACATAAAGGAGGAAGGGAGAGCTTTCCAGGAAGGGGTTTAATAATTAATCCATTGAGAGACAGGTTGGGATATGCCATGTTGTCAAACTTGTTGACTGATGTCACATATGGTGCCTCTCCTGGCATTGTAATAGAGCCAAGGTGCCTCTCTGATACAAGAGAGGAAACCTGGGGTGGCTAGGTGAAGCAGTGGATAAAGCACCAGCCCTGGAGTCAGGAGCACCTGGGTTCAAATCCAGTCTCAGACACTTAGTAATTACCTAGCTGTGTGGCCATGGGCAAGCCACTTAACCCCATTGCCTTGCAAAAAAAAAAAAATACATATATATATATATATATATATATATATATATATATATATATATATTGATTAACTTTGGGGGCAGCTAGGTGGCGTAGTGGACAAAGCACCAGCCCTGGAGTCAGGAGCATCTGAGTTCAAATCTCATCTCAGACACTTAATAATTACCTAGCTGTATGGCCTTGGGTAAGCCACTTAACCCCATTTGCCTTGCAAAAAAAGCCTTAAAGAGAGGAAACCATAAGAGGACTCCCCCCGCACCCCGACCCCAGGATTCAGATCATCACCAGAAATCTGTGTTCTTCAAATCAGAGCATAGTTCTGGAAAAGGCAAGAAAAAGAATGTCTTTGTACAACATGCTCCTCATCATAATGTGGAAGTTAGGCCACCATTAACTTGGTTGCTGTGATTGTCTTCAAAATGGAAAGATAACTGTTACATAGGGGTCATAACATGGGCAAAGGTACAGAGATAATGAATGGAATCTAGTGTTTGAGCCATGGTACATAAGTCAGTTGGACCGGACCATAAGAGTACATTCCTGGAAGAGATGTGAAAGATTGACTGGAGACATGGGGAAGGATTTTAAAAGTCAAACAGAGGATTTTGAATTTTATTCTACCACAAACAGGAAACCAAGGAAATTCATTGAACAGATGAAGGAATTGGTCAGACCTACAATTCAGAAATATCAATTTGGCACTTTATGGTGGATGAAAAGGAAAGCTCGAAAGATAAAGTTTAGACACCAATTAGGCTATTATAATAGTCAAAGCAAAATGAGGGTATATGAATGGTGACAGAGATTGAACTGAGAAATTCCACGAAGGTAGAATTGTTAAGACTTAAAGATTGATTGGATGTAAGGGATGAGGGAAAGGGAAGAGTTCAAGATGGTCCTGGTATTGAAATTTTAGGTTGTTGGAAGGATAGTCATGGTCTTGACAGACACAGAGAAATCAGGAGATATAGATTTAGAGGAAAAGAGAGTAAGATTTGTTTTGGATATGTTGAGTTTGATGCCTATGGAACTTCCAGAGGGAAATGTCCAACAGACACACACACACACACACACACACACACACACACACACACACACATGAAAACATATGTATTTAGCTTAAAACACATGTATTTAGCTTAAAATGAAAAAGGAGTTTCCAGAGCATGAAATTAGTTCACTAAACATCTAGCCCCATGTTTTTTGCTACACTGAGAGTTAATGTTCATTATCATGACCCTGGGACACCACAAGAGCTCAATGATTGAATTAATGTTCAGCACACTATCCTAAGGCAGAAAAGTGGACTAATACATTTTAGAAAGATTTTTCTGTAACAGATGAAACAAAAGGTTTTATGCTTAACTCCTGATTAGCCAGGACATTAAATTATCTGCAAAAAATCATTCTGAGCAAATGAGAGTTTTCTTTTTCTTTCCTTCTAGAATTGTTCATATGGCTAGGTCCGAATTAGTGGGAATAATGAATCCCTTGAAGTGACCACATTATTTGAATTCAACTGCTTATCTTCATTGGGCTGGAACCAATTTTACATAATTATAACTTCAAATAGTGCCAATTGGAATACATACAACTACTTCACAGCATTCATTATTTGCAGTAATTAGGACAAAGCTATATGAAAAATGATGCCTAGGAAGAATTTAGGGAGTCTTGAGAAGATGTCCTATTAAATAATTCAAACATTTCACCTATAGAATCTGAATTTTTGAGTTGAAAGGGCATCAGAGAACATTTAGCCCATCTTCTTCAGTTCAAAGATGAGGTCACTGACCCAAAGAGATGAGATTTGTTGGAGGTGATACAAAGAATAATGAATGATATTAAACTAACTCCAACTTTTCTAATTCCCTTTCATGATTTTTTTAGATCAGTAAGAAGTACTGAAGAAATGGAAAGTGGAGCACATGGGAAGCAGTGTAGTTTACTCCACTTAGGATGCAACCAGGAAGAATTTTTTGTTTTGTTTTTTATTTTTTAATTCTATTCCTTAATATGTTTGTTCATTCTGTCAATCACACTGCTTTTGCTGGTTTGCTACATCACCAATAGTATAGTGGAAAGTGCACTCATCTTTGAAGTCAGAAGACTAGGATTCAAAGTTCCAGCTCCAAAAGACTGTGGATAAACCATTAAACCTGTCTGATACTAAATTTTCTCATCTGTCAAATGGAAATAATTGGATTTGCCCTTCTAGATTCACAAAAATATTTTGAGGAAAGCTCTTTATAAACTTTAAGGAGTGATGGCATGACCTTATTTTTGTTGCCATTATTGTGGTTGCGAATGTTATCATTTAAAGATCCATGATTTCATTGACATCAGTACTCTTCATCAATACCTTAGATACCTTAGATACCTTCATACCTTAGAAGACCATGAGTATTGAGTTCCATCACAAGAAAAATTCAATATTTAGTGGTCTCTCACTCTTTCACAGATAGGCCATTACTGGACCATAGAAGGAACTAGATTCAAAAATTGCCACAATTATCTATTTTCTTTGTGACCTTGGGCAAGACACTGTACCATTCTTCTCCTTTATTTCATGTCTGAAATAAGATCCTAAAACCTGATAGTGTTCTTCAAGGACCAATCCCTGGTTTTACATATGAGGAAATAGAATGGTTAAACAACTTGTTCAAGCCATTAAGGTAGTTTGATTCCATGACGTTTAGTGTCTCTAGCAGCTCAAGATCTGGAGGTCTATCATTAATAAAGCATGATTCTCCAGAGTTTGATAAAGCCTTCAAGGACCCAAGGTCATTGATATTGGAGTGGAAACTCCATACATTCTATGACTTCAGATTCCATAGTATTAGTAGACACTAAGAAGGAATAGTTCTCTCAACAGTAAAGTTTCAGCCCCACAAGAAGCACTCCCCAAAAGAAAAAGAACTAAACACTATATGCCAGATTCTATGCTAAGTACTTTTTTATAAATATCTCACCTGAGGGGGCAGCTAGGTGGTGCAGTGGATAGAGCGCTGGCCCTGGAGTCAGGAGTACCTGAGTTCAAGTCTGGCCTCAGACACTTAATAATTACCTAGCTGTATGGCCTTGGGCAAGCCACTTAACCCCACTGCCTAGCAAAAACTAAAAATAAATAAATAAATAAATGAACAAATAAATAAACAAATAAATAAATGAATAAATATCTCACCTGATTCTTGTACCAATTCTATGAAATAGGGGCTGTAATTTTCCTTACAGTTGAGGAAACTAAGGCAAATAGAAGTGAAGTGACTTGCCCAGGATTATACAGCTAATGTCTTTTTAATTTCAATTAAAAAATTTTTTATATTTCAATTTTTTTTTAATTCAGGCCTTCCTGTCTCCAGACCCAGCACTCTATCCACTGAACCACCAGCCATCTTATTTAATCACTGAGTGCTTTTCTCCATTCTTGTAGTAGAGAAAGGCAAAAATAATATGTATAATCTATCTACATATATGTGTGTGTGTGTTAGTTATACCAATAATGTACACATTCTAGAGATTTAGACAAGAGATTAAAGATAGATATGAATATATAGCTGCATTATATATATATATATATGTTTATGTATAGCTATACATATGTATGGATATGTTTGCATATGTGAATATGTTTTTTCTTCCATCAAGTCCTTGATGTGACTACAATCCCACTGTGCTCCCTTGTGCCTAGACCCTGGATACATTTTTCCATAAACTAAAATAAATGATGATGGCACTCTCATGTCTGTCCCACAAAAAACTATAAGCTGAGTGAGATAAAAGCAGCAGAGTATAGTAGATTTAATTCTTGGTTAGAGTCAGGAAGACCTGTACTCAAATCTTATCTTTGAGTTATAATAATAGATAGCATTTATGGAGTTCTTTCAGGTTCCCAAAATGTTCAACTAGGATCATTCATTTGTTTCTCACAACAACCCTGTAAGGCAGGGGCTATGGTTGCCTCAATTTTACAGATGAGAAAACTGAGGCTGAAAGGTTGATAGTGTTACCCAGGAACCAGAACTAGTTAAATTCAGATCTTCCTGACTCCAATATTCTATCTATTGAGTCACTTAGCTTCCATGTGATTCCAGACAAGGCATAATCCCTTGAGTATATATCTCAAACAAATCCATAAGTCAGAGGTAGGCTGCAATCAATGTTGGTACAAGAAGTTCCAAGAAGTTCCCCAGAATCACAGTTTACAGTCCTATATCCAAAAGAATAACAACTTTGCTAATATAAAGTTTATAACTGTACAAGGATTTCATAAAGTGTTTATGATTTCCAGAAAGAAGGTTGTTAGAAATGTCTGAGTGAATTTAAGCATCGTTATTGCTTTCCAAAATAAGGAAGTATTTAATATGATTGTCTTTTCCTTCTCCAGCTCTTGTTATAGATGAGGAAACTTAGCAGATCAGGTAAAGTGATTTGCCTATACATACATATATATATATATATATATATATATATATACATATATATATGTATATATATATGTATATATATATATATGAAACCTTCTATAATATGATTTGTTACATAGCATATGTAAATAGATATAATAATGTTATTTCTTTGGGAACAATTCAAAGCAATGTTGATATCAGAAGCTAACTCCTGCCACAGATAGTTTAGTAACTTCATTTTAATTAGAAAAAATGCATTCTGAGTTCCAAACAAATTAATTTGGAGAGATTCTTGTAATTGAGGGATCAGAAATATAAGCAATCCCAAGCCAAAGGAGTTGACATTCATGAGATTTTATCCTATTCCTATCACATACCTGCAGTAAATGCCATTTAACTTATACAATGCCTTGCATGAAGTGTGTGATTAATAAATGTTTATTGATTAGCTGATTGAGTGGGTGAGAGGCCCCTTCTGACAATGTGAATTACCATTTTTCAATAGCCTTCATTTTGAAAAATTCATATGCATGTATACCACATGGTCCCAGAGTTTTGTTTTGTTTTGTTTTAGGGGGTTTTTTGCAAGGCAATGGGGTTAAGTGGCTTGCCCAAGGCTACATGGCTAGGTAATTATTAAGTGTCTGAGGCCGGAGTTGAACTCAGGTACTCCTGACTCCAGGGCCTGTACTCTATCCACTCTTTTGTTTTCAAATGAATATTGTAGATGCAATATCCCTAGGTAGGCTTCTAGGAAACTGCTGCAAACTCAACAGACTGTTGTTGGGGGTTTTTTTTCTTTTGCTTCAAATGGGGAAAGTGTGTAGGTGTGTGATCATGCTTTGAAGTCTCTTTTTTGCACCTGGAGAAGGAAGAGTCACAAACAACTCAGTTTCCCAACACAGTAAAGTGTTAGACATCCTGCGAATATATTGAGAATGTATGTACTTATGCTGATCTCTGAATTTAGACTTAGAGGGCCATGGCTTGCTCCTTCCTACCTTTATATTCTTGGGAAAGTCCCTCCAACTCTATGATATTTTCTTTTCTAATCATCAAATGAGAAAAACTGAATAATAGCAGATAGATAGCATATATATATATTATAAATAAATTTGAGATTTACATAGTGTTGTCACAAAACTGTAATCTATGAGGTACAAGTGTAAGTATCCCAACTTAAAGATGAAAAGTGATGTACAGTGAGGTTACATATCCCAAGTTGGTCACGTATCTGCTAAAACTCAGGATTCAAAACAGATCTCTCCTGATTAGAAGCTTAGTGTTCACTTTGCTTGAAATTTTTAGGCCTCCAGCTCTGAAACCTAAGGGGTTTCTTCAGCTTTTCTCCATTAGTTCTAAAACTAAAAAAGAAGTAGATGTGAGCGCAGAGACTTGTAATGAAGGTTTGAGAGGTAGTGTGATAGACCAGACCAGGAAAAACTGCAATTAGGAATTCAGAAAAGACCTGCAAGCATCAGGAATCTGTATTTAGGGGATAAGCATAGGGTAATATGAATCCTGAAAGATCTGCAACTGGAAAATCGATCCAAAAGGTGGGAAAAGGAAAAGAATGAGCTCTATCAGGATGTGAAAAACTTCTGTCCGAGGTACTGATGGGGAGACAGGCAGGCCAGGGACGGTCATTAAGGTAAGCAATTAGTATCAGAGAGGAGTCAGCTCCAATCCTTAGGAAACAAGAGATGTCTCATTGTAAGGGATCATCGTGGCAGATGGTGAGTCCACAAAATAGATCCATAGTTGGGAAGTCCGATTAAAGAAGGCAGAGCTAGAACTCAAGTGCTGTTGGCCATGGTCCAAACTGAATTCTAGATCTGGAATATTTAGTAGGCATGGGCAGGGTGGACCATTAAAAGAAATCTAACAGAAAAAAAAATGGAACTCCAAAGGCAAATAGGCTGTAAGGGGAAGAATACCTAGTCATTGAGGTAGCAAGATAACAAAGAGACCCGTGCTTACCCAAATAGCCTGTTTTTAGAGCATCAATAAATAAACTTAAACATTGGTATTATGTTTATTTGCTTCCATTTGCTTCTAAAAATGGCACTCACTTATTGATTCATCAAACTCACCTCTTAGTCTGAGACTGAGCATTCTCATTTCCCATCATTAGTGAGGACAGAAGGCTAGAGTTAAGACAGAAGATTCAGTCTCTGCTCTTGGTGCTAGGATGAACTATTCACATTTTAAAATAAGAAAGCTCTCAACAACAAGCCTCCTCTACCAAAGTTACTCAGGACTTTCTTAATATATGACAGATGGATGACATGATGAATAGAATTCTGTTCTTAGAATCAGGAAGACTTGAGTTTGAATACTTGAGTTTCAAACACTTAATAATTGTATGACCATGGGGAAGTCATTTGTCCTCTCTCAGTTTCTTCAACTGTAAAATGGAGATAATTATAGCACCTACTTTCCAGGCTTGAGATGTTGATCAAACCAGATAATATATGTAAAATCTTTTGCAAATCTTAAAAATTATTATAAAATACTAGATATTATTTTATACACAATATTTTTTCTAATTACATACAAAGATAATTTACAATATTTATTTTTATAAGATTTTTGAATTTCAAATTTTTCTCCCTCCTCCCTTTCTTCCCCCTCCCCAAGAGGACAATTAATTTGATATGAGTTATACATGTGCATTCATGCTAAACATAATTCCACATTAGTTATATCATGTGAAAGAAGAAAAAGAAAAAAGGGAGAAATGACCCCAAAAAAGTGAAAATAGTATATACATCAATCTGCATTCAGACTCTACAGGTCTTTTGCTAGATGTGGATCGCATTTTCCATTCTGAGTCTTTTGGAACTGTCTTGCTGAGACAATTGTACTGCTGAGAAGAATTAAGTCAGTCATAGTTGATCATCATACAGTGTTGTTACCATGTACAATATTCTTCTGGCTCTGTTCACTTCATTTAACATCAGTTCATGGAAATCTTTTCAGGTTTTTCTGAGAGCTATCATTATATTTAAGAGAATTATTTTAAGTCCTTGGAACTTAAGTGACTGCTGTTAAGTCACCCTTGCAGTGTATTTCTAAAATGGGTATTTCTGGTACCAAGGTCTTCTAAGATGGGACTTTCTGATACCAGTACTTTCTGATACCAAACCTACACTGTGAGATCCTTCAGGGCAGGGATTATCTTTTTTTTTTTATTTTTTTATCTTCTCAGTGTCATGCACTGTGCTTGGCATACATTTGATGTTCAATAAATGCTTGTTAACTGACAGACTACATACACCACAATCCTTCATCCTTCTGACATAGGGTTCCACGTTTTCCTCCCCCTTCTTTTTTATTTTTCTCATTGATTTTTCTGGTTGATTTCATGGTGAAAATTTAAAAAAAAGTATTGAACTTGAAAGCAGAGGACTTGAACCCAAATCTAACTCTGCTGCTTGGGCCATATTGTTTGAGTCACATCATTTCTTTGGATCTCAGTATCCTTATCTATAAAATGAGATAAATGAATGAGATAATCTCTAAAGTTCTTTCCAGGATGAAGTCTATTAACTTAATACCTATTATCTCCCTGCTTAGGGCCAGACGGATACAGCATCTGGGACAGAGAAGGCCTACAAGTCAGGGGAAAAAATGTTCAGTTTATAAGAATAGAAGGTTATGAAATTGGGAAAGCAAAAAGTCCATTACAAAGATTCCTCCAGAAGGATATGAGATCAGGGAAGCAAAAAACCTATTATAAAGATTTCTTAAGTAAATTCCATTTTTAGAAGCAAATATGACAATAACGCATTGTGCTAATGTTTAATGTATTTTTGATGTTCCAATAAGCAGGTCCCTTGGGTATTCAAGTGTCCTTGTTTGACTCAATGACTAGATGTGAAAAATTAAAAAGATCATGCCAAATATTGAAATGAATATTCTTAACTAACTCTTCCACCATTTCAAAATAGATGCTTCTGCAGTCTTCTACTCTCCAACAATTGCCTGCTGGGCTTATATTTTGGGAAATAAATGCTCAGTAATTGTTTTGCCATTGTTTTCTGAAGGAAGATTTCATATGTTTCCAGGACTGGACTATAGCTCCAGCTAAATCATTATACTTTGAGCATTGACCCTGGCATAATAATTTAATATCCATATTTACTGCTTTACTCCTGAAATGAAAAACTAAAATTGGAAATATGTAATGGGAGATGATTTAAAAATGGTTGTCAGAGGACATCAGGAAACTGTTTACAAAAAGCCTTCTTAGTGAATGTAATATGAATAAATGTCTTCAAATCTTATCTTGTAAAAGTGTATCAGTTGATGGTAATTTGAACCTGGGTTAGGTATAGACTTACTAGTCTTAGAGGAAGAGAATTAAAAGGGCATAAAACAGAAGTGAGAAGAGAGCCCAGCTATAAAATCTTTGAATTTTCAAATGGAAAAGTTCATCATTGAGCAACAGTCCTCAATGATCTGCTATGATTTTTCTGAGAAAAACTAGTATGGGGTATAAGGGCATTGTACAGGGGACTGACATGGTATATGCATGTTGGGGGGGGAGGAAGGGTGTACAGTGAAATTCTGCTTCTTTGATAGTCCCAAACCATGCTCTGGACCTGTGCAAATGTACCAATAGTCATATTGCTACCCTTATGGTATACTCACACACACACACACACACGCACACACACACATTGTTGTCCTCTCCTTTGAACAACCCCTTCCTTGCCAAGAAATGGTAAATGGGTCATGGAGACTCAGACGCGACTGAAAAATGACTCACCGCCAATAACAGCAACAACAAAATCTGTCTTTTGAAACAATTGTTAGTTATACCCCTAGGTCTCAATGCCCTTAAATTCAACCAGCATGCGGATCTAGAAGCATTTGTTAAGTGTCTAGTTCATGCAATTTAATGTGAAACAGTACGAACCAAAGTAAGGAAGATCAGGGTACGAATCTTACCTCTGCCACATCCTGGCCACCAAAGATGCTGGCAATATAGTTAGAAAGCACCAAAAACCAACACTTAGAGCAGTGCCTAGCACATAGGAGGCACCTAATAAATGTTTATTGATTGACTGACTAACTAGGAAATGAAGAAATGTTTCCTCTAGGGAGTAATTTCATTTTCATTTTGTTTTAGTTTCACTAACAAAAACAAGCAACCTGAAAAGAAAAAAGATTTTCCTCTCCTCTTCATTCATAGAATCATACCTTAAGAACTAGAAGGAACCTTAGAGGCCATCCAGTCCAATACTCTCATTTTACAGTTGAGGAAACTGAGGCACAGATAAATTTATTACTCATCTAAGAGGTGTCTGAAGTGGGAGTTGAGCTTGTGTCTTCCTGACTCCAAATTCTTCAAATATAATGTTGAGGGGGATATACAGATTCAAGTAGGTTCCAACCCATAAACCTTTAAACAGCATGTCTACAGGAGTCACTGACCCAGTCAGAAACAGCAGCATCATTTTGTAGGATAAAGCCCAGAGACAGATGCCATCTGACAGCTTGCAAAAGTAGTATGACTCATGTCTGATGTTAGCCCTGCTGAGTGCAAAGGGGTCGGGAGAGCCCTGAAAAAATCTGAAGTGTCACTCAAACTTCTTGCAAATAGTTCTACCTGTACTCCCCAGTGATTTCTTTTTCTCAGCAGCAGGCTGTGAACATTCCTGTTGCTTAGGCTTTGTGACTCTTGCCAAATAGGCCATGAAGTATTATCACAAAGTGATGTGAATGGCATTTCACAAAATTAATGAGCTAGGAACATTTTGTGATGCAGCCATTATTATCATCACAGGCTCTGGGGGAAGCTTTATTTTGGGTTAGGGTTTTGTGGTAGGTTTTTTAACTAATTTGTTTCATTTGAGAATCCTCAGTGGGTTCTCTCTGTAATTAGAGAGAATTAGCCTGCTCTGCTATATTCTTTCCAACACTCCAGAAAGGCATTAAGATTCCTCTTCACTTAAAAATATTTAGAACAAGTCAGCAGCTTCCTCTAAATTTTTTTCTTTACACATATCCCATAGGATTGATGTTCATCTAGATATATGACTATTGCACAATGCTATTGTTCTTGTTTTGGTTGAGAGGTATGGCTTAACATTTTCCAAACTGATTCCATCTCACTGGGAGGTTTTTGGTGTCTTCAATAACTTTTATTAATTCAAATGATAGTAAAATACATGTGGTACTGTTAAGTAGGTGGTACCATAGCTCTGATAATGATGTGTGCAAGAAGATATATATATATATATATATATATATATATATATATACATATATAAGTAAAGCTATATAATTCTATATACATATAGATATAGACATAAATATATGGTTGAAATGTATATACCATATATATGGACAAGGCACAGGAGGGAGCTGAATATGAAGGTATAATATATTATAAAGATGGAGTTAATGGGTGACAAAGGAATGTACAGGGAGAAAGGGAAGGGAAAGGAAAAGAATAGGCTGGTTTTTTTTCATAAAAAAAGAGGTAAGAAAAAGGTTTTGCAATGAAATGAAAAGTAGGAAGGTGACAGGGGATGAGTGAGCCTTCACTCTCATTGGAAGTAGATCAGAGAGGAAATAACATACACACTCAATTGGGTACAGAAATCTATCTTACCCTAGACGAAAATAGGAGAGGAAATGGATGGGAGAACAGGGACGGAGGAAGCAAGGGGGAAGTTATTGGGTGATAGAAGAGAGAGAAGATCGTGAGAGAGGGTGATCAGATAAAACACAGGGAGGAACAGGGAGAAAGGACAGAGAAATTAGAATAAATAGGAGTGGGGAGGAATAGGATGGAGAGAAGTTCAGCTATAAATAGCAACTGTGGAAAAATATTGAAATATTAAAAAAGTTTCAAATAGTGAATCTGCTTCAAAATCATTAATTAAATACTTTCTGATTAAAAAAGAATGTATATTCCTGGCCGATATGGAAATATGCTTTTCCTGACAACTCCTATAATGGGTATCATATTGCTGACTTTCTCAGTGGATAGAGGACGAACTAGAGAACTTAAAATAGTTAAAGTTCATAATTTTAAAAAAATTAATTACTAAAAAAAGCATATACTGGAAAAGGAAGTCAGCCATTAGATGAAAGAATAACAATGGGCAGGCTGCACACTGCACTTATACCCCCTAGATATTAAAAGAACCCAAAGAAAATAAGATCTTTGAAAGCAAGGACCATTTTGTGTTTATCTTTGTATTTCCAACTTAACATATAGAAAACTTAATAAATGAGTTTTCATTTATCCATTTACTCTATAATTTCATTCATTTCTATTCATTCAACTCAAAGCTTCATCATCCTGTTTGACACCTTATCTTTTTTTTTTATTTCAGTATCTTCTTATCCAAATCTTATATTTCCTAATCCATAGCTCAAATATATTTAACTGCAACTTCCTTAGCCAGATTGAGGCAATGAGTTGGGTATTTTGGCCTCTTTTTCTATCTTCTGTGCTTAGCACATTGCTTAGCACATAGTAAGCATTTAATGAATGTTGATGATTGATGGAGTTGGAAAGTACTTTTGATCTCATTTTATAGAAATTGGGTGATTTCCCTAATTTTTACATAATGAAGAAAAATTAAATTTTAACGTAGATCTTCTGACTCCAAATCTAGGATTCTTTCTGTGATATCATGCTACCCCCTTTCAGGATGATGATGATGATGATGATGATGATGATGATGATGATGATGATGATGATATTATGGTGAGTCAAGATTTACAAAGCATTACATATATTATCTCATTTGATTCTCTCAATAAGTAGGTAAAGTAGGTGCTATTATTTTATCCATTTTATAGGTAAGAAAACTGAATCCGAGATAAGTGAAATTCCTTGTTAATAAGTACCAAAACTAAGAATTGGATACAAACCCTCAAAATTCAAATTCTTTGCTGGGCCCCATCCTGCCTCCTCATCCCACTGATCCTTATTCTGATTGTATCTCAAAATGTCACATAATGCAGAGTAAATAATGCAAGACATACAAAAATGTATGACATAGAACACAGTCTTCACTCCCACCCCTAGGCATTTATGCCTACATTCCTTCCAGATACACGCTTGAAAACAAGTCCCTTGAGTGAGACTTTCTCTCCAAAAATCATCAAGCTAATTTCAGGATTTATTACTTGATGAATATGAAACTCATCTATAGCCATCATTACCTTCATTTATACACCATGGTCCATCACCCTTAATCATTATAATATGACCTAGATTATTCATATCCGTATCCTGCCTACATCTAGTTGTTACATTATTTCCACAGAAAGGGCTCTGTGGTGAATTAATGTTGATTAGATGCATTGTTATTTCCATTGGAGGAAATTGGATTTATTTTCTCTGGGATCTCCAAGTATATTATGGCTAAATTATTTATGTTCTGTTAAATAATTTGCATTTTGATGAGGCCAAGAGGTACTGCAAGCTCCACATTTCAGTTGTTTATATTCCTTTCTATCACTATTTCTCATACTTAGATCCTTAGACCCTTCAATAAAGTTCTACTGGGTTGCTCAGTCAAGACACAGAGGTGACCCTGGATTCTTGGAATAAGACTGTCAAAACACAGTTCTAAGAGTCCTCCAGACCTGGAAAAACTTTGAGTCTGCACCTGGGGATGGAATTTACATATGCTAATTAAAAACAAGCCTAGGTAAGTTTGAGAAAAGACAACATCACTTTTGTTAGAAGATGCTAGATTTCTGACCATAGAAACTCTTGATGAGCAGTATGAAATTTAAATTCTGGAGGGGCTGTATTTGCAGAAGTAAAAACAGTAGTCCCCCCTTTCCCTCCAATGTAACATAGTAGGTGCTTAGTAACTGTTGAATGGTTGCTTAATCTCTGAAATTTTTAAGAGGGGGAGGCAGGATGAGACAGTGGAAGGCATGTTGATTTGGAATTGGAGTAGTTGGGTAGAAATCTTGCCTCGAACATTCATTATGGGTATGGCATTACACAAATCATTTCACATCTGTGGGGTCTCAAGCTTTTCCTCTATTAAATGAGAGAATGGAGCAGGTACCTGCTTTCAGTTCTAGAGCAATGATTTTAGATCGTATCAAATAAGGAGAGTTGGTGACCTTATCATTGTGTTACTTTCACTCAGAGATCAGATTCTCCATTGCAGGGGTTCTGAATCTCTTTGGTATCATAGATCCCTTTGGCAATCAGTCTAGTAAAAACTATGAACGTCTCCTCAGAATCATCTTTTTAAAATAATTAAAGCAAATGCTAAATTTCAGGTAGAGGTTACTGAAAATGCAATCTTTTTGCATTCTAAGTTTAGAATTCTGAAATTTTGCCAGAAACTCTGATTTAGAACCCACACTTTATTGTTTCCTGAGTCTCCTGGGTATTAGTTGTCCCTTGCTTATCAAGTGTTTTTGAATGAATGATTGCATTTCTAATGTGTTTGTTTTCTAAGTGTAGCACATTCTAGCTCTGGGGTGATTTTCAAAACCACTTGTTTTCCCTAACAAAATTAGGTACCAAGAAATTACTTACACCTTCAGAGTCTTAGAGATCACCATAAAAATAAGGGAATTTCTTAAAGTAGTCTAGCCTTTAAGACCCCTCCCCATCAGTGTATTTCCTATCATGATTCTCCATAGCATCTAAATTAATCTGTCAGAATTAACAAACTTTTAAGATAGGGATTTAATACAATGATACTAAACATCCTCTATGTCTATGGCACACTTTCTCACAAGTATATGTTAAATACAGAAGATCATGAACTCAGACTTAGAGGACAAATGTGGCAAAAGGATATCTCATACATTCTAGATTCCTCAAGATGTTCACCTTAGGAACAAAACAGATTTTCTTCTATTTTTACCTTGATGCTGCAAATAGTCTATCCATGGCTCCTAATAGGCAGTTCTATTGGCAAGAATAGTTGTTTTTGACAATGGGGGTGGGGTGCTGTGAGGATGTGAAGTTTAAGATTTCCTTCAAACTTACAAAGGATTGGATGAAGAGCAAAGAGCAAGCCTCAGCCTCATCTTGTTCCACCCCTTCCTTGGTTGAAGGAGGACATGGAAGATGAGGGTTTCTGTTGTTCTTTCCTGGTCCAGGGCTTTTCAAAGGTTTATGAAATTCTTTCTCCTCTCTGCTTATGCAAATGGTTTTGAATTTACTTCTAGTTTTACACAAATCCAAGAGGGCATCACCAAGTTTCTCATTCAGTTGGAGAGAAACTTCCAGTTATACATGACTGAAATGTTTTGTTTTGTTTTCTTTCGCTTTTTTATGTTTTTGTAAGGCAAATGGGGTTAAGTGGCTTGCCCAAGGCCACACAGCTCGGTAATTATTAAGTGTCTGAGACTGGATTTGAACCCAGGTATTCCTGACTCCAGGGCTGGTGCTTTATCCACTGTGCCACCTAGCCACCCCGACTGAAATGTTTTTGACTGATTCAAAGACTTGACTGATTGATTTAATCAACTCACACTCTTATATGAGGGTGGATAAATTAATAAAGTTTTTTCATGTAATTTTGTATTCCATTGAGTATGTTTTGTAATATTCTAGGATTCCAAATAAATTAGTGTAATGTCATCAGTAAATTAGAGCATTTAGAGAATCTCACCATTGATAATTGATGCAATTGGTCACAGTGGAAGATAAGCTGGTCTTGAAGTTCTATTTGGGGACTTCCCAATGATCATAATTACTAGAAATGAAATGTATTTTCTTTGTGAGCAAACCCGCCAACCTCTCAGGTCTCTTGACAACTTTTTACACTTGCAGGTTACAAAGCAAGATCGATCTGTATTGGTAGAGGGAATGTCCTCATCTAGTAGTCCTTCCTGTCCATCTTCTATTTGGCCATTTTCCATGACACTGGTAAACACTTGGAGCAAACTATTCTGCAGCCATCATAGGCAGCGGGCTGGGTTCAGAGGAAGACCAGGATTTAAATCTTATCTCTAACAATGTTGTCATGGCTCCACTATTGTTAATACTCTTTGGAAATTTGAATAAAATTATTCCCACTGTCATATTGATGTGGTCATTTTTTCATGTATGCACAGGAGAGCTATTGCTTATGGAGAGCCTTTAAGATTTCCTTTATTAAGCTAAATGCTTTTCTATTTTTTTATTTTTATTTAAGGCAGTGGGGATAAGTGACTTGCCAAAGGTCACACAGCTAGGTAATTGTTAAGTGTTTGAGGCTGGATTTGAACTCAGGTCCTCTTGACTACAGGGCCAGTACACTATTCACTGTGCCACCTAGCTGCCCCAAATGCTTTTCTTTAAAAATCTAATAAAAAATAGGAGCAATGGGAGTATCTTTAAAATCTTCCAGTTAGTTGTCTGACTATAGATACATGGTTTGTTTCAGACTAAAATCTTTCTATCATCAACTAAAAAGTTTTCCTCTGTCTCATGTTTTCATCAATTTACATTGCCCTTCAATATGTATTTAGGGCATTTTCATAAACATTTTACAGAAATAAGAAAGGCAATGTACAGGAGAGCAATTATTGAAGTCTTCTCAGGGTGGAAAATTAGGAGCACAAAGATGACAAAGTAAGAGAAGGCAAAAATCATAAAGCCTGTGATCTTTTCCATTCTTTTGGAATTAAGTGATTCCAAACTACTTCTTTTTCAATGCCTTTACAACTCTGCCACCTCTGGCACAGATTTCTTCTTTATGTACTTTGTGAGGTCTTGGTACATTTCCGAATCTTAGTTTCCTAAAGACCATTGCAATTTTTTTCAAGACTGAAGTAGGAGAATTGAAGCATGGTGACCTGGCTGTAAGAGCAGATTCAAAATAGAACACAATAGAAATCCCAGCAGACTGGTTTCATTTCACATCTCTTTGTGGTTCGCCCATTTTTATTTACAAATGGACTCACCATTTCATCCCCCTGATCCAAAAATCCCAGTGGTTTCCTACCACCTCTAGAGTCATTTATCCATGACTTCTGCTGAGCATCTAGAATCTTAACAATCTAGCTCTACTTTACCTCCCCAACCAATTACTCATTAATCATCTGCACACACTCCATGATATACAGTCTAAACAATCACTTACATAGTGATCTTCCCATAATAGCATTCAATCCTCTATCTCTATGCTTTCCAAAGATGGTAGTGCCAGCACTGGAATTAGATTCTGTCTTAGAATCCCTAATTTCCTTCAAAGATCAGATCAAACATTGGTTTCCTGAGCTTCCCAAATGCATGTTCCTCTGTCTCTTCCAGCCCATTAACTTATACTTAATTTGTAACATATTTTGTATGTAATTATATATTGTACAAAATAGTCAAATGGATTATTTGTGTCAAACCTGTGGTAGAGAGTTCCAAGTTCATATTGGTCTGTCCAAATCAGACACAACTTAACTCTAACATAGTGATGTCTTTTTGGTCCTCTTCGAGAATGAAGGATAACAACCAATATGCTGTATCCCCCAATGCATGTAAGCTCCTTGAGGGCAGAAACTCTTCCATTTTTGTCACTGTGATGCCAGAATATAGCACATTTAACAAATTTGTTTTTTGATTCCTTATGCATGGTTTTGTTCATGCACATTAGATTTAGAGGCCAAAAGACTTGTTCAAATCCTGCCTGGGACACTAATTTGCTACATGGTGCTGAACTTCTCCATCACTCTGGTTCTCATTTAACTTATCTGTAAAATAAAGGTATTAGATTTAGTGACCTCAAAGGTCCCTTCCAGCTTGAAATCTATCATCCTGTGATGGAAATTATCTCAGCTCAAAGTTACATCTGACCTTCTCTATTCAATTGTTTTCATTGGTCTATGCAGTGATATTGTTCAAAAAATCTTCCATCGTTGTGCTCTGAAATGATTTGCAAATGAGCTCATACTTGAAACTTAGTTTGTCCTTACTTGGCAGGTCTCTTTTTTTGGCAAAACAAAATTGTCTGCTGCCTGAGGCAGCCTCCTCAATGCAGCAATTATTTTTCATCAGTTATATTTTTCTTTTAGATGGTAAAAGACCCAATGTTCTCAAATTTGTCCATTTCTCAAATTTTGGAGTTGATAACTTGGTTTAAAAGAGGTCAGATTGGAGATGCTGAAATTACAGAATGTATCTTTTAAAAATTGCTTAGGGTATTTCATAGGATAATATGATCCATTTAAAGCAAAAAGGGGACTTCAAAGACCATCTTGTTTAACTTCTTCATTACACTGTTAGAAAAATTGGAATTCTTAGAGATTATATGATTTGACCAAGGTCACACAGCTTGTAAGTGGTCAGGTCAAGATTCAAAACTAAACCCTCTGATTCCAAGTCTAGTCCTCTTTTCCATCAATCCGAACACAGATGATGGTTCTGAAATGATTCCTAACCAGTCATTTCTGGTCAATGTCATTTTGGGTGATACTGTTTTGATGATGTTCACAACATTCAGCACTTTTCATCTCTCCTTGAAGAAACGTCAGATATATAAAAAAGCATGAGATAGATTTAAAGATTATTTTAGCACAAGAAAAAATATTGCAGGTCTAATCCAGTATTGGCTCTTAGGCTGCTTAGTAATCCTCAACAGGGTGATTTGTATGATGCTTCACTAAAGATGCCTTGGGAAATGCCTCACTAGAGGGAGAGGAGGGAGTCATTCTACTCCTTCCCCTGTCATCAATCCCACTACTAGCCTGTGAAGTAGGAATGAATGAATTGAAAAACACTCATTAAGTGAAAAATGCTAAAAACTGGGCTAAATTGAGATAAGTGATGGCAATTTAAAATTTTAAAAATTTAACCAGTTCCTTCCCTCAAGAAGCTTACATTCTAATATAGGGAGTCAGTATATATTAGGAGTAATTTATGGACATTTTGCTTGATTCATAGGGCAGACAATTGATATATCCTCTCTAGAAGCAATGGTGTTATTTGTTGATTGGCTTATTGCAACCACAACAGAGGCAAAAAGTGGAGGAGGAAGTAAGAAAAGGAGGTGATGTTTGTCCTCCATTCTTGAAGAAACCTGTGACATCAGGAAGGTGATGCCATGGAACGAAGTGAGTTGCATTTGGTTGAGGGGATGCTACATCTGGGTCCAGTGGCCAAATATGAATCAGGATGACTGGCGATAGCCCTGGAAGTGAGACAATTAGGATTAAATGACTTGCCCAAGGTCACACAGTTAGTGAGAGTAAAATGTCTGAGAATAGATTTGAACTCAGGTCCTCCTGATTCCAGAGCTGGTGTCCTATCCATGGTACCACCTAGCTTCCCTTAGAGAAGAAAGTAGAGGTGTGGAAGCAGATCAGAAGGCGATGTGGCAGAGTAAGAGGATTAGATGATAGTTGAAATAAGACCAACCCCATTTTAAAAATCATAGAAGGACTTTAGAAATCTTCTCTATTAAGTTGTTATTCAATATCCTCATTTTATAATTGAGGAAACTGAGCCTTATAGAGATTGAATGACTTACCCAAAGGTCCTTTATAGGAGAGGAAAGAAGATCTCAGGTTCTCTGACTGCTAATCTGAAATTCCTTTCTACAAGACTCATTTGTCCCCTTTGACTACCTTAGGTAAAATGTTGCTCCTATTTCTGGCCTCTTCAATTCACAAAATTTGATTCTGGTATCTTCCCTGACCCTGGTACCTTGAAATTAAAAAAATCATCAAAAAAATCAGAATCCCCTTTCAGGAAAATAGACTCTTGTCAAAGAGGTGTTAAACTGTGCCATTTGGAATTTACAACTAATTAGCTTCTCTGAATTTCAAACAGATTGGAGCTGTCTAAACAGCATATCGAGGAAAGTCTGATTTCCCTGTTCTCAACAGTTGGGGGTAGGGGAATAGGGCCTAGAGGAAGAAGTCGTCTCTGTGCTATGAAGTTAGGAGAGCCTTTCTGTCACTAGGACCAAGGCAGGAGCTCTCTAAATTGGCTCAGCATCACTGCTTCTCTATGCTACCTGCTTTAAATCCCAGAGAGGGGCAGCTTCCAATTAACACTAGAAAGTTTGACACCATAGCAGAATAGGCCCTCCTGTAGAGCAAAGGTTATGCTCCAGTGAACCTACTTTTAATGTCCACTGGCCAGACTCCTACAGACAAAGAGGAAGGGGGCACAGCTTTTACCTGACTTATCCAACATTTGATAGAATAACCTGTGAACTCTCCAAGGTTTTGCAGGCCAAGATTATATTACTAATTAGTGGAGCAGCTCTATTTCTTATTTTTAAGAAAGATTTTGTTTATTTTGAGTTTTACAATTTTCCCCCATTCTTGCTTCCCTCCCCCCACCCACCATAGAAGGCATTCTGTTAGTCTTTACATTGCTTCCATGGTATACAATGATCTCAGTTGAATGTGACGAGAGAGAAATCATATCATCCTTTAGGAAGAAAAATGAAGTATAAGAGATAGCAAAATTACATAATAACGGGTTTTTCCCCTAAATTGAAGGTAATATTCTTTGGTCTTTGTTAAAACTCCACAATTCTTTCTCTGGAGACAGATGGTATTCTCCATTGCAGCTATTCCAAAATTGTCCCTTATTGTTGCACTGATAGAATGAGCAAGTCCACTAAGATTGATCATCACTCCCATGTTGCTGGAGCAACTATATTTCCAGTCAGGCAATATTAATTGGAAGGGTTGGTCGGTAATGGAGGGGATGGAGGAGGAATGTGCAGAAGAAAAGAATATAGGTCAGTTAGGGTGGAATGTCCTCTAGGAAGATGGAATTATCTTTAAATAACATTGGTTCTGAAGTCAAAAGACATGGGTTCAAATCCTACTTCTGATAGGACTTTGGGCAAATCATTGTTTCCCTAGTCCTCAGTTTCCTCAATGGTAAAATAAAGGGATTAGATAGAATGAACTCCTATCATTTCCAGTTCTGTATCTGGAAAGGAACTTTTATCCTATGTTAGTCTCATGCTCAGGCTAGAGGCAAACTCTGAGATCTTTGAGTTACCCTGTCACCAATTGGGGTTTGATTAACAGTATATTTGCTGCTATTGTTTTTCAGTTATTTTTTCAGTCTTCTCTAACTCTCCATGACCCTATTTGGGGTTTTCTTGGCAAAGATACTGGAGTGGTTTGCCATTTTCTCCTCTGGATCATTTTACAAATGAAGAAATTGAGGCAAACAGGGTTAAGTGATATTCCTAGGGTCACTTGAAGATCAGTCTTCCTGACTCCATGGCCTGTGCTCAAACCATTAAAACACCTTAGTGCCCCTATACAAATAGTTTACACAGTGCATTATCTGTCTTCTACTCAATTTGAAGTAGAAACTCACTAGAACATTTCAATCAATGAAGCAATAAACAAGTGCTTACTATATGGCAAGTACTATAAATGCTGGAACTACAAAGAAAAAACAAAAGCATTTCTACTTTCATAAAGCATAGGAATGTATAGATAGGTATACCTAAAATGCCCTCAGAGTCGATACAAGGTAATGTTAATGAAGAAGAAACCCTAACATCTGAGGAAGGGGGCCAGGAAAGAGCTGCTATAGGTTATATTCATTGAGCGGAGACTTGAAGGAGCCTAGGTATCCCAGGAAGTGATGAGGAGGGAGAGCATTCTGGACCTGGCAGTCAACCAGAGACAAGATGGGTACAACAATTAAGTCAGGGTAGTTGAACCATAAAGTACCTGGAGGAGAGAAGACCTACCTATCTGGAACTAATCATCAAAAACTGGAATTATTCTATTTGCCATAATAATTCATGATCAGAGACAAACAGAGACAGAGAGATCTGTTAGTAAAGGAAAAAAAAGAATATAATATCTACATTATCTAGCAGTTCAATTCTCCTTTTCATTTAATTTTCAAAAGAAGAGAAACTTTAGATATTTTATAAGCTCATAGGAGTAGAGCTATAAGGGAAATCAAAGGTCATCTAATCCAATTCCTCCAATTTACAAATGAGATAGGAATCAAATATCTTGCCTGAGGTCACACAGTAAGGTGCAGAGACAGGATTTGAACTCAGGTCCCATAACTCTTAAGTTCAGTATATTCTCCACTGCATCATCCTGTTAAAACAATAGCTATATTCCACTTCTCTCTGACTTCATCACTTTTCTTATTTCTTAATCACCCAGCAGAGTTAGAATTTCTTTCCATTCTCAGTGAAATGTTAAACTTTTTCTACTTAATGCTTTGGAGTTGTGGAAACTGTCCATTGTAGAGTTTGTTTATTTGGGACCCCAGTTTGGCAGGCTGATATATAAAAATCACATTTGGATAAAGTCCTGAGTTCACTTTCCAGGGCGACAGTCCTAATTTGACCCCAAATCTAGGTATGCTTAGAGGCAGGACAACTCAAAGTTCATGAGTTTAAATATATAACTATGCTCCTTTCATCTTTTAAAACTAATTAAATAAAAGCAACCTGATGGTTATTGAGAACAGAACCAGTATGCCTTGTGAGAATTACTTTTGAGCCAGAATTGGGTCAGACCAATTACTTCCAATGATTTAAGGATGAAAGGAAGTCTATTCTTCAATCCTATTCATTGTCCAGCTTTCATCATATAGATCCTCAAAACCATAGCCTAACTCATTCATGGAATGTGATGGATTGAAAATCAGAAACCTTGGGTTCTAATCATGGATCTACCACTTATGAGTTGTGAAACTAGAAACAAATCAACCTCTCATCCTGTTTCTTGGTCTGTAAAATATTGCTACTTCATAGGGTCATCGTGAAGGAGGAACTTTGTAAAGTGCAGTTTTATATAAAATTAGAAACTCTTAAAAAGCAGAAGCAAAATCTTCATTCTGGTTATAATTTTGCAATTCATAGGGAGAGTTGGAAGAGATCTTATAGGACTAGTCCAAGTCTCTCATTCTGCAGATGTGGAAAGTAAGGTCCACAGAGATTCCATGACCTACCTAAAGTCACATAAGAAGGAAAAGCAAAGTTGGGGTTTCAATCATGCACAAAGACTCTAATTCCACAATGCTTTTGAGCACACCATACTACCTTCCCAAATTATGAGTTGCTATAAGGAAGATAAGAGGAAGAAGAAAAAGATGAAAGAAGAGGAAGACGGAGGAAGAGACCAAGAAAAGAAAGAGAGGAAGGAAGGAGGGAAGGAAGGAAGGAAGGGAGGAAGGAAGGAAGGAAGGAAGGAAGGAAGGAAGGAAGGAAGGAAGGAAGGAAGGAAGGAAGGAAGGAAGGTGGGAGGGAGGGAGGGGGAGGGAGGGAGAGAGGGAAGAAAGGAGAGAGGGAGGAAAGAAAAATCTTGAGAGAGTAGCCTTGGCATCAGAAAACCTAATCTCACTTCTGACATACACTGGCTCAACCTCTCAGTGCCTCAAAACAGGTGACATTCGGAAAGGGTAGACTTAGGTTTTTTTTCCTGAAAGTTCTCTATGTCAGTCAAGTCATAGATGTGTTCCCGAAAAGTATCTTCTTAGTTTTAATAACCAGGATTCAATATTGTCTAGGCAACTGCTAGGGAGGAATGTGAGCTCTCAGCTCCCATTACTCTAATTATGTCAATACTTCATAATTCTGATATCTGCATCTTCATTTGAATCAATAGTCACTTTAGTGATGATGGTTACAATTTTTCCATGCTGCAGTAGACAGTTCAGTGAAATGCTATACCTCCTCTCCCAAAGGAAAAAAAAAATCATTTCCAGGAAACTAACCCTCTAATCCTCAGGTCATAGAAATGCAGCATGCCACTTGTCAAGCCTGAAGACTGGTAGGACTTGTCAGATCTTGAACTATGGGAATAGCCCTTGGGAATTGAGAGTTATTTCCATGACATGAGAGGAAAACATGGAAAATTCACAGGAAAACTCTTCTAATTACTCAAAGAATATGGTAGCCAGGACTACTAAAAATAATGAGGTGGCAAAGGGAGTGAAAGTAAAGGTGGGAAGGAAAGTAAAATAAAGATTCCAAGGACAAGGAAATAGGAACAAGATTTCCCCAGCAATCCTCTGTTTGCACAATTTTAAGAAAAAACACATAAGTCTAAAATGCTAGTTATTTTTATGGGGACATTTTGATTTTAGTTAGTTGCTGATTAGTAATCTGAGCAATTTTTCTTATTGTATATTTGTATATACATATATATATATATATAATTTATATAATTGCTGTTATTCCAATTCATTATGACAATTTCCTAATATAGATAAAGTTATTATTTCAAAAAATATGGACACAAAATGGTTTATATCATGTTATACCCACCAAATAAAATCACATAAAGTAAAAGTAATCCATATCATATACCCTGCCAATAAAGCAATTGCCTAACAACATGGTATAGTAAATAGAAAGTTGGGTTTAGAAGGAAGACTACAGGGTTTTGAATCCTACCATTTTTGCCATGTTTTAGTTCTATGGTCCTGGCAATTTATTGAACCTCTCTGGTCCTCGTTTTCCTTATCCATAAAGATTTGGACTCAATTGCCTCTATGGTCTTTTTCAGTTCTAAGCTTAAGATCTCATTCTTCAATACTTCATTGAAGTACAATCCCTGCATACATTATTTCAATCAAACAATATTTAAGTGCCTAGCATGTGTCAGCCACAATTCTTAGTGCTGGATATACAAAAAGAGGCAAAAGATAGTTCATTACCTCAAGGAACTTAAAAACGATGCAGGTGTGTGTATGTAAAAAATTATAATCTATATTATAGTATACAATGTATCTTATATGTAATATACTTTAAATGTATATCATGTAATATAATAAATATGAAAAGCTTATACCAGATAAATGGGAAATAATTAGCAAAGAAAAGGCATTAGAAATAAAAGGAATCTGAGAAAGGCTTCCTGTAAAAATGAGATTTCTGCTTCCTGAAGCCCGTCCTAGCTCAGCAGAGAGTGTCTCATTACCAGAAAATGGTCACTAAATCAATCCACAAAGGAGACAAAATACAAAATGATCTGAATGTCACTTGACTTCTGCTATGATGGTAAAAAACAGAAAAGGGGACATAAGATGCTAAAAATTAGCAGATTTTAGAGAATCTGTCTCCACATAGTAATTAAAACAATTTGTTCTCATTGCAAAATCTTTGTCTAATGTTCAACGAGCTTATATATGATAAGAAAAGCTGAACCCACATCAATATGTTGTTCTTACATTCCAATCAAAACACAAATCAATCATAATTCTACAGGACTGATGATGAAGTGGGTTACCTATCTCCTGCCAGAGAAGTGATAGATAAAGGGTCTACTAAGAGACATATATTTTTTAGAGAAAGCCAAGGGGAAATTTGTTCTGCTTAGTTATCTGTATTTGTTAAAAGGGCTTTCTTTTTCTTTTCTTTTTCATTGGTTTCAAGGTAGTGTAATTTGAAAGAAAGAAAATAGTTTTTTGGTTAAATTTTAAAGTCACTCTTACACTAAATGGAATAGGAAAAGGAGAAAAAATTGGAGTCATGAATCTACTGCATAAGATAAGAAAAGAAATTTATAAAGAATTGACCAACTCCTCCAAGATAAGCCAACATTCCCTTTAATATTTAATAATTATAGAACAAGTAATAAGCTCAAGGGAAGATGGCAAAAATTATATAGGAAAAAAATAAGGTTTGGGATCAAGAAATGAAAGCAATGCAATAACTCAAAATTATGCAGAAGCTTCCTGCCTTCCTATAATGAATATTCTCTTTAACAGGAGTATTGGGTCTGTTCCCTATCCTATTGCCATTCAAAAAATGCAACAGACTAGATATACTGGTTTGTTTCTGTCTACCCAAGAAATCCAGAATCTTCCAATTTTCTTCTTGTATAAAACATTAATGTGGCACAAGTATGATTAATATCCTGATGAAATCGTTTAAGTAATTGTATATAAAGTGATGTCCTCCACTTGAGGCTGGCTCTAGCAAAGAGATTAAAAACCAACTCAAAAGGACAAAAGAGCTTAGAGAAAGGGACAAAAGGATATGTGAATTAGGACCACAAGGGGCTAATCTTTTGCATGGCACTTGAACAGAATACAAAATAACATACCATAGATAAGAATATAAGTATTTTTGATCCATTTCCCGTTCTTACTGGGGTTCTTCCAACTTCATTAGGAAACAGGATCATAAAGTGCCAGATTTCCTCTTCTAAATTTAAAATGAATGGCATTAGGAAAAATGGGGCCACTGAAAGTTGTTTTCCACAGACTCCGGCATGCATATTCAGTTTGAAGAGACTCAGACCCTATCTGGCAAAGTTAGAATTCAAATGAATTCAAATTGAAATGTATCCATAAAACCGTGCCATTCTCCTGTCACCTTCTCCAGGTGATACTGAATAGGGATTAAAAAAAAACAAACATAATGAAAATGCCTAAGACAATATTTCATTAAGACTCTGAGAAGGCTTTGATCCAAACATTGTCATGGCACTCTTGCTTCTCGCCTTTACTTTGAAGGTTACATTGCACGTTCGTGGAGCTGAAGAAGCCAGGGGAAAATGCATAGATGATTTGCATCCAGCACTAGGTTTTTCTCTAATCCCTGTACTTCTGAGATTCAGCCTCTTTTCTTTCCCAGAGAATTAATTATTATATATGAAAGTGAAAAGTCAAAGAAAGCATCCCCCAATAAAAGAGCTCCTGGGTGGTTTCTAGGAGATTTAGTACATAAGGGAAAATTTTGACCCAGAGGGAGAGCAATACTTATAGTTTAAGACATTTGCTAAAAGCTGCAGAATTTAATCTCTTCACACAATCCAGGTTCTAATTATATCATCAATTGTTGGGGATTTCCACTTTTCCAAATTAGAGGATTTTTTTTCAGATCTGACAAACCACCCAGAAGGAATTCAGATTAGTATTTTGAAGGTACCAAATAAAGACTCTTACATCTGTTCCCTTCCCATTTTAATGCATAGATCCTTCATAAAGGTTATCTAGTTTCATCAAGTTGTGCGTGTTTTTGCATATATTTGTTTATATTTATATCCAGGAAACCATTTAAATACCAAAAAAGATCTTAAGAAAATGATATATTCTTTCTAAAAACTTTTTGTAATAAGAAGCTGTAAAATTATTTTTAAAAAAATGAAATCAGGGGCCAAGTATGGGGAGAGTCAAAATTTTTAATGTGTAATTATATTCAATCACATCCAATTGTTATTCTATTAATTTGAATATTTATATGACCATATGCATGGCAATGTGCTGGAGGTCACATGGGAGGAAATGATAATGCAAAGTATATGAATCATCCTTGATTTCACAAGGATTATAATCTAATTGGGGAAACAAAACACATGTGCATAGAAAACACCACTTGAGTATGATTAAGTTCAAAATATATGGTTCAGAAAAAAGAAAACTGCAACAGAAATTCCAAGGCAGGATTTTAAAAGAACAGTAGATAGAGCAATAGGCCAGGAGTTAGGAGGATATGGGTTCAAATCCAGATCATATACTATCTGTATAATTCTGAGTACTATATATACATACATATATATATATATATATATATATATATATATATGGATAAGTACCTTATCCTCTGCCTCCCTTAATTTTCTCATCTGTAAAAAAATAGACCATCATGGTATGGCATTAGATTAACTATTAGAATGTAAACTCCTTTAGGATAAGCACTGCGTTGCTTGCTTCTCTTTGTTTTTATACCTTCAGCATTTAGCATGGTACCTGGAACAGGCTATACATATTTTATCAATAAAATATGTATATGTACATCTTATCTATCTCTCATATCCTACCTATCTATTCATATTAATCTTCCATTGCATCCCAATTTCTATAACCTTCCAACTCCTCAGTTTCACAATCTTCTATTAACCCCTTAGATCCTTGTTTCTTTTCAGGTATGGGTAGTAATCTTGCCAATCAGAAGAATTCTCTTTTCTTTAAGATGCCTGAATACACTCTCCAGTAACTTGCAAGTCTATACAACTTTAACAGACACTGTCAAATATTAAAAACTTAAGAATAATAAATGAATATAAACACCTTCCCCACAAAAATGAAGACTCTAAAATGTATGCATCCATGTACACATTACTAAAATTTAACTTTCTTCCCTGACTTTATGGCATAAAACAAAATTTTAATTCACCTTTGTAGTTATTTGATTATCTCATTACTATAAAAACAAATTGACTTCTCTTTTTAATTCCTCTATTTAAGACTCCCTCTAAGACTCATGGAGGTAGATGGAGTTGCAAGGCATCAAGTGCCAGCCCAGTGATGGTTAATGTGTCCGAGTACCAGCCTAGCCAAGATGAGAGAAGACCATCATCAGAAAAGAGAAATAAATGACCTCCTCCCTTGCCTAGATGTTCTTCCTTCTCTTGGTTTCTCTGGTCATGCTCTCTCCTTTTTTCCCTCCAATTTAGATTATTCCTTCTGATTCATGCTGTTCCCATGCACCCTGAAAAAGGGATTGGCTTTTTCTTAAGTCTTCTCTTTCTGAACTTTTTCCCTTGGGTAATCTTGTCCATTTCCCAGAGTCAGCAGTCACCCATGACTGAATATATCTATCTATCTATCTATCTATCTATCTATCTAACTCTCTATCTATTTATCTATCTGCCTTCACTTCTAACCTTTACTCAAAATGCCAGACCAGAATTTCCAATTCCCTACTGAACATCCCTATCTGGAACTCTACTTGGAACCTCAAACTCAACATATCCAAAAGACAACCCATTGTTTTCTCCCTACCCTTGTCCCTGCTTCTCTTCCCAATGATGCTATTTGTGTCAATGGCACCACTATTCTCTCTAATCCTGGTTTAAACTTCAGATTTATCTTTGATTCTTTCCCCTTCTTCATGTCTCAAATGCAGTTGTTAATCGAAATCTAATTGAACAATATATGTTTCTTTCCTTTTCCTTCTCTAACATCTTACTAGTACTTAGTATAAGATCTTACCATCCCTCCACTTGTCTATTGGCATAAACTCCCAATCTAATCTATTAACCTAAGACTCGATCTAACCATATAACTCCCTTACTCCATACTCTTTAATGAGTTCTTATTCCTTCGAGAATAAAATACTGATTCCTTTTCCTGACCTTTAAAATCTTTATTGCATATATCCAACTCACTATTGTTGCTTCTTGCATTCCATGCTCCAAGTTAACACAATTTGTTATTCTCTAAATTTAATATCCCAACTCCCACCTTCACAATATTTAGTTTTCCTAATCAGAGATGCATAATTTCTATCAGATAACTTGCTATTCATGAGAAGAGGGGGAAGGGAGAGTTCCCATTTTAACCTTATTAACTAGTTCTTGCTGATGGAAATAGGCCTAGATTGCCTATTTCACTTCCTTCACCTTATGAAGATTAGAATTTTCATTAAGAATATTCTCCAAATTCTCTTCTCTTGACAGGAAGTTAGCTCCAGCTGATACCTATATGACTAAAGTCCCCCATCCCTAGTTTGTTGCTTCCCCACTGCCAAGTGATGAGGTTTTCTGAACCTCCTCTTCAGGGGGTCGATAAGACTACAACAACAGCCTGTTTCTCCATCTGGTGATCCTAAACCAACTAATTAAATTATGTCTCCCCTCTACCCCAATTCCTGGATGTTTTTTCCACAAGTAAAATGTCTAAGTATATAGTACTACTCCTATATCTAGTATATTCCCTTTTCATATCCATGGAAAGTTACCATGTAATAGCAACTAGAAAACAAGATTTGAATCAGGAAGACCTGATGGGGGAAGAGACATTCTCACACATACCCAGGAGACGCTGAGAACATCAGTCTCTAGCTCACTTGTTCTTTCAAAAGGAGTTCTCAGCTTCCTCTGCAAGCAGTCTAGATAGCAAGACATTGAACAGGGTTTGCTTTTTTTTAACCAAAAAGAAAGGATGGAACAGGTTCATGTTTGAATCCTTCCAACCAACTCTCAGGAATTGTCCTCTTTCCAGAGGACACTAGGTCAATAAGTCTCAATGATTTTAGTAATAAAATCTCATAATAATTCTAATAAAACATGGATAGATTTGCAGCAAAGAATGAAAAGCAAAATGAGCAGAACCCAGAGAACTTTGTATATGGTAACAGCAATATTGATTTAAGAACAATTTGAGAAACACAAACTAACTTCAAAGGACCTATGAAGGAAGGAAACTATCCATCCAGAGAAAGAACTGATAAACAGAAGTATGTATAGAATAGTTTTGCATATACATGTTTATAAACATACATATTGTGTCTAACGATAGCCATCTCCAGATTGGAAGAGGAAGGAAAAAGAGGAAAAAAGAAAGTCACATGATAACTATATTTTATATTGAAAAGGAATAGTAAGTTGTTTATATTTGCAGTTTCATGTGCAAGCATCTTTTTTCTATTCTACCATATTATAAATATGCTTGTTCTATTTCTTACATTCAAAAAGAATTTTAAAAAAGAAAGGTCCCTCCTTTCCCCTAGACTGATATAATTCAAATAGCTCCCAGGACCAATGAAGAAAGAGGTATGGGTTGCTTTCTAGTCCACGTGCTTCTTTCTTATATTGATGTCTAGTGTTGTCTCTGTCCCATTTCTGTTCTGGGATCAATGCTTCAGTACACATGCCTCCCTGGAGCTGGTTAAGCTACTCTATAGGTCTTCTAAGCATCTAAGCATCCCAGTTTCCTTTCCACTCTGCCCTAGGTGGTCCTATTTAGAGCCTGAATCATATTCCCTCTCAAGCATGTGCCCCCATGAATTAGGAAGAAAGAGTTTACCAAAGCAACGAGAAATGGACACCTCCATTGGCTCATTTTTTATAATGCATATTTGGCAAGTATCTTCTACTTATATAATAATTTATTGGCAAAAGATGTGGCCAAGACTCTAGATGGTAGTATAAAATTCATTCTAAAGGAGAAGGGGTGAAAAGTGTCCTGCTTCCCTTTATATTACCCACAAAGGTAACCAATGCCTGTTATTCATATTAGTTAATTTTCTTGGACTCAGTCAAAGATGATCTTATTCAGATGAACTTTTTACTGGAATAATTTCAAAGGGCAAAAAGAAAGCTCTATAATACAGCATGAATTTTATTGATGGGAGTCCAGAGAGCTTCCTATCTGCCAATGAAATGGCACATTAATTAAAGTGAGATAACCAAGGACAAAAGTCAATGCACAAAATCAATAGCCCCAAAGGTGATAAATTTCACCTCTGTGAAGATAACCTGTTTTCTTCTTAACATTCAGAATCATCAGGCATTTTGGTAAACCCAATAGGGAAGGAAAATCTACTATGTCAGAGGGAGATATCCAAGGCTTTTCTATTTAACTTGAAATCTATTGACTTTACATACTATATAAGTGTATTTTGTACAAAGACAGAGAGGTCAAAAGATTACAAAGGGCTATATCATCAAGAAATCAAAGACAATGTCAATAGTACTTCATGTTTTTCCTCCCAAGAGTCTCCCATTGACGATCTCAAGTCGCCATAAAGAATTTAATCAATCTATATTTTATCCTGCATTAAGTTTTCACTTTAGGAAAAAAGACACCTATGGAATACATTATTTCTGACAAGGACATTCATATAAAATATGAAATGATACTAATACACACTATATATATATATGTATATATATACAATAATTTAACATTTTAGGTACACATGAAGGCAGGATATTTCTATGCTTCAAGCAACAAACCTATGTAGGTTTATTTTGAACATAAACATACATAAAAATAAATACTTTGTTATTTTATTACTTTAGTGGATCCATGATTTCATCATTGCCCTCTCCAATCATGAGAATTGCAACCTATACATGTTTTCGCATTCTGTGAATCTCTTGCTTGTGTCTTCCCATAAATCCTCAATAAAGAATACACCAAGTCTTCATTGATGGATGTGCCTTCTAGGTTGGAAGCGAGGGAAGAGCAGAAGAAGGTCTTGCTCTTGTTCTATTTGGAGTCACAAACTTTCCATTATTCCTCATTTTTACTACTTGACTAATCCACCTTCTTTCCTAATCATTTCATGATATCATTTGTCCTGCTTCGAGCATATATAATTTATTCAATTTTACTGCTACATTTCAAATGACTCATACTTTATTGGGGGGGGTAACTATTTGATTTATTAAATAGTATGTTTTATTCCACCACAGATTATGTTAGAGAAGGAATCTTGACTATCTCTAGCTTTTATTGATATCCCATTAGCCTCAAATTCCATAGAAAGCAGGCATTATGACACAATGGGGAAAAAATACTTGATTTAGATCAGAAAATCTGATTTCAAAACTTAGTTCTGAGGCGGCTAGGTGATGCAGTGGATAGAGCACTGGCCCTGGAGTTGAGTTCAAATCCGACCTCAGACATTTAATAATTACCTAGCTGTGTGGCCTTGGGTAAATCACTTAACCTCATTTGCCTTGCAAAAACCTAAAAAACAAAACAAAACAAAAAATTTAGTTCTGTCATTTTTTTATGGAATCTTAGGCACAGGAGTAGCTTGGTACAGTGGTAAAAACACTGGTTTGGAGACAGGGGGCCTGGGTTCAAATGCTGTCTCTGATACTCACTATCTAGGTGACCTTGGGCAGGTCATTGAATCTCCTTAATTCTCAGTTTCCTCATCTGTCCAGTGAGGGAGTTGACATAGATGGTTCCAAGGTTTTTTCTTGTTGTAGAGCTATGAGCCCATGAAAATCAATTAGGCTCTCAAGAACTCTATTTCTACATTTGGAAAATCAGAGAATTGAACTAGATGACTTCTACAATCCATTCTAGTTCTAAATATATGATTGCTGATCCAGTGAGCAAAAGTGGCTGAGCTTGACCCAGCTCCTAAGGTTTCAATGACTTCTGTAGCTCCTGTGGTCCTGTAGTCTACCCAGGGTATTCAAATAAATATCTACATTTTGGACAGAGCAGTTTTGTTTATATTTGTTACTATGGTTTTGCTCTTTAATGAAAGGAAAAAGGAAAAGGAAAGTAGTTTTTTATTAAAAATAAAACTTATTTTTAAAAATAAAACTCTCAATACTTCTAAAACCAAATTTAGAAGTAATAGGCTCAGTTCATATGTTGTTTCATTTTTTCAAAGTGTGTCCAACTCACTGAAATCCCTTTGGGGAATTTCTTGGCAAAGTAATTTGCCATTTTCATCTTTAGCTCATTTTAGTGGAAGAAAAAAACTGAAGAAAATAAGGTTAAGTGACTTGTCCAAGGTCACACATTTTAGTAAGTGTCTAAGACCAGATCTGAGCTCAGGAAGATGAGTCTTCCAGACTCCAAGCCTGTCCTCTATCTGCTGTGCCACCTAGCTACCTATTCCATATGCAATCTGGTCTTATATAAGAGGTTAACTGACTTTCATGTGTTCATAGGTCTAGAACAAGGGAAAAAACCTTAGAACCATATAGGTCAATTCCCTAATTTGACAGATAAGGAAACTGAGTCTTAAGGAGATTCACTGACTTGCCCAAGGTCACCAGAAGAGTGATATCAGAGGCAACATTTGAACCCAGGTCCTGTTTCCAAAACCAGTGCTCTTACCACTGTACCAAGCCACTTGTGTGCTTAAGATTCCTCGCATCCTTTTATTTTCATCTTTTTGAAAGCATAGAGAAAGGTTCATATTTGAATTATATGCTCTCCTGTTAACAGATAGAAAGACAAGCAATCTTCATTAGGCTGGTGACGTAGTTTTATTTCCCTAGACATGAATAATTTGGGAAGCATGCAGATCTGTGAGTATTTGATGTTCAAAAAGGAGCAGGTCAGCATCAATTATGCCTAATAGAATGTGAGCTCCTTAATGAAAGGGACTGTTTTATACTGTTTTTGTGTGTCTCCAGCACCTAAAAATACATGGCAAATTGTAAATGTTTGATAAATACTGGCCATCTTTTTGTTGGGAGTTGTGATTTGGGGTTGGTGATAATGGTATGAGAAACTCTCAGGATTTAGAAAATGTCTCATCAACTCAGAGCATCATCGGCACTGAAACACAGAGCCTTGGAGAGTTTCAAGGGGAATGCTAACTTAAAACTTGCCCATGATTATCCAACAAGCATGCGTATGTAATAAGACTTAAACCCAGATATTCCTGACCTCAAAGACAGTTCTCTATCAACTCCCCAAACTCTGTATCTCAAGGATAGATTGATTATGCAAATGAAAATCAATCAATTAGGCAGATAGTTTACCAAAACATAAAGAGTATGTCATAATTTCACTTAATAAGTGAATTTACCTTAGGATGTAGGGGGTTAATTTATAGCTAGCTCCTACCAGTAGATAAATCAGTCAGTTGATAAGACAACATATAAATAACTAGGTGCATAGAAAATATGTATAAGTAAATGAAAGGTAATCTCATATATGAAGGAAGTAGGTGCTTTCACAGAATCACAAAGATTGGGTGACTGGGAGAATTGTGCTCCCTAAAAAGTAATAGGGAAATTGGAAAGAGATGTTGTTTGGGGGAGAAAGATAATGAGTTTTGTTTTGGACATGAGGAGTTTGAAATCTATGCAATATTCTGTTGGAGATAACTGATAGGCAGTTGGTGATTCAAGACTATGACTGAGGAGAAGAATCTGGACTGACATATACATCTGGAAATAATCTGCATAGGACAGTAATTGAACTCATGGGAACTGATGAGATCACCAAGGAAAAGAGTATAGAAGAAAAGGAGAAAAATGAAGAGAAAAGATCATTAAGGGACACCTATGATATTTGAACTTTCCATCAATGAAAAACCAGTAAAAGAAAGTGAGGAATGATCAGAGAGATAGGAAGAGACCCAAGGGAGCACAGAGTGACAAAAACTAAGTTCAAAAGCATCCAGGAAAAGAGGGTGATCAACAGTACCAAATTCTAGAAAACTGAAGGATGAAAACTGAGAAAAGACTATTAGACTTGGCTATTAAGAGACACTGTTAACGTTAAAGAGAACATTTTTGGATGAATGAAGTCAAATTTAGAAGAGAGGGGAGATGAAAGCATCTAATGTGGATAGTTTCTTCAAGAATAGTCACCAAGAAGAAGAGAGAGAGTGGAAATTAGTTCAACAGGAGAGTAGAGCATGAGTAGAAGTTTTTTAAGAATAGAGAAAACATGAACATGCTTGTTGACATCAGATAAGAACAAATAGAAACAAATTAAATATTGGAGAGGGAAAAGGGGATGATAAAGGAGATAATCTGCTCGAAAAGTTGGAATGGAATAAAAGAAATGTACATGTTGAGGCATTTTTCTTAGTAAGGAAAAAGGAAAACTGTTCATGTGAAACTAAACTGGAGGAGGGATAATGAAAGAAAATTACTGTGATTGAGTGATGTGAAATGAAAAAAAGAGGACAGAAGATGAACCTCTGGGTAAACTGTCTCAATTTTTTTTCAGAAAAGCATGAAGCTAGGTCTTCAGCTGTTAGAAAGAGGGAGAGAAATTTGTGAAAAAATAATCAAGTTTGAAAGAACTACATAGTGGAATGGAATAACCAGTTCATTTGAGAGTGGTATAAGAATTGACTTGCTGAGATCATATTTAACAACTTAAATTGTTGCTACAATTGTATAATGTACAACACAATGTACAAATGTACATTCAATTGATATGATTTCATGGTTTTCTCCAACTCCACTTAGCAATATGTGAATAGAAATGAAAGAGGAAGATGGCTTGTATGTCTGGTAAGACATGCTTGATGGGACAAGAGATTCAGGACTAGTGCATAGTGAAATGTTGAACTGTTCATCAAGAGAAAGATACTGAAAGGAAGGAGAGTATAGCCAGCACATGGGATAACGGATAGAGAAGAATAGAAGGTTAGAGGACAGAGAGAGAACGTGATGAAGACACAGTACAGGAATAAGTCTTGGGAAAGATGAAATAACAAAAATGATTGTCAGAGTAAGGAATTTTGGAATTCATAAAAATGGAAGTGAACCATGTGCCTGATGACAAGACCAAGGCTACGGCTATTTCTGTGTATAGCTGAAGTAAAAAGGAATGGTCATAGGATTTGAAGAGACTGAAAAAATAAGAAATTAGGATATGACAGAGGAAAGAAACTGGGATATATGAGAGAGACTGTAGAAGGAGAAACAAGATTTGTTGATGATGGATATGAGAAAGGAGTGAGAGTGAGGCAAGATGTCAAACCTGAGTGACTGGAAGGATGGTGGTCCCTTATTTATTAAACGTTATTCATAACTGAAAGAAAACTTTGGACCCCCCTCATGTGCACAATGAGCATGATGCATTTTATCCAGCAACATAAACTAGCATCAGAAATATGGATTTTTTTTTAAAAATGTGGCTCAATAATGCTAGCCTTTGATAAATTCAATTTGGGAAGGAAAGCCAACTGAATACACTGCCTCTCCACCTCCATTTGTCCCTATACTTCCTCCAAGTTACCTCCCAGTATTATTAGAAAGAAAAGACAGACTGAGAAATACTTTGATCTTTTATCTTAACTTTAAAAGAAATATCACATAGATGTACAACTTGATGTGTAGCCTTTAGCCTTCATAGAAGTTAAGTTCAAAACACACACAGCATTTCTGTGACTTTCAGAAAAGCACAGAGAAAGTTATTGTTCATTCTTTAGTGCAATGTTCCTTCTGCTGGGATCCAAAAAATCAATTCCTCTTTGATGTTAGTTTCAGAAAAAAAAATTGTTTCTACCATTAAGTTCTCTTTCATCATAAAATGGAGGTTGATTACATAAGACAAAATGTCTCCCTCTCTTCCTTGGATGCCCATTTGGAATGAAATACTTATTCCAGGTTCTTGGCAGGATGTACTTTCCCCATTCCCTTTAAATGATCCTACTTTGAGTTTTATCCTAACTTGTCCTATTTCACATTGTGCTTATTCTTAGACGTTACCTAAGCTTCTTCTGGTAGGGAAAGGAAAAATTCTTGAACACAATTTTTAATCAACAATAATTTTTTTAATAATTCACCATACTAAGATTAAAACCCATTAATACTAGAAAATTCAGACATACTCTGTATTACCAATCAAATAAATATAAGTTACCAATCAATCTACCAAGAAGCATTTGTTAAACATTTTCTGGGGTGTCTGGAGTGTTTAAGGAAGATCTTCTAATAGCCAAACACAATGCTAAATATTGGAGATATAAAGAAAAAATGAATGGTTCCTTCAGAAGTTTGTTTTCTATTAAAAGAAACTATAGGTTCACATATAGATCTGTATAAAATCTATACAAAATATATTCAAGTTAATGAAGGGTGAGAGGTACTGGCAAGGTGGACCTCTGAAATAGAATCATGCAGAAGGTGATCTTTGAACTAAGCCCTAAAGAAGATGAGGGGTTTTAAAAAAAAGAAATGGGGGCGGCTAGGTGGCATAGTGGATAAAGCACCAGCCCTGGAGTCAGGAGTACCTGGGTTCAAATCCGGTCTCAGACATTTAATAATTACCTAGCCATGTGGCCTTCGGCAAGCCACTTAACCCCATTTGCCTTGCAAAAGCCTAAAAAAAAAAAGAAATGAGTACGAAGTGTAATGCTGAAATGGAACCATGGTCTAAGAAATGCAGGAAGAGAAGAGATAGAAGATACAGTGCCTTGAATGAGGAACAGCAAGAGGACCAATTTGGTTGGACAATAAACCATGTGAAGGGGAGCAATGTGCAATAAGGAGGGAAAGGAAGGTAAAAGCTAAGTTGTGAAGGGGTTTTAACATTTTAACATTTAACATTTTAAACTCTTTTGTTGTATTATTGATGTTCATGTTGGAATTTTCTTGTCAAAAATGCCTTTATAGTTTGTCATTTCCTTCTCTTTCTCATTCACAAATGAGGAAACTGAGACAAACAGAGTTAAATACTTGCTCAGGGTCATCCAACTAGTAAATATCTAAGGTCAAATTTGAAAACAAGACTCATTTCTAGACCTTGCCCTCTCTCCACTAAGGTGTCACTTGGCTTCCATTATTTTGGGGGACTTTATATTTGCTTTTAGAGATAAGGAATAACTGGAATTTATTGAGTAGGATTCTTCCATGATCAAAAATGTGTCTTGGGAAAATCTCTTTGCAGCTAAGTAGATCATGAATTGGAGTGAATTAGGGCAGGGAAACTAATTAAGAGATCCTTTTCATAGTTCAGGAAAGAAATATGTGGATCTGAACAAGAAATAGAGCTTTTGTGAGTGGAAAGGATTTATGTAGAGGTAGAAAGAACAAATATGGAGTATGTGGGGTGAGGGAGAGTGAAGAATAGAAAATAATATCTCAAACTTGAATTAGTTGAAAGATGGCAGTGTCCTTGAGAAAAATCATCCATAAAAATTAGTGAAGCCCACAGGTCCAAGACCCAAAAATAAATTAGATTGGATCTAAAATTAATTAAGTTTCAAGAAAGTATGCCTATTAATATTAATTGAAATTCTGGCTGAAACAGTAACATTCTACTTCTTTAGGTTCCTAATAGTCAGAGCTGCTGGAAATTCCATAAGTGTGAAAAGGATAGTCCAAAATAAAATCAAAGATAGATTAAAATGTTTGCAGATCCTCTTAAAGTTATTTCAGTGTTATTCTTTCTAATATAAAGAATTAACCTTATGAATTCAGATGCAAGAGAAAGAGTAGTGAGACAGTGACTAAAAGCAGGCAGACCTCAAGGAAAAAAATCTCAATTATTAGGTATTTAAATAAATTCCATTTTTATCATTGAGTTGCAGATAGTAACTAGGACTAAATTAGCCAAATGAAGTTAATCCCAGGTCCCAGGGGACAATAGCTTTCTAGATTAAGAGTAATTTGTAATTAGCATAGTAATGGTTTGGGTAAAAATGACTATTACTCACACTGCTTAAGGGTGTTTAGAAAGTTTGCCTTCTTAAATAGTTCAAACATTCTTTCTAAAGTTTGAATCCTGGAGGACAGGATCTCCCTTTACACTTATATTTAGTTTACTTAATCTATCCTTTCTTTGGTAGATATAAAATGGGGGGGGGGGAGAAAGGGAAAGAAGAGTGTAATGGAGAGGGGGAGGGAAGAAATGTCATGTAGGACACTAACTTGAACTTTTCCAACCTCAAGAATTTGTGTATCCAGTCTTCTTCCCGGAGTATACAGCCCTAAAAAAGTCTCTTCTCTTCATTACTTCTACAAAACAGATACCCATAGTCAAGTATAAAACACAAAACTGGTTGAAGGCCATTTTGGAAATGGTCTTACTTGGAATTCTAAAATTCATTTCAAATCCTGCCATGCAGTCAACCCAATCCAAACTATTTCTTGCCCAATTTGCAAAGTTGGAATTCTTAGTTTCTAAGCAGACCCAAACTCTTTAAAGTTTGCTGGTCCTGAGAAAGTATATCCCCTCTTTCTGCTTTACTGACCTGACTCAATGGGAAGAACATGAGTCTTGAGAATCCATTATTCTAAAAGATCTTTACATTGGCATGTCTTTACAATTTTCTGACTTTTCCTTTGAACTTTAATTCAATTCAATAAATTTCCTACCAAGTAATTTCCCACTAAGTGCAAGTTTCAAGAGATACCAAGATAAAAAGTGCCGTTCTTCTCAAGTTTATTGGGATATACAATATAATACCTAAAATAGTGTAGAGTTAGTGATTGATTGATGTGCACAGGTAAGCAAATACCAAGTATATACAAAGTAATTTCAGGATGAAGAGGACACCAACAGGTGTTCAAGGATCAAGAAAGTCTTCTTGTAGATACGAACCATAGAGCAGTGTTTCAAAGTAAGTTAGAAATCTGAAGAAGCACGAGAGATTTCTAATGAGGAGCACGATGTTCATGAAAAAAATCCAGAAAGACTCACATGAGCTAGTACAAAGTGAAATGTACTGTGTGCAAAGTAACAACAATATTGTAGGATGATCAGCTGTGAATGAATTAGCTATTGCCAACTCTACAATGATCCAAGACAACTCTGAAAGACTTGATGAAAAATGCTATCCATCCCCAGAGAAAAAATGGATGGTATCTGAATATAAATAGAAGCATACCTACTTTTTACTTTAGTTTTTAATTTACAAAGGGTTTTTTCTAACAATATTTCTTTCTTTGGAGGGATTGCAAGGAAATGGTGCTAAATGACTTGCCCAAGGTCACACAGCTAGTAAGTATCAAGTATCTGAGACTGGATTTGAACTCAGATCTTCCTGACTCCAGGGCCAGATTTCAATTCACTAGTTGCCCAGACCTATATCTCTTTCACAACATGACTACAATGGAAATGTTTTGTATGACTACAGATGTATAAATTATTTAGAATTGTTTGTCTTCACAATGAGGGAAAGTAGGAAGGGAAAGAATTTGGAATTCAAAGTTTTTAAAAATGAATATTAAAAACTATTTTTAAATGTAACTGGGGAAAAAAATAAAATACTACATAAAAAGAAAAAAAGAAAGTAATTTCTACCTTTGCTTCAGATGCATTGGTTCCTCTATATTAAGCTCCCTGGCAGCAAGATGGTTGCTCACTTGGTGGGAGAGGGGAGAAGGGTAGTTTGGTAGGAGAGAGACCATTTTCTAAGGGAGAAAACAAGAACCCAGGTTCAAGTACAGCCTAGTTCCCTTACAGTATAGAACTAGCACACAGGGACCATGCTGTGACCACAGGGAGACAAAATATAATTAGGAGTTAATTTGGCAAGAAAGTCTTAATATGTAAAATCATAGATGAATAGTTTGGAAAAGCAACAGGAAAAATGGTCATCTTGGATCTACAGTCGAAATAAGAATGATAAGAATCCTTTGACTTCCCAATAGTCAGGAGTCACTGGAAGGGTGTCAAATCAAACAAAGTTACTCTCTATAAAGTTGTTCAATAATCCCTAATGCTTGAAGTGGGTTTATCTTAATTGTCAATGAGCATAAAAAGAGATGTAAGGAATATGAGACAGCTGGAATTTGGCCATTATCCCTTCATTCTCCCAAATCTGACAACTATAAAGCCATAAATGTTTGTTTGCTTGTTTCTTTAAGTAATCTGTCATTTTCTTAGCCTGTTATTAAATTCTTCACTCAGTTTCCCCTCTGGAGCAGCATCTATGCTAGGTAACTTACTCAACCGGGTTCCCAGTTTTTACTCTTCTTCACCACTTGATTCTTAAATTGCCAGAGCTAGCTTTCTCTTAAATTAGCAGCTAGCTCTTTTCTCTGCTGCCAGAGGTTCTATTCCACAAAGAGGATATCTCCTAGAAGGGATACCTTTCAGTATCTCTATCTGATTTTAGTGTCTGATTGCTCAAATGCACTCTCAGTTTAATTTTACTCTAGATATTATACTTAGTTTGAACACATTACACATTATAATTCCATCAAATGAATTTATATATAAATATATATTTATATATAAATATATAAATAATATAATATATAAATATATATATAAATAATATAAATATATATAAATAACATCCCCCCAATTAATGTATTATTACCCCCATTTTACATCTTCCTTATAGTTGGAAGCTGATTAAGTAAACCTTTCAGGGTCAAAAAAAGCTAGTAAATGGTATAGTATTTTTTTACATTATTCTAGACTGTCTCTCCAAAATTCAATTCAATTTAGCAAAAATATAGTATAAAGGATAGGAATATGGACTTGAAATCACTAACTTGTTAGAAGACACTTAAATTCTCTGTGCTTTGGCTTTTATTCAACTACAAAAATTAGGAGGGGGCAGGGCTGAACTTCCTGGCCCTTAAAGTCTTTTTTACTTCACCCACTGATGATCTTCTGATACTAAGAGATATTAGGCAACTTCTGTATATACTATGTATAAGATGCAACAATAATTTCATCCTAAATACATTTACCAAGAAATTTACCCTTTTTCCCATTTAAAACAAAATCATTTTTTGTGACTCAGATAAAGAATTAGCAGTGCAGAAAGTTCTAATGCACTGAGATAGGGAAACTAGGATGGCACGATCCTAGGCTGGGGATGAGGAAACTGAGATCTACAGCCTTTAGGTGACTTGTCTAAAAGACATTCAAATAAAAAAAGAGGCAGGACTCAAACTTAGGTCTTCTGACTCTAAAATCAGCTACTTTTCCCTGGATCACATAGCTTCTCATAGAACAGAAGAAAGACCAAACTTCAATATGAGAACACTTTCAACTAGTCTTCCCATATCCCATGCCTTTTTTCCTATCACTCTTCTCCTGTATTAAAAACAAATTTTAAAATTGGCTCCCTTCTGTTTTGCCTTATCCCAAAATCCATTTCTCAGTGATTATTGTATCTACCAAAAAAATGTCCTGAAATGAGTTTATGGAAAATCTTTACCGGATACAAATTCTGCATTTTTATTGAGTAGATTCAAGACCTCTCTGAACAGGATAATTAATGAGAAATTAGAAAGAGTCTACTTTGCATTTACTTTGCACATTAAAAAGAATAAATGGAAATCAAACTATTGATAGTTGAAATAGAAAAAAATACAGTGAAAGTTTCTGAAGGGGGGAAGATAATAAGTGGGTGGGTATTGAGGAAGAAAAATGTTTGGGAGAAGAGGTCATTCTAATTCTTATAAGGATCTTTAACTTATTTTTTGCCATCAACATGAGGTAGACATTTCAGAGAACAAAAGCTATCCCCATACACACAGCTCTGTCTTGTGTCTGGCATTACCAGAGACAGAACTGGGTCATGGTGTTCAGAAATCCTCTCCAGGGATCTGAATATAGTTGACATAAGTTGGGGGAAGGGGACATATTTCTTCTCTGCTCCTGAGTCTCATAGTCCTCTACCAGTTTTGTGACCCCAGAACAACTGCTTTTGACCAGAAACTTCCAAAGTCTCCTGGTGCTTTTTTTCCAGGATCAACTGTCTCCTCCCACTGTACTTTCCAAATTGCTACCTTACATCATCTTCCACCTTCATCTCCATCATATGGCTAGGGTTTCAAGATCATGAGACATATAGGAGACTATGGAGAGACACTCTGAAGTTCCTCAGGTCTCCCAATGTGATTCTTCTTGAGCATTGTGAATTACTATCTCCCCATCAATTCTCAATAAATTTTCCTCCAGGAAATCAGAATTCAAGATTATGGCTCTGTATCACACATGACCAATCATACAACATGCCCACTGCCCCACCAATGGTATATGAACTAGAAAGAAAAAAAATACATGCAGATGAGTCAACACCTCCATAGTGAAAGAACAGAAGGCTTTGGCCATACATCAAGGAGAAGGCAACTTCAGCAGACTTCCCCCAAACCTCACAGACTGGAAATGGGGACAACTATTTGGCAAATTAGTTCCTCATCATCACCCAGATTAGATGAAGCATTTTTGTCTCCAGCATTTCCTTCTTGGGAAGACGTGCTTGATTTCATTTTCCCTTTTCCCATCCGTGCTGTATTCTGTCGATTAAGACCTAAAATAACTTCTCCTCAGATGGCATCTCTTCCTTGGCTTGTACCAACAAAAACAGTGAAAGAATAAAAATGGGTTTGCTGGAACAGCAAAAAGAGGACCACCCCAAATGAAATGAATTGCTGTATAAACAATGGCACGGGAATTGTGTCAAATTGTTTCTTTGCCAGTCATTTATTTCTATAATGGAATCATCAAAATTGGAGAAATAGGATAGAAAAATTTAAACAGACTGCTTAATCTAGGTCCCTGCCATGGTCCAATTGTTCCCTGTGGAGAATATACCGAGGATCTTTTTCCAATTTCAGCTCGTCTCAATACAATAATAATAATAATAATTATGAATTCCAATAAAATCTTTCATCAAAGAATTTCACTTAGTACATGTTATTCAATTGCTGCAAAGCACACTGTCCTATAGAAACATGGAAAAAGAAGAACCATATATATGTGGACATTTATAATAATAAATGTTAGCTAAGGTCTCCAGGAAGAGCAATTGGCAAAAATCACTCTCAGTGCTATTTACATATTTATTGCCAAAGTTTATTATATAAGGAAGATACTATCATCATTATAGGCCATTAGTGAATGAAAGCAGTTTATTCTTTTTCTTAAAAAATCAACTTTATCTTTTCTTTTGTACAGCATCTACATTTCCTAACTCATAGTTATCTCGTATGATGAAAAATAAATGAGAGGAAAAACAGTTTGGCAAAACTAATCAACACATTTATTAAATCTTCCATTATTTTCATTCTTCCATACTCATAATTCCCCATTTCTGCAAAGAAGGAAGAGTTTTATATCATCACCTTTTCTTTGGCCATTATAATTTTAAAGCATTCAGATTCAAAAACTCATAACTTTTACATTAAAAGGAAATAATGAAAGTTGACATTTATATAAGTGCTTCAAAATAAGTAAAGGAGGGGCAGCTAGGTGGCGCAGTGGATAGAGCACCAGCCCTGGAGTCAGGAGTACCTGAGTTCAAATCCAGTCTCAGACACTTAATAATTACCTAGCTGTGTGGCCTTGGGCAAGCCACTTAACCCCATTTCCTAGCAAAAACTAAAAGAAACAAAAAAAAAACCCCAAACAAACAAAATAAGTGAAGGACTTTTCTTAAGTTATGTTATTAAATCTAATAATAAGTCTGTAAGGTAGATGATCTTCATTTTATAGATAAGTCTGAGATAGATTAGTGACTTGTTTATAGCCCCACAACTACTAATTAGAAGCAGTATTCAAATTTAGGTCTCCCTTTCTACAATGCTAGTCCTGTATGAACTATGCCAGCCAACAGCCCAAAAATTCCTCCTCCCAAATAGGCAGGCATTTTCAGTATTATTAATGTAAGATAAAACACTTGCCTTCACCACCACCCTCCCCCTTTACCTGACTGGATGATCTCTCATACAATGACACCTGTGGATTCATGTTGTCATATCCTCAGAAGTGCCAGTTTCTTCTTCTTCAGAAAGGCATTCATTTCTATTATTTAACACTAAGAATACCATAATCCCTTTCTTTACTTGCCCTTCTGCTATGTTTTTTCCCAGTCATCTCCCAATTCTAGTCACTATTCCCCCTAGGCCTCTTTACCATGGCTTTCTTGTATTTTTTAAAGAACTCATTTTTTTCCTAATAATCTGGAGCAAGGAGGGCTATCCTTTAAATCTGACTTGCGAGACTAAAGGTATTATGTGTTAAGCAATTCTTAGATCAATGAAGAATGTTGATTCACAGATTCTTCTCAAAAAAATTGATAGATAAACATGGTATGTGTGCCTGCATCACACATCTATAATCAATAATATACATTGTTACATAAGACAATAAGGCATGTCCATGGACACAGGAAATGGGCACAGGAAAAGAGTTCAGCCTAAAGATAATGGCACCTTATAGTCCAATATCTGTTGAATTCATAAAATGTAAAGAAATTCAAAGTAGAATTTGAAAAGATCATCTAAATCAAGTTTAGATTTGTTGATATTCCCAACAATCACCCACGGATATGGGCTCAAGTGCTCCTGACTCCAGGGCTGGGGCTCCGTCCATTGCGCCACCTGGCCATACCTACAATTATTACTATTATTTTTTAATTTTAATTTTTTTCTCTCCTCTTTATCATTCAAGCCAGTCTATATTTTGTGGGGGAAGGGGGTATTCTGTTTACTCTTAAGAATATTTTATTAATGTATAAAAAACATTATTTGTACAAAAAGAGAATAAATATTAAAATAAAAAATAAAAATAGATTTGTTGATATTCCTTGATACTTGGTGAATTCAAAGTGAAGGCGGGCAGAGAGGAAAAGAGCAAAAAAGAAAATGAAAAAAGAAGCCAATGAATTCACAGGTTCCAATTCGAAATTTATGATCCCCTCAAACCTTTCTTCAATAAAATAGTAGAAAGAGGCTAGATGTGGTGAATATTACCCAATATATTAAAATTAAAACTACTATATCTTGATAAGAAATGTTTTGTTATTGAAACATCAGCCATTTCCAAATAAGTTCTCTACCAGCAGAGTTTAAATGTTCAGAACAAAAGTTAAAATAAACATCAAATTAGAAGTTTTATATAATAGTAAAATTATTAATAATAATAAATTGCAATATTTTTCCAGGATTTTATTTAAAATTTTGAATCAATATTCTTTCATTCGTGATATAGTTTTATTCACATTATTTACTTTATCCATGGATTAGATATTAAACTATATTTATCTAATAAAAAAAGTATTACAGAAAGACTCATGATGAAAAATGCTATCCATCACCAAAGAAAGAACTGACAGTATCTGAAACCAAAACAGACTACTTTTATATTTTCTTTATTTTTCTTGGGGGGGGGGGTGGCTACATTTTCTTTTGGAACATGGCTAACATGAAACTTTGTATTACATGATTCCAAGCATATATATATATATATATTACTTGAAGGAGGAAGGGAGAGAATATGTAATTCAAAAAATTTTAAAAAACAAATGATAAAAATGTTTTTATGTGTTACTGGAAAAATGAAATTTAAAAATTATAAAGAATTGAGAGGAGAGACAACAAGGAAGGAAAGAAGGAAGAAACAGAAAGAAACAAAGAAAGAAAGAGATACATGTGATAGATAAAATCAAGAGGAGCCGACAATTGATTATACAGTGCTGTAGTCTTAATGTAGCATTAAGCATATTTCAAATATTATTATTTTTTAATTTTTTAAACATTTTTATTTATTTGTTTTTCCTGCAACATGCAAGGGTAGTTTTCATCAATCATTTTTTTTGCCAAGTTTTGAGTTTTACATTTTTCTCCCTCCCCCCCTTCCCTCTCTCCTCCACTGACTGAAAGCAATCTAATATAGACTATACATATGTAATTATGCTAAACATAGATCCATACTAATCATGTTGTGAAAAAAGAATCAAATTCTAATGGAAGAAAAAAGAAACATTAGAGAGAAAAAATGCATAATACAATTAAACACTTTTTAAAAATTGAAGACAGTAAACTTTGGGTTGCATTTATATTCCACAGTTCCTTCTCTGGATATGGATGATATTTTCCATCAAAGTCTTTTAAAATTGTCTTTGATTATTATGCTGCTGAAATGAACAAATCCATCATAGTTGATCATCACCTAATGTTCATAGTGTGTCTAAGGAATGTTCTTCTGGTTCTGCTTATTTCACTCAGCATCAGTTTGTAAATTTTTTCCAGGTTTTTCTGAAGTCCTGTCCCTCATGATTTCTTATTGAACAATAGTACTCCATCCCATTCAAATACCAAAACTTGTTCAGTCATTCCCCAATTGATGGACATTGCCTCAATTCTAATTCTTTGCCACTACAAGAAGAGTTGCTATGAAAATTTTTGTACATGTTGGTTTTTTATTGTTTTCATGATCCCTTTGGGATACAGATCTAGTTGTGGTATTTCTGGATCAAAAGGTATATCCAATTTTATTGTCCTTTGGGCATAATTCCAGACTGCTCTCAGAAAGGTTGGATGAGTTCACAATTCCACCAACAATACATTAGTGCCCCAGTTTTCCCACATCCTTTCCAACATTGACCAATTTCCTTTTTAGTCATATTGGTCAGTCTGAGAGGTGTGAGGTGACACCTCAGAGTTGTTTTAATTTGCATTTCTCTAATCAATTACGATTTAGAACGATTTTTCAAATGACTATAATAGCTTGAATTTCTTCATCTAAGAGTTGCCTTTCCATATCTTTTGACCATAAAATGACTTTATATTTTTAATTTATTTTTTATTAATTACTTTTTTATTTATACATTACTAAAATAGTCTTGTAAGAATAAACATAATCAGGGGTGGCTAGGTGGCACAGTGGATAAAGCACCGACCAGGGAGTCAGGAGTACCTGGGTTCAAATCCGGTCTCAGACACTTAATAATTACCTAGCTGTGTGGCCTTGGGCAAGCTACTTAACCCCGTTTGCCTTGCAAAAAATAAACCTAAAAAAAAAAAACAAGAATAAACATAATCCCCCTCCCCCTCACAAAAATAAAAAATCTCATGAGAAATAAAATGAAAGAAATAGAAAAAATGTGCTTCAGTCTTTGTTCCAATACTATCAGTTCTGTCTCATAGTACATTACCTTCTTTATCATAAGTCCAACAGAGAAGTTACTTCCACAGTTGATGTTACTGATTGTCATTCCCTCCATCCATTCCTCCTCACTACCAATTATTATATTTTCTCTCTCCTTTCACTTTGTCCCTCATCAAAAGTGTGCTGTGGGGCAGCTGAGTGGCAAAGCAGACAGAGCACTGGTCCTGGGGACAAGAGTCCCCAAGCCAACATTCCACACACCCAACATTCCCAGAACCCACTCATCCCCATGGTCCTGGAGAGGTCATCCAATCCCACCCCTTACAAAAAAATAAAAAAGAAAAATATCTGACTATCCTCTCTCATGAGCTACCCTCTCCTCTATCCCCTACTTCCCCCCCTTCCCTAGTCCCCTTTCTCCCATACTCTTTCTCTCCTTTTTCTTCTAGATGTCTGTCCTATTAAGTGTGTGTTTGTGTGTATGTGTATATATATATATATATATATATATATATATATATATATATATAATATATGTTGTTTCCTTTCTGAGCCATTTGCAATGAGAATAAAGGCTCCCTCAACCCCCCTCATCATCCCCGCTTCCATACCAATGCAAAAGCTATTTCTTGACTCTTTTACATGAAATATCTTAGTCTAGTCTACCTCTCCTTTCTCTTACTCCCAGTACATTTCCCTTTCAGTCATTGGCTCCATTTTAAAAATATATTATACCTTCAGATTCAAGTCTCTTCTGTATCTCCACTATAAACTGCTCTAATAAATGAGAAGGTTCACATGACTATTATCTATATCATCTTCCCATGTAGGAATATACACAGTTCAACATCATTAAGTCCCTCATAATACCCTTCTTGTGTATTTAAAGATCAAACTTTCTGTTCAGCTCTGGTCATTTCAACAGGAACATTTGACATTCCCCTGGTTCATTGAAAGTCCGTCTTTTCTCCTGGAAGAGGATGTTCAGTCTTGCTGGGTCATGGATTCTTGGTTACATTCCAAGCTCTTTTGCCTTCCAGAATATTATATTCCAAGCCCTATGAGCCCTTAATGTAGATGCTGCTAAGTCCTGTGTAATTCTGACTGTAGTTCCATGATATCTGAATTGTTTTGTTCTGGCTAGTTGTAATATTTTCTCTTTGACTTGGGAGTTCTAGAACTTGGTTATAATATTCCTGGGAGTTATTTTTTTGGATTTCTTTCAGTAGATGGATTCTCTCAATTTCTATTTTGCTGTTTCTAGGATATCAGGGCAATTTTCCTATAGAAATTCTTTAAAAATGAAGTCAAGATTCTTTTCGTGATCATGACTTTCATGTAGCCCAATAATTTTTAAATTGTTTCTTCTGGATCTGCTTCTAGATCCATTGTTTTTTTCAATAAGATATTTCATGTTTTCTTCTAGTTTTTCATTCTTTTGATATTGATTTATTGTGTCTTGATTCCTTGTAAAATCATTGGATTCCTTTAGCTCCATTCTATATCTGAAGGATTTGTTTGCCTCAGAGAGCTTTCTTATCTCCTTTTCAATCTGGCAAATTATGCTTTTTAAAGCATTCTCCAGGGCAGCTAGGTGGTGTATTGATAAAGCACTGGCCCTGAAGTCAGGAGTACCTGGGTTCAAATCCGGTCTCAGACACTTAATAATTACCTAGCTGTGTGGCCTTGTGCAAGCCACTTAACCCCATTTGCCTTGCAAAAACCTAAAAAAAAAGCATTCTCCTCAATAACTTTTTGAATTGTTTTTTTTTTTTCCATTTGACCTAAATTAGTTTTTAGTATGTTTTCTTCAGCATTGTTTTTGGATCTCCTTGACAAAGCTGCTGACTTGGTTTTCATGTTCCTCATTTCTCTTCCAAATTTTTCTTCTACCTCCCTTACTTTATTTTCAAAATCTTTTTTGAGCTCTAATATAGCCTGAGACCAACTTCTATATTTCTTGGAGGATTTAGATACAGAAGCTTGGACTTTCTCATCTTCAGATTGTGTATTTTGGTCCTGCATGGAACCAAAGTAATTGTCTATAGTCAGGTTCCTTTTTCTTCTGTTAATTCATTTCCCCATCTTGTGCCTGGTTTGGGGTGCTTTCTGATCTTTTGAGTATTATTGGGACACACCCACAAAGACCTCAGTATGTGAGGCTCTGATTGCTTTCCTGCCTGTGCTCTGTCTGTGGATGGCCACAGAGGGGCTCCCAGACTGCAACCAGGGTCTGAATATGGACAAAGCACAAGAGTCCTGTCCCAGGACCAAAGGAAAGACCTCTACGGTCCCTCTGCACCCCCTTACTGAGCCCTCTGGGGAGCAGCGCCTGGGGGGTGGGGCTCCTGCTAGGCAGCTCTGTGCTCTTGCTTCTGTTTCCTGGGATCTGGGCTGCATTGAGGGCCACAGCTATGCTGGTGGCCACAATTGTGCTGAGGGCCAGGCTGGCTCCCACTCACTCTGGCAGAGCTTTCCCTGCTTATCTTCCAAGTTGTGCTTAGTGTTCCCTGGGTTGCCAGGAAACTGCTTTTGCTGCCGGGAGCTGGCACTCCCCATGACCCAGGCATCTAGGTGCCCAGCAAGCTGTTCCAGGAAGACTGGAGCTCCTTCTCCCCTGTGCGATAATCCTGATTGTGCTGCGACTCCCTCCATCCCTGTGGAACAGAGTTTTCCCACAATTTTCCAGGCTATCTTGGGCTGGAGAATTGCCTCACTGGATCTTTCTGTGGGTTCTGTGCCTTGAAAATTTAGTTAGAGTTATAATTTTAAGGTTTTTTGAATATTTTTGAGAAAGCTCCTAGAAAAGGTTGTTCTCATGCCACCATCTTGGCTTCACCCCAGGAATGATTTTAGGCATTGCTACATTTAAACTGCCCTAAGATTTTGGAAACATCATGTGTATGTAGGGGATAAGATGAAGACTGAAAAAGAGTTGACTCTATGGTTTAAAATTTCAGTGACAGGGAAGATGACAGAAAAAAATTGGGAAGTTTGGAAGAGAATAAAATTTATGCACAAAAAATGATTGTTTCAGTTTAAGAACAAGTAAATTAGAAGTTCCCAAAGATAGATTAAATAACGATGACCAGTAAGCAATTATATGCTTGGGAACAAAGCTCAGAATAGGTCTAGATATATGGATTTGGAAGCTATCTAGGGAAGGATGATAATGCACCCAGGAGAATGAATGTGATGAATAAAAGAAATACTAGAAAGAAATAGAAAAAGGCCTAGGACAGAGCTTGAAGGGACAGCAACACTCAGCGCAACTTTGCAAATGAATGGTCTTTGAATAATCAACTATTAAATTTTTAAAAGCTTGTCTGTTGAACAATTTTCTGGTTTTCTATCTTGTCCCAGAGGATGGAAGGCTAAAGAGAAAAAAACTCTAGGTACTTTGCATGCAAATTCAACTAAAAGTTTGCAACAACCAAAGCCAAAGAAGTTTTATAGAATATTTTCTAAATTTTTGAAAATCATTTTCATAATATAGGACCACCAATGAAAAATGAGCTGGGCCAGGATTTGGAGAGGAAGAAGAGTGCAAAATGGATTGTATTTGGGGAACTGTTTAACACTTTGAATCAGATCCAGAAGCTCTCCACCAGGTGAGTCCACCTATTAACATTGATGGTCTCCTAGAGATATCTTGCTCGATTTTGGTTTCAGCTATACTATTGATTTTTTTAGCATTAAATGAAATTTGAGATACATTAATATAAACCAAGTGCTTGAGAGAACAGTAATGAATTTTTGAAACAAAAGCAAATGAACTTGGGTTCTTCTACCCTTAATAGGAGCTTGATAGGTTCCTAGTGCACCTTGTGAACCTGATAGTGGTCAGTGACTCTCACAATACTACTCCCCAGAAGACTTGTTCGTATAAAAAAAGATTTTCCTGACAATCTTTTTTTTTCATTACTGTTAAGTAGAAATAAATCTTCTCTATTCCTCAGTTTCTCTAGCTATAACATAAGGATGATATATACTTATAGAATGTTTTCTAGAGTGTAATGAATACAGATTTTTGTAAAATAGCAGGGGTAAAGTGTTATAACAATACATAAAGAGAATTTTTAATAAGGCTGTTTTTTAAATTAAGGTTATATTACTTTTTTACATTACAAATGTATACAAATTACTTCCATTCCATGAGAGGTCTCTTAGAACAAATTAAAACAAGTAAAACTAATAATATTATGCTCTCATCTGGAAAATGCATGTAAAATTGCATATCCGTAGTGGTTTCCTTACCTCTATTTTTTTAGTTAACATAATTTTTTTTAAAGAATGAAAAAAGACCTTTGAAACAAACTTATCAGCTCTCTCACTTTATAGATGAGCAATTGGGGTCAATGAGATTGAGGGACTTTCCCATGGTCACATAGGTTGTAAGTTATAAAACCAAGAATTGAACCAAGGTAATGACACCAAATGCAGTGCTGTCTCATAAAACACTCCACCTTTGAGGTCACATAATTCAAAATAAATGAGGGAGGGAAGTGTTTGATGACATACCAATAAAAATCCAGGAGAACCCTATATGTCAAAGAAGTTAGAAAGAGGACCAAGAGAAAATAAAAGCCAAAAGAAATTGTCCAAATAGTTTCCTTAAGGTTAAAAAGAATTTTTTTCTGTATTAGAAACTTTGATGATGCTAATCCAAATGAATCATATTAGGTGGGTTCTAGAGCTGAATCTCTTGACTGTTACAATAGCTTTCTCTTCTTCCTTATAGATATAGGATGGGATTAGGATTGGGTCCTGAATCTGTGATTTACAATGATATAGAGATCTTCCTGATGAGAAAACTCCTTTATAAAATGTGGGTCAAAACCTTCTCTACATTTAACCCTGTAAAGAGTTGTCTGGAGCATCTAGTATGTGATCATTTAGCCAATGTATGTCAGAGAAAGGGCTTTTCACCCATTATACAATATATACATGTATATATATATATATGTATATATATATATACATATACTTGTATGTATATTCAGTATATATATATATATATATATATATACATATACATATATAAAAAAGTCTATATGCTCCTGATGCTTACATTTTATTTTTGAGATGGGGAGGAGGCTGAAGGGAGGTAAAGTGTAGAAGTAAGTTTAAATGTAGGGACATAATCTCTTTCTGACTATTATTTACTCACTAGAAGACGAGTTTCGTCTGATTAACACTTCCTTATCACTAACTGAAAATACTTTTCTAGTAGATATAACAGAAAAATAGAAGGATAGGAAGACATTTTGAAGGGTTGGGTCAATGCTAAAGCAGATGCTTGGAAGCCAACAAAATTCCCCTTTTGCCCTCTTCCACCCTTGCCAGTGAAGTTCTCTCAAAATACCATTGGTGCAACATATCTATACTCCATAGGGTGGGTGAGGACCTGTAAATGGTTCCCAAAAAATGCATACCTGAAATCTTGTCAAAATGATTCCGGAAACTTGGGGAACTGGTCAGAATTTCCCTTACATAATACTTTATCACATTTCTAGTTAAAGTTTCCAAATTACTTTCTCCTCAACAATTATATAAAGTAGGGAACACAAATATTATTATTCTCATTTTTATCCAAGTAAACTGAGATACAAAGAGCTTAACAAACTCAAGGTAACACAATTAGTATAACAGTAAGGACCCGGGACTCCAAGCTTAGGACTTTCTCCATTCTCTCATACAATCTCCTTTGTATATCAATAAAAATTAAGGTAGACCAAGGCACAAAGTTCTGATCAAATAGTATTTGTCAAACAGCACCAATCCCTCATATAGGCAGAATACCATCACATTAGTTAGTGCAAACATGATTATGCAAGATTGGCATGGAGCAATGAGTTCCTGATGAGCTGAAATATTTACATTGCCTGGGAAAGTATTTTCAGTTAGTGATAAGGAAGTGTTAATCAAATCAAACTCGTCTTCTAGTGAGTTAATAAGTCAGAAAGAGATTATGTCCCTACATTTAAATTTACTTCTACACTCTACCTCCCTCCAGCCTCCTCTCCATCTCAAAAAATAAAATGTAAGCATCAGGAGCATATAGACTGTTTTATATTTGTCTTTCTATCTCTAGCACATAGACAGAATCTGGTACATAATACATAAATGCATTATGAATTTGTTGAATTGAATTGGCAAAATGTCAATGTAATGATTTTTCCCCACTAGACCCATGAGTTAAGAGAGACTATTTTCCCTCTCTATCAAACTCTAGAAAAACATTGGATTTAAGAAATTAGCAATGTCAGTTAAGACATTAAGTATACTGAAAAGATAGTTCTTTGAGATTTACTGAGCTTTTTAAAAAGGGGAGCCTTTGATGCTGATTTGAAATCAGAAAAGGTTTATAAAATTTTAAATAGCCTTAACTATAGCTAAGAATAGTTCAAGGACCCTTCCTTCATACACACATAATTTTATGTTTCTTTTCAAATTTCGTTCCATTCAAACTCTGTAACCATCAGCAAAATGCAAATGAAAATATCTTATACCCATCTAATCAGCAAAAAATAGCTAAAAATAATCAAATTTCATGTTGACAGGGATTCTGGGTAAAAATCCTTTTATTACTTTGCTGCTTGGACTGAAAATTGAGGCACATATTTTGGAGAGGAACCTGGCAATGTAGCATAAGAGTGTTATGATTGATCAAAGACAGAATGAAGACAATTCTGTTTTTGGAGGCAGGAAAGATCTGGATCTCAATGCTGCCTTTCACTCAAGGGAGCTGTCTCAGGTCCTTCCCTTAAATTGATTGGTCTAAGTTCTGGTACTAAATTATGATACGACTAATGGGGGAAAGTACACGGTGATACAAACAGATAGCATTTTACAAACTTCTCACAGATTATTACTTCTCTTGGTGTTTGAAAAATAACTTCCCCAAGCTAAAAATAATTAAAAACAAAACACAAAAATCACATATCCTTTGTTTCAGGAAAAGCAAAAGTCCTACATAATTCTCAGAGACTGTGAGGCTTTCACCAAAGGGTATTGAAGCCCAAGTCATTTCCTTAGTCTCAGATGAGAAACCAAATGTCCTAAATGAAATTATTCCATGATTTTCTGGCATAACTGAGGGTCTGGATAAAACATCAGCTGGTGCACCTTTCTATGTAGGGTACATTCATGCACACACATGTGTACACACACACACACACACACACCTATAATAAATTATAAAAGTGTAAATATTGCCATTTCTGTCACCTTTACTGTATCCTCCAAAAAATGAAAAGCCACCAACCAGTCAGGTACTCAAGATACCAAAAGATCTGAAAATATCAGAGCAAATAAAATATTAAAGTGCATACAGTAAGGAAAAATTTGTGCCTAATGACACTAAGACAGGTAAGATGGACTGAGGCTGAAAGGAAAGGCAGTGTTTTTAAAAAATTGATTACAACTTGACTGGAGGTCTCTAGCAGCATGCCTCAGGGATTTGTCTTTGAGCCTATTCTATTCAAAAAAATATTTTTAATGAAGGAAAAGGCAGTGTGAAAAGGCAGTGCTTTTGGTTATTGGCATTATAAATGACACTCTTTTGGTCCTCTGTGGGCCACACTTGACTCTCTAGATCTTTTTCCATCATGCCAGTAGCCTTCTCACCATGGAAACTACCTTTACATCATGCTCCTTCAGCCTTCTCATCCTGAAAAAATTCCTCTGCTACAGTAGCCCCTTCCTCCTATTGACCTGATCTTCCCAGAACCTTTAGAAAGATCGAATGTATCATCCATGTTCACGCCATTGCCCTCTGGGCACTGCTTCTGATTTGCTTCTCCATCATGATCTGCACTCTTCCCCATCCTGAAACATCTCCACCTATCCCATACTTACATTTACTTCATTTTATTTGTTATATCCTTTTATTTGTTATATTTCCCCCTCCTATTAGAATATAAGCTCTTCACAGATAAAAATTGCCTATCTTTTGGCTTCAAATGGTCTCCCAAGCACTCACTGAGCCTGGCCCATAGTGAGGACCTGATGGTGTCCTTAAAAAGTTTGATTTGAGAGTAGAACTACGTCCTCCCTAAACTTCACGTAAGTCCCACATCTAAAACAATCTTTTGCCCGAGGAGAATTTTCAATCATTGGAACTGAATTTCTCATGCAACATATTTTTGTTTAAAAACAATGAACACAGCCAGTAATATGTATTTGATTTATAGTTCACAGGATACATAAACTAGGGAGCCAATAGCTATAAATCCTAGACTGGAAATTAAACCCTACAAATCTGACATAAGAGGGCAGGGATAAGGGTAGATGATCCAAACACAAAAATCTTCTATGAGTTTGCCCTTTCTTCTTTCCCTGTTGGAACGTGGCTTCTGTTTCTTGTTCCAGTCATTTCAGTTGTGACTGACTCTGTGACCCCATTTGAGTCTTCTTGGCAAAGCTACTAGGTAGTTTACCATTTCCTTCTCTAGTTCATTTGGCAGATGAGAAAACTGAGGCAAATAGGGTTGAGTGACTTCTCTGGGTCATAAAGCAAGTGGTTAAGCTCAGATTTGAACTCATGAAGATGAATCTTCCTGACTTCAGATCAGATGCTCTTATCCACTGCACCATTTAGCTGCCCCCATGGTTTGTCCTGAAATGTTGACTATTGAGATTTTTTTTTGACTATTGAGATTTCAAGACAAAGGAACTCTATGAATAGTGAGCCCCATTCCAGTAGACTCACCTCCTCAGACTATAGCTATGGCCTTAAAAAATCAGGATTGTGAAGCAAATAATCATCACAGTCTAGGAATTTGACTGTGGAGAGAAAATTTCTTTCAGGCCCAAAACTGTATTGTGTCAAATAAGGTTGGAAGCAGGAAATGCAATGATAGGAACAAGACCTAGACCATCAGAAAGAGATAAGACTAGTGGTTGCTACAGCCAGTTCCAAAAGATTCATATTACAAGAGCCAAAAATTCAATTTCTAATGTGAGCATTAGAAATGACGAATGCTGCAAGCCAAAGCTCAGTTTATTGTTTTGTTGATTTTCTAGGCTCAGAAAGTAAAAGAAAAAAATCAATAATGTAAATTAAGACTAAAAGTGTGTCTGGAAGGCATTTTTTTTTTTAATTTTGGAATGTACCAGTAGGGAACTACATCTGTCTGTTGTCATTCACTTCATGAACCAATGTCCCACATTTCGATGGTACCTGAGGGCATCATAATAATAGCTATCATTCAAAAACTGGTATTTACATAGAATTTTAAGGTTGGCAAATGTCTTTGTTATCCTGGAATAAGAACCCTTTCTCCAGCTCAGATCCCTGTCCATCTAGAACTTCTTAGACACACTTATCAGCTAAGTTACTTGTCTAACCATTCATAACTAGTCTCAAAAATGAGAGCAGAAAATATGAGGGACTTGATTTGAACCCAGGCCTGAACTCAAGTCACTTTACAACAGATGCCAATGAGGCTTAAGTCAGAGAATAGAATCCTTCCATCCACATTCTCTTGTCCCTTTACTATTGGAATTGTTCCCTTCTCCTGTTTGCAAGATTGCTTAATTAGGAATAACAGGACACCAGAACCCTTTAACATTAACTGATATCTCTAACCCCCTGGACCAAAGGTTGAAGAAATCAAGGACCAACAAGTCTTGGTGCTAGCCCAATAGGGCATCTTTGATGTCTAACCAGCATCTAAGAACTCCATCCACAACATTTGCTTCAGCTTCCTTCAAGGCCAGAAGACCTAATTATTCTCCTACACTAATTCTAACAGGGGAAATCTTCATATGCTTGGAATAGATACACTCTCCCCTTGATTCACCAATGAATTTGAGAACCCGCAATTACCCTCAACCTAGGTTAACCCATCTGCCAAAACAGTTTACAGGGGTATGGCCACTGTGTATGCTCTAGCTTCTTGGAGCCACAGGTAATAGTTGGGTAGCTCAGGTGGACATCAGTGTCCCCTTCTGGTCAACATTCTGGAACCACTTTCATCTTAGAAGGGCACAATCCTCTGTGTCCCTTCCTATCTAAGCTAGTTCTGATCTCATGAATATGTTGAATAAACCTCCTTGTTTGACCCACTTCCTACCTCCAAGTTCTTGCTGTTTCTTAAACAAATCATTAAAATTCCCTTTGACTTTATTCAACCACTGGTTCTATCACACAGTTATTTTCCTCCCTCCTTACCTCATAAATAGAAGCAGTAAGAGGAAGGACACAGGAGTGCTTAACTTGGTCAGTGAATAGATTTCAAAGGATCCATGAAAAAAACTTCAATATAATTGGTTTCCTTTAGAATCCTCTATATTCATGCAATTTAAAACAGAATTCTGAGAAGAGGTCCAGAGGCTACTTCAAGTGTCCTTCACCAAAAAAATAAAGTTAAGAATCCCTGGATTGGGGAATTGGGAGATCCACAATGATGAAATCATAAATCATAGTTCTTTGAGTATTGACATGTTGAAATAAGCAGGCTCAGTGAACCCAGAAAGAGGTGACCTACAACCTCTGAAAGAGAGGGGATAGAGGTGACCATTGTAAGAAAAAGTCAATCCTTATAACTGTCTGGAAGCAGATAACATGAAAGGGACCAGGGAACAGTATCTAAACCTGAGAACTATGAAAGGCCCAGAGAGCTATATATAGAAATGCTTTGTGCATGAAGCTATAAGATTGGTATCTTTGCCTTTGATCAGAGAACTTAGAATATGGTAGAAAAGATGCCTTTGCTTGAACTGGAGCTTGCAGGCACATTTGGGGGGCCTGCATGAACCCCAAGGGTCTGCATTGGTACTTGGAGATGGGGAGGGTTAAGATAGCATGTTTAGAAGATGTCTCCCTCATTTCTTCATACAAGTAGCAGCTTTGCACAGGTCCAGCTCCCACATTCCTCAGACCTCTTTGTTCCAATGGCAGCAGGGAAAGAATAATAATGTCTTTCATTTTGCTTTAAAGTTTGCAAAACACTTTTGGACAATCATCCCAATAAGTCCTCACAGCAACCTCACAACAACAAGATACTATGGTGATACCCATTTTACAGTTAAGAAAACTGAGACTGAAAAAAAAAGGTTAAATGTTGGCCTAGAGATCAACACACCAGTAAATGTTTGAGGTGGGATTTTAATAGATCAATTTATCTGCTATTCCAGAGGTATTAAAAGAGGAGGTCCACATGTTGTCAAACCAGATTAAAATATAATTGGGAAGTATTTAATAGAAATAAGAAAAAATATGATAGAACATAAATAATGTTAACATGTGATTTTCTAAGTCATTATGCACCAGCAGAGATCCTTATTTAATATTTAGTGGCCCCCATTTCTATCTGAGATTGATGAGACCCTGCTTCAAATAGATGGCCCCAGAGCCTATGGCAAAAGTCATTCTGTCATAACCCTGGTCAGAGTCAATTAAGGTCCTAGAAGGCAGGGAGTGGTTTTTCTTTTTCTTTGTATTCCCACGGTTTTGCATAGTAAGGGGCACATAGTTGGGCTTTAATAAATGTTGGTGGGCTGATTGATTCTTTCCTAGTAGCAGAATAGTTATATTTGTGGCTACTTTAGCTGCTAGAGTAAACTGTCCGTCTTTAGGACCACTTTAGAGTAATAGAATAAGCCAAAGAGCAAGGAGGATTGTTTGTCTTCCATATCTCAAGTTTTTGCATTGTTGCACACTGGTCAGCCTCATGGCGTGAAGGGAAGCCAAAGTATAAATAGCTTACTGAAGAGGGACTGGGAAGGAATGAAAATAGAGAAGAGCAGAGAGATAAGAAGAGAAAAGGGAGGGATGGAAGGAAAAGAGGAGAGAGAAGAGCAGAGACACAAGGAGAGACAGTGGAAGGATGGAGGAGAGAGAAAAGGAGAAGCAGGGAAGGAGAGAGAGAAAGAGAAAAAACAGAAAGGGAAAAGGATAATAGGAAGGAAAGAGGAGAATAGAAAAAAAGAGAGGAGAATCAGGGAAAGAGAACGGGGACAGAACAAAGAATAGACCAGGGAGAGAAAAGAGAAAGTAAAGGAGAGGGAGAAAAAAGGGAAGAGAGAAAAGAATAGTATCAAAAAAGAAGACAATGGAAGGGAAAGAGGGAGACAAAAGGAATGAGAAAAAGAAGGACAGAAAGAAGGAACAAGGGGAGAAAAGGGATTGCTAGTTGGCTCAGACTTAAGCCACATTTCCAATATATTTTTTAGTCCTGGTCCCCAAGCTGTTCACCACTGACCTTCTGTCCCAGACTAAATTTGTCTCTTATTCCAAATCCTGACCCCACCTCAACCCCCTTGTCCCCGCACCATTCAGGTCAATTCAACAAACATTTATAAAAGGCTTAGATACAAATGACTAAACCTTCTCCATCCCCCATTCCTACTAATGACCATTTTCCCAATCTCTGACTGAGCAGTCTCTCACTTAAATTTAAACCACACTGGGTATGGCTACTGTGGGCTATATACTTTTATTTAAATCCATAATTATAAAAAATAGTTCATAAGAAAATGAGAGGTAGCAGTGGTGGGTAGAAAGCATGCCAAATTTGAGGGCCTAGAGCATAGAACCAAATCTCAGTTCTGCTACTTGCTGAGTGACCCTGAACAACTCACCTTTTGTCTACCTCAGTTTCCCCAGCTAAAAATAAGGGATTCTATATAGAATAGTATTGAAATACTTTCTGCCTCTAATCTATGACTGTAGAAAAAAATAAAGGAGGGAATAATTAAGAGAGAACCAGCATCAGGGTTAGGAAGAGCTTGGAACAGGTTCCGCCTCTGGTACATATGTGCTGTAATCAGAAACAATACATATAAAGAGTCACATCCCAAAAAGCTCTTTGAAAAAAATGGGGGGGAGGGGCAGTGAGATGGAGCAGTGGACAAAGCATCGGCCCTAGAGGCAGGACCTGAATGTAAATCCGACCTCAGACACTTAATAATTGCCTTGCTTTGTGACTTTGAGCAAGTCTCTTAACCCCATTGCCTTGCAAGAAAAGAAAAGAAAAGAAAAGAAAAAGGGGGAAAGGGCCAGCCAGGTAGTACAGTGGATAGAGCACCGACCCTGAATTCAGGAGGACCTGAGTTCAGAACCAGCCTCAGACATTTAATAATTACCTAGTTGTGTGACATTGGGCAAGTCACATAACCCCATTGCCTTGCAAAAACCAAAATAGAAAAATGAAAAGAGAAGAAAAGAAAAGAAGGGAAGGGGTAGTCAGGTGGTATAATGGACAAAGCATAAACACTGCAATCAAGAGGATCTGAGTTGAAATCTGTCCTCAGACATTTGACATCTTGAGCAAATCACAACACCAAAGACTCACCAGAAAGAAAGGGGGGGGGGGGGAACAGATGAGCTTTCAACCTGCAATAGGATAGTTCTTTATTTTAGTCAAAGGGCCAGATTTTTTTTAAGTGAAAAAGAGAAAACTATTTTTGCCCAGATAGCTGAGCTCATTAATAATCAAAGGAAGCAGGCATATCATAATTCTCCTCCTAATGAGGAGGATACAGACTAAAACAACTTGTGTCTTCCCAAAGCATAAACTATGGCTGGCTGGATTCTATCTCTGCTGCGCCATGTGACCAGAGAAGCTTTCTTCAAAGAGGATTAATAAAGCATATTAAATTGGCAAACATCTGACACCGGGTCTTGGCCATCACAAATGGGTCTCAGAAAGAGGCAGAATCTGGTCTACCTTGTCCATCTCTTGAATGGTCCCTGTTTGGTCTCCTGATTCTGATCCTGTGGTATCTCATCCTTGGTTGCCAAACATCAATCTGTAAATGTTTATGAAGTGCCTACTATGTGGTAGGTACTTTGTCAAATGCTGGAAATATAAAAAAGAGCCAAAAAGGCAGACCTATCCTCAAAGTAGCAAATATGCTACATCTTAGACCTGCCACATTGATCACTGTTAACACACAATTCAAGAATTTCTTTTTTGCAAAGAGGCAACAAGGTGGCCCAGTTGCTTGGCCTAGAGTCAGAAAAGTCTGTGTTCAAATTGCACTTCAGACTTATTAACTTGTATGACCCTAGGCAAATCACTTCACCTCTGTTTGCTTGTTTCCTCAACTATGAAATGGAGATAATAACAGCATCTACCTCTAGGAGTTTTTGTGAGGATCAGAGGAGATAAGTAGTTAATAAATCTTTGTTAGATTGGATTCAATGATTTACCTAGGGGTGGACAAGTTAACAACTGTCTGAGACAGGATTTGAACCTCTGATGCGAGGTCTAGAGCCATAGCCACTCTGCCATGCTGCCTTTTAAAGGGGTGTCATCACGGTTAATTATTGAAAAGGATCCGAGGAGGTTTTATGGGGGAGGTGGCATCTGAGTTGAGTCTTACAGAATTTATAGAAATTCAAGAGGTAGGATCTGAGAGAAGGCAAAATAAAGGTAGAGGGAATGGTTTGAACCAAAATAGGATAGTAACAAATGAAGCCGTCTGAATAGAACAAGAAGTGAATTAAAGGGAAGGACACCAAATAAAGGTAGCAAGTTCCACTGGGACCAGACTGTGGATAGCTGTCAATGCCAAGTTAAGTAAGGACTATGAGCTTTCCTTTAGAAGGAAAATGGAACCAGTGGCAGGTTTCAAACTTTGAAATAATCTGACAGTGAACCTTGCTGTTAAAATTACAAAATATTTCATTAATTTATAGGTGAGAAAATAACCCCCCCCACACACACACACACCCCTCATAGATCCTGCGATAGTAAAGGATTCATGTCAATGCCTTTGCTATAGAATTGAGGATTTTAATGATAGTATCATTATCCAATGTTTCAAAGAGCCTGGAGAGGTCACAGAATTTAGAGCTGGAAGGAACTTTAAACACTTTCTTTTTTAGAAAGGGCAAAAAACTGAGGACCAGAGAGTAGAAGAATTTAACCATCCCACTCTTTCTCTCCTCCCTACTCTAAGTCTCCAGGAACATTCCCTACTAATGACTGCAGGTGTGTTGAATGTGCTGCCAATGGAACACTGTGTCTCTTGCAGAACTAGAGCCATAGTTCCCAATGGCTATCTCCATGAAAGAGAAATAAAATCCAGGCCTCTTAGCATCACTAAGGAAGGGTGGGATGTCCTAAGCTTCTTGATAGCCCCTCCCTCACGAAATGGTTAAGGGCCCAATATCAATGTTAGACTCTCTAAGATACCATTTAAAAAGGTGAGCAGTGCTAAGGAAAAACCAATTTAGGAAATGTCACCCTCTCTGCCTTTCATCATGAGGGTTCAATTGATGCCCTCACATGATGCTTTGATCTAATTTTCATTGAGGACTGACAGCAAATTGGAAATACACAGGACAGAACAGAAGGAAGGAGAGGAAGAAAGTCTGACTCCTTAAATAAAAGAGATGACATCACCAGACTAAAGAGGAAGGCTGTTCCAGTGAGGAGACTATATTGCTATTTTTACATGACTTTCTTCTAAAGCCAGGTAAGTTCTTGTTCAACATGGAGAAGCTTATTCATTCCAACAGGAGAATGTCAACCCCACCACCCCCACCATCACCAGTCCCCACGTGGCTACATTTACATATCTTCCATTTCATTCTATCTTTGCTTAAGATCACCTTGGGAAACTCAGGGGGGGAAAATGGAAGTAGGAATTTTTTGCTCTTGGGGCAAGGATCTCATGGAGGCAAGACCAGGAGAAGTGCTCTTGCCAGAACACTTTCTGATCAATTACTATTTTAAGGAATTATTTTCACCTATCTCATGATAATTTCTGTTGTTTCTAAATCCCCATAGACTTTGGCACCCTTTAAATTTGATGCCTAGTCACAAAACCCCTACGGGTTCTCACCCTCTTTTCCCCATCCCTACTCCAAGTTGAATACAGCTGTTGAGATGAGAAGCCACTTAACTTTTAGTGATCTCTGGATCAGGGATGAATGAGGAAAGAGGGAAATGGTCTGGCATGATATTGATCTTTGGTAGCAGGCACAAATTTTCTCCCAGTGTCCATATGGTGACTAGCTTATATCAAGTAACATAAGGATTTCCCCCAAAGGGAGTTAGTCATTGAAGCCTCACTGATGAAACCATACATCCTATTTTTACTAAAATAACTTCCTAATCCTCTTTGTAAATCTTACTAAGCTCCTCACTACAGCATATAGCCTGCAGAATCAGCCTCTAGTGACCTGGTATTTGGAGCATGGAAAGAATAGCTGTTTATTCACTTTAAACTGTTGGCCTTTTCAATGTCCTGGGTGATTCCTTAGTCTTTCTCTGATAAAACCCAATGGATCTTGTTGTCAGTATACTAGGCTGTCATCCTTTTGACTGGAAATGCCTGAAAACAGGGATAACTTTTATTCATTTGCCAACAATAAATGTCTAATAAGAAAAGATACGATTCTTAAAGCTCTCTTGAGGAGGGGAGATTGACCTTCCTCAGTTAGATGGGGATCACTGGGCCCCGTAATCATCCAACTTAGCACAGAATATTCCTAAAGAAACCAATAAAATCACAGGGGCATAGACATAAACAGACCTTTAAGAGTCTTGTCAGAATTCTAAAGGGCTTGTGATGGAAGATGATGTCCAGAGAAAGAACTATAGAATCTGGATGCAGAGCAAAGTCAACTATTTTCAATTTTTTAAATTTGTTTTATGCTTAATTTTTCCCCCTTTTTCAGATTCTTCTTTCTGGAAATATGTTTAACATAGTTCTATACATATAACCTATATCAGATTGCTTTCTGTTAGAAGGAGGGTGGAGGAAAGGGAGGGAGAAAAATGTGGAACTCAAAAATCTTATCAAAAATGAATGGTGAAAAGTATCTTTGCATGTAGTTGGGAAAATAAATGAATAAATTTATAAAATTTATTTAAAAAGGGGGAAAAAAGATTCCTCTCAGACAGCATAGTACCAGTAGAGTGTTGGCTTAACGTCAAAAAACTTGAGTTCCAATCTGGTCTCACAACTTACCGGATGGTGTAACTCTGATCAAGTCACCAAATCTAGGACCCTTTCTACCATATATGATGCCTCCCAAGTCATTTTCACAAACCACTGGATTCAAGGAGATGATACTTGGGTTATCAAATTGACATAATCCTCCCCCCCCCCCTTTATTTCTCTTCTTTTTTCTCTCCTGAACCCCCTGGTTAATAGATCACTAGCATTTACTCATGGTAGATGGTCAGAACTCTCTCTCAAACAGATTCTCAGGAAAACAGAACCAAAAGGGAATTCAGGGGCAGCAGCTAGCATATTGAACTTGGATACAGAAGACCTGAATTCAAATTCTGCCTCAGACAATGGAATGACTTTGTAAGAACTATTTGATTTTTAAGTTTTTTATGCCTCAGTTATATTTGTTCATAAACATTAAATGTATACCAGGACACTAAGCACTAGGTGTATAAAAAATAACAAAAGTCTCTACCCTCAGGAAGCCTACAATCTAATGTAAGAGAAAGCAAGCTTTCATACATTCATTTACACCTAGAGAGAGAGACAGAGAGAAATACAGAGTCAGACTGACAGAGGAGAGAGAGCAAGACAGAGATTAGAGACAGAGGGAGATACAGAAAAAGACAGAGACAGAGAGATAGAAAAACAAAGAGAGAGAGAGAGACAGAGACAGAGAGACAGAGACAGAGACAGAGACAGAGACAGAGACAGAGACAGAGATGGATGAGTTATATGTTGGATAAATAGGAAAGAATTAAAAGAAGGAAGTCCCCTGAATTAAGAAAAGCTAGGAAAGTCTTTTTGTACAAAGTGGAATTTTAATAGCTTCCCTTCTGCCCTAAATCCCTAGAAAGGTGATATGTGACACTGTACACATGGTGCTCCTTGATATAAGTGGTTAATCCCACTTCTCATTGCTATAAAGAGAGTTAAAGTTCAATCTGAGTATTCTTTTTTCTGTTGAAAGGCTGCTTTGGATGTCTCATTTTAGGAGTTATCTAAATTCTTGGTTAAAAGGATATCACTTCTAGTCAGATGCTAACAACCTATAATAGATCTTTCCTCCAGTCCCATCGCAGCCTAGGAAAATCATGGGCAGTGGAGGTAGAGTCAAAAGACCATTGGATTGGGAATGAGATGGTCTAGTCTGGATATGATCTCTACCTATTTAGGCAAAATTGTGTGCAACTACAGACAAATTATCTCTCTGGGTCTTGAGTTCTTCACTAGCTAAGTGAGAGGATTGGACCAGACCATCTCTAGGATCCTTTCCAAATCTAAATTGTATGAACTCTGATCTCAAATGTTTTTTTTCAAGAGAGACATTAATCTAAAGTGTCCACAGTTACAGAGAGAGTTAAAAAGCCTAATGGGTTTCATCAAGCAATTAGTTGCCAAAAGGAATCAAAAGTCAGAAAAGACCATCATTCAGGTTGAAAGATAGATTGCATATTTCCTCTTGGTGCCAGATTATCATTTCAAGGTTATCAGAAATGGTTCTGCTTGTCGAAGATGGTTTTAGGACCACTTAATACGTGATCAGGGTTGCCTGGTGCTTTGAAAGTAGAATAGAAAGTAGAAGATAAAACTGTGGAAATAGCATTTGTCTGGCTTCACCAGCTCCAGCCCATCTTTGATTTCAATCTAATATTTTTCTTTTCTTGCTATGGAAAGATCTTGTGCCTTTTCATATAGAAATATATATATATATATATAGAAATATATATATATAATATTTATGCTTGTAGTTTTGTTCATATATATATAAACTTGCATGCATGCTATATGTATGTGTGCATGTAAATGTTTAAATGCGTATTACGTATTTACACATGCCATTGGTAGAGTTTTGGGCTTGGAGTCAGGAATTTAAATGCAGCCTCAGATCTTACTAGCTGTGTGACCCTGGTCAAGTCACTTAACCCTGTTTGCTTCAGTTTCCTCATCTGCAAAATAAGCTGGAGGAGGAAATGACACACCAGGACTTATGTGAAGAAAACCCCAAATGGGTTTACAAGAGGTCTCAAATGACTGGACAACAAAATTATTTTTATTACTGTTATTATCATTTATTACTATTAAATCTATTAAGGACGTGCAATTCTTTCTTTAATACTCCACTAATGGTATATAATATAGGCCAGCTACACTACTTTTCTCAGAAATAGTGCTGTAAATAGTTGATCTAGTAACAGTGCTAAAGTAAATGTTCTCAAAGGTGACTTCCAGTTCTAAAATGTTATCATTCCTTTCATTTCTCCAGGTCCCACAGTAAGGCAAAATGTCCATTAACACAAATAATGACTTGAATCAGGTCAGTGTAACCAGTTCATGACAACATTCATGTCCTGTCCATCTGTTTCACTCAGAACTATGCACAAATTCGTTTTAATTAGATAAATATTTATTAAACATTGTCAACATGTCAGTCACTGTGCTAAGATCCTGGAGATCCAAAAACAGAAATGAAACAACCCTTGCCTTCAGGGGACTTACATCCTACTGATAGGATGTGAGCAAAAAAATAAATTAGGCACAGGGAAAATCATAGATGGAGAGGACACAGACAACTGGAAGGGGGAAATGGAGAAGATGGGACTTGCTTCAAAGAAGACAAGGATTCAGAGAAGCAGAAATGAGAAAGGATTGCTGGTATCAAAGGAGCCCTTTATTGGACTCTGAGGCTCAAAGCTCACTAAATTGTAAACTCCTTGAAACTAGGAACTATTTTGTCCTTTTTAAAACCCTAATAATTATAGTTATCCCTTCTACATCATAACTCTCCCCATCACAGTTTTAATATATTCACAGTCAACATAAGAAATTGAATGAGAATTTGGGGGCCAGTTTTACAGAAACTGAAGATGACATACAAAGACTAGCAGACAACACAGAAAATGTTTAAAAACTTGCAATTGCATAAATATATGTATAATCATAAAACATCAACATGATGATGATGATGTTTCTTTTGTTCTCAGAGATTATGACATCACGGATGCCATGACAAGCACATGAATTGGATTTGAGTGGAGGGCTGTGTTAAGTCCCTAGCCTCACTTTTTCCTCCAGAGCCATCTTGGTCCAGTGACCAAGACATGAATCAGGACGACTGGAGAAGGCCCTGGATGCAAGGAAATTGGGGTTAAGTGACTTGTCCAAGATCAAACAGCTAATAAATATCAGTTGTCATGACCAGATTCAAACTCCCATCCTCCTGACCTCAAGGGTAGTGCTCTATCCACTGTACCACCAAGATGCATCCAATATCAACATATTTTAGCTTTGAATACCATAATAATTCAGTTGTCTTCTCTTGGTACAAAAGGAGGGCCAAAAAGACCCTTTATCCAGATTTCCCACATTGCAGGGACAGCATGCCCCTAACCCCCACAACGTAGAAGGGATAAATGTATTTGCTTGGCAGTGTGATAAGCATTTAATAAATGCTCATTGGATGAATTGCTAACTACCACATGTGGGATTCCTGATAATAAAAACCATTCCTATTAGAGACAATCTATATTGGATTCTGAACAACCTGACTTCACTGATCCCAATACTTTCCCCTTCACAACATTTTTCTGGCAAAACAGCATTAGATAGGACAAGTGTTTCATCCTAATCCAAAAGTGCCTATAAGTTTTTTTTATACTAAGACCCAGCACAGACTTACACTGCTCTCTAAAATACTCTCACCTTCAGAGATCCATGCTTCTGAGCCCTTCTCAATTCCCTACAAATTCTTTCTTTAGCCATTTCATATTCCAAGACAGAAAAATCCATCAAAGCATATTCCATAGCCTAAGAGCTCTAATCTAATTAGGAAGTACTGGCCAAATTCCCTTTCTGCCACCAAAGATTCAGAAGATAGGAAATAGAAAATATCAATGGTGAACGTCTGAATGTGTTTATATAAAAGGAAATGGATAATGGAAGGAATTATCTGATGAATTCAGTTCAAACACAAAAAAATGCACTTTTTAAGAAGAGGAAGGCAGTAGTTTTGCACCATCTACACTGAAACTGAGCTTTTACTTTAACTCATATAATTATTCACCTTGTTTGTTTGTAGATAGATTCTTTCTTTCATCTCTCCCTCTTTTTACCTCTCTCTCTCTCTCTCTCTCTCTCTCTCTCTCTCTCTCTCTCTCTCTCTCTCTCTCTCTCTCCCCCTCTCTTTCTCACACTTTTCTCTCTTATTGGTGTCATATTTTGATGATTCCATCCTTAACCTGTCACCAAAATGGAATTTTATTGAAAATAAATTCTAATCTATTTTAAGCAATTTAAAAATTGAAAATGAAACTTTAAACATATCATCTATTCTGATCCTGGAAAGACCATTTCCATTTCTGTGAGTATTTAAAATAAGTAGGAAATACCAAAAAGATTCAATATTCTTTGAAATAGACCAGCAGTAATAACCTGGGCCAGTAGTCCTTTGAGCCTGAATATAAGGCAAATAAGATACCAGGGATACATGCTCACCAAATATGTTTTTTCCTGTAGAAGAGGAGATCCAGGGCAAAATTTGTATTGAAAGAGTCTTAAGGATAATGAGATTTACAGATATTGCTATTTAATTATATTAGATCCTATGTCATTAAAGATTTATTAGAAGAGATCCAAGGTCCCTCAGAAGATTTTGGCTTGGCCATCCACACAAGGGAAATCAAGGAGATGAATGATATCTAAATTATAGTATGCTGTTAGTACATAATATATTTACATCTTTATACCTCTATCTACTTGGAAATTGGGCTATATCACTTAGCCAGTATGAGAGACAAAGAATGCAAAAATGATATAGAGAGATATATCATATTTGTTTATGAGCATATATATGTAAATATTTATATATTTTATATCAGTGTATGTAGATATATAGGTGTGTATATGCATGTAGCAAATAAGTAACATCAAAAAAATTGTCTGATCATAAAAAACAGTGAGGTACAGGGCAGTTAGATGGAGCAGGGGATAGAGCACAGCTCCTGGAATCAGGAGTACCTGAGTTCAAATCTGGCCTCAGACACTTAAGAATTATGTAGCTGTGTGACCCTGGATAAGTCACTTAACCCATTACCTTTCCAAAAAAGCCCAAAAGCCTAAAAATTTTAAAAAACAGTGAGGCAAAACAGGTATTCCCAAAACTGCATCTGTAACTTCATTTTGTTAAATAAATAGATAGATAGATAGATAGATAGATAGATAGATAGATAGATAGATAAAGGAAGACTCAGCAAGTGAATTTATAGAAGGAGACATAAAAGATTTGCAGAGAATGGAAATTGAAAAGATGCATCTGTATGACTGGAAGGAATTCCTAAATAGAGGGAGTCACATGTCCATTGGATGATTTGAGTATTTGAAGCTACACCCTCAATTGCAATTTCATTCAACATATACTTCTAACATACCTATAATGTACAAGATTTGGATTTAGTTATTGTGAATAAAAAGATAAAAATGAAGTAGGACCTGCCCTCAAGGAGCTTACATTCTAAAAGAAGAATTAAAATCCCTGCAAAACCACCTTCCATTTGAGGCTCTTCCTGATTCCTCTCCCAACATTGTTAGAAGTCTTCCCTATTTTATTTCGTGGATATTTTTGCAATTATTTTTCTGTGTAGAGGTTATTTTTCCCAACCCCAATAGCCCTCCCTCAAAGGTTGCTTTGCCTAACATAATCCCTGACTCTTTAAAAATGCTCATTTCCTACAAATAGGAAAATAGAGGAAAGAGAAAGAAACCAACAATTAAACAAAGCAGAAAATTCAATAATTGCTGAAAATGCCTTTTAATTGTTATTCAATTTCCTTCCCAGAAGATATTTAATATAAATGCCATTCCATCTTTTAGTTCAATTGTAAACTAAGTTTTGAGCTCAAATAGAAAACCAAGCTATATACATATGAGTTGGATCAAGCAGTTATGGGGGAAGGTGGAGGATAAACCAGTTCAACCATTTCCTTCAAGTTTACCCTTAATGATTTTTCTATTTCCAACTTCTTTTTTAGGTCCCCAAAAGCCCAAAATTCATTAGCATGAAGCCCCAGTCCCAGAATGAAGACCTATTTTAAGAGATAGTTCTTTGAGATTTGATATTATTTATTCTTTAAAAGTCAATGTTTCACAGTGCTGGAATATTAGCACATGACCCAGATAATTCAGGGAAATGTACTTGGTCTCAGTGTCTTCTCCCCTCACCTAATAAAAAGCTGTTAGAAAATTTCTCAGTACTTCAAACATTTTAATGTTATTTATTGGTTTGTTCATGTGTAAAGCTAAAAGGAAACAAGTTTGACCTTATTCTGAATAAAAGGTGATCATTTCAGAATGCAGAAGCCTCTCTTTCATATTTCAAAGACACTTTTCATTGACATGCTCTATTTATCTCTTCTTCATAGTAGTGGAGGAATTTGGAAAGAATCTAATGCGCTTGACCCCCATTCAATGTATGGTGTGTCCCCCATTTGCACAGCCCCAGGAATCTCTCTCAGGAATTGTTCTAATATCTCTCTATTGGTCTCCCTGCCTCAAGTCTCTGCCCTCTCTAATGCATTCTCCAAACAAATGCCAACTAATATTCTTCATGCACAGATATTGATGATGTTACTCTCTTGTTCAAGAAGCTTCCATAGCTCCTTATTGTTTTGGTATCTAAATGTTTTAACATACCAACCCCAGGCTACCTTAACAGGCAACTAATTATAAATGATTTCCCTTTATACACTCCACATTCGGGTTAAATGTATCTCTTTTCTGAGTCTCACACATGATAATCCCTCTCCCACCTATGTGCCTTTGCCTAGACTCTCTCTCCCAGACCTGGAATACACTCCTTCTCCTCCATCTCTTAGAATGCTTCAAATATCACCTTTGACTTGAGGTTTTTCCTGATCCTCTTCCCCATTATTAGGATCCTTCCATGTATTAATTTATGTATGTTTTTATATTTGTTTCTCTATGTCCAGGTTATTTTCCCAGTCCCAACAAATACCCCTGACAAGAGATGAAGAGATAGAGTGGACAGAGAGACAGAGAGAGGCAGAGAGAGACAGCAAGAAAGACAATGATAGAGACAGACATAGAGAGACAGAGAGATACACAGAGAGAAAAAAGAAATAGAAACAGAGAGAAAGAGTCAGTCAGAGAGGAGTAGTAGAGGGATGGAGACAAAAATGAGAGTGGGGATGAGACAGAGAGAGAGAAAGAGAGAAATAGAGCAATAGAGAGACAGAGAAAGCAAGAAAGACACTGAGATAGAGAGAGAGAGACAGAGAGACAGAGTTAGAGTCAGAGACAAGTGGGGTAGAGGGAGAAAGACATGAAGGAAAGTGAAGAAGAGAAGAGAGAAAAATAATGACAGAGATAGAATTAGAATCACCTTCCTTCATTGAAGCATACCACTTCTGACCCAAAGCCAATTGAAAGGTTTTTCTTCACCACTTAAGAAGAGCCAGAAAAGTGTTCCTTGTTCTAGAGTGAGGGGAAGAGCCTTCCACCAATTCCAATACTTGGGCTTCCCAAGCCTCTACATGTTCTGTAACAAGGCATCACGGATCTCCTGTAAGAAGTAAGTTTTCCTTGGTTAGGTAGGTCCCCTTTGTAATAGGTATTTTGAGCTTGGGGTGCCAGTATGTCCTGCAATCTTCACAATGTTGTGGTATTATTGCTTGGTGGGTTTTTGTATTATTTTGTTTTTTGCTAGCATGGTTCATCCAGATACATACTCAGCAATGGGTTCTGTTGACCTGCCATTGAAGTTGTCTTGGCCAGAAAGAGTGGATGGCATGCCTTGTACAATTCAGTCTTTTATTTGAGTTGAGAATCTTAGTTCAGACAATAATATGAAGAAGGAGGATAACAAAAAACTATTTACTAGAGGCTTATAGTCTGAACTAGCATTTGCTATACTTTGTCCACATTGACTCCAATACCATACAAACACAGAAAGCAAACTCATTCATTAATACTATTTGGTAAGGGTCAAAAGTCTTGAAAAATCTGCCCTTCCCACTCTTCAGTTTAGCCCAGGACCCAACCATAAATGCAGAATTATATATCCTTCCCATTGACTGGGGAGAAAGTACTCATAGAATTCAATATTACTGCACATGGTGGCACATTATCTATCATCTCCTCCACTGAATATGAGAGTCTCTTGAGCTCAGGAACTCTGAGCTTCAGAGGACTAAGTCAACTCTGTGTCTTCACTAATTCTAGCATTAATGTAGTAAGTTCCTGGGAGCAGGTCATTCAGTTGCCTAAGGAAGGGGACCAGGTCAGAAGGACAAAGCAAATCAAAACCAATCAAAGTGGGACTAGCCTGTCAGGTAATCCCTACATTCCAACCTGGGTGATATAGGAAGGCATCATCTAAAACAATAAAAAATAAATTGGAACAAAAAAGGAATCCAATGCTCCAAGATAAATTTTTGTGGCTTCCCTTTTTGTGGATAAGACAGGACTCGGAATGGGAAGAAGTTTTTCCAAGCTGTAAGTTTCCATGTGGGTGATGAAAAAATTCATATGCTTCATTCAGAGAGAATAAAAATGTTATTTACATTGCATCTAGGTCATAAAGGTCCAAAGAGAACTTGGTATTGTCCCATTCCATAACAGAAGGAAACAAATGGGAATGAAAAACACCTCCCTGAAATTCTTGGGCTTGGTAGTGACGTGGACTTTAGGATGATAATTTTGGCAACTGGGTTGAAGATGGACTGAAGAGGGGGATAGATGCAGCAGGAAGAGTAATTTTGTGACGGCAGCAGTAATCTAAGTGAGAGGTGATGAGAAGAAGACGGTCAAGTCACATGAGCAGAGAGAAGAGAACCTATTCTAGAAATGTAATAATGGAGTTATGGACAAGAATTGGCATATGACTCTATAATGGGAAGAAGAGTAAAGGGTCAAGTATGGTGGAGGCTATGAGCCTAGCTGGCTGGAGAGATGGTGGTATCCTGCACAGAAACAGAAACTCCAGGGCTGTCCAATTCAATACTAGTTCAGTCACCTCTAAGCAAAGTCACACCTTGGACCTATTATCAGTTGGATGTATTCCATCTCCTAGAGTTCAAATTGTGAAATTCCCTTTGGTATTCTACCCTTCACCTCCCTCATCACAATCTCAAAGTCCCCTTAACCAGTTCATTGGCCACCTCCCTTCAACTGTTTCTGCCCTACCCTGTACCCAAGGCAGCTATTTCGACTCTATTCTCAATAGCACCCTAGAATTCTTAAGACCCTTTAAACTTTACCATGATTTTCTCATTAATAGGAATTAAACCCTGTTCCCTCCATCAAGCTGCTAAGTACCATAAAGAAAAAAAAATTCAGTAAATTGGACCAATGGAGCCATTACAAATCTGTCATTTAATCTCAGGGCCTCAGTGCTGCTCATCAAAACTTCTACACATCAATCAGGATTCATTTATCAAATATCATGCCAGCTTTGCCTTGGGGTTTTGTTGGGAATTTTAGACTCAGATGGTTTCTCTGGGTTCCCAAAGGCCCCATTTACTTGAAGGGGTAGGTTATCTATTGGGTGTAGCTACTTAATCATCAATAAAAACAAAAAGGCACTGAAACTACCCTCCAGAACCTGCCTCCTTATTCACTTCCCTTAGCCAACAAAGTAAAACTCCAAAATCCATACATCTTAAGCCCTCTGGAAGGAAAAAAGTTTTAAAAACTCCTTTTGTTTGGTCAAGATCTTTAGGATGAAGAAGAATTAGCAGGTTTCTGAGCTCTCATACTGTAAACTCCGTGCTAATAACCTCATTTTTCTCTGTGGGGATTTTGTCTTTAGCTAGGATTTATAAAGGAGCCAGTACTTTATAGAGATTTGCCTGCCTAAGCAGAGCTGAAGACTGGCCTTTATCAATGCCAGTTTCATTTTGGATAAGGTCGAAAAGGGATGTAGAATTTGTTCTTTGAAAAATAAGAAAACTGGCATCCCTACTGAGAGGACAATTTTCCCCAAAGGAATCTCCTTGGTTCTGACCCTGTGGCCTGAAGGCTTCTAAGAATTTCAAAATCATTGACTTGTACCATTTTAGATTCTATGATAAACACTGGACTGATGGGAAGGAGACATTGCTATGAATCCATTTTTTTCCCTTTTTGGAATGGAAAAAAAACAGCTAATGTGAAAATTCCAAAGAAAGGATCCAGTTATAGCTTGACTGGGAGGGGAGGTTGGGATGGGAGAAGAGGATATAGGGGAAGAGAAATGTTGAGGACTAGATGAGGGAGGAGAGGAGGATTAGCAAAATTCTAATTACTAAGACACTATGGCAAAAGAGGGATAAAGAAAAGGATAAAAGGAAATTTATGGAGGGCACTAGAAGATGCAGAAATTCAGAAAAAAGTGGAAGGAAGGAAATAAGGAATTACATAAGGTTGAGATATAGAGGGAGGTCATTCTAGGTGTGGAGTACAGCAAGTACAAAAACAAGGAGATTAGAGAAAGAACAAGACCAGTGACTAATATGAGAGAAGAGGAAGAATATCCAATGAGGCTGGCAAGGTAGATGGGGGTCAAGTTTTTGAAGGGCTTTTAAAGTCACAGAGTGGGGCAGCTAGATGACACAATGAATAGAGCACTGGCCTTGGAGTTAGGTTGAGTGAAGTTCGAATCCAGCCTTGGACACAAGCTGTGTGATCTTGGGCAAGTCACTCCTCCCTGATTGTCTCACATCCAGGACCATCTCCAGTCATCCTGTTCCATCTCTGGCCCCTGGACCCAGATGGCTCTGGAACAGAAAGTAAGTTTTAGTGACTTAGTACACTTCCACCACTCCAATCCAATTCATGTGTTTGTCATGGCATCACTTCCCTGATGTCATGGCCTTCTTCAAGAATGAAGAAGCTCAAATCATAGAATCATAGACTCTAAGAGGAAAGGAAGATATCCCTTCTAATGCACAACAAAGGAGGAGTCATCTTAGTTTATGCTTGATGGCATATATGCAGATGTAGAAAGTGTGTATCTAAAGATCAAAGATTATTACCTTTAATTCAGAAAAAACCGTTATCTTATTATGTAATTTTGCTATCTCTTATACTTATTTTTCCTTCCTTAAGGATATGATTTCTCTCTCATCACATTCACCTAAGATCAATGTATAACATGGAACCAATGTAAAGAGTAACAGACTGCCTTCTGTCAGGGGGAGAGGGAAGGAAGATTGGGGGGATCATAAAATTCAAAATAAATAAAATCTTTCTTTCTTTAAAAAAAGGGTATGCCTAGCCACATGTATGTACACATCCACATGGGATTCTAAACATATTCAGAAATGTTTTGAGTGAGACATTAATAGAGAATCTTGCCCACCCCTCTCCAAAGAATTATTTGATTTCTGCCTTGAGAGGATCAAGAGAAGGGACCATGATGCCAAGAGCCCAATCTCTTCCCAGGCAGATCATTCTATTTTGGAGTAACTAATTCGTAAGATATTTTCCCTTATTTCTGGCCTATATTACTTCTTGGTCACCTCTACCCTTTGTTTCTGCTTCTGGGACAAAATAACCCAAATCTAGTTCTTCTTGCACAAGCAAGACCTTCAGATACTTGAAGAGAGTTATTAGTTCTCTATTTCCCCCCCTCTCCTGGTCTTCTCCAGGCTAAACAACCTCAGACTCCCAGATAAACTCCAAGTTACGCAATATTCAGAGGCAGATAGTTAAAACAAGTAGAATCACTCTTACATAAAGTATCAAGAAAATTCTGAGATCTCAAGACAAGAAAAATGGGAGGGGTGAAAGGGGGGAGGAGGGGTGCCTCTTTTATTAAGTGAAAATGTCCATGGATGTGCACATAATTGAAGCAGGAATGAAAGGGCAGCAGTTCGTCAGTTTAAAAAAAAATCCTAAAGAATATTTAGAAAGAAAGAAAAAGCTCAGAGCTTCAACTTGGGGGCAGTGAAAATATAAATTAATGTTTTAATTAAAGTTTTCCTTTTCCTTCTGACTCATTCTCTAACCCTTCACCTTCTTAGAATCACTTCTTCCACCTACTTCCTTTCTCTTCTCTTTCTGACAGTATTGTTGCTTCTATTTTCTGGTTCTTTTCCTAACATGAAATTCCACATGGAATTTTGGTTTTCTCATCAGGATCCCATTATTTGGTACAATCAGAAGCATCCTGTATTGGAAGCCCCTGAATTGAAGCTCAAATCCCAGCCCTATAATTTTTACTTCATGTTGGGAAAGTCACTGGACATCTCTGTTTAACGATATGGTTGTAAATCTAATGATATCATGTAAAATGATATGACTGGACAAGATGTTCTCTACCGTTCAGCATAGACCAGAGAAATGGATTTGGAGTCAGAGGGCCAGGCTCTGAATCCTGTCTCTGTATTGCCATTAGTAAATCACTTAATCTCACTAGACATCAGTTTATTCTTATTTAAAATGAGAGTTGAACTAGGTGACCCGTGGGAGGTTCTTTCATCTCTGGATCTATATTCCTGTGAAGTCAATTCACATCCCTGGTCTAAGTTTTTCTAGCCATACAATGAGAGGATGCCTCCAAGATGCTGTCTGACTCCAAATCTAGGCTCTGAACACTTCTAAAAGCAAATAAAAATATGGTGATGAATTATATTGACCTGTCGACCCTCAAGATGAGACTCCGACACCCAAATAGATGAAACACAGAGCTGGGCACCAGCCAGAACCTCAGTAAAGATGCATTATATTTATGTCAAAATGATGCAAGAGAAATCCAAGGAAACTCTCACCTCTTTCTCTCAGTGTCAGGAATGTGGTACCTGCTGACGATATTTAAGGCTTATCAGGCCATTACACCTATTGTCTCAGGGCCTGAGTGGAATTGAAAATAGAAATTTTCATTTTCTTTAGAAAACTAAGAAATTGTAATCAAAGCCCCTGAAACTGGAGGACTGGCAACTTATCTGCCTGAATCTAGGCAGAAACAAGGAGATTTCTTACCCCACCATTCCCCCCCCCTTTCTTTTAATATTTTTCTTATATAATTTAGGGAACATCCTAAGTTGCCTGTGGAACTTTTGACAAATTGTTGAATCTGAGTCTCAGTTTCCTTAACTGTAAAGTGAGAGGGAATCTTCTTTAGAATCTAAATTGTTATGCTCCTATAATTATATGATGCTTACCAGCTATGTGATCATGGACCAGCCACGATGCTTCCCAGGGCTTCGGTTTCTTCATCTATAAAATGATAAGGTTGGACTAAAACCTCTGAGTTTCCTCCCAGGCCTGAACTATGACCCTGTAATATGAGGAAACTTGCTAACTATGTGGCCTTAGAGAAATTACGCAACCCATGGGTCTCCCTTCTTCATATCTAAAATGAAGGAGCTAGGCCAGATGGCCTCTGAGCTCTCTTCCCTGTTCAACTTCATTTTTCCTTCTTATTCATCCTTCATTTCAAAGAGAACCAATGACATCACAAGGTGATGCTTGATTTCAAGTGTGAATTGGATTCAAGGGAGGCAGAGTTGCACAAAGTCATTAGTCATATTCTCTCTTCCAGAATCATCTAGGTCCAGTGTCAAGACAAGTCAAGGTATCTCTTGATGATCCCAGGATCATGGGTAACCTTATCATCTTGAATGTCTAACCAAGTTCTGAGAGCTTCACAACACTTATTGCATCTTCATGGGTTTTGGAACAAATTGTTCTCATCTGTCCATGTCACGGGTGGGAGGAAGTCTGCACATGTTTGTGGTAGATACCAATGGGTTAAGGCCTTTTGGTTATCCTCAACCTGGTTTAGATTATCTACCAAGTTGGTTTTACCAAGGTGTGGCCATTGCCATGCTACAGCTACACAAAGGATTGGGTGAAAGGGGTGGTTAAGCAGCCCTGAAAAGGGTACAATAAGCTCTCCCATCAAAGGACCCCCCCATACAACCCATTTGTGTTTCTATGAAGTTGTTCATGAACTGAGAAGCTCTTGCTTTATTCCTCCAACTCGGTATCTTTTTAAACACCCTACTAAAAATCAGCCTGTGGCTTTTGGGGGACACTGCATCTGAAGGACAGTGATCTGCCAAGCACCAGAATAAAAGAAGATAACCCATTTGATACCCATCACTCATTTGTCTGACAGAATTTGTAAGACAGAATTTTTCAACCTTAAAGCATGCCATGGGCTTGGCATTAAAAATAAACCCAGGTGAATCTATACCTGCTGTACTGATCCTATTGATCCTATGACCAATGCCATTCAGAGAGCTATACATCACTGGTGTCCTATCAATTTGGTACTTGGTTATGCTCCAAATGAACTCTTAGCTTCAAGATTAAGGGCCTGGGGAACCTGTGAAGCTCATTTCTGCCATTTACGGGATCAAGTTCTTAAGGCATCAGCTTGCAATATTCTCATTTGGGAAAGACAAAGGAGACAGTGAAATAAGCAGAGATGAGAGATACTCCCCACTCTATCACCACCTCCTGCCCCTCAAATGCTTAATAATTCTCATTTTTTCTCTATGGGAGAAATGAAGATGATAATGGAGAGATACTATATTTGTAAAAAGAGAATCAATGGGAAGTATGAGAGAAATATTTAGGGGCTTTGAGTTATTACCACTGGGAGACTGTGTCATTCTTTTAGCTCATATAACACTGCTCTGGAAAAATAATTAGGACTTTAGTTTTCCTGGTAATTTAAAAATGAATTATAGCAACTATGATGACAGCCCTGGAGAAGAGATGAGAAAATGCATCCCTATCCTTTTGTTGGCAAAGTGAGGGACTATGGGTATAGAAGGCAATAATGAAACAGTCTGCTCTTAAGAAACCTATGTTCTATTGGAGTAAAGATAGTATGCTCATAAAAAAATGAAAAACACAATGCATAAACAGTTTTAATCCCAGAGGGAGGATACTAACCTCTTAAGAAAATCAGACTAGATTTCCTTTAGGAAATGGCATTGAGTTGAGCTGTGAGTGCTGAACCTGGAGTCAAGAAGACTCATCTTCCTGAGTTCAAATCCAGCCTGAGACATTTACTAGCTGGGTGACCCTGAGTAAGTCACTTCACTCTGTCTGCCTCAGTTTCCTCATCTATAAAATGAATTGGAGAAGATAAAGGCAAACCACTCCAGTTTCTTTGCTAAGAAAACCCTAAATAAGGTTACAAAGAGAAAAAAATGAAAAATCACTAAGGAAGCAAAGGAAACCAGAGACTTTATGAGGCAGAGGTGAAGAGGCAGGTCATGAGGGACAACCTGTGCAAAGGAACAGAGATGGATATGGAAGGCCATGAACAAAGAATCGACTATTTGGATGTGCAGGGGCATCTTTGAAGAGAAATGTGGAATACAACTAGAAAGGTAGATTGGTGTCAAATTGTGAAAGGCTTTAACCTTCAGCAGAGGAGTTTGTATGGAATACTATCAGGGTCAGATGCTACAGAAAGTCAAGAAGCGGTTCCTTGAGTTGGGATCGTCATGGTCACACCTATACTTTAGGAATATCAGTTTCAAATCGAAGCATGGACGCTTTCCTTTCTGGCCGTATTTCTGTCTCTCTGGACCTCAATTCTATGCTTCAGCTTTGGGACACCCTAAGCTTGAAACATCTACCAACTGCTGCAGTCTGCTCACCATGAGCTGTCCTAATGAGTTCCTCCTAAGGTACCCATTTTAGGGGGATTGCCCAGATCCCCCAAGTGCCATTCCAGTCTTGGCTCTGCTTCTGATCCTCCAGACCTCAATCCCATACCATGCCCCAGAGAAGGCATCTTTATTCCTATCCGTCTGCCCACCCCCAGTTGTTCGTCCCGTCCACCATTAGAACCTAAGCTCCTTGAAGGTAGGGACTATCTTTCTTTTTGCTTGCATTTGTATGCTCAGGGATTAGCACAGTGCTGAGGACATAGTTAAGTGTTTGTTGCTTTGCTTTGTGTTTCTATGTACTAAGTTTGCCCATGTACACACTAATGTCTCTAAACAAGTTTTGTGTTTTGATGTAATCTTATGAAATGCTCTTTCAGTTCTAAAGTGTGGGATGTAACATGCATGTGTATTTTGCTTAAGATTAGTTGTTTGGGGCAGCTAAGTGGCATAGTGGATAGAGCACCGGCCCTGGAGTCAGGAGTACCTGGGTTCAAATCTGGTCTCAGAAACTTAATAATTACCTAGTTGTGTGGCCTTGGGCAAGCCACTTAACCCCATTTGCCTTGCAAAAACCTAAAAAAAAGATTAGTTAAGTTTTAGTTTCTTTAATGATGTCTTTATTACTGAGTATTCCATACAGGTTAACCATCCAAATAAATAATTCTTTGGGTGTGAAGACTAATACTGGACTCCATATTCCTAGTATTATCATAGGATCATAGAATAAGAGGTGCAAGGGAATTCAGGTGCCTTCAAGTCAAACTCGTCATTTTACAGGGAGGGAAACTGAGACTGAGAAGTCAAGTACTCAGGACAGACAGTGGTGTGGAGATGGACTAGAGAAAGAAGAGGCTAGAGGTAGGGAGATCATTTTGGAGGTTATTGAAATTTCACATGGAGGACTGGAATACAGCAGGTATGTAATAAATGCTCATATTAACTGATTAATGTCCATGAGATTGGAGAGAAGAGAATAGATAGGAAAGACAGTTTGAAATTGGGTTTAATAAAACCAAGCCATTGACTGGAGGCTGAGGAAGAAAGAAGAGTCAAGTATTATGCCCCAAGGTTTGAGCTTGAACCTGCATATCTCGAAGGATGGTTATACAACAGAAAGAGGGGAGTTAGAAAGAGGGAACTGTTCAAAAGGGAAAATAGTAAGTTCTAATTTGGACAAATTAAATTTAAGACTGGACTAGGACCCAAGAGTCAGGTAAGTAGATCTGGGGGGTCACCTACTTAGGAATGTCAGTGTATGGAAGTCACTACAAGAGTACTACATGAGGAGGCAGCTAGTGGCTCCATGGTTAGTGCACTGGCCCTGGAGTCAGGAGGACCTGAATTCAAATCCAGCCTCAGAAACTTAACTATTACCTATCAGTGTGACCTTGGGCAAGTCACTTAACCCCATTGCCTTAAATAAAATTTTAAATTAAAATAAAAAAAGAGTAGTAAGTGAAACAAGACAGAGGGGGAAAAAGAAGAAAGAGATCCAGGATCAAAAAAGAAAGAAGAAAGAGATCCAGGATCTTAAGACACACTTAGAAGGTGAGACGGACAAGCATAATAACCCTGCAGAAAAAGAGGGAAGAAAAGCCAAAAGGATGGAAGAAGAACAAGGAATGGGGAGAGGAAGAGGAGGATGAGGAGAAAGGAAGTGATTAGTATTGTTATATTCTGCAAAGATGTCAAGAAGCCAAAGGATTTAGGAAAGGTCAAAGATAATAGATAATTAATAAATCATTGGAAACCTTGGAGAGAGAAACTAACAACTGAGGGGAGGGGTGAACTGAAGAATAAGAAAAAGGAAAATATTTGTAGAAAAAAGGGAAATAAAATAAACATTTTAGGAAGGTGTAATATTCAAAATCTATAATGATAGGCAAGTGATCTGGGTAGAAGTGTCACAAATTATCAACAATCCATTTACCCCCCCCAAAAAAAGTTCAAAGTCTCTCATTATCAGAGAAAGGGAAACTAAAATGGTATTCCATACTGGGAAGCCTAAAACCCAAGAAATCCATATTAAATCATCTCACATTCATAAAATAGCAAAAAGACAATAAAATCCAATGTTTACTATGGACACTGAAAACACTGGTATGTCAATTCACTGTGGATGGAACTTGGAATTGATTCAAGTCTTTTGGAAATAATGTACAATTAAACAGTAAAAACAGCAATACTGTCCAAACCCTTTGATCCACTAGTGGGTTTTTCCCTAAGGAAGTTATTAACAATAGGCAAAAATAATCTACGTGCACAAAACTTTTCCAAGCAGCATTATTTAAAAATGTAAAATAAATAAATAAACATACAAACAAATAAATAAAACTTGGAAACAAATTATGTGCCCAACAATTAGAGAATAAATGAAAACATTGATGTGTGAACTATGGAATATTATTATTCTCTAAACAATTGTGGCTACTTCAGTATTTGTAGAGAAGCCAGGGAATTTTGGGAAGGGGTCATGCAGTAACAATGACTATGAAGAATGTAAAGAAATTATGGGGAGATTTAAGGAAAAGTGTTGCATAGAGGAAAAAATAAATGTCTTTATAAGCAAAGGAGTGAGTCCAAATCCCATTTCTGATGTTTATTACTTGTATGACATTAGGCAAGTCAATGAATCACCCCAGGTCTCAGTTTCCTTTTGTGTAAAATCATAGGGTTGGCAAGATGACTTCAGTTTCCTTGTTTGTGGCCTCTTAGATCCATCCCAGCTCTAAATCTAAGATCTTTTATTTGAGATCATGCAGCAGGAATATGGTAGAACCAAAAGAGCAATATAAACTAATTACAAATGTGGGTGAAGAAAATGTTCAATAACTTTAGAATTCATGCTTTGTGAAAGTTAATAGAGAGAGCTTTCAATTCTTTTAACAATTACCCATGGGGGCTGCTAGGTGACACAGTGGATAGAGCACCAGTCCTAGAGTCAGGAGGACCTGAATTCAAATCAGACCTCAGACACTTAATAATTTCCTAGGTGTATGACCTTGGGCAAGTCTCTTAACCTCATTGCCTTGAATAAACTTTTTAAAAAATTTAAAAGAAACAATTACCCAACAAGAGGTTTAAAAAAATCCAAAATTAAAAGTACCTTGCTTTGGATTCTAGAAGGCCTGGCTTCTTCCTGGCCTTGGTTAGTAATGTCCCACTTGACTTTGAGATAAGTCTTCTCATTTACTGTAATCCCCTAAGAGAGGAAGTATCAAGGTAGATTGGGAGAAGAGGGATTTAGATCAGAGTTGGGTTCAATTCTACTTCATTACTCTGCAACTATTAGTCATACACTTCTCCGAGGATCATAAATTTAAAATTGATGCAATCCAAGCAACCTCCCCCATTTTTATAGATGGAGATATGGTGTGCATATTATAGAACTTCATTTCCCATAATTCTTAGACCAGTTCCCTAGAGAAGATTCGCTACCGAGGGATGCTCTATAATGCAATAGGCTTAAAATGTTACATTTCTGAAGGATAGGATGATATGAGTGGGAAAGAGGAAAAGGGAGTTCTAGAGCAGAACAGTGGGAGCAGAAGAGTAGGAAAAATCTCAGAGGGAAGACTGAAAGAGGGGAGGCCACAGAGCAAAATGGTGTTCCATACTGGGAAGCCTAAAACCCAGGAAATCCATATTTGAGGCAAGAGGCTTCAATATTCTCCAACCAGGCAAGAGAAAACTCCAGGAAGGTCTGAGTTCAAATATAGCCTCTGATGCTAATTAGCCATGTGACCTTGGGTAAGTCAATCATTTACCCTCTGCCTTAATCCCCCCCCCCCCCGAAGGAAATGGCAAACCATTCCAATATCCTTGCCAAGAAAATCCCAGGAACAGAGTATGGTCCATAGGGGTGACAAAGAGTTGCCCATGACTGATTGAAAGTAACTTTCTGTTGAGTGAAGGGTTTACAAAGAAAAAAAATCCCCTGTCCTCTAAGAGCTTACATTCTGCCAGGGGATACAATACATGAGAGATAATATTAAAAATTCCAGAGATAAGGGGCAGCTAGGTGGTGCAGTGGATAGAGCACCGGCCCTGGAATCAGGAGGACCTGGGTTCAAATCTGGTCCCAGACACTTAATAATTACCTAGCTGCATGGCCTTGGGCAAGCCACTTAAGCCCCATTGCCTTGCAAAAAATAAAAAATAAAAAAATTCCAGTGATAAGAGAGTATTGCCATTGCCACTGGACCTAAGCTGAGATTCAAAAGAAACTAAAGATGCTTAAAGGGAGAGATAAGAAAGGAATATTCCAGATGTGAAGGACAGCCTGCACAAAGGCACATGAGTAGAAGACTAACAGGTGGGCTAATTTGGCTGAAATATAGAACACATGAAAAGAAGGAATATGAAAGCCTTCTGGAAATGAAATTGGAGTCATCTTTGGAAAGGTTTTAAATGCCAAATCATTTTCCTAGAAGCAATAAAAAGCCAACCGAAGCCTCTTGAGAAGGGGAGGGATGTGGTCAAACTCCTACTTTGCTAAGAATATTTGGCAGCTGCTAGAAGAAGGATTGGTTAGGAGGAAAAGAGAAAAATCTAGGAAGTAATTATAAAAGTTCATTTGGCAGCCAGGTGGTCTAGTGAAGAAAGCTGGGACTGGAGTCAGGAAAGTCATTGCCCTGAGTTCCAGTACAGCTTCAGGTACATCTTAGCTATATGATCCTAGACAAATTATTTAACCCTGTTTGCCCCAGTTTCCTCATAGGTTAAATGAGTTGGAGGAAGAAATGGCAAAATACTGGTATCTCTGCCAGGGAAACTCCAAATGGGGTCACAAAGAGTTAGACACATCGGAAACAACTGAACAGTAATACTTGGAACTAAACTCTGAGGATGACCACATGAGGGAGAGAAGGGGATGTGAGAGAAGTGTTGGAAGCAGAATCAAAGAGAAATGGCAACTGATGAAACATGGGATAGGGGAGAAGAGGCAAGGAAAAATTACAAGTTGAGTGTGACTCTTGGGGTGAGGCTGAAAACATGGGTAACTAGAAGGTGGTACCCTAATAAGTTGGGGGGGTTAAAAGGAGCTTATTTAGGGGTAAAATAATGAACTGCTTTGGATGGGCTGAGCTAAATCCAGGTGCAGATGCACAATAGACAGTCAGGGATATGGAGCTCAGAAGAAAAGGATTTGGAGACGTCTTCATCAAAATAATAATAATTTCATCTGTAGCAAGTATAAAGGAATTTGTGCTTTTTCACTATGTGACCTTATTGTTACAGGTTTCCTCCTCAGTCACTCTTTGTCCTCCTTGTCTTTTCCATTCATTTGATTTTCATGGAGTGAAATCAATGTCAGTAGACCAGTAGAAGGCTTTGGTGGGTTCAGTTTCCTGAGTTCAAAATCAATTCCTGAAATACTACCTTTCTCACTTAGGTCAGTGGGCTAGGACGACAGAGTGCAGTATCATCCCTGGAGGAGTTCTAAGCTAAGCTAGAAACAGAACCAGCATGGGTTCTCCCATACTCAAGATCCCTAAGCAAAGAAAAACATAATTTTTTTGTATCACATTTTCAGTGAACAGATACCTCTAGCATTTAGAATCAAAACAATGAAAGTAACAGCTGTTAATAGGGAGAAGAAAAGAGCAATAAACGAATTGGGATCTGCCTATGCAACTGCATGAACACAGATATGAGAAGGACTTGTGAAGTTGAAAAGGTCAGGAACTCCCTCCCCATCTCAAATGTCTCCTGGAATGGAAGTCCTGGGAAGTTATTTAAGGTACATAGAGTTTAGTGACTTGCCCAAAGGCATACAGCTAATAGTACCAGAAATGAGACATACCAGAAAAGGTGTCTTTGCAATATGATAGACTTAATTGCTTTTTCATTCAGAGCAAAGTTAGCTTTAGATTGGTATTAAGTATTCAATTCAATGAGCTTTACTGCTTAATAATAATTTTTATTTAATAATAAATTTATTTAATAATAAATTGGGATTGGCTTGACTTTGGATGGTGTCTAACTATGGCATCTTTTAAACATTCACATATAAAAATTTACAAACACACAAAAAAAAGACAACTCCCCTATATTCATTAAAACAAATATTTTATTATCAAAGAAACAAAGAGCACTGAAATGGTAAAATGTACAAGTAAGCCCCAACCTTTCATTTTATGAGAGATTTTTCAATGTCTTTCATTTTAATTCTTTTAATAAGAACTGCTAAAAATAAGTGAGGGTTACAGGAGCAATGTAGGTCAGGTACTTGTGATTTCAGATCTCAATTGATTTACAGGCAGAAATGCCTAAGGCTCAGAATGGTTAAGTGATTTGCCTGGAATCACACAGCTAGGATCAGAGGTGCCATTTGAGCAGAGGCCTTTTAAACAGCAGGTCAAGGATTCTGTCTCCTACATGCTTCTACTTTACTATTAGGGGGAATATATCCTAAGGATAATATTAAAAGAGAAAATGTAACCTCTGTGTGTAAATCTAGTCACTTTATTGCTAATATTTTGGGGGGGTTAGATTTTTTTTCAAGGCAATGGGGTTAAGTGGCTTGCCCAAGGCCACACAGCTAAGTAATTATTAAGTGTCTGAGGTTGGATTTGAACCCAGGTACTCCTGACTCCAATGCCAGTTGTCTATCCACTGTGCCTCCTAGCCGCCCCCACTTTATTGATAATAGCATAAAACTGGAAACATCCTACACATCCAATGAGCTGAATAAAATGTTATATTTACGTAACAAAATATGACAAACATGAAAATTACAAAGAGAAATCTGACCTACACAAAACAAAGACCAGTGAAATGAGGAATTTATGCTGACTAAAAATTTATTTTAATAAAAGTGAGAAAAAATTGAGTTCATAGATTTAAAGAGCAGAATGGGATAAGGGAAAGAAAGCTAGATTTAGATTCAAAACACCTGAGTTCAAACCTGGACTGACAGGTTTAGAAAGTGAATGACCCTGGATAAGTCATTTAATTTCTCTGAAATTCAATATTTCTTATACATAATGAAGAAAGAGCAGGAGGAAGAGAGGAGAAGAAGAAGGAGAAGGAGAAGAAGGAGAAGGAAGAACGAGGAGAAGGAGAAGAAAAGAGAAGAAATAAGCTAATATTTATTTTATTCCTATTACACATTTTATAATATGGTCATTGGTAAAATGGGAAAACTGAGGCAAAGAGGTTAAATGATTACCAAAGGTCACACAGTTGAGAAGTATCTTGGGACAAATTTGAACTCAGTTGACTTTCCTGACTCCTGACCCACTATGCTGTACACTGCATCTGTGCCTTTTCTCCACTCATACACTCAATAAACTCCAGTGGTTCCCTACTATTTCTAGGACCAATTACATATTCTTCTATTGGCCTTTATTACCTTTCCCTATCAGGTCCCAATCTGTCTTGGGACACACTTTATATAGTTCAGCCCTACTGTTCCTCTTAATATTCCTGAAATACAGCATTCCATCTCGTCTCTGGTCTTAAAGGCACAGACTGTCTTTCATACTTTGCATATAATTAATACTCACTTCTACCTCTTCTTCAAAGTTTACTACCTCCATGAAGGCTTTCTTGACATGCTCCTCCCTCAAAATTACACATACTTACATAAGCACATACACTCACACATTCACACTCCACCTTGGCTTTATTGAACTCAAGTATTTAAGCCAACAATTCTCAAAAGAATCACACACCCTTAGCAACCACATGACAGAATACTCCCAAATATCTGTACATGTTTCATCACACAATTTCTAAGGTAAGTTCCATTAGAGCAAGGACTATTTCATTCTTACCTTTGCATCTCTGTCATCTAGCTTTATACCTAGGAAAGATGAGGTTATCAATCTCAGCAAGAGTTTGTGATGTCCCAGCTGTGTCAGGCCCTGGGTTAGGAGCTGGAGGTATAAATGCGATGAATGAGAGAATCTCTTCTTTCAAAGAGTTTCCATTCCCATGGCAGAGATATGTCTTCTATACACAAATGTCATCTATACAAAGTTAGGACCTTAAGAAATCCTTTCTAAACTCTTGGATGATTTGAGTCCAGATTCTTCATTTGTAAAAGAAGATCAATATCTGGAATGTTCATCCACAAGAATTGTTGCAAGGTTCAAATGAAACAGCAGATATAAATGAAGACTTTGAATTATTATAGATATGTCAGTTATGATTAGACAAATTTATGGAAGTGGTACAGGTCATGTACATTTCTTATTATATTTTTAATCCAAATGCAAATACTTTGGATAAGTCTGCTGAATTTTTTTCTTCTTCCTCATTTTTTTGTTTAAAAAAAGTTATCTTTATATTAATTAATTATCTCTGGAAGGAAAAAAGGGAGAGGGATACAGAAAGAAATCTAGGTGATGAAAAAACTATCAATAAAATTTTATCCTTAAAAAGTTGCAATTTAATGTTTTCTTTTGTATGAATCTTTTTAGCATTTCTCACCATCCCTGCTATGAGAGCACTCCTTTGCAAACTACCCTGTAGGGATTCCATACATATGTATATATAATGTATATGCTTTTATATACATATATATATATCATGTATATGCTATATTATGTATATGCTTCCATATATATTATATATATATATATTATGTATATGCTATGTATATACTCTATGTAAATAAATATGTATCTTTACATACTTGTGTGAGAGAGAGGGCAAAGCATGTCAAGATTTTAATATGCATTTAAATGGACTCCCTATAAAGCCTATTCAACAGTGTGTATCTGGGATAGACAATCCAGACAGACAATAAAGCAGGTCTAGAATTGAATGAAGAAGAAAGAAATCTGGGAAAGTGCCCAAGCTCTACCTAACAGCAAAGATCCAATTTTCCAGTACAAAACACTAGTGCTGCTATGTATAGAGAGAATTCTAGATATATAGATATAGAAAGATAGAAAGATGATAGAAAGAAACAAAGAAGATTGATAGATGATAGATAGATAAATGCATATATGAACATAAACTTATAGATATACAAGCTGTCTTCCTATTAGAATAAAAACTCTTTGAGGGCAAGGATTGGTTAACTTTTGTCTTTCCATTCCCAGCATCTAGCACAGTGTCTGAAACAAAGCAAAAAATATTTGTTAATTATTTGTTTGAATTATTGAATAAAGTAATTCCATAGTGCACAAGACAGTTTAATTATTCAAATGCAAAAGTTCAGCAAATCTGAACATTTCATCAGGTAGGAATTAATTATTGGATGCTTCGTATTATACATGCAGAGCAGCTAGGTGACACAGTGGAGAGAACCCTGGTCCTAAAGACAAGAAGACCTGAATTCAAATCTGCACTCATACATTTAATAGCTCTATGACCCTGGGCAAGTCATTTAACTCTGTCAGCCATCAGTTTCTTCTCTTGCTGGTTAAGAAAGAGCAAACCACTGAAGTATCTTTGCCAAGAAAATCCCAAATGGCATCATGAAAAATCAAACCCAATTGAAACAACTCAACAAAAACAAATACGGCTCATTACTAGACCCAGAGGACTAGTCCTGGAGTAGAACTCACTTTCCTGAGTTCAAATCTAACCTTAGATGCTCCCTATAGCGTGATCCTGAGCAAGTCATTTGTCTTGGTTTCTTCTTCTGCAAAAAAAAAAAAAAAAAAAAAAAAAAAGAGCTGGCAGGAAAAAAATGGCAAAACTCAAGTAACTTTGCCAAAATAACCTGAAATGGGGTCCCTTAAAGTAGGACATGTCTGAAAACAACTGAACAATAACAAATATATGTGATTGCAAAGGAGAATATAGAGATAATTGGAATTGTCAAAATCTATGAATTAAATGCACAAAGTAGCAGAGGCAGGATTTTCCTTGGAGCAAATTCTTTAAAAAACTCCATGGTCACTTTTCAAGTAACAATGTTGTCTTATGAAAAGAAGGCTGAGATGGGGATTGTGACTTCTAGATTGAAAGTCTGCTTTATATTTTTACTAACTGTGTCATCCTGGATAAGTCACTTAGTTGCCTTGAGCCTCAGTTTCATCATTATCTATGGAAATAATAATAATTTTACTGCCTACCTCACAAGGCTTATTATGAGAAAAGTGCTTACAAACCCCAAAATGTTTTGGACATGAGAGCTGTCACTGAGTGTAATTTGATTGTGTTGAAGCTATCAGTGGATGTAAATATGCTAAAATGATGAATGAAAGCTAAGTGTTGACAACATAAACACAAAACTGAAGAGAATCCTTACTCTCAAGGAGCTTACATTCTAATAGAAGGAGCTATCACATTTTGAGGAATGATAGAAGGGAAATTTGATTTGGAAAGTTGCAGGGATGGTGAGAAACCCAAAAGACAAGATTAAGAAATGATGGATGGAAATTTCAGAGAGTTATATTTAGTCTTAATATAAGAAAAATTTTCACAAAAATAGTTAGGTGGAATAGTGTATAGAGAACTAGGTCTGGAGTCATGAAGACATGAGTTCAAATCCAACCTCAACCACTTATCAGCCAGGTGACACAGTCACTGAACCACTATCTGACCTTTAGTATCCTCTTCTTTAAAATGGGGATGATAACAACTAACTCCCAGGACTGTTGTGATAATCAAATGGAATCAGATAGATAGACAGATAGATAGATAGATAGATAGATAGATAGATAGATAGATAGATAGAGATAGAGATATATAGATATATATATTGTTCCTGGTTCATAGGTATTTCATAGATACTAGTTTCCTTTCTTCCTACTAATTAGAGTTCTGTCAAAAAGGAGAGGATGGGGTGTCTAGGTGGCATAGTGGATAGAGCACCAGCCCTGGAGTCAGGAGGACCTGAGTTCAAATGTGGCCTCATTTAATAATTACGTAGATGTGTGGCCTTGGGCAAGCCACTTAACCGCATTTGCCTTGCAAAAAAAAAACTAAAAAAAAAAAGAGAGAGAGAATAGCCTTGGAAGATAGCAAATCCCTCCTTATGAGGCATCTTTGGGCCAGGTTGGATGACTACTTCTCGGATCTGTTGTAGAAGGAGTGGATTAGAGTGGATGGGATGATCCAAGCAGATCTCTTTTTCCTCTTTGAAACTCTTTGATGATAAAAAATGATCTGGGAAGCCAGGCATTCTATTTGTTATTATCTGTCTTTGTAATTGGTTCTCCTAATTCAGAGAACCAGCCCTTCAAACACATAGCATCTTTTCCCCACCAAATCATAAATATCTAATGATATCTTGGGTAATTGGAAAGAGACACATTTCTTCACCTTGATTAAAATACTCATTGTGTTTGATTTTTATGTGAAAGAATCAACATCTGAGAACTGGGATTTGGGGCCATAGTTGGATAATTAAAGAGAGATGAAATGGTTAAAATATCAGTTATAAAGATCAGCTTTTTGCATAAAAATAATATTAACTGAATCAAAACCAAGATAGGAATACACACACACACACACACACACACACAGCAAGACTTATTCACAAAGTCGGTATTATGACCAAATTAATCATAAATACCTGAATTTTTTCACACCACCCAATCTGAGCTCATGGAAGTAAAATTTCTAGAAAGGATAGATGTTATTTTTATACTAGTTTCGGCATGTCTGGTTATGTTTCCCAAGTGGAATCAGTCATGTGACATTCTCTGCAGATTTCTTTCATCAATTAGCATTGGCAAGGCAGAGCTGGGGAGCCCATGCAAATGAGCTGGCTACAAAGCATTTCCTTTCATTCCATTCCATCAGAGTTGGATGGCAAATGAAGGGGCAATGGTTATATGCAGTCATTTATCCAATAGGATTTTTTTTTCCTTTTCTATAGAAATCACCTCTTCTATTCAGCTTCACTTTGTAACAAATGAGATTTTCCTGGATTCCAATGTTAAAGTACACTCTGTTTTGACCTTCTTTTCTCATTTTTCATCCTATGACAAATGTTGCAGCAGGAATAGAAAAATGGTCTCTTATCTAGTGCTCCTCAAAACCTTTCTTATTCTCTCCCTTAAGTTTTTGACTATCACTAATCCCTAAAATGTAAGACCCAAGACAGTAAGGAAAACCACACACCAAAGCCCATAAAAAAGGGAAACAGGCCAAGTCTACCCTTTCAGAGCATCCTTTTACCCAGTCCTCACCCAGAAACTATTCTCTGAAAAGCAATATTGCCTAGGTCCCATGTTATCATTATCAGCAGACAGTCAACTTTCAAACTTTGGATTCTGTTCAAAAAATTACCTAGAGCAACTAATTACTTAGAGCTGTCGGGATATATATCCAAAGCTTATTTGAACCAGGAAAAAAAAATCTTGATCTTCAAAATGCAACTGGATCTCCCAAGTATTTTCTCTATAGTCTTCCTCCTTGTGTTCCTCATTAAATGTGGGAATATTCACTCCTGGCCCAAAAATAATTCACAAAAAAGGAAAAAATAATGGGAGGTACAGGAAAGGGATTCAATAATATAAAATAAGATTGTAACTTGCTCTTATTATATAATTCATTAATCCATCGATATTATTGTTTTGATTTCACAACTGTTCCTTCCTTAAAATTCTACTTTGACATGGAGGTGATACTAAGTTCTCGAAGTCTACACCAACAGAACAACATAAGGCAAATGAGATATTCTGTCTCTGAAATCTCATCAATAGCCTAACTAAATTTATGTATTTTCATCATCAGAATATGGGGGTTTTGCCATACAAAAGCACCAGAAATATCTCCTAAAGTATGCAAATATTATTAGTTGTATTGGTAGAGGGAATACTTGGATCAATGAATTAATGGATCCTTAAGGTTTCAAATGAATGATTAGCATCATTGCCATCATCAAATTGCGCTTTCCTGAATTCTAGAACTTAGTTCCCTCATACTCCAATATATTCCCTTTGGGCACTGGTAAAGTTATTAAGGCAAGAAGCAGACTGAGAATTCCTAACTTCAGTATATTCCATGAACCAAAACTCTCTGCCTCTGACTCTCTCTCTCTGTCTCTGGTCTCTGAGTCTCCCTGTTAAGTTCAGGAGATAGTTTGTCCCATGGTGTCATTCAAAAAAACATTAAATTACCCAACTTGTAATGCACAGAGTGCATTCTATTGGGGGGGGGTTGTTTTGCAAAGCAATGGGGTTAAAGTGACTTGCCCAAGGTCACACAACTAGGTAATTATTTCGTGTCTGAGGTTGATTGCAACACCTAGCTGCCCCCCCCCAAGTATATTCTAGGAAAAGTGATTTAACTTTAGGGGGAAAAAAAGATAATTACTGTCTCCTTTTTTGAGGAAATGAAACACCCAAAAAGGTTTCACATACTGATTTTTATATTGGAGTTTGGCTAGGAATTGCTATATCTTGCCATGATAGGAAAGGCTCAAAGGTGTTTTCCCAAACACTTAAGCTCTTTTGAGTCAATGATACGGGAAACAGAAACAGGAACATCATAATCTTTTTTTCTTCATCAGTACCTTCTTAGGCATGCATTTTTGCTAAAGTCAGCACATTCTTGCTCAATATTTTCATTAGATCATATTTTCATTAGATCATGAACACCTCAAAGACAGTGTTACAGTTTTTCTAGGTTCAATCAAGCACTGACTAAGATATCTTTCACATGATAGATATTCAGTTAATATTAACAGATGACTGATGAAAAACATTCTCATCCTCTCTCTTTCACATATCCCCCCCTGCCCTTTGCCTCTAAGGAATGAAAAAATTTAGATAATACAGATAATGGACAGAGACAGTGAAAGGAAGAGCAAGATGGAGGGGGGGGAGAGAGAGAGAGAGAGAGAGAGAGAGAGAGAGAGAGAGAGAGAGAGAGAGAGAGAGAGAGAGAGAGAGAGAGAGAGAGACTACACTACACGGGGGGAGGGAAAGGGAGAGGGGAAGAGGGGGAGAGGGACAGAGAAACAGAGAGATAAACAGAAAGAGAATTCACCAGGATAGTAAGTTCTGAGGATACAAATACCAACAAATGAGACATTTACTGTCCTCAAAACAACACATACAGGGAAACCAGAAATAGTACAGATGGATAACACAGATATGTGGTGCTGAGCAGGTAAGAAATGGCATTAGGGCCTAGAAACCTGACCTATCATGTTCAAGGGACCAGAGACTGTGTTCAGTTTACAGGTGGAGAAGTAATGGTCTCATTAGAGCCAACATGGCTGAAGCACATTGGGAAGTATTTTATATTTATTTCCTCATTTGAGCTTCTCAACAATTTTGTCAGAAAAGAAGAAGAGGAAGAGATATTGAAGTCTATTAAATAAAATTCTCCTAGATCCAAGTAAAGAAATATAAAATTAATATTGAGGTAAATGCTAATACAATTTATATGCTAATCATTGCTTTCTACATAAGAATTCAGGACCTACTTTGAATCTTCATCATAAATAGATGATCCTCAGTTTTCAACTGGCATACCAGCAGAGCATAAGCTCTAGAAGGTTCCGTCAAATTAGAACTTCTTCAGGTATGAAACCTGAAAATAAATTAGGTCTCACATATGAGAACAAACGTCCAGCTCATTACAAGAGTGCAAGGTTCCCTTCTAGATGAAGAAGCAGAGGCCCAGAGAAACTCATAAAATATGATTTTTTAAATAGATTGTTAAAAACAGTCACTCCTTTGTACTTTTGAAAAAAGAACTGGCATAAATAATTAAAATACTTAAAGTTTGCAAAATTCTTTACAGCTATTGTTTTATTTTACTCTCACAACTACCCTAAGAAGTATTATTAAAAGACTGCATGGTAGATGTGGGAGGGATAGCTAGATGGCACAATGTATATCAATGTGTATCCCTCCCACATCTACCATGGACTCTTTTAATACTTCCTAGGATAGTCTCACTGAAAACAATCTACTCTCATTAGACTCTTCAAATTGGCTCCAGCATACTTCTGTTGTAGTAATTATCATTCCCATTTGATAAAGGAGGAAACTGAGGTTTGTAGAAGTTAAGTCCTCATAATCAAATAGCTAAAAATATCAAAGGATATGAATTTCTCTTTAGTCCAAGTCTAAAACAATTTCTATTACACTTTACTTCAAACTGTATTTTTGAACTATTTTGAAATTCACCTGATAAGGTTGTATGGGACATTTCTCTGGCATGATTTTAAATAAAGTCCAATGTGCCATATGTGGTAGCAATTTGTTTATATGCAAATCAGTGAGGAATCAGAACTTTGGACAGAGGTGACCATCAATGAACTCAACACCTAGCTCCAGTCTCTAACCTTGAGTCTTCTTAAGTAGCATCATGAATTAGTTCATTGAACAAACTAGCTAGTCCTCTTTCTTTTCATTCAAACATATTGTTTTAATTAAAACTTTTGCAGAAGGATCCTGACTTGAATAAGCAACTTAATTGCATCAGGATAAATTTAAACAACAAACTCAGAGGTATCGACCATTCCAAATTCTTACTCTCATCTTTGCCACCAACAAAAGACAAACTCATTGAGGGCAGGTATTGTTTCAACTGTACTTCTAAATTTCCAGGCAACACAACCTAAGCATTTAATAAATAATTTGATGGTTGGCTGATTGATCTGCTTGTACTTGATTAGTACTAGAAAAATAGCTACCCTGACCTTGACTCTGGACTTCCAGCAACATTGTTCCTCTCTCCCTCTGCCTTTTTTAATCTTATCCCCCCCCAACTTTCATTTGTTTTCAAATCTGATTTCCTGACTAGTAATAATGATGGTAGTGGTGGTGGTGATGATAATGATGATGATGATGATAGCTGATATTTACATAGCCCTTACTCAATCCCAAGCACTTTACAATTATTATCTCAAGTGATGCTCATTAGAAAGTAAGTTCTATTATTATCCCCATTTTATTGGGTACTTTTTAGGTTTTTGCAAAGGCAAATGGAGTTAAGTGGCTTGCCCAAGGCCACACAGCTAGGTAATTATTAAGTGTCTAAGGACAGATTTGAACCCAGGTACTCCTGACTGAAGCGCTGGTACTCTATCCACTGCTCCACCTAGCCGCCCCACCCCACCCCCATTTTACTGTTAAGGAAACTGAGGTAAATAGAAGTTAAGTGACTTGCACAGTCATACAATTTGTAAGTGTCTGAGGCCAGATTTGAATCCTAATCTTCCTGACTCCACTTAGGCCACCTAGCTGCCACTGTAAACCTAAGTGTTCCCCAGATGTTCTGATCTTATTTTCCTCTCTCTCTGGTTCCCTCCTTCTGAACAATGCCAATGCCTCAGCATCTTTTGTGAAACGTTGACCTTGCCACACTTCTTGAGATTATGTCCCTACACACTCATAACTTTGGAATCTCCGTTTGCAAAAGTTATCTAATCCAATGGCTAAAGTGGAATACTATCTACTATGTCCCACCCCACTCACAAAATGGTCATATGAACTTCCCTTGATAACATCTAGAAACATCTAGATGTCCTCTTTTGTTAGTCCAGTCCATTTTTGGACAATTCCTTATCAGGTAGTTGATGGTCGTCCAACTCCAATTATTTCAGTTGCCCCTACACCTGTCCTGTTATTGAACCTGGTCCTTTGGTCCCGTCTTTGGGTGCTAGAGCAGTGACCTGGGATCAATATATTCCATGCTCTCACAGACTGCTTCACACTACCATGAAATAATTTTTTTCAGCCACCTCTAACTTTAAAATAAGCTCACTTCATTTTAATATTAATATCTCTTATCTGTGCTCACTGTAAGATTTTTTTTGTGTTCCTAATGAAAAATATTTTCTTTTTTTTTTTAGCAGCTCAGTCTGTGCACCCAATTTTATTTCTTACTCTAAACATCACCAGTTAAACACTAAGCTTAACTCTACCTTGGCATTTTAGTATCTAGCCACTCTAGAAAACAGATGACATTGCTTTCCACTCCAGTAACTCCAAATGGCTGCTGCACCTTTTTTATAGGCAATATTTACCTCAGTTGTCCTCAAAGGAAATTGTTGACCAGGAAAATATCCCTAGTGAATGTCTAATGTGCTGTTTGAGCATTCTTGAGGCAGAATGATACAATGGAGAGAACATTTACCCAGAAATTGTAGGACCTGAGTTTAAATCTTACTTCCAGTGCTCTGTAGTGATATCTTGGGCAGATCGCTTAATCCCTTGGCATTCAGTTTCCTCCTTTATAAAATGGGGCAAGAAGGATTGAACCATATAGTCTCAGACACTGGGCTTGAAATCTATGATCCTATGATTTCTCTAGACCTCATTTTCCTCATTTCTAAAATGAGGGTCTAGACCAAATGACCTGTGAGATCCCTCCGGACCTAGGGCTATGCTCCCATGAATTTCCTTGGGTTTCTTATTTTCAATCTGAAAAATAAAGGGATTTCCTCATCTGGATAGGATTGGATTAAATGACTTCTGAAGTTCTTTATAAAAGCCCTCAATCTATAGCCTTTGATCTTCTGAGAGAATCATAATCATAAAAGAAGGGAAAAGGACTTGAAAGAAAATGGAAGCCATTCCTCCAGCACCCACTATTTGAGCTCCATGCTGAGCTGCCTTGGGAAAGATAGAAGCATTATTTTTCAGCTTTACAATTAACAAACATTCTCTATTATGGCTCAGGCTGACAAACCAGAGATGAAGTGACTGTAAAAAAATGAAATAACTCTGTCTCCTCTGAAACAAAAGAAGGAAAAGATTAGCTTCAAGAACATACTAAATCAAGGCTTCCCTAGATGAAGTTTCCATCCCCTGGCCAGGCAATTTTTGGCTGTAGTTTAGAGCTTGCTTTTGCCATCTTATTCCACAGTCAAGGAAGTCACACATAGTTTGCAAAACTGTGAAATTTATTAAGATCCCACAGTGTTTTCATGCCTCGGTTTTCACACAGTGGAACCAACCTGAAATGGATAATAGAGCTGCTGCAACAGGAAATAACAAATGTAAGAAGAAAATGTGGGAGAGAGAAAGAGAAAACACACCAGGCTGTGTGGGAGACATCTCCATCCCTACAGCTGGCTCCCTTATTTTCCAACTAAGATAAACTTCACCTTGGGTTTTGCATGGAAAACAAGAGTCATGTCTACAGGCAGACCTTAATAATAGATGGGAAGACCAGCTGGATACATTTAAGAAAATTGCTGGGGAGACTTCCAAGAGATTTCCACATTCCCTTTAATGATGTCTTTCAACCTAATAGGGCTTTAGATCAGCTGTGGGTTTTTTAATGGATGCCATGCTGATCTGCACCTGCAATTGTACCAGTGCAAGAAAAGACCCAACTAAACTCACAGCAGAGTTAATTTTTTTCATTTACTGAATTTTTTCATGGAATTTTGGACAATATCGTGGCTGACAGCAACAAAGAAAGGCCTAAAGGGGGAAGAACAGGTGCAATGTCACATGAAAAGTGAATTAGACATAGAAGTTTTTTGTAGAAATAGCCTGAAGGCTAGAAAAGATCACAATTCTCAGAAACTCTATGGAACAGCATTAGGGCCCAGGTGAAGAGAAAAGCCAGTGGTTATGCTGTAAATCTGATTTAAGTACAAGTACTACAGGAAAATAACATATTCATCCTCATTGTACATTGAGGGCTGTCCTAGTCTGAGCCAAAATTGCTTTTAAAAAGGAGTAGACTCCAAAGACAAAAACTAAGAGCTAAAAGAGAACAGAGCAGTATTCTTCCATGATGCTGACTATGACTCATGGAATAACACAATATCAAAGGAATCCAAATGTTGGGTCACCCGAAGGGTAGGTACAAATAGACTATGGAACTGTGCCAATAATGGCATGACCATACAAGTATACATATTAGTAACATCTTAAATCAAAGAGACATATGGCAGGGGGTGGGGGAGTTGGTCTGGCCATGTACCAGGACCACAAAAGGTCAAGAAAGTCTCTAGCTTTGCAAATCTTAAAGTTTGTTACTATGATTCCTGAAGGGGAGACTACGATGACTCACTTTTAACTTTATCCTCTGAGAAGTCTGACTGGCTATTTCAACCTGACTCAGAGACAGCCCTTTCCATTTCCTATCTACTGTGTGGTCTATGAGGCATAGTTTTGTGAGGTATGAATATACCTTTTAAGTCAACACAAGAAGTAGTGAATCCATATGCAAGGTCCTCTAGGCAATTTCCATCTACTCAGTAAGGGTGGAACAAACCAATAAATATCCAAGATTGCTTTTCTTATCCTTCAATAAATATTTCAGGAGCACCTTACCTTCTATGAGAAAGACATCTGATGATAGTGCCAAGTTATGTAAAATAGCATTCTTTCCCACAAGAAGCTTTCAGTTTGGCATGGGATGTAAGATATCAATAACTGTTACATGACAGGATATGATGTATTACTCAAGACAAGTGTTATAAAAATCCAGAAGAGACTTATCATGACTCCAAGCTAAAGAGAACAGGGAAGACTTCATGGAAGAGACAAACCATAAATTGCATTGGATCACATATAGTTTGAAAAAAAAATTATTTACAGAGAATAATGTTGGAAAAATAAATGGAGGGAGGAAAGAACAAGGAATTTTTAAGGAACTGTGAATGGTCCAGTTTGGACAGACTGTAGGGTGCATGAAGGATACATGAAGAAGTATAGAGGGAGATAAGATCAGAAGGTCTGGCTGGGACTGTGTCATAGTGACCCTTGCTTTTTCAAAGCTAAGAACTTTGCTCAAGGTGAAAGTTTCAAGAACATACTAAATCAAGGCTTCCTTGGATGAAGTTTACATGTAACTGGGGAATAATAATAATAACAATAATAATAATATGGATGTATATTTGAAATAGATAGCAATGAGATTAGAACTGTTTTTTAGAAGATTCTCTGGAAGTGGTGTATAGTGTGGTTCGGAGGGGAATCAAAGCTGAAAGCAAAGAATCACTCAGGAGGTCTTTGCCATATTCCAGAGAAGAGGTAGTGAGAGACAGTAGGGTAGTGCCTAGAAGAATAGAAACAAGGTGATCAGATACACATTGCAAAAAGTAGAATCTATCATCAAAAAGACTTATCTTCTTGAGTTCAAATCTAGCCTCAGACACTAGCCTAACCCTGTTTGCCTCAGTTTCCTCATCTATAAAATGAACTGGAGAAGGAAATGACAAACCAGAATCTTTTCCAGGTAAACCTCAAATGGTCTCATAAAGAGTTGGGCAGGACTGAAGAATGACTGAACAACAATCGAATTGGCCAATTTTTGAGAAAACTACTCTTCTCTTTTGAATTCTGGGTTGAAAAAGCAGAAGGGACATTTTCTTCTATATCTCAAGAAGCTATGCTCAGGTAACCAGAGGAAAATTAGTAAATTGGTGAAAGCTCACCTGACGAATGTAGTGAGAAAGAAAGACCTATGAAATGGTTTTCAAGAAATGACCCATTAGATTGTTAGCTCCAAAGAGAGGAAAATCTTTATGTTCCCAGGACTTAGTACAGGGTCTGATAACAAAGTGTTTAAAAATTGCTTGTTTTTGACTACTGAAAGATAATAACATTTTAAGTCTGGATAATGGGAAGGGTGATGCTGCCACTAACAAAGAAAATGGAATCCAGAAGAAGGAACTGCTTCAAGGAGATATGAGTTAAATTTAGACCTGTTAAGCTAAGAGGCCAGGTTAGCAAGAATTTTCTCTAAGACACCTTCATTCATGGCAACATTTGAGGTCTATTATATGGGTAAGAATAACTAAGCAAATACCCTGTGGCAGGCACACCACAGTCTGGAAACCATGCTAAAAGTCAGTTATCCAATATAACTCAAATTTCTCCAGCAAACTAGGAATTATAAATTATAGCTAAATGAAATACACAACTGGACCTGTTACTTGGTCAGGGCTACAATTTCTCTAACTAGGCCTATAAAAAAAACCATAAATATTTTATTTGCAACAAAAAATTGACTATGAATGATTGTGAATCCATCCAGAACTCCCCTCCCCTATTTATATTTCTTTTGTGGATTTCCTGAGGCATGGATTCAATTATTTTATATGTGCCTCTGTGATGGAATATGTGAGTATGTGTATGCATGTTTATGTGTGTAAGATAGTGTGTGTGTGTGTGTGTGTGTGTGAGAGAGAGAGAGAGAGAGAGAGAGAGAGAGAGGAAAAGAGAGACAAGAGAGGGAGAGAGGGAGAGGGATAGACAGAGAAAGATACAGAGACAGAAAGAGAGACAGAGAGCGGGAGGGAGAGAGAGAAGGGGAGAAGGAGAGAGAGAGAAGGGGAGAGGGAGAGGGAGAGAGAGAGGGAGAGAGGAAGAGTTCTCCTCTTATCAGCTCTCAAAGGTACAATTATCATCTCTATATGAATTACTCCAAATCTCTATATTTAATGCTAATCTCTTTTGTTCTAGTCCCATATAACCAGCTGCCTGTCAGACCTCTCCATATGAATGCCCCAAATAGATATCTCAAGCACATGTTCAAATAAAACTCATCATCTTTACCCTTAAAAACCCCTTTCTTCTAACCACTCTACTTCTCTCAAGGTCATATGGTCCTTCGAATTATACAGATCCACTATGTCAAAGTTCCTCTCAATTCTTCACCTTCTAATCAGCTGACAAAACATTCTGCTTCTACATCCACCATGTCTCTCACTTAAGTCTCTTCTCTCCACTCAGACCATCACCCTGACTCATGCCCTTATCACCTCTCACCTTGACCACTGAAATAGCCTCCTAATTGATTTCTCTATATCCAATACCTCTCCCCATTACTCCAGGATTCATCAAGCTCCCAAAATAATTTTATTGAGAGAACAATTGACTCTAAAGAACATCCCTTGAGGACAGGGATGGACTTTCTTCTTGCTTAGATATATATGCTCAGCCCTTGGACAAGTGCCTAGTATATAGTAAGCCACTTATTCAATGCCCGTTGACTTGTTGATGGCATCTCACCTTCAATTCAAGATTCTATAATAATTCTATTGGTTCTAGAATAAAATGAAGACTCCTAAGTTAGCATTTAAAGCCTTTCACTCTCCAGCTTCAATGTCCTTTCTGATCTTATCGCAACATTGGTTCTACCTTTTTTTTTCCTTTCATGGAGAAAAGGCATTTTCTTATTTATGGGATATGTGATATTAATTATCTTTATATACCTCATTGTGCATTATGTATGTAGTTCCAGGACATTCAGTATGATCAAGAATCAATTCCAATAAATGTATTTTATAATTTTATTCTTATCTATTTCATTCTCTCTCATCCAATTTTTCTCTTTTGTTTAATATTTTATTATTCCCCAGTTACATGAAATAACAATTTTAGCATTCGGTTTTAAGACTTCAAATTCCGCATTCTCTCCTTCCTCTCTCCTTCACTGAGAAAGCAAGCAATTCAATATAGATTAAACCTGTGTAAGTCAAGCAAAATATTTCCATGACATGTTTTGAAAGAAAATATAGACCAAAAAGAAAGATTCAAGAAGATTAAAGTTTAAAATTATGCTTCAATCTGTATTTAGACATTCTTTCTCTGGGAATGGATAGCATTTTTCATCCCAAGTCCTTCAAGAGTTGTCTTAGATCATTGTTTTGCTGAGAAAAGCTGAATCATCCACAGCTAATCATCTTACAATATTGCCTTTACTTTGTGGAAAGTACATTTCACTTGCATCAGCTCATATAAATCTTTCCAGGGTTTTCTTAGAGCATTCTACTCGTCATTCATTGATCCTTCTTTTTAACCAAATTGATCTTCTTGCTATATTGTATGAAATGTGATCCATCGCCATTTCTGGCTTCCATTTTTCTCCACCTGACATTGTTCTTCTTCCTCATCTCCTTCTCCATCCCTAGATTCTTTCAAGGATCATTTCAAGGAAATTTCATCTGTGATACCAGGCCTTTCCTGATGATACAATTGTTATATTTCCTCCCCCACTCCTCTTGTTACTTGGAGTTTTATCCCCCAAAAGAATATGAACTCTTCTCAGGGAGTATTTCACCTTTGTTATTGCATTCCTAAACTTTCCTCATATATATCAGGTGCTTAATGAAATTCATGTCAAAGTAAATAAATTTACTTATTCCTAGAGCTTTGTCACCACAAAATTTCAGTTGGGAAGGATCTTTGATTGGTTATAGTCTAAACAATACATGAAAGAGTTTCTACCACATAACTAAGAAGTGATCATCTAATCTTTGCTTGAAGACCTTCAGAGAAGGGAACCCTACTCCCTATAAAGGCAGTTTATTCTATTCCTGGGAAGCTCAAACTATTAAAATATCATTTGTTTATTTCCTGACAACAACTTAATTTTTTCTTTTGGTAACTTTTCCCATCTGTTCCCTGTTCTACCCTCTGTGGTCAAATAGAATTCCCCCCCCCCAAAGTCTTCACTTTTCCAAGATAAATATCCCCTCTGCCTTCAACTGATCATCTTGTCATCAGCTCAGGGCCCTTCATCATCCTTGACTCCTTCCTTCCTCTGGACACTTCCTAGCTTATCAGTGAGGATAAAATGGAACTGTCATATCCTTAAGCCTAAGCCATATCTGACCCACTTGATACAACCTAAGATCACATTTTTTTATTTCCATATCACACTGATGTCTCATACTGTTTTCCATCCATTAAACTTCTTCAAACTATTATCAAATAATATACCAAGTTTACCAGATGAATCTGAGCCCACACAGAAAAAAACCTGAGAATGAACACTAATGAAACTGAGTATAATTTTTATGCAGTACGTGCTTAATAATTATTTGATGAATTTTATTATCTTATAATGTACCATATTATATAAAACATGTTTTATATCATATGTTATATTCTGATCAGTGCTGTATATGGAAATGAAGTGTTCTTTAGAGTCAGTCATTCCCTTTCCCCTTTCTTCATTCTCTACTCTGGTGTGAGAGAGAGACAGAGACAGAGACAGAGAATTCTATTTGACCACAGAGGGTAGAACAGGGAACAGATGGGAAAAGTTACCAAAAGAAAAAAATTAAGTTGTTGTCAGGAAATAAACAAATGATATTTTAATAGAGAGAGAGTTTCCCCCAGTAATATCTCTCATCTCATTCAGCCCTTCGTTCATTATGCTTCATGTACACACATCCCTAAAGTTCCAACTTCTGCTACCCTAACTTTAACATTCTGGACCACAGCTAGTCTTCTTTATTTTTGCCTTGCCATTAGTCTCCAATGACTCTCAAGGAAAGAGTGAGGCTGATTGTGCAGCTCTGCCTCACATAAATTCAATTCATATGCACATCATCACCCTATGATATCATTGGTCATCTTTGGAAACAAAGGATGAACAACAACAGTCCTAACATTCAACTTTCATTTTCCTACATGAGGTTTCCTACAAAGCTAAACATTGTTAGTAATTAGAAGTTAAACATTTTCAGAGGTGAGAGCCTTCTACCCTCTGTCTCATCCTTTCTACTCAAAAAAAAGTAGAAAGTTTTATTTTTCCTTTAATGACCAATGGAAGGCTAAAAGCTAAGTGAAAGGGAGAAAGGAATACCTAGACCCTGAAATCATTTCAAGACTTACATTCACAGAAAATCCTCAAACATGTGGACTGGCATCTGCTCAGAACCTAAAGGCTTTTATTTCCTTAAGTGATTTTCCAGCCAGGGAATCAATGGCTTGCTATCTCTTGCTGAATAACTAAGTTTAAAATCCCAATCAATGCCAAATGAAAGAAATCATCATGGTAGTAAAGAGGACATTCCTTACTAGAAAAATTTCATGTAAGGATCATGGATATGTAAGTTGAAAGGGCCTTAGGAGTGAAGTTAAGTGAATCTGGAGTCAGGAAGATATGAGTTCAAATCCATATTTACTAGCTATATGGCCCTAGAAATCACTTAACCCTATTTGCCTCCGTTTCCTCATCTGTAAAATGAATTGGAGAAGGAAATGACAAAACACCCCTGTAACTTTTCTGAGCAAACCCCCAAATAGGTCACAAAGGGTCAGACACAACTTAACAATGACTGAACAACAACAAACGGAATCAAGACAAATCCCCTCTTTTATACATGAGGAAACAGATCTAGGGAGGTTAAATGCCTCTAATCATAGAAAAAGACTGAGATTCAAAGCGAGGTCTTATGACTCCAAATCAAAAGCCCCTTTTATTATATCACATTTTAATTTAATTCAGTAAATATTTATTAAATACCCACTATCTTCCAGAAATTTTTTGTACATGTGTAATAAAAGTAAATGGGGGTAGGGGGAGCAAGGGAGAGGGAAAGGTGCAGAGGAAAAAAAAGGAGAAAGGAACCACCAGGTTAGATTACAGTTGGATATTAGTTTTATAAAAATGATACTCTGGGATGCCTCCCTCCCAACTACCCCCCCCAAAAAAAAACCTTTGAGACAATAAAACATACTTTCTCAAAGTCTGAAATGTTGCTTTTTACTTTTTCAAACACTTCTGGAAAAAATACAAAATACTATCTCATTTTCCTGGTAATTAAGGACTTCCTCTCACAATCTAATTCTCCCCTAGTGGCTCAGTGGATAGAGTACTGGCCTTGGATTCAGGAGGATGGGAGTTCAAATTCAACCTCAGACACTTAGCACTTGATAGCTGGGTGACCTTGGTCAAGTCATTTAACCCTGACTGCCTTTCATTCAGGGTCATCTCCAGTTGTCCTGATTCCTATCTGGCCTCTGGACCCAGATGTCTCTGGAGGAGAAAGTGAGGCAGGTGACTGAGTACAGCATCCCCTTCACTCAAATCCAGTTCATGGGCTTGTCATAGCATTACCTCCCTGATGTCATAGACTTAGAAAATGAAGGACAAATGTTATTCTGCATCAAAATGAAATGGGAGTAATATTGGACAGAAATTGTTTATAGTTGTGCTCTCTGTACTGAACCATGAATCTTCCACTACCCCCCATTCCATTGTTTAAGTTATTGAGATGAGGTCAATCAACTTTGACATATTAAACACATTCATTTTCTATTTTTTCTTTTTTCTTATTTTTTTGTTTTTGTTTTTGTTTTTGTTTTTTGCAAGGCAAATGGGGTTAAGTGGCTTGCCCAAGGCCATACAGCTAGGTAATTATTAAGTGTCTGAGACCGGATTTGAACCCAGGTATTCCTGACTCCAGGGCCGGTGCTTTATCCACTACGCCACCTAGCCACCCTACCACATTCATTTTCTTAGGCTAAAAATGAAATATAACAAAAAGTTAGTTTATCCATGAAGTTTTTTTCTCTACAATTTTACCAAAAGCATAGGTGGATATAATCATTAAAGATATCAATTAAGAGCTTATTGAGAAGAAAAAAAGGTCTTGCCACTGGACCCTGATGAAGGGAGGAGGAGAAAGTGAGGTTGGTGAGGCATAGCACTGCTTCACCTAAATCCAATTCACCAGCAAGTCATGGCATCACCTTCTGGATGCCATAATCCTCTTAGAGAAGGAAGGATAGGCAACAACAATGACTACATTATCATGTAAATTTCTTTTTTTCTATCTTTCCGTCCTGCATTAAACTGAAGCAGGGGAATTCTAGGCACAGAGAAATGTTGTAACCCATTTGTATTGGAAACAAATCTTGCAATTTTTTGTACTGTTAAAGTGTTCTCAATTCTGCATTGGCTTTTGCGAACCCCATTTAGCAGCAAGCCTTGCAACAGACACCCCTCTAGGTATCATTATGTCTTTAATCCTAAACCACTCTGGATTTAACAATAGGTGGCCAGGTGCCTGACCTTGGTCACACCCTGGAGTTAGGTGAAGCAATGGACCCTATACTCATGCATAGCAAATGCTACCTCACACCAAGGAGAGTATGCTCAGTAGACTCCACTCCTACATCAGGTGATAATCACTCCTTTAAAGCTGCCCAGTTCCTTCCACTACAGAAGTACTTTTAAGGAAGATCTGGCCCTCCCTTCAGTCTTTTCTATGTGACTCAGTTGGGCAATAGGCTTCCCTATTCCCTTTCCCCTTGCTCTATGCTGGACCCATATGGTCCCAGTTCCATGATGCTGAATCCATGACAATCTAAGTCCAGTCACCGTCTCATGGCTGTTTCCCTTGTTTCCCTTTCTTAACTGTCTGTGCTCCCCCAGTCTAGCTTATAACTATCTCCTCTTTGCTTAACCTCATTATCTTCTTAGAAACTCACCTTCTTTACCTTGTTAAAGAAACCAGCCCAGCTTGTAACTGTCTCTTTTCTCTTTTTGCTTAACTTTACCGTCTCCTTTAAAAAACTGCTCATCTTCTTGACCTTGCTAAAGAACCAAAAGATGACTCCCCATTTGTCTATTCTCTCATTAGGGATCAGTGGTTTCCTACTTTCACTTTAGCCTTTCTTTCCCTCAACTTCTGCCAGTCATAGCCTGACCTTTATTCTCTCTTTTAGCAGCTGAAACTCATTATCTTGCTGTTTCTCCAAAGAACCTAACATGAACTTTTTGCAGTACCTTATAATGCTGTGAAATAAAGACTATGTTTTTTCTTACTTACTCACCTGAGTCAAAGAGGTTGATTTCTTCACCCAAACCAAACCAGTTATTTCTCTCAGATCTCCCCACTCCAAGTAGCCCCTGAAGCAAAACCTTTAAACACAAATAGGTTGAGCGTGGGAGGGGAGTATATACCCACGTATGTATGTGTTTGGTATAAAATTATTCTACATATATTTTGTTATTGAAATGCTAGCTATCATCATTATTTCATATTTTGATGCTGCTCCCTTACACAGATGCCATGCTTTCTTTAAATTCCCTTTCCTTTAAGAAGCAGAGATTTCCACAAATGAGTAGAGCTTCACAACCCTGTCTTGTCCATTTGTCCTTTTTAATGGTGGGATGGGCCCCTTCCTCTCATCACAATTCTTAAATTATGGCAACCCTCAGGTCCCTGCCTAACCAAATAAACCAAAAGACATTATTGCAACCACTGCTGTTCTCCTTATCAAGCATTTATAAATCACTTGACATTTTTACAGTATTCCATAACCATTATTTACAACAGAAAGAAAGGAAATGCCATCCATCTATGCCATTAAAACAGGGCTGGTTTTAAAAGACACTCAATATTCAAACACTCAAGTCTCACTATGACCTCAAAATAACTGACCCAGAATAAAATCTAATGAAACACTTTTTCATTCATACATTCATTCATCTATTTATCATTAATTTATCCATCCATTTGCTCATTCATTCATTCAGTCAAGTCTTCCCATCATGAGCAACTCTTATTCATGTTCTCCTATCAGTTCTCCCCAGGAGTTCATTCAATCACCTGAAAACTTTCCTGACTTTCTTTTTTTAAAAATATTTTTATTTAAGGCAATGGGGTTAAGAGTGACTTGCCCAAGGTCACACAGTTTGAGACCAGATTTTAACTCCGGTGCTGACTCCAAGACTGGTGCTCTATTCACCACACCACCTAGCTGCCTCCTCTTTCCTGACTTTCTCTTGACATCACAAGGATCTCAGTAGAGTACATAGACTTTCCAAGTGTGATCTTTTGTTTTCACTAAGTCACAATTTCTTGATCCTAAACTTCTTGGATGATATTTTTTCCCCAAATTCTTGGTTATGCTTCAGTCTAGCAAGCCCATCCCTAATGACTTCAAATCAGGGAACAGTCAATATTACTTGGGGAAATAATCTCTTCCTATTCCTAGAACAGTTCATTGAGGAAAGGAAGAAATTGAACAGGACTTCACTAGATGGATCATAGAGTCCTTGCCTTGGGACAGACAATTGGCTTCAATGAGCTGGTTTATAAATATAAATTACCTTGAATTCTGAGACAGTTGGAAAAGTAACCTTCTATAACCTAACCAGTTGCTCCTGACTGCTGTGATTCTCAAGGTCCAAACTGACTTGTGCCAGTTTGTTTTAAAGGCTCCTATAGTTTTTCAATTTCAAATGCATAGCAAGTCAATGACTCATAGAGACTAGAATCAGAAGCTTCTCTACCAAAACTTCAGCAGGGAATAATTTTCCAGATTCTTTAATCTATTCCTAATAGGTGCACCAAAGAATCAAAAAAAAATATCTTCTGGGCCAATGGTTCTTAGACCTCTTTAATGTGATCATTTCCCCAGTGATATAGATAATCACTGGAAATGTCTATTTTGTGTAACTCTCAACCAGGGCCAGGTAAATGCACTGATGTGTCAGCACTTTGGATCATCTATCTAGCCAGTCTGGACAACTGGAATTCTTCATTCACTTGACTTGTCCTGGATAGATAATTCAGCCAAATTGATTTGGATGATTTTGCAAGATTATGTAGGAGATCCTACAAAGTTCCAAGATGAAAAGTAGTGAAGCTTGAAGATTATAGGGATTAAAACTTAGTGAATGGGAACATAGAGAGAAAATAGCCGGGATTTGGCACAAGGAAGTTACAACAATACTAATAAGAATGGCAGAAGTCTGGACAAGGTGGGTTATGCCTTTTGTCTGTCATTTTTAATACCAAGTAAACTGCATAGCCTCTAGCAACCCATGCATAATAATGTTTATCCAAGGCAATTGATTATGGTCCCTCTACATTGCTTGTCGGGGAGTTAATGCAATTTTTGAAGATGGGCTGAAGTGTAATGAAAGGACACTGCTGAAAGATTTGACCTTTTGTAAGAGAAGCAGATAAAATTTCCTGCAATCACCATGATGAAGCCACTCACTGAAATCTAATATCTTGAAAGCCTTTCCCTTCCGGAGCATCATAGTTCCATAATGTTTTGCAGATAGTCTCTTTTCTTGAGCTTTATGACTCAGAGTGTGCACTCACCATTGAAATGATCATCTCTCCTTTCAAATGGATGAAAGAAGGTAAAGAAATTACTGTTCATAGGGTAGACTCTCATTAATAAGGCAGGTGAGACAGGAGGAATGCAAAGAAGGAAGAGTCCTATATAAATCTTGAAAGCAGAGACAATTCCCAGAATGGACTGCGGCTGGCAATTACAGCTAAAAAAAAATTAAAAGAGGAGGTTTATTTCTGGGGGGGGGGGCGGTAAGTAGCATGGGTATTGGAGCAAAGGAAAAAATTCCTCAATTGTTATTTTAATTCTGTTTTCTTGAAAAACTGTAATCAGTCTAGAAAGGATAGTTGAACACGGTCAACAGGGAGTGGAAATTCCAAATAAATCAGGAATTGGTAACTGCTGATATTGAATTCAAATCCTCATCCCTAAATGAACTCCATCTCCAGACACTGGTAGAACTAGAACGTATGGCTTCTCTCCATTGTCAACGAACTTTGAAAGAATACAAAGAAAAGAAACTAAATGAAAAAAATGTAGTGAAGTATTAGAACAGGAATCTTGATTTTCAAAGTAAGAGAGAAGAGTCTTCAGAACAGGCCATTCAATTCTGAAGGACTCATGGTTGAAAATTCTATCCACATCCAAAGAAGGTCCTGATGGAGTCTGAATGCAGATCAAAGTAGGCTATTTTCACTTTATTTTTTTCAGAGTTTTTTCTTTTGTCCTATTTTTTTTCTTTCACAACATGCTCTATATGATATAAGCACATGTATAACCTATGTCAGGTTGTTTATCATCTTGAGGAAGGGAGAGGGAAAAGAGAAATATATAACTCAAACTCTTATAAAAATGAATGTCAAAGAAAGTCAATTGAGCTTGACCTTGATTCATAAAAAATTATAGAATATATCACTCGGGGAGTAGCATGTGAGTGTTTAGAAAGAGCAATGACTATTAAGAATCAGCCAAGCTTTGTAAAGACAATGTGCTGCTGTTGCCTATAGGTCATCTGTCTAACATATCTTCATAAAGACTATAAAAGATTATTTGATTTTTGTTCAGTTACTAAAATGGCCCAACTTGTGGTAGAGCATTCCAAGCTCATTTTGGTCTGATCACTCATAGTCAGACTCAATGTAACTTAACCCTAATAGATAAAATCATTGTGGTCCTCTTCAAGAATGAAGGACAATAACCAACCAATCAACCAAACTGGTAAATCAGAGCTATAGTGTAGCTGAACCTTAGCCAAGCCTTTGACAGAACCTCTCCTGGTGCCTTTTGAAAGGACAATATGGAGAGCTATGAATGTGTATGGAGTCTTCAAATAGCATGTCCTAAGGGATCTGAAATGTCACTGATATGTTCAACATTTTATTTTAACATTTAAGATATACGAATAGCAGATATATGAAACTGTTAGATTACGCAAAATCTGGGAAGGATTCTAGACCAAAAAAAACTCAACAAACCAGGATATTTAGCTTGTTAGAAAAAGAGGGAATTAATTAGAAATGAATGTAAAGTCAAGTCTTACAGGTGGTTCAAAATATCAAATGCAAAATTATATTCTTAATCAATAAACATTCATTGGAAAACAGGTGACCCAATGACTAGAGCTCTAGACCTAGAGCCAGGAATATCTGAATTCAAAACTGACTTCACAAAAGAGGAAGAGGAGGAGAGAGAGAGAGAGAGAGAGAGAGAGAGAGAGAGAGAGAGAGAGAGAGAGAGAGAGACATAGACAGAGAGAAAGAGAGAGAAATGGAGGGAAAGAAATATAGATTTTTGAGAGAAAGATTAAATAGATAAATGGATGGATGGATGGATGGATGAACAGACAAATAGATGATAAACATTAGAATTAAGAGGAATCAAGAAAAGCTTCCTGCTGCTGAAAATTATAACCAAGATTTGAAAGAAGTTGTGAAATTGTAAACAGTTATAAAAAAGGAGAACATTCCAAGCATGGAGCAGAGCCAGGGAAAAGATCCAGTGAAAAGAGTATCTTATTTGAGAAACACCAAAGAGGCCAGTGCTCCTGGATCACAGAGTGCATAGTCGAAACGGGGCAGGGGTAAATTGGGAGGCATGATAATATATAAGATCACTGAAAATGTGGGGGGAAGGGAGATTATGAAAGGTCTCTGAATGCTAAAAAAAGGATTTTTATCTTTGATCTTGAAGGTGATAGGGACTTACTGGAGTTTCTTGAGTTAGAGGGGCACAGGGACAGGATCTGATCTGTATTTTAGGAAAAATCATTTAGGAAAATCTGAGGGGAAGGTGGGTAGGGAGAGACTTCTGGCAGGCAGAGACTTTTCAGCAAGCTATTTCAGGAGTCTAGTTGTGAGATCTGCACTAGGATGGTGGTATTGTCAGAGGAGAAGAGGGGACATAGGTACAAGATATTGCTAAGGTAAAATTGACAGGCCTTGGCAACAAATTAGAAATGGAGAGGGAGAAATAGTGAGTAGTCAGAATAATACCTAAGTTACAAGACTGGCTAACTGGAAGAAGGTGATTCCCTTAATCATAATAGAAAATTTAGGGAGAGAAGGAGGATTGGCAAAGTAGAGAAGGGAATGAGTTCAGTTTTGTACAAATTGGGGGTTTAGCATGTTTTGGGGACATCCAATTTGAGATGTCCAATAGACTGCCAGAAATACAAGGTTAGAGGTCAGCAAAGATTAGGTTTGAATAAGTAGATTAGAATGATAAGTAGAGAGAAATGATAATTAAATCATTTGGAGCTGATGATATTGCCATATTATATACCCAGTCTCAATTGTTGACTCTATTGTATAGAATAAATATTGTATCAGAAACCGGAGTCAGTCAGGCATTGAAAGCAGAGGGATGGCAAGTTCACTGCTTCATTCATTCATTCAGGATCTGACTGTCAGGTAAAAACAAGAAGCACCAATAAAACATTAAAGGAAAAATGCAATTTGGAATGAGGGAAGGAGAGGGAAGAGAGAGAAGGAAGGGAGGGAGGAAGAGAGAAAGTAAGGAAAGAGGGAAGGGAAGGAGGAAGGAAGGGTAGGAGGGAAGGAAGGAAGGAGGGAGGGAGGGAAGGAAGGAAGGAAGGAAGGAAGGAAGGAAGGAAGGAAGGAAGGAAGGAAGGAAGGAAGGAGGGGAGGGAGGGAGGAAAGGAGGAGGGGAGGGAGGGAGGAGGGTCTGTGGTTGAATAGTTTCTAATTCTATAACCAATACTTCTGTTGGCTAGATTTTTCAACTCCAATTTTTGCCTGAAGATATCTAGTTTAGATTCATCTGCTCATTAAGGAGCTTTCTTATATTTTTGTATAGAGGCCTCAGGTTTCTGAAATTTCAGAAAACATTCCTAATAAAGTAATCAGCCACCTTTACACAAAGTAAAGCATGGCAAAGTAACAGCCCCTGGCTCTCTAGATAGACTTAGAATTCCAGGTCATTTTTTTCCTTTAATGTTTTATTGGTGCTTCTTGTTTTTACCTGACAGTCATATCCTGAATGAAAGAATGAATGAATGAAGCAGTGAACTTGCCATCCCTCTGCTTTCAATGCATGATTGACTCCTTTTTCTGATTCAATATTTATGCTATATAATAGTCAAAGACTGAGACTAGGTATATAATTTCACTGGTATGGTAATGCCAAAAAGAGAACACTTCTGCAATTTACAGTTGAGGAAATCAAAGTTATCCATAGTCATGTGAAAAAAATTGCTCTAAATCATTACTTATTAGAGAAATGCAAATTAAACCATCTCTGAGGTACCACCTCACACCTCTCAGATTAGGATGACCAGAAAGGAAAATGATTGGTGTTGGAAGGGATGTGGGAAATCTGGGACACTAATACATTGTTGGTGGAGCTGTGAACTCATCCAAACTTTCTGGCGAGCAGTTTGGAATTATACCCAAAGGACAACAAAAATGTGCATACCCTTTGATCCAGCAATACCACCACTGGGTCTATACCCTGAAGAAATCATGAAAAAGGGTTAAAACATCACTTGTACAAAAATATTCATAGCAGTCCTGTTTGTGGTGGCAAAGAATTGGAAATTGAGTGAATGTCCATCCATTGGGGAATGGCTGAACAAATTGTGGTATATGTACATTATGGAACACTATTGTTCTATTAGAACCCAGGAGGGATGGGAATTCAGAGAAGCCTGGAAGGATTTGCATGAACTGATGCTGAGCAAGATGAGCAGAACCAGAAAAACATAATAGCAACATGTGGGTGATGATCAACCTTGATGGACTTGTTCATTCCATCACTGCAACAATCAGGGACAATTTTTGGGTATCTGTGATGGAGAATACCAGAGAAAGAACTGTGGAGTTTGAACAAAGACCAAAGGCTATTACCTTTCATTTAAAAAATCCATTATCTTATGGTGAAATCAAATCTCTTATATTTTTTTCTTAAGGATATGATTTCTCTCTCAACATGTTCAATTTTGATCAATGTATGGAATGGAAACAATGTAAAGACTATCAGACTGCCTTCTATGGGGATGGAGGAGGGGAAGTAAGATTTGGGGGAAAGTGGTAAAATTCAAAATAAATAAACAAATTTATTTAAAAAAAGAGGAAACTCCTTCCACTAACCTTCTCTCTAATTTACTGTCTTACAGAGTTGTTTGAAGCACTGAGTAGGTAAGGAACTTATTCAATGTCACTACAGTCAAAATGTGTCAAATAGTGAACTTGGACCTAGGTCTTTCAGGGTCTAAGGCCAGTTTTCTAACCACGTTTTATAGGTTGTAGAGTTAGAAGGGACCTTAGAAACTTTAGAGTCAGACCCTTTCATTTTATATAAAAACTGAAGGAAAAATAAGTTAAGTGACTTGCTCAGAATCCCACAGCCAGGAAGGAACTGAGGCAGGATTTGAACTCATTTTTCTGTGACTAGTTCTGTCCATTGCACCATTCTTTATTATTGGTACAGAGGATCCATAAATAATAGTATCTTTAGTATAGTTACATCTAGCTATCCTATTTCATATTTGAAAAGAAAAAGTGCTAAAAATAAATTCTTTTCAAAATTATAATATTGTTCCTTTTATTGGGGCTGGTTGATTTCAGCTTGTTTTTCCTAGTACACCATAATTATTTCTCAAAAATGTTATTACTGTAATTATCCTCATCTATTTTGTGTTCCATTCTATTCTGTTATTAAGTGACCAGTGTTGTTGTTTTCATTGTTATAGCATCAAGATGGTACAGTGTCTTATTATCATGGAACAGTTTATTAACAGTGAAACAACAATGCTTTTAGGGAGACAAGGGCTGCAGGGAGCCTCCTTCTACTTAATGGATATTGAAATAGCTCTATCAGAGGCAGAGGAAGGATGGCTATTGATGAAGATGCATGATGAGACTCAAAAAAAACTATCACTCTATTCTTTACCACTTTAAGACCCAGGTTGCTCCTGTTCTGCTAATAACTACTTAAAAGTCTATGCTGTAGGACTTGCACATATAGTATTAGCAACCAAGCTCAGATCCCATGTCTAGTCTGTCTGTCTGTTTCTCACTACTCTCTCTCTCTCTCTCTCTCTCTCTCTCTCTCTCTCTCTCTCTCTCTCTCTCTCTCTCTCTCCCTCCCTCCCTCCCTCCCTCCTCCTCCTCTTCCTCTTCTTCCTCCTCTTCCTCCTCTTCTTCCTCCTCCTCTGTCTCTCTCCCTTAAATAACTTGCATAAGGTTACTGTTAACCTCCTTTCACAGATGGAGAAACTAAGGCTCAAAGAATTAACCTTGAAAAGAACACAAAATTCTTTATTAGTAGAGCTAGAATTTGAATTCCAATCTTTTAATGCCAGTGTTCATTCTACATATATCATTTCTTTCTATTAAAATGTGAGATCCTTAAGGGAAGGATTCATCCCTTACTACGGTATTTGGCCCAGAGTAACTACTTAATAAATAATTTTTCATTCATTTATTCATTCCTGTCTCTCTCTCACCCCCATACACATACAGAAATACATGCCCAAATACAAATAACAGAGAGAAAATAACTGATTAGCTTGTGAGTTATGTGAGGGTCTCTGGTTTCCTTAACAACATGGCTTGGAGAAAGGAAGGATTCCCTGGGAACTAGAGGACCAAAGCCAGGAGATGAGGGGCCAAGAGAACTCTAACTTGCCAGCCCTCTACAATAAGTAGCTTGGACTCACCCCTGAGGTGAATGGGAAATAGATATTCAATAGACCCACCAAGTTCCAACAGGCCCATATTACTTTCCAGGATAGTAACAAGTATAATGGGTTTTTGAAATGTTTTGTGTTTCTCATAGTCATTCCTGTGTGCTTAGAATACCAGGCAATCTTATGCAGCTTCTGGGTGTGGAGGAAATTAAAAATCTGTCTCATACCTGAGGGGAAAAGAGCACGTTCCTCAAACAACATAGTCAAAGGGCTTGTGAAGGTACATATTGATTTTAACTATTGCAGAAATTGAAGAGAGGAAAAGGAACATAAAGAATGATAATCTTTTATGTTGTTTTATTAAAATATTTTCTTTTTACATTACAGTTACAAATTATTTCCACTTGGTGAGAGATCTCATAACAAAGTATAACAGTTAAGTAAAACTATTAATATAATAGAATTAAATTTAAAAAATTCTTGCCACAAACATGCAATCAGGCAAAGAAATTCCCTCAGTGCTACATATGAAGAGAGAAAGAGAAAAAAAACAGATAGACAAATGCATATATATGTATACATATTTTTATGTTTGTGGCTACATACAGTGGTATTTAAGTGTATATACACACACATACACAACTTTGAAAGTTCTAAGAGCTATGTTCACTATAATGGCAATCCATGATTTCAGAGAATCAAAGATGGAAAAGGAGGTGCAAACGCTCACTAAAGAAGATAATTCCTTAAAAATTAGAATTAAGCAAATGAAAGCTAATATATCCTTGAAACATCAAACAATAAAACAAAGGCAAAAATTAAGAGAGAACAAAATGTAAAATATCTCATTGCAAAAACAACTGACCTGAAAAATAGATCAAATAGAGATCATTTAAAATTTATTGATTATTTAAAAGCTATGATCAAGAAATAAGCTAGAAATCATATTTAGAGAAATTATCAAAGAAAACTACATCAATAACCTAGAATTAGAGAGCAAAATAGAAACCAAAAAAAATCACTGAACAAGATAGCAAAATAAAAACTCCCAAGAATATTATAGAAATATTATAGGCAAATTCCAGAACTTCCAGGTAAAGCCAAAAATACTTCACCCAGTCAGAAACAAACCATTAACATACAATGGAGCCTTCAACATGATCACACAGATTTAGCAGCTATCATTTGGAATGTGATGTTCCAGAAGGCAATAGAGCTGGAATTAAAACCAAAAACAGAATATAATCCTCCAAAGGAAAAAATGAATATTTAATTAAATAAAAGACTTTCAGGAACTTCTGACACTAGAGTTGAATAGAAAATTTAACGTTCAAATACAAGACTCCAGAAACATAAAATGGTAAACAGGAAAGGGAAACAAGAGATTTAATAAGATTAAAACAGTTTATTTTTCTAGGTAGAAAAATGATACATGTTAATTCTAAGACTGTTATAATTATTAGGGCAGTGAGTCAGTTATATTGGGATGATGTAAACAAATAGATGAAAAAGAAGGAAGGGAGAAGGGGGAAGAAAGAAGTATGTGGAAAATAATCTCACATAAAAGAGATGTGGTAGGAAGAGCTTTTACAATGAATGATGGGAAATGGTGGGGGAGATGGGCAGTGATTGAACCTCACTCACATCTAAATTGGTTCAAAAAGGAAAACACATTCAATATGTAATAGAAATCTCTCTTCTAAATATGGACATAGGAGGAAAGGGGAATAAGGGAAAATGAAGAGGAATAATAAAAAGGAGGACAGATGAAAGAAGGTTGTGTTCAGAAGCAAAATGGGTAAGTTAAAGAAAAGGATAAACAGAAGAAAATATAAAGGGAAATGCCCAATTATTAATCAAAAAATTGTTGATATGAATGAAATAAATTCACCTATAAAATGGAAGCAGTTAGAAAAATGGAATAAAAACCAAAATACAACTTTATGTCACTTACAAAAAATACTTGAAATGGAAAGGCTCACACAGAGTTAAAATAAGAGACTGGAACAGACTCTATTATGCTTCAGCAGAAGTTTAAAAAGTCAGGATAGATAAATCTAACCATAAAATAAATAAGAAAGAAGTCAAGGAGATGAATTGAATCTTAGCAAAGTTAGATATGAGGAACAGCTGAAGAAAATTGAATGGGAATATAAAGGAGAATTTTTTCTAATAGTTGTACATGGCACCTTCACAAAAACTGACTATTAAGACATAAAAATCTCACAGACAAGTTTAAAAAAACAGAAATATTAAATGTGCCCTTTTCTAACCAAGATGGTAAAAAATACATTTAGTAAAATTTAAAATTAATTTGAATCCAGATAATCTAATCCTAAAGAATGAGTGGGTCAAAAAACAAATTAAAGAAACAAAAAATAATTTCATTAAAGAGGACAAAATAAGGCAACATTCTAAAATTTATGGAATACAGATAGTAGTATTTGGGAGAAAATTTATAACTCTAATTGTATACATAAAAGAGAGTAAGAGCAGATCAATGAATTGGGGATTCAACTAAAAAAGGTAGAAAAACAACAAATTAAAAATCTTAATTAAATGCCAAAATGAAAATTATGAAAATCCAATGAGGTATTAATAAAATTGAAAGCATAAAAATCATTGAGATAATAAATAAAATTAGAGCTGTTTTTATTTTAAATAATAATGAGGGGCAGTTAGGTGGCACAATGGATAGAGTATTGGCCCTGGAGTCAGGAGGACCTGAGTTCAAATTTGTACTCAGACACTTAATAATTACCTAGCTGTGTGACCTTGGGCAAGCCTCTTAACCCCATTGCCTTGCAAAAAAAAATTAATAAATAAATAAAATAATGAAATATATAACATTTGGTTAATTTTATTTTAAAAAAAAGAAAACCAAAATAATATCAAAATGAAAAAAAAGTTAATATATCATTAACAAAACTGAATTTAAAGCAATTATTTTGAGCTATTTCACCCATTTATATGCCAATAAGACTGACAATCCAAGAGAAAAGTATATTTACAAAAATATAAACTTCCCAAATTAGAAGAAATCAAATAATAAATAACTCTACCTTAGAAAAAAGAAACTAAATACTCTATAAATAAGTTCCCTGAGAAAAAAAATTCCTAGCATCAGATAGATGTATAAACAATAATTAATCCCAGTACTATATAAACTATTTGAAAATAATTGGCAAAAATGTCTTGCCAAATTCCTTTTATGGTGCTGATACCTAAGCCAAGGAAAGCAAAAACAGAGAAAGAAAACTATAGACAGTTTCTCTAATGAATATTGAAGGAAAATTTTATATAAGATATTAGCAAGAAGATTATAGCAAAGATTACAACACAGAGACCATAAAATATGGTCAGGTGGGACTTTTACCAGGAACACGGAATTCAATTTAAGGAAAATTATCAGCTTAACTGATGATATGAAAAATCAGTTGATTAAATCAGTCTTTGAAAAATACAACATCTATTGCTATTTAGACAAACTAATAACAGGAATAAATAGAGCCTATTTTAAAAATTATAAAGTAAAATCTAGCTAAAATCAAAAGCAAGCATTATCTGTGGTGGGGATAAATTTGAAACCTTCCCAATAAGATCAAGGGTGTTGCAAGGATGTCCATTATCACAACTTCTATTCAATATTGTACTCAAATGCTAGCTATAACAACAAAAAAGGAAAAGAAATTGAAGCAATAAAAATAAGCAACAGGAAAACAAAATCATCACTTTTTGCAGATGTTATGGTCTTATACCCAGATAAACCTAGAGAATCAACTGAAAATTAATTGAGACAACTCTAGCAAAGTTACAGAATATAAAATAAATTCATATAAAGCATTAACATTTATAAAGTCCAGTAGGAAGAGACAGAAAAGAAAATTTCACTTAAAATAACTGTGGGCAATATAAAATACTTGGTAGCCTACTAGGAACTATATGCCCACAATTATAAAACATTTCACACATCTAAACAATTGGAGAAATATTTATTTCTTTTGAGTAAACTGAGACAATGCAATAAAAATGATAATTCTACCTATTATTCAATGGTATATCAATCAAATTACCAAAGAATTATATAATAAAGTCTAAAAATAACAAAATACATCTGGAAGAATATCAAGGGAATTCATGAAAAACTGTGAAGGAAGACAGTCTAGCATTTAAAGATTTCAAATTATATTACAAAACAATAATCATCAAAACAAACTCATTCTGGCTAAGAAATTAAGTGGTGGATCAATGGAATAGATTAGGTACACAATGCACAATATAAAAAATGACCAGAGTAATCTAGTGTCTGATAAACCCAAAGATCCAAGCTTTGTGAGGTAAGTGGTCACCAAAAATTGCTAGGAAAACTAGAAAACAGTTTGGTAAAACCTAGGTATAGACCAACTTTTTACAAGGTATTAAATGATGAAGTCAAAATGGATAATTGATTTAGATATAAAGTGTGATACCATAAGCAAATTAGGGGAGCATGGAAAAAGTGAACCTCTCAGATCCATAGGTAAGGGAAGAGTTTATGACCAAACAAAAGATAAAGAGGGTCATAAAATGTAAAGTGGATAATTTTTATTACATGAAATGAAAAAGCTTACACAAACAAAACTAATGCAGCCAAAATCAGAAAGAAAACAGGAAACTGGAGAGAAATGTTTACAGCAAGTTTTTTTTCTGCTAAAAGCTGAGAAGTAAAATCAAATTTATAAAAATTAGTCATTCCTAAGTTGAATATTGGTCAAAAGATATGAGAAAAAGTTTTCGAAGCTATTGATAGATACATAAAAATTCTCAAAATCATTATTGATTAGATAAATGGAAAGTAAAATAACTCTGAAATATCATCTAACAGCTATAATGTTAGTTACCATGGTATAAAAGGAAAATGATAAAAAAAATATGGTGGAAATGGGATGTTAATTCCCTGTTGGTGGAGTTGTAAACAGACCCAACAAATCTGGAGAGCAATTAGGAACTGCCCTAAGAGTTATAAAGTTGTGGATACCTTTTGATCCCACAATACTACTATTAGGTCTATATCTCAAAGGGATCAAAGGGGACCTCTTTTTTTTCCTTTTAAAGATTTCATTTATTTTGAGCTTTATAATTTTTCCCCAATCTTGCTTCCCTCCCCCCACCCCCCCACAAAAGGCAATTTGCCAGTCTTTAACATTGTTTCCATGATATATATTGATCCAAATTGAACATGATGGGAGAGAAATCATATCCTTAAATAAGAAAAATAAAGTATGAGATAACAAGATTATATAATAAGATATCAGGTTTTTTTCTAAATTAAAGGTAATAGTAAAGGGGACCTCTCTTTACAAAATTATTGATAGCAACTCTTTCATGGTAGCAAAGATTTGGAAATTCAAGGTATACCCAACAATTGGGGGTTGTCTAAACAAGCTATGGTATAGAATTGACTTGGAATACTAACTATTATGCTATAAGAAATGATAAGCATTATAGTTTCAGAAAACCTGGGAAGACTTATATGACCTAATCCAAAGTGAAGTGAGCAGAATCAGGAGAATATTGGACCCAGTAAGGGCAATATTATAATAATGATCAATTGTAGAAGACCTAGCTATTCTGATCAAAGCAATAATCCAAATTGCAAAGGACCTATGATTAAAAAATGCTTTCCACCACTAGAAAGAGAACTGATGATCACTGAATGCAAATTGAAACATATTTTTTTACTTTTTCTTAGGGTTTGTTGTAGTTGTTGTTACCTGTATTTTCTTTTGCAATATGACTAATGTGAAAATGTGTTTTGCATGACTACAGAGGTATAATTGATATCAATTTGCTTGCCTTCTCAATAAGGTGGTGAAGGGACAGTAAGAAAAGAGAATCTGGAATTCAAAATTTTTAAAATATGAATTTTTAAAAGCATTTACATGTAACTGAAAAATATTTAACAAATCAAATAAATACATGAATACCTGAGGATATGTAATACACACACACATACACACATATATATGAAATAGTGAAATAGCACATTTTAAACCAAAGGATAGTTTGAGTCTCTACCTCTACCTTGTCCCTATCCATATGACCTGCAGAAAGTATGTTCATCTTTCCAGACCTCAATTCCCTCATTTGGAAAAAGCTAGCTGTACTAAACGGTCTCTTAATTACCTTACAATGCAACATCCTATGATCCTGTAAATAGGCTACAAAAGGGGTTCCTAAAAAGGGGTGTGCATCAATGAAGTGCTAAAACTGATTCATACTAGCTTAAGCATTTTATATCTCTCAGATCAGCAAATGCTATACATCAGGTCTTGATTTATTCTTTTGTTGATTGACTAGACTTGAAAAGATAAGAAAGAAAATGTTAATAATACATACACTTAAAAAGATGTTCTACATTTTGTTTCTGGAAAGCCAGGTCTTAAATATCTATTACCACACTCCTGCATGTAGCCTCAATGAGGCTGAGATGTCTGTCAAGGGGCAAGATGAATATTTGATAAATAATGTTATGAGCCTATTGAAACTAAGTAATTTATTTTATTTCTTCTGTACATATACATGGTAAATTCTAGAATGTATTTCCTTTCATATAGATTGGGAATATTGAATGTATTTCTTATAAATGTAATGATGACAAAAGCTCAGCATGTATACAGTGCTGTAAGCTTACAAAGTGCTTTTCCCATGTTATCTCAGTTGACTTCACAACTGTGTGATGAAGACACTATTACTATGTCAATGTTTCTGAGAAATAGAGAGTTACCCATAACACATAAAATGAGTTGCTTAGGTAGTTTAACCGCCATAGTGTCAGAGGCTGAATTTGAACCCAGCAAAGCCCCCTGCTCACTGTGCCACACTGCACTGTACTTCTTGAATTTAACCAAACTGAGAGCTGACCATCTGAGTGACACACTATACCTATAGGCTGGCTGCTCATAAGCTCAAAAATAGGCTATTTGACTTCTTTACAACTATCATGGAGCAGTCCAAAGCAATGCAGAGAAGAAAATACAATAAGACATGCATTTGCTGACATACATTCCAAAAACAAATTGATTTTTGAAGACTTTGACATGATAAACTGAAGGGAAAGAGACAAAGAGAACCTATCAAACTCATTTGATTCATATTCTCTTGGTTTTCATTTCCCTTTCATATATGCTGCTAGAGCAGCCCTCAGGAACTGATATTTTAAATGGTCATATTTCATTATAGGGATATCACTCTGCACCTAGCACTGGGAATTGCTCCTGCTGCTCTGCTGAAACTCAGTCACTGGCACTTCTACAAATGAATAAGTGCCAAGTCATATTTTTGCAAGGATTGACCATATTTAATTCAACTGGATATCAGAAAGAAATAAAATTCATGTACTAAGGCTATAAGTATGAAGCTAGTAGAAAAAATCATTGGATCTTAAAGCAGCCTACCTAGGGCTGAAAAGCAGTGTGGGAATTTAGAATCAGAAATTCTGGGTTTGAATCCCAGTTATTCGTGAGCTTAGGCAAGTCACAACCCCTCTGGACCTCCACTGACTTATTTGTAAGTGAGAGGTCTTAGCCTATGATCAATTTCATCTAATTTTTCAATCAAGCTATTTTATTTATTTTGTGATTTTTATCCTATTAATCAATCTAGGCTTGTTAATTTGATTGACTTGAGGGCCTTCTTTGTACCAGACACTGTTCTAGGTCCTGGAGATACAAATACAAAGTGAAATAATCCTTACTAAAAGGGAGTTTATATTCTAATGAGAGACAAGTTCAATAAATATAAATATATTGTGCATAAAAATACATAGTTATAACATATTACACATTATCTATGATTATATATAATATATTCTGTATTAAAATATTCAGTAAAATAATAATTTAAAATATATTTTTGATCCTACACAGTCCCTGCATCTTAAGTATGTTCAGGATATGTTTCCTCAAAGTAAGCAGTCAGTGCAAAATCCAGGAAAAAAATAGGTAAGACTAGGGAACAATAATGAGCAGTGAAAAGATTCGGTAAAAGATCTCGGCCATCTACCACAGGATCAGACCAATATTCTTCAAGATTGTCAACCTTAATGAGGAAAGAGACAGCTTTTGCCCTTCTTGGGGTGCACAGCACTTCACACAGACTGCCATATAGTAAATACTTAATAAATGCTTGCTGACTGGACTAAAGACACCCTGTGATCTCATGCAACACTTCGCAAATGTATATTTCAAAAGTCTTTTGAAATATACATTTGCGAACTGTTGGAGAACAAAAGATCTTCTGGGCTTTTAGATATGATGAAATTATAGCCATTGCTTTTTATGATATAAGGAATGGAAGGTCATTATGACAGATTTTGCTATCATTGTTATTCATAAGATCATAGAACTAGAGTTGGGAGGAACTTCCAGGGCTATTCAGTCTAACCTTATCATTTTTTCCAGATAAGGAAACTGAGACAAAGGGAAGTGAAATGACATGCCAAAAGTCACAAGATGAGATTTGAACTCATATTCTCAGGCTTCAGAATCAATGCTCTTTTCCTTTGTACCACTGAATGTCAAAAACCTTTTATCTCTGGGACTTCAGTACTGGTTACCTGGGGAAGGTGGGCTCAACTGTTATGCTACCAGAAAGGTAAAAGATTGTACAACCTGGAAGGTGTGAAATTATCACTAGAGGAATATGGTCTATTCTAATATGGGAGGAAAAGGAAGGGAGGAAGGAAGGAAGGAAGGAAGGAAGGAAGGAAGGAAGGAAGGAAGGAAGGAAGGAAGGAAGGAAGGAAGGAAGGAAGGAAGGAAGGAAGGAGAGGGAGGAAGAAGAGGGAAGAAGGAGAGGGAAGGAGGGAGGAAGAAAAGAAAAAAGGAGATTCCTAGTCCTGAATCCATATCATTGCAAATACTTAAATTTATCATTCTTTTTGGTCTATGGCAACAAGTTCCAATAAGTGTTTATGTCAGAAGTGTGTAACCAGTACCAGAGATGATGAAAATAAGGTTATACATCCCTTAGAAACCCTCATCCATTCCTTCCACCAACCATTTTGAAAGAAATTGACAGCATGCACCAAGATAAAGATAGATTTGGGAAGGCCATAATTTCCCCCCAAATGTCCTTGATTCATCTAAATTGGAAACCATTATGCACCTAGGTGTCTCAGTGGATATTTTTGCCTCCATTTCATCTGCAAAAAAAAATGAACTGGAAAAGGAAATGACAAATAGAATCTTTGCCAGGAAAAGCCCAAATATGGTCGAAGAGAGTCAGACATAATTGAAAAGACTCAACAATATATATTATCATTTGAACTAGGCAATCAAGTATTATCTAGTACACATCATTTGGGAACTTATTATAAGGCATAATCAATTATATATATATATATATATATATATATATATATATACTATATCAACTGTATGCAATTGAATTCTCTAAAATATATGGGTAAAAAATATTTTTACACTATTAATTTGGTAGTGCACCCTTAGTTCTTATAGAGGCTGTGAGGCTGTGAGAGGAAACATCAACATAGAGCCTATAAAATACTCACAGATTGCAAATTAGTACACTTAAAATTAACTTCATAGAAGTTCTGATTTCTCTTTCTTCTTTACCATGGATTCTTATGTGGTTAGTTTTCATTTTATTAACTTTAGTGACTATATGGTATAAACAAATATGGAATTGTCTAGAGAGGCCATTAATCATCTGTATGGACTTGACTTCAAACTAGCCACTTTTTGATTACATCTTCAACTGAATTTTATATAGACTCCTAAGAATATTGTCAGGAACAACCGATTCATTGAAGGTTGCTTTAATGTCAGAGTTGAAAGGTCCCTTAGCTGTCTTCTAATCCAATCTCTTCATTTTATAAATCAGGAAGAGACTAACAAATTTGCACAGATAGTCATCAAGTCACTACAGTGGGACTTAGATCTCTTGATTACCAAGTTCTCTCCACTGTCCCCTGATTGTATCTCACTGACTATAAAGAATTAGGTATTTATACTCACCATCACTCACTATTCACCACTATTTCCATTTCTATCCAGACTCTGCATGCATATGATTTCACAATGTCTCTCTCATGCCCTCTAGGTACCAACAAAACTGGCTTATTTGATATTCCTTACAGGTGACCTTCCATCACCTACCTTGTTTCTTAGAAGACCCTGGTGGCCCATCCTTAAGAATATCTTAAAATGTCCTCAAAATGACCTCTTAAAATCCTTTCTTCAAGGAGCAGCCCCATTTTTTATTTTTAAAAAGTTTTCAGGGCAGCTAGGTGGTGCAGTGGATAGAGTACTGGGCCTGGAGTCAGGAGTACCTGAGTTCAAATCCATCCTCAGACACTTAATAATTACCTAGCTGTGTGGCCTTGGGCAAGCCACTTAACCCCGTTGCCTTGCAAAAAAAAAAGTTTTCCTTTTCATCTTTCCTCAATTGTTAAAAGAATTACTTCATATTTAATTTGCATGTATTTTATACAGATTTATCTAAGTACATTATTTTTAACTCCAGTAGAAATGAAGCTCCTTCAGGGCAGAAACTTTTCATTTTTCCTTTTCCCCCCCTTTTTTCCTTTGTCCCCAACAATAGAACAAAACTTGGAAAATGCTTGTCAATGAACGAATAAGTGGATGACTTCTCTCCAAAGACGTTTGTTCCCAGAGACTTCTCAGAGCTCAGAACTTCACCATTTCATGCTGATGTTGCTGTTTGAGGGTGGGTCCAAAACCACAACTTCTGTGCTCTGTTATGAAAGATGTCTTGGTCTGATATTAGAACTCACTCTCCATATAAGCAATGTGGAATTGATTCCAGAGATCTGAACTTGAGCCTCCCTGCCTCCCCCCACAATGAGTTGACCACAATATTATTATTCTCAGTCTTTCCATGTAATTCAGGCATTTATTGATGATGATAATGATGATGATGATGATGATGATGTTTGTCCTTCGCTCTCAAAGAAGACCATGACATCAGGCATGACAAGCTCATGAATTGAATTTGAGTGAGGGGGGTGCTGTGCTAAGTCACCAGCCTCACTTTCTCCTCCATATCCATCTGGGTCCAGTGACCAGACATAAATCAGGATGATAGGATATGGTCCTGGATGCAAGGCAATCAGGGTTGAGTGACTTACCCAAGGTCACATAGCTAGCAAGTGTCAAGTGTCTGAAGCTGGATTCAATCTCCCATCTTCCTGACTAAAAAAAGTCAGTGCTCTATCTGCTGAGTCACCTAGCTGCCCTCAAGCTTTTAGAAATGACCTACTATGTGCCAGGCATCTTGCTTGGCAATAGGGATACAGAATCAACATTCAAATAATTCCTGTTCTCAAAGAGCTTACATTATCCAGGGTGACTAGGGTAATAGGGACATAGATAAGTATATACAAAAGAATTTAGGAGGCAAGCACTAACAAATGGGGAATCAGAAAGGGCCTTGTGGATGAAAAAGCATTGGATGAAGTTTTTTCAGTAACCCCTAACCAATGTTTAACACCAACCCACTAGTTACTCTACTGATTCACCTTTTTTTCTCATGATTCTGTTTGACCAACTCAATAACCTCCTGATTGCCACAATCCTGACCTTCTCAATTTTTACCCCTCCAAAACACACAACCAGCCCAGCATAATAGTTTCACTGGCCCTTATGTTGTGGCTAAACAAACTGTTTCCCCAAGGTATTAACTCACCTCCCACTCCTACAAACATGTCAAAGTGTGGCATCATCCTTGGATTGATCTGCCTTTATCTCCATAGTCAATAATCTTTATCTCCCTCAAAAACCAGTTGGAAGGCCAGCACCTCACAAAGCCTCCCTGGGTTTCCTAGAAGAAACTGTTTTCTCCCTTCTTCACATTCCCTAGAGCTCCATGTCTAGCTTTCTCTTTTACCACCATCATACCCTCCCTTTTATTTTATCTTAGCTGGCTTGATGGCCTCCATAATCTAAGGACCTTGAATCTAAGGATCTCTGAAAAGTCACTTTGTATCTACTTATTTCCTACCTTAGAAAATATAAACTCCTTGAAGGCAGAGGATGCTTTATTTTTGCGTCTTTTTAAATAATGACTAATAAATGCATATTGAATAAATACATTAATTGAAGGTAGGAATTGTGTGTTATTTTTTTAAATTGTATCCCTTATGCTAAAGGTGGCAAAGTAGGTCAATCAATCAATAAAACATTAACTAAGCACCTACTATGCCCCAGATGGATTAAGCATTGGTAGATGCTTATAAATATTTGTTAGGTTAAGTCACATTTCTGTATTAACCTAGAAACCTCACTGTTTTCCCAAATTTCTCCATTTCATTTGATGGTACCTTTTACTACATAGCAATAATAAAATGAGACCAGGATGCTATCCTAGCACCACACTGATGTGGCTTTTAGTTAATTAGTCCTGAAAAACTGTCCTAAAGAAATTAATGCTTCATAAAATCATGGAAGCCAGATGCTAGACTTAATAGGGGTCACCAAATGGCTTACCATATGTTCAAGAAGAGTTGAAGGGGCCTGTAAATCAAACAGTGCTTGCATTTTCAGACGCCAGTTTGGCATGATGTTTTATGTCTAATATTAGGCTTCAGGGCCAAGTGCCATGGATCATGCAAGAGATTCAATCAACTTAGAAATAACACCAACCTCCCTCCCTGAGCATGAGGTTGTGCATTCTCAGCTTCGGCATATGCAAAAATCCTCACCAAGTATTATTATGGATAAAATGGAGAGCAGACCCATGATGTTACTTTGGACCTTGCCTCCAAAATGAATTACAATTCATATTAAGTAAGCTGAAAAGAATACTGACTCTTTACTAGCTAGACCATGGCTTTCACATCCCCAGTATTTCATGATGAGATCATAAGATCATATTTGAAAGTTGAAAGTTACCCTAGAAGCCATTAAGTTCAACCTCCTCATTTTACAGTGGAAAAAAAAATTAAGTTAAAACGATTAAACAATTTGTCCAAGGTCACACAGCCAGGAAATATCTGGGGCTGGACTTGAATGTGACTATTCAGAGATTCAGGAACAGGAACTTCCTTAAGTAATCAAGAAGCATTTATTAACCACTTACTGTGTACCAGACATTGCTAAATGCTGGGGATACAAAGAAAGACAAAACAAAGCTGTTGCCATCACAGTCTAAAGGGGAGAAGACAACAAGGGAACAATTATATAAAAACAAGAGATTTTATATATATATATATATATATATATATATATATATATATATATATATATATATATATACAGAATAACATGGAATCCTATAGGGAAGGCACTAATTTTGAGGGGGGACATGAAAGGATTCCTAAAGAAAGTAAAATATGAATGTAGCCAGGGGAAGCAGAAGATAGAAACAAGAAGGGATAAAATTCCAGACATATGGAACAGCAAGTGAAGAAAGTACTTGACAAAAGTAGTTACATATCTATGGCTTATATAAAAGGGAACTATTTAATAAGAATTTCATTATCCCTGTCATAGCTCTTTTGAGTAACTCTTTTGAAATGTATTGAAATAAATGTATATGATAAGCATGGGGGTACAGGAAACAGGCTAGATGGAAAACCCATCCTTGGATGCATCTGAAAGCTCCCCGATATGGGTTCTCTCTTCAAGAGACAGATTGCAATGCATCTGTGCTTCATCATCCTGTGAGAGACTATCTGTATAGTCTTGGATATCTTCCAAAGGTGGCTTACCCAATAAGAGGGAGAAATTCCGCTAGATTTCTTAACATTGTATGAGAATAATGAAGCATGGTTGCTGCTTAGTGACCACCCCTTGTTCTCACAATATGATTTGACCACCTCCTTCTTCCAGATAATGTGTGACATTCAGGCAACCAATGAGTGTTTATTAAGCACCTACTTTGATTCAGATATTATGCTATACATTGGTTATACCCAAAAAAAAAGCAAATAGAAGTCCTTGCTCTCAGGGTCATATTTTAATGGGAGATGCAAACCGCAACAACCATTTGCATCCAAGATATAGACACAGAAGATGGACGATCATCTCAGAGGGCAAAATTTTGCCCTCTGAGATGATATATTATCAAATAAATTCTCTATTGGCCCCTGAGCTGTGCTTTGAAAGAAGTTAAGAATTCCAAGTGGCAGAGATGATAAGGGAAAATATTGCAGATTTGGGAGGGAGGGGCAACCTGGATAAAGACAGGAGGAAGGAAATGAAATATTGCCTACAGAGGACAACAAGGAAGTCAGCTTGCTTAGAATATATGTGGTATATGAGGGAGGACAAGAAAAAACCTCATAAAAGCAAATAGTATCCTTCTTTTGAATGCTAAGTTGTTTCTCCTTTTGCAGAAAATGGGCTGCCTTTTTACACAGAGGTAGTTATTGTGAACAAGTTAAGAAGTGATCTGGCCTCATGCTAATGCCTCTAAAACATAGTCACTACACGGAGAAGGCTGATTCAACCAACATGTTTTCCATTGTTTATCAGACTATTCCATTCCTTCTCACTGGTAAACGTCCCTAGTAGGGGCATTCTCTTTTGACTTAATCAAAAGCTGATCAGTAAAACACATTTCCCAACCATAAGCCCAGTCAGCAATAAAAATCAATCTCTCTTGAATGGTCATCTGGCACCTGCTCTCACTGCTTGAGTGCCCACATCTGTATTCTGGAGCATCTGTCCTGAAAGACAGCCTTCATATGGCCTTTGGGATACCTGCTGTTGGTCTATTTGATTGGTGTTCCAGAGGATAATTCTTAATGGTAAGAAATGACTTATTTAATGATAAGGAAAGGTTTCAGGGCCTTCAGGTAAGCCATTGTTGTGCCTGTGTTTTCTCTGATTGAACATTCATAATCTTCAAGGGAAAAATGTATCATGTGTAATGGGAATAGCAGGACTTTGCACCATTATCTCAATTGTAATCTCAAACCTCATTTGACTCAAGATTCCTGCAGCAGTATTGGGGTGGGGGGGTGTAGGGGAGAGGTGGTGGGTATGAGATGGGGAATACTATTTGACCAAGTGTAGCCAACCTCCTCTCCCAGTACTTTTATTAATGAACACTCTATGTGCCAGGCAAAACAGACTACTAGCCATTCTTCAAACTCAACCCATCTTCACGTTGTACTAGATACCTAAAAGGTTTTCCTTGTCTATCTATATCTAGAAAAAATATTTTCCTGGCCTTTGAGTCCCAATTCCATAGAGTCAGAGAGGGTCAGCAGCATCTAATAAAAGTAACTGACATTTAAATAACTTTTTGTTTACATTTTCTTTTTACTTAATTTTACTTTAATTTTTATTTTCTTCTTTAATTAACATGCGTTTTCTCTCACCCCTGTCACTACCCCAGCCCTTCATTGAGGAGAAACATAACCTTTTTTTTAGATTTTTTTCAAGGCAATGGGGTTAAGTGGCTTGCCCAAGGCCACACGGCTGGGTAATTATTAAGTGTCTGAGGTCAAATTTGAACCCAGGTACTCCTGACTCCAGGGCCAGTGCTCTATCCACTGCGCCACCTAGCTGCCCCTAAACATAACCCTTTATAACAGCTATCCACAATCAAGTGAAATAAGATTATATATTGACCATGCTCAAAAAATATATATTTCATTGTGCATATCGTATCCATCACCTCTCTGTCAAGAGGTGGTTAATCTAGGTCATTATCAGTCTTTTGGAATCATAGTTGATCATTGCATTAATCAGAATTCTTATATCTTTCAAAGTTTTTTGTCTCTTCAAGGTTGTTTTTATATTAATTTCTCTGAGAATTCTGGTTATTTCAGTCTTCATCAATACATAGATGTCTTTTCAGGTTTCTCTGAAACCAACTCTTTTGACATGTTTTAAGGTAAAATAGAATTTCATTATATATATTTACTAAAATCTGTTCAACTATTTCTCCATCTGGAGAAGTGGCTGAACAAATTGTAGTAAATGATAAATAGCATGATACATAATATATGAATGGACACCCAGTTCCTTAACACTAAAAGTTAAGTCAACAAACATTTATTAACCATTTACTAATACAAGGTATTGTAATAAGTTCTAAGAATACAAATACAAACAAAAAAGAAAAACAATACCAATCCTCAAAGAATTTACGTTCTTTTTTAAATTATTTTTTGGGGGGCAGCTAGTTAGCGCAGTGGATAGAGCACTGGCCCTGGAGTCAGGAGTACCTGGGTTCAAATCCGGCCTCAGACACTTAATAATTACCCAGCTGTGTGGCCTTGGGCAAGCCACTTAACCCCATTTGCCTTGCAAAAAAAAAAAAAATTAAGGCAATGGGCTTAAGTTACTTGCCAAGGTCACACAGCTAGGCAATCATTAAGTATCTGAAGTCAGACTTGAACTCTGACTCCAGGGCTGGTGCTCTAACCACTGCACCACCTAGCTGCCCCAAGAGTTTATATTCTAAGGAAGAAATAGGGTACATAAAACGGAGCTGAAAAGCAGGAGGTAAAGAGATATCTGGAGAATCAGACCCAGAGTCAATAAGAGTTAAGGTATGAGTTTGGCCTGGGAAGTCCCTTAAAATGGAGGTTCCAGGAAGAAGTCATTCATCCAAGAAAGGGAAGGACCATGATGGGGAAAGAATCTTCTATAATGAGAAGGTTAAAAAATAGAAGACACAGTGCAGAGTGAGAAAGCTGCTAGGACATTGAGGAAGTGTCTGGGGAAACAGGAGAAGACAAAGAAGAGCTGAAATCTTATAAATATTTGTGTACACGTAAATCATTTTCCTCCTTTGATCTATTTCGAGCAAAAGTCTAGGAAAGGTATCATTGTATAAAAGGGTTGCAGAGTATTAGTGACTTGAGCTCATAATTCCAAATTGCTTTCCAAAATGGCTTGGCCCAATATACAATTCCACCACCAATGCACTAGTGTGCTTATTTTCCCAAAGCTACTTCAACAATTTTTTTGCAATTTCTGTCAATCCAATAAGGAAGAAGCATATGTTACTTTGCTAAAATTTGCATTTCATTTAATATTTAGTCATTTGGAGTTTTTTTTCATATAGTTGTTGGTAGCTTAAATTTCTTCCTTTGAGAACTTACCTTTTCATATCTTATAATCAGTGATCAATTAGAGAATGGCTCTAATTTTTATAAATTTGATTCAATTCATCATATGGCCTGAAAAATTAAACCTTTATTAGAGAAACTTGTCATAAAGATTTTTGCCCCAGCTAATAGCTTCCCTTCTAATTTTAGTTGCATTAGTTTTGTTTGTCCAAAAATTTTTCAGTTTTACATATCCAAATTGTCCATTTTATCTTCTGTGATCCTCTCTATCCTTTGCTTAGTCATGAATTCTTTCCCTATGCATAGATCTGAAAAATATATTACTTCTTATTTCCTTAATTTATTTATGATGTTACTTTTTACATACTTCATCTTACAAGCCCTGAAGTCACTTGCAATCCAAGTATCTCCATCTTTCAGGTGAGGAAATTGAGACTCAAAGAAATTAGGTGACTTTGGTCAAGGTCACAGAGATAGTAAGTATCAAAGACAAGATTTGAATTCAGATCTTCCTACCTCCAAGTATAGTTTTCTCCCACTATACAACTCTACCTCTGATCTGCTTTAGCTCCAGAATTCTGCAAACAAGGAAAGGTTCCAAGAGATAAGTCTTCCATGAAACCATCCCTTTAGACTCTGGCAGGAAGTGATCCCTCCTTTCTTCATACTCCCATATATATTTCTATTTCTTCCAGACACTTAGCATGTTCTGCTTTGTAACCTTTCTCACATCCAACCCCTCAATTTGTTGCTTTGCGTTATGAATCTGAATGTTCCATGGGAAAGAATGCTATTTCCCACAAAGTCCAGGGTCTGGTGTATGATCCAGGAGCAAAAATCAGATTACAAAGATTCTAACCCTAGCTACATTTTTTAAGTTAGAAAAATGTCCCATCTATTCATTGTTCATTGCCATTGTTACTTCCTGTTCCATAGGACCAAGGGCATAAGTATGAGATTGAGAAGGATAAGGAACAGCAATGCGCCAGTTGTGAAGGTTTATGTATCTTTAGACATCATTAATAGAAATGTCTTGGGAGTTTTTTTTTCCTTAAAAACATGAGAAATAAAGTAGGTGATCTCTAAGGTCCCATTCAATCTTGCCTAATCTATGTTTTTTCTCCAAAATTAGCATTTTTAATTTGCAAGCATGCATAATTTTTCAGCAATCATGCCCCATCCTGGACAGATAAACAACTGCAACTCAACCCAAAATGTTTCCCCAAACTTCCCTACTTCCTCTTTTCTCTTCACTTTATTTTGTTTCTCCCTTACTTGTAGCTTAATGGACAGAGTGCTGAGATTTAGGACTAGGAAAACTCAGGTTCAAATGCTGCCTCTGAGACTTATTGGCTGAGCAATTCACAGTGAAGCACTCAGCCTCTCTGAGACTCAGTTTCCTAATCCTTAAAATGAGGCTAATACCTAGACAGCCAACCTCATTTGAGACAATTCAAATCAACCTTCATTGATTAGGTGTCCAGTTTGTATGAGAGGCTTTGCTGGAAATACAAAGATAAAATGAGATAGGACCTACTCTCAAACAATTCACATTCTATCAGGGGAAAAAAAAACTCATCCTGATTATGGTTTAGGAATAAGGACAAAATCCATAATTTCACTATCATAGAGATACAAAGCTGTTATGAAGCTCAAATAAAATAAGTATAAAGGATAAAAGGATATATAAGGATATATATGGATAAAAGTACTTGGCAAACCTTAACCCTTATATGCCAATTGTGACTTCTGGTGCTGTTACTATTCAGCAGTCACAAGTCTAGTGATAATTTCATTTCCTGAGACTTTTATCATATCCCTGAGTTGCTCTTGCAATGTTTATTTAATGATGCAGGAGTATACTGGTAAATGTTTAATTAACTAGTTCTCTGGAAGGAAAAAAAATCACATATACACACACACACACACACACACACACACAAACATTTCGTGATGTTTTGACTAGCCTAAGAGGTAGAGTTGCACAAAGTTGTCAGTCTCACTCTCTTTTGCAAAGGCATCAGACTCCAGTGGCAAGATCAAAGTCAAGATGCCATGGATGATTTAGCATCTTTGATGTCTAACCAAGCTCCAATAGTTCCATAGCTTATGACTGTGGAAACAATTTTTTTTCATCTCTCCTTTGGTCCTGAGAAAGTCTTCATCCTCTAACTCACCAACTATGCCACCTAGCTGCCCTGCCTGGCACATGGTAGGCATGTCATAAATGCTCATTGGTAACTAGCATACAACATGCCAATATTTCTACCAGAAAGCTATCACAAGATTCTACTATACTTAGAGGCATTGTAGCAAAATGGATAGAGGACTGGACTTGAAACCAGGAAGATCTGAGTTCAAACCTACCAACTGACATACATTTTTGAGCACTTTCTTCTATGAAGGAATTTCTGTCCTGTCTGGGGAAAGAAATATCCTGTTGGCATAGGGATGGGGACTAGACATGTAATTTCACCAAAAGAACCTCCTTGGTGAGGAAGCACCATGTCATGTAAGGTCAGATAGAGTTTGTAAAATTATGGGGTTTTCTTCAGTTATGGATCCAGATCTTCCTGACTCTGGATACCTCCCTTTTTGCCACGCTGCTCCTCCCATATCCTGATTCTGATTCATCTTAGCTGTGTGTTTTTAGGCAAGTTAATTAACCTCTCAATGTTTTAAGCTATTCTCCCAGTGTATAAATAGGAAAGGATCAACTTGTTCCAGTAAAGAATTTCCTTACTGAGACACTGAAAACACCAAAGAAATTATGGCCCTAGTCCTTATCAATATGGATGGAATGAGGACTCAAAGGGGAGACCATTTGCTCATGTCTATAAAATTAGGAGCTGGATTAGAGAATTTCTGAGAAGCCTTCCAGCTCTGACATTCTGCAATTCTATGCCTTATATATTATTTTCTCAGGTTTCTAAGAAGATAAAAATAAGTAACAATTTCATTTCAACTTACTTTCCCAAGATCAGAGTTAATTTTATTAAGGGTCTTGAAAGTCCCTCCTTTAATTGCCTAAATGTCTATGATTGGTGCTAAGAGCTAACATTAAACATTAGTTTATTTCCTCCAGAGACATAAAAAGAAGTAGTGAGTATACCAGAATCATTTTATTTGCCGATGATAGAAAGTCTAATGGGAAAAATAAATCTTCCAAGACATTGCATGCATTCAATTCACCATGATGGCCTTAAGAAGTATATTCATTTAAAAAACTAATGGAGAAAAATCAGACCTATTGCTCATATGGGTGGGTTTTTTCAACCTTTTAAGCCACTATTTTATATGGACTTAGGGAATCAATAACTTTACACAGAATGGCATTCAATATATATTGTAGTGGAAAGAACCAGATTGGGGGCAAGAGATATGAGTTCAAACCAAAAGAGAGATTTGATTTAGGGACAGAATAATAAATGTAACATTAGAAAATTGAATTTGACTCCTTTTTTTAGATATAAAGAACCTGAGGGCCAGAGTGATTGTGACTTAACAAGAATTCTGTAGCCAATAACCATATGAGGGAGAATTTGAATTCAGATCTTCCTGACTTCGAGTCTAATACTCTTCCCACTATTCTAAATGGGTTTGGATTATAATTTAAAGCTGGAATTGACCTTTGTGGTCATCTATCACAAATGCTTCTTTTTAGAAATAAGGAGACTAAAGGCCACAGAGGTGACATGAGAACCCCCAGAGAGCCAAGGAAAAAAAAGAAAAAGGAAAAAAATAATCTGGGATTTGAGTCTAGGACCTCTGACTCCCAATCCCATGCACCCTCTCAAATCCAGAGAGAAGAAATAGGAGTAATCTTGTTTCATAATTTTCTTCTTCAAATACTCTCTAAAACTGAACTTTTAGCAGTTTCCTATGCACAATATTCTAAATGTACCTTTGACCTACTGATATCACATACCTGGAATTCTAACCCTCTTCATCTCCTTCTTTTTATAATAGCATTCTATTTTTTCCCAATTGCATATAAAGATAATTTTCAACAATCATTTTTATAAGATTTTGAGTTCCAAATTTTTCTTCCTTCTTTCCTTCCCTCCCTCCCCAAGACAGTAGGCAATCTGATATAAGTTATACACAATCATGCTGAACAGATTTCCATATTAGTCATGTTTTAAAAAAAAAGAATCAGAACAAAAAGGAAAAAACACATGAAAGAAAAGAATTAGTACATTTGAATTAATGAAAAAAAAATCAAAGAGAGGTGGCCTAGCTGTACCAGATCCAAAATTATATTAGAAAGCATCAGTCATCAGAACTGTTTGGTACTGGCTAAGAAATAGAGTGGTGGATCAGTTGAAATCATTAGGTTCAAAGGAAACAGTAGTAAATGACTATAGTAATCTGCTGTTCAATAAATCCAAAAAGTCCAGTTTCTGGAATAAAAGCTCACTTTTTAACAAAAACTGCTGGCACAATTGGAAGATAGTATGGCAAAAACTAGGCATAGGCCCATATCTCACACCCTATAACAAGATAAGATCAAAATGGATACAGGATTTAGTCATAAAAGGCAATACCTAAGCCAGTTAGGAGAACAAGGAATAGTTTATCTATGGAAAGGGGAAGAGTTTATAACCAAAGAAGAGATAGAGAACATTACAAAATGCAAAATAAATCATTTTAATTACATTACATTAAAAAGGTTTTGCACACATAAAATCAATGCAACAAGATTAAAACGAATTCAGTAAGTCTGGAAATAATTTTTACAGTTAGCTTCTGATAAAGGATTCATTTCTAAAATATACAGAATTGAGTCAAATTTATAAGAATACAAGTCATTCCCCAAATGATAAATGATCCAAAGATATAAACAGCCAGGTCTCAGATGCAGAAATTAAAGTTATTTATAGTCATATGAAAAAATGCTCTAAATCATTATTGATTAGAGAAATGCAAATTAAACCAACTCTGAGATACCACTTCACATTTATCAGATTGGTCAATATGACAAAAAAGGAAAATGAGCAATGTTGGAGGGAATGTGGGAAAACTGAGGAACTAATGCATTGTGAACTGATCCAACCTTTCTGCAGAGCAATTCGGAACTGCACCCAAAGGGTAACAAAACTGTGCACACTCTTTTATCTAACAATCCCACTACATATTTATAATCCAAAGAGATTCCAAGAAAGGGTAAAAAATCCACACGTACAAGAATATTTATAGCAGTTCTTTTTGTAATGGCAAAGAATTGGAAACTGAGGGGATACCCATCAACCGGGTAATGGCTGAACAAACTGAAATATATAAATGTGATGGAGTACTATATTGTTCTCTAAGAAATCATGAGGGGAGGACTTCAGAAAATCCTGAAAAGGTTAGGATAAGCTGATGCTGAGTGAAGTAAGAGAATCAGAAAAAATTACACAAATAGCAACATTGCATGATGATTAGCTATGATGGACTTGCTCATCTACTTAGTAGAATAGTCAAAAGCAATTCTAAAGGTCTTGTGACAGAAAATACATCTGCATCAGAGAAAGTCTGAATGCAGATTAAAGATTACTATTTTAATTTTTCTTAATTTGCTTTCTGTTTTATGGTTTCTCTACTTAAGTTTTTTTTTACTTGATCCTTCTCTCACAACATGATTAATATGGAAATATGCTTAACATAGTTATACATGTATAACCTATATTAGATTACTCTTTGTCAGGGAGGGGAGGGAGGAAAGGGATAAAGGGAGAAAAATGTGAAACTCAAAATCTTACCAAAAATGATTGCTAAAAACTATCTTTGCATGTAGTTGAAAAAATAAATAAGTAAAATAATAATAGAGAAAAAAATAGTACATCTCAGGTATCACCTTTATTTCTTTTACATAAGTCTTTCTCTCCCCTTCCCTTTCCCCTTACTAGTCTCTGTCTCTCTCTGTCTCTGTCTCTGTCTCTGTCTCTGTCTCTGTCTCTCTCTCTCTCTCTCTCTCTCTCTCTCTCTCTCTCTCCCCTCTCTCTTCTCCTCCCATCCCCTTCCTCTCCCCTCCCCACCTCTCCCCACCCCTCTCCTATCCTTTCCTCTCCTCTGTGTGTATGTCTCTCTCTCTCCTATTTTTATCATTTGGATCATATTTTGTATTTACTCATCTGGTTATATTTTTATTCCCCTCCCCCACCCAGTATATGTCCCTTGAGGCAGATACTGCTAGGGTTTTTCTTCAGCTTCACAATGTCTTGCACATAATTGCTCAACTGTTTTCAGTCCAGTTCAACTCTTCCTTATCTATTTGGTATTTTCTTGGCAAAGACACTGGACTGATTTATCATTTCCTTCTCCAACTCAATTTATAGATGTGGAAACTGAGGTAAACAAGGTTAAGTAACTTGCACATAGTAGGCAATTAATAAATGTTTGGCTGGTAGAATTTCTTTAAATCACCCTATTTTCTTATATTTGGAAATTAAATCTCAAAATATTTCTCTTTCCCTATTAGTCTTTAAAAGTATTTAATGCATTTTAATTTATTTGATTATTAGTAAACAGGTATATAACTTTGAATATCAGAAAAAAAGATGATCATTTAACTTTATGTTTTATGATAAAAAATCCTGGAACTATTCTGCATAGGATGTTAATGTATGAGCATGAATATCTGAAATCAGGGAAATGCTGATCCCTGTAAATAATATGAAGTGTTCAAGGTTAATTACCATAACTGTTTTTCAGCTCAACTCATCCATGCTCTGATGAAGAGGATACATATTTTTCACAGCATTAACAAATTTGCACAAAATGAATCCAAATAAAGATAATCTATCTTTCTTTAGATCTAGTTCTGAGTGTACATGAGCCATTATCAGGTTGAGAAATTGGCATTCTTGATCATTCATCTCACACATTGCCAAAATGATGAACTTAACCTCTGGATAGACTAATTGCTTCATGGACTATCCAGAGGATCCTACAAGTCAGCCCAGAATGGAAGAATTACCTCAATTACTGCACAAGGGACCATACCTCAGCATTTTGTCTTCTTACCTATTACTAGGATTCCCAATGGGATGGAGAATTTCAGTTGCAAACCTGCTAAACATTTCTAGGGATAGTCATCCTTTGAGAGGACCCCAAAACAAGATGAACAATACTGTACCTGCAAAATGACCCAGAAAAGCTCCGCTCTGCCCAGTAGTAACTCCCAAGCCCTCTCTTATCTGAGGATATATCACAACCATAATGACTTTAGCCCCAAATCCAATTCAATTCTTTAGTAATCAACTTCCATGCTCAAGACATTGTGTTCAGTGCTAGAGATACAAAAGATAAAAATGAAATCCTTGTGCTCAGAGAGAAGACATTCTTCTGGAGGAGATACAACAAAAAAAGTAAAATAAGGACATTTGGGTAAAAAAAATACAATTTGAGTAAAAAGGAAGCCTCAACAACAAGGGAGTTCAGGAAAAACCTTGCTAGAGTTAACCTAATTGGCACTGGCCCTCTAAGTCCTGGAAGTCTTCATAGAAGAAAACTGTGGATCAAGTCTCAGAGTTTCTATAAAATATGGAAAGAGTAGCAGTTTTCATGCCAGAAAGTCTGAAGAAAGGGAGGGAAAGGTCTATCCTATTCATTTAGCTTGGCAAAGTGAAACTCTTATAATGTTTTACATAGATCCACATCTCTGAAGGGACATGATGCAATTGAAATAAATGCATTTATCACAGCAAAAATAGCATACAAAGTTCAGAGAGTATTTGAACAATATTAAACTCAGTTTTGATTGTGATATTTAGTTTCGTTGATTGGGTGCAGTGAGAATTCAGAATCACAAAACTAAAATATGCTAAATTTATGGATTAGTACCTTAAAGAAAAAGAGTGACCACTGTTCCCTCATTTGTAAAATAAGAGAGTTGAACTTCGTGACTCCTTAAAAGGTCAAAGAAGGAAGTGGTCCAAAACATTCTATCACCAGAATAGCCAAAGCCAACAGAGGTGGCTATTTCCAAGGTAGAGAGTTTTCATCTAGGATGCAGTCCTATGAGCATAAGTGACCTTGGTCCCATATATTCTCTACACATATTCCCTCCCTCATTGGAAGTAGAATTTATAGAAAAGGAAAGTGTACCCCTGTACAGACAGGAGAATTTTCTTTGTTATTTATTTTGTTATACTTTTTAATTCAAGTGCCTTTTGCATCAAACTAGGTTTCATTGGTCTATTTAAAAAAAACTCATGTGCTGTAGTTTTGAATAGATGCTAACACAAAGCATGTCTTTTATCTAGGGTAGCTTTGTTTGAAGGGAGGCTGGCCTTCAAGACACAGATAATGCCATACCCATCTTTAATGTATCTATGACTCAACTCTCATTGTCCTTGAAACTCTTTGTAGTTCTGACCCTGATTCATCTAGTTTCTCCAGGAGCTCAAAAATAGTTTTGAATTTCTGTGCCTTGAACCCTTACTTTTATCTGGTCCCACATCCCCTTGGTGCCTTGGAACTTAGCTCTTTAAGATATGAGCTACCATTTCTTTTCCAGTAGTTCTGAATTTTGCAAGTGGAAGGGAGGAGTGGAGACAGAGTTAATTACCCTTTAAACATTTTTTTAAAATAATGATTAGTCATGAAGAGCCACTGTAACCATTTAAATCTAACTCCTTCATTCTATAACCTGGAGATCAAAGGTCTAACAAGCATGAAAGAAAGAGTTGGAAGGGACCCTCCAGCACAATGAGCCCACCGTTGTCACAGCAGTCCATGATCCTCATGCCCTATGATCAATGTCTGTTTTCTATGTGTTGTCTAACAAATTATCCACAATTTACATCTTCTGTGTATATTTTCTTAGGATGTCTATATCTGACCACAAAAGATAAGGAGCTTCAAGATCCAGAAATATAAACCAAGAATCAATCAATCAATCAAATGGCAAACATTTATTTAGCATTGACTATGAGACAGATATTGTGCTAGATCACAGAGATCCAAAGACAAAAATAAAACAATCTCTATTTTTTGCTAAGAGAGCTTACATTCTATCAAAAGAGGCAATGTGGAGGCAGCTAGGTGGTGCAATGGGTAGAGCACTGGTCCTGGAGTCAGGAGGACCTGAGTTCAAATCCAGCCTCAGGCACTTAATAATTACCTAGCTATGTGACCCTAAGCAAGTCACTTAACCCCATTGCCTAAATAAAAAAAAAATTGAAAAAGAGGCAATATGTACCTAGGGAACTATATTTAATATTCAAATAGATCTCAGGTCTCATTGATTCAAGAGGTCTCTCTAATGTTGCAGATCACAACCCATTCATACCTACTCATCCTGTGTTGTTCCTGTACTAGTTCATCCACATTTTTGCCATAGAGGAATCTACCCATCTTGCTTAAGCCTTGCTATTTTCTAACAACATCACAAGAGTGCTGCAGGGGTTCTCTGACCATCTATCTGGCATCCCTTGCTCCTATCACATGACTAGTCCATGTTCTTTTCTTGTCATACAATTCCTTGATGATACCTCCTGTCTCTTCTGCTTTAAAGCTCCTCTCTGGTCACATGTGGCAGCTTGTTCACATCTACCAGGAGGTTTTCCATTGCTATCTGTATGATGCTCATCTTTAATTCTTCAGAGAGAGAGTAAGGTTCCAGATCTCCTTGCCACACAGCAACATTGGTAAAATGTTTGTATGGAAAATTTAAGTCATTAAACATTTTTAATTGCTTTCAATGCTAAGCACTGGAGATAAAAATAAGGGGGAAAAGATAATCTTTCACTTCAGCGAGCTTTTTATCTAATTTGGGGAAGAAAAGATACAAAAGAAAGCTGACAAGGGGGAAACAATTTGGGGATATGGTAGAGTTCAATCTAAGGAATACAGCATATGGAAAATGAAGAGTTAGCTGACCTGTTAGCCCTCTCAAAATGGAGGTTCTTTCCTTTGCCCTCCAGTCCTACAATAAGAGAGGCAAAGGGTACTGAGGGTACTTTGAGGTATGAGTACAAAAGTTTGATGTGATCTCACAGGATGGGATTCTGAATGGTGAGCATTCCTGAGGGTATCATCATGGTAGCCTCCAGTCTAAGGAGTGTAACTGGTGAAAAAACAATGGATCTTTGCCCTTATAGGAAGCCAGAGGCCAGTTAAAGGGCTTTGCAATTTCCCAAAACAATCCAGTCCACTTGCCTCTTCACTTTCAATTCTCACTGTCTGTATCAGATATACATACTATTTGACAAATCCTATTATGAAGTCCATTCTGATTCAGGTTGACATCTAAGCTTCAGATACTTTGGGGTTGAACAAGTTAATTTTCTTTGAGTGATTATAGATCTTTTCCAAAAGGCTCTATATTGTGTTGGACCTTGATGAAGTGAACATATAGACATCCACAAACAGGAGTAGATGGAGGACCTTATTATCCATAGATAACCCTTTCCTGACTTTGCCATGGATTTCCTTCAAGGCACTAGTAAATACTTTAAATGAACATATATCTCCCTGTCTTATAATTTGCCTAGTTTATTATCAAAGAATCATTCATCAAATGTAGTTATTTCTGCTTTTACATCTTCCAAAGAATGTTGAATGAACTTGATATATTAATGAGAGATAACTTGCTGTAATTGAACATTTAAGACAGCATTTTGTCTAATGCTTTTTCATAATGACATTAAAACAATGAGATCTATTCAATACACCTTTCAATCAATTGTGAAATAGTAATGATGTGATCTATTATTGAATACTGCTTTGAAAAGTTTGCTCATTCCTTACTAATACCCTTATTGAGGATGCTCTCTGTCTGGGTAGAGATGACCCTCATGAAAAGTTTATATAAAAGGGATAGGTTAGTAGCTAATTCTGTTCTCTCAGTCACCTTTTTCGAATCAATAATGAATAAGATTTTTTTCTATTTCTTCTGAGCCTTCCCCTTCTTTAGTTACCTTGAAAATCAACTTCATCTAATTTTCTCCAATATCTCCAACATGGGTATTCCTCCTCCATGTATATTCAATCTAATCTTGATACTTTTCTCATCTTTGTTGTCATGAGTATCAACTTTTTGCTTCCTCTGTAAGTATCAAAGAGTGGTGGCTCCATTATCCTTGATGGAGCTTAATTTTTCAAGTCTTTTTCACATTTCTCATGCTTAATGCCTTCTTTCCATTTTTATCCTTGAATACCCTTGAAATGACTTTGATTAGTTTTATAACATCCCAAGATTCCTTTAGATTGATTTCATTCTCCAACACCTCTCTGATTTATGAAACAATACTGTTCATAATCATCCATCATGATTCTTTGTAAGATTTTAGAATCAAATTTATATTCTAACCCAGTGTTGCTTTTGGCAGCCATCTCTCTCCATTTGGCAAATGAATTAAATGTTTGCTTACGAGGGCATTTGGGGGCTCTTTGTTGTAGCAATTAATTTATATTGCCTGAACTTCTAGATAAAATTATTATAGCAGGTGTTGATGTCATTGCTGTTGCACTATATAAGTTACAAAGAATAAATACAAAATGAATACAAGTTAGGAAGCTAGGATATTAACACTCAGAGGAATGAAGAAAGAACTTAATTTAAACTGAGTCTTGAAGGAAAGGCATTCTATGTGACAGAAGAGAAGGGATGCTTCCTAGGCAAAAGGAACAGCCATAAGAAAAAGCAGAAAAGATAGGAGATGCAGTATTCTGTGTGAGGAGCAGCAAGGCCAGGTTGGCTGATACATAGAGCATGAATCTGGAATACTGTATTTGAAAGGTTGCTTGCTGCCTGCCTTACTCTTCCTCTAAGAGTTGATTCTTCTCCCTAAGGACTTGGTCACTTCAGAAATCATAATCTCCAACACAAAGGAGAGATTGATTTTAAAAACTTTTTCCATGACTTTCCATCCACCCTGGACTTCCACAGTTGGAAGTGAGAGAGAGAAAAGTTGGACTTATCTGAGTATATAGCTCATAGAGAAGTTGTGGGGAATAAGTTATCAGGATTAATACTGCACAAATTCTAATTTCCTTCCAGATTCAGTAAATCATATTTTATTCTACTTTCTGTCCCATAATGGATGAAAAATTTCATTCCTCAATTAACTCACCCCCAAGTGTCACTCAAATCCCCAGGTATCCTGTTGGTTGTTTTTCTTCATTGTATTTTCTCAGTATGCATTAACATTATCTTGAACGTGTTTATTTAAGGCTCCAGAGGGCAGTTTGGAAAGAGGGAGAAAAAAGACGACTATTATCTTGGTTTAGTACTGTCTGCTTAGAATATGGGTGACTTGGATCATCAACTGGTTATTTGTCAAAGTGATTTCTGCTAGTTTTACATTCCTGTGGACACACATATGGCTGTTCATATCCGGAAAATCCCATATCTCAGACCCAGTTTTAAATAAATGTGATGATGCTTAATAAATGTTTATTGATTCATTGATTTCTCCCCTCCATCCCATCTCCTCTGTATCCTTAAGATAACATGCTTATTAAAATCCATGTTTAATAAAAAGCTAATAGGGATATGTCAGATAGCCCTGAAGAGCCTCTCTTCTTTACTTTATGGGAGTCTTGAATCCACTTCTGCTCATGCCTTTCCCTCCCAGGTCCCAATCAGTTTAGCTTCTTGTCAATCATATCAGGAGATTTAATACTGCAATGAACCTTAAGAATTTCCAAGCCCAATCACCTCTTCTTACAGATGAAGAAACTGAGTCACAGAGATTTTAAGTGGTTTGTTTAAGGTCAAGGTTGAGGTCACAAGTAAGAATTAGCAGACCATCTTGCATATGATTTGCTCCTTCTAATAGCATGGAATTAGGAGGACTTGGTTTGCATTCTACAATGATATGTGATTGTATGAACTCAGATAAACCACTTAACCTCTTATAGTTTTTCAGTTAGCAAGTATTTGTGCTAGGAACAAAATGAAGGAAGTCTCTGTCCTTGAGAATAATATACTGAGAGGAATAAGATGTCAACAGGTAACCTCAGTTTCCTCATCCATAAATAGAAACAAGATACCTGTGATAATAACCTAAAAGGGGTCTTGGGAATATTAAATTAAAATAATATTATCTATGTAAAACATTTTGCAATTCTTATTATGGTATAAAAGTCTATTATTGTTATTTTGACTATGGTGTTCTCCATTCACCTTAAATTACCTTTTCTTAACTCCTTTGTTATTGTCTAATCTTTCCTATCACACTGGGGCCAAAAGTGAGGACTGCTTCCAGGGATAGGGGATTGGCTGCCTCCCAGAGTCCAAAGGTTATATTAACAGTGAATACATATTCTATAAACTATTGAAATTCAAATGTATAACTGTCACTTAGTTTCTTAGTTATTTGCCAAAGAGGATGAATGGTCCAACTGCAGCAGGTAGAACTTTCAAAAGCTTGTCACCATATGCTCACCCATGTGACATGGGACTGGGAGTTTGGCCCACTCAGTTTAAAGCACAATAGAACAGAACAATAAATTCTAATTGTCTAGCTGCCAGTGAGAGCCTCATGCTAACTTTCCATCCTTAAGAATATGGGAATATATTTTTAATCTTGTGGGAAAAGTTTATGAATCTGTCACTTCATTTTCTTCCCATCGAGTCAAATCGATATCTAGTGGTAGGGTTGCATCATTGTGAAATCCACAAACACAGTCAAGGTCACATGCTATTAGATTTAGAGCTAGAAAGATTACATTCAAATCTGAGCTCTCCAATTTACCATTTATGTGTTCTTGGACTCCTTCCTCTGAATATTAGTTTTTTCATCTGTAAAATAAGAGAATTGTACTAGAATAAAAAGTTTTTAATCTGAGGTCGTTAAGTACAAAATGGTGAAATATGACAGTCATTCAATCTGAAACCAGATCTACATTCAAATTGTCTAAAATAGGTGAGTGTCATAACTAGTATTTCAACCCAGATCATCCAACAAGTTCAACACTATTTCCACTGCAGCTTAATGGCATCAGATGATGACATCATTTAAATAAACACAAACAAGGGGGCAGCTAGGTGGTGCAGTGGATAGAGCACCAGCCCTGGAGTCAGGAGGACCTAAGCTCAAATCAGGTCTCAGACACTTAATAATTATCTGGCTATATGATCTTGGGCAAGTCACACAACCCCATTACCTTAAATAAAATAAAATAAAATAAAATAAACACAAACAATAAGTAATAAGGGCCCAGAACAGAAGAAAAGGAGAAAGAAATTTTTTGCCAAAATACATATTCATTCATTAAACCCATCATAAAACCCATATCTTAGTCTCAGGTTCTAATAATTCTCATGAACTAACACAATGGAGCTTAATTCCCCCTCCCTAGTCAATCTGCAAAACAAGAGATGAAGTGGAAGCCAGAGTCTGCTCTAAACAGATTAGAACTTCTGTTAGAGTAGGGAAAAGCAAATTCTCTAGGGAAGAAGGTCTGTGACATAACTAGTTGAAAGGATTGCATATAAGGAGGAGTTGGCTTTAACTCTTCTCCATCTTAGGTATTTATCCACAATGTATTTATAAATTAGTCCAAGAATAAGGTGTCAGGCATATTCCCAGGACCTGGGTGATACTTGAAGATTTAAAGAAGACATAAGGCTTCTAGTCTGTTTCTAATATCACAGTGTTTTTCCATTTCCTTTAAATCAAGAACCACTTGGGAAGAATGAATGAATGAATGAAAAAATTATGAAGGACTTCTCTCAGGACCAATCATTCTGCTAAGCACCAAAGAAGTCCTTATTTTTGAGTTCACATATAAAGGAGAGCAAAAATATAGAAAAGAGATGGCCTGGGAAGGGGTTTTGGTTCAGGAAATCACAAAACTGGTGAGTAAAACAGTCCTTCAACATTTCCTTTCCAGTGGCAATGGTAGTGCAGACTTAATTTCGTGGTGACAGAGAAAAAAGTACTAGAATGAAAATAAGAATGTATGATTGCAGGGAGTTCACAGTTGATTGACTAAGCACCCCTAGACCTGATCTCTGGAGGTCCAGTTGGCAGTGGGTTTTAGAAACAGGAAGAAAGATGACTGGGACGAAAATGAAGTTTCATGGTCTCAGTGAGTTGAACCATTCATTCATTCAACACATATCCAATAAGTGCCTAATATGGGCAATATGCTACATTGGGGATCATACACTTTAGGGTCACTAAATTTCTCTCAATGATCCAAAAGACCTGTGATTTCATTGGTTTGTATACTATCTCCATGGTTAATATTCAAAGCCCTTCCACACATTAATAGATAATTTCATGAGCTGCTATGATCAAAACAAAGCCATTGCATGGTGCCTTGCCTTCAAGAGATGAGCCTCTCTTGATTTATCTAGATTGATCCTCAGATGACAGACATTCAATCGAAAGAAAGAAAGGAAGAAAGAAAGGAAGGAAGGAAGGAAGGAAGGAAGGAAGGAAGGAAGGAAGGAAGGAAGGAAGGAAGGAAGGGAGGGAGGGAGGGAGGGAGGGAGGGAGAAGAAAGAAGAAGGGATAGGGAGAGAGAAAGGGGGTAGAGGAGATAGAGGGGAAAAAAGGACGAAGAAAGAAAGGAGGAAAGAAAGCAGTGAAGAAAGAGAAGTGGGAACATTTATAAAGAGCTTTAAAGCTTTCAAGGTGGATTGTATACATTACCTCATTTGCTCCTTATGGCACTCCCGGGTTCTTTTATTGTCCTCAATTTAGAGATAAGGAAACAGGTTAAGAAATGCCACGTGACTTTCATAAGAGCAAAAGCTAATGTCTGAGGCATCATTTGAATGCAAGTCTTCTGGACTCCAGGTTGAGTGCTCTGTCCACTATGAAGAGGAAGGCAAAAAGAGGACATTCTTAAAATAGATTTTAAATAGTTTAGGGAAATGAAACAATAAATGGTACCAATTTAACAAGAAGATTTTTTACATATTCATAATTAAACATTGAGTAACTTCCCAGGTGTATCTGTGCCTGGCATGCCTATTTTCCAATTGACTTGCATTTGGAAACTTAGCTATCTACTGGCACAGGATAATTATTCATTTCCTTTTCTAAATATTTTTGAAAAAAGAGAATTGCTGTCTTAAAATAATGAATACTGAACTGAATGTTACAGAACAGATGCAGGCTCCAAAAAGACTGGTCTTGCTAATTAACTCAGTACTCATTAAAGACGAATAACTCGTGAAGCTAAAACATAATTACATTCTGATTTAAAATGTATAATTAATATAAAATTAAATGCATTATTAAAGTAGAATGATTTGTTAATGAAATGGAGAGGCTGTGAAGGAAGTGTGCAAAGTGCAGCACAAACTCAGAGCAGAGAATTTAGACTAAGTTTCCACACCTTTATTTGATGGATGAAGAAATTAAAACTTAGAGTTACTAAATATCTGAGAAACAATTTGAATGCAGACCTTCCTGACTCCTGGTCCAGCATGCTATCAACTATGCTAGATGGTCAGAGCACTGTGCTAAAAAGGCAGATAGGATGACTCAGTGGATAGAGTTCCGGATCTGGAGTTAGAAGATCCAAATTCGATTCACTGTGTGACCTCTCAAAGTCACTTAACCCATTTGCCTTAACTTTCTCAACTGTCTAATGGCAACAATAATGGCCCTTACTCTTAGAGGGTTGTTGAGAGAATCAAATGAAATATTTGTAAAGTACTTAGGTCAGTGCTTTGAACAACATAGTAAGCACTATTAGCTCAGTTCCTGGACAAAGCACTTTTGTTGTTGCTTTGGTTTGGTTTTGGTTTGGGGTTTTTGCTAGGCAAAGGGGTTAAGGGAATTACCCAGAATCATACAGCTAAGTAAATATTAAGTGTCTGAGGTTGGATTTGAGTTCATGGTCTCCTGACTCCAGGATCATTGCTCTATCCAATGTGCCACCTAGCTGTCCCAGGACAAATCACTTTTATAAAAACTCTCAAAGTCTCAGTTTCCTCATCTGTAAAATGGGAACATTAATAAAAGAAGCTATCTCTCGGGGTTCTTATGGGGGTCAAATGAAATAATGGCTGTAAAGCACTTTGCAAATATTAGTTATTATGCTAGTTAACTGCGGGAATTTAGGCAAATGGGAAATATCATGAGCCCTCCCTTGTGGTTTTCTTCACAGACTTGTTCAAGATCAAACATACTGCCAGGAAGCTAAGCTGAGGTCTTTGACTGCAACTCTGGTACCCTTTCTAATGCGTCCCAGATTATTCCACTGGCAGACCCAGATAGGACAGAATTTGATGGAGTTGGTGGTTCTCTTTGGTACTATTTACACTGAAATGCTGAAACCCAAAGGACTGTGAGAAAAGTTTTATGCATTTCAAATTTATTCTGTTTTCTGGAGAATTGACTCCTGAAGACCACTACCAGAAATGGGTTTATAGAATGTTTTACTGAATGGTGTAAGTGAAAATTTGGAAATAAACATATTTGGTGGTTAAGAAGGTACTGTAATTATTATACAACCAAAATACCTATACTCAATAATGTATTTTTGTTAACTAGGAAGCCTAATTTAATTGTCTAAAGTTAGAAAAATCCATAAGGATGCATTTTTACTACTTCCTTTCCTGAATGTATATACTGTCCACTGACTTCTTTATTCAATCAGCATCTGCATCTGGGCAGATGCTTGGCAGGTAGTATTCAATTGCCCTTACTTGAGTGAGAGTGGCAAGATTTTTCACATCTGCTCCATTGTCCTACTCTTCAGTAAATGTCTATTTTTATCTCAGCTCCAGACAGAGTCTCAATTGCCCTAATTCTTGAACTTATTATGCCAATGAGCCCCTATTCCTCCATAGCTTGAATCTATTAGAAACCTGAGGGAGTCTTTCTTTTCTGTCTTGTGACTGCCATTCAATTATTGTATTTTTAAGCCATTTCTTCCAAGTCAGTCATCGTTATCTATTTATTCATACTTTGTATGTATCTTTCCATTGACCTTGTATTACTTGTAATTTTGATACTTCCAACACCATGATTTTCCACATTTGGCAGCTATATACTATTCCTCAGACAATACTATTGTTAAAAAAAAAAGAACTGCAATCGCTGATCATTAAAATTTCTAAGTATTTTCATCATTTTGAACTATTCTGGTCTTTTTCATCTGCTATTCTATTGAAGGTTTTGCTAATTATTTATCTGTTATAGGCAAACTCCTTGAGAGTAGAAGGATGATAATAATTTGGTTTTGTCTTTGAGTTGCTTAAGTATTTGCTTCAGTGAATTGAATTAAACTTAAATAGATTAAATCATAGTCCCTGTCCAAGCTAGATGTGTGGAGAAATGCAGGCAGAGAGAGACAGAGATATAGAAAGACAAAGACAAAGAAAGAGAAGAAGGAAGAGAAAGGGAAGGAGAGAGAGGAGACAGAGAGGAGAGAGAGAGAATGGAGATAGAGAAAGGAGATAGAGAGAAACAGAGGCTGAGAGACAGAATCACAGAAACAAAAACAGACACAGACAGAGCATGTAAATGCTTAATGGAGTAATTCAACAGACTGTCCTTAAAGCTGATTTCTTGGCTATGCCTAATGCATTTTATATACATTCTCCGGTGTGGATGGTGACTGCTTTCTTTCACATTTGTGAAGATAACTCTTAGGACTTTAAAGATTACATTTTGTAAAGGGGCTGGGATTCAATGCAAGTTATGAAGGTTCATCTGCATACAGGAGCATTTTCTTCCATTATTCTATTAGGATTCTATCCAGAATATCATCCATGAATCTGCTTTTATTTGGAGAAGGAAAATAACAATTGACCTGTTATCATATTTTATACCTTGGTAAATATCATTTCAGCAAATAAATGTCTATCATTGCATCTCATATGACGTTGGGGAATTTCAGTGTATGCCCAGTGGCCACCTTGCCCGAGAAGGAAGGACTTTCATAGTTGCGTTTTGTTCTATTGAGTCAAATACTTATTTAAAAAAAAACAAATATTGACTAAGTCAATTTATTTATATAATGATGTGCAAATCATGTTCCCAAAAGAAAATTTTTATGGTCTTAGAAAAATAATCACAAAATTTTCATGGAATAAAAGGTCATTCAATCAATATATATTTATTAAGTACCTTCTATGTGCTAAACTCTAGAGGATATAAAAAGACACAAAAGGCAGTCCCTGCCTTCTAAGAGCTTACAGTCTAACGGGGAGAATAGTGTGCAAACAAATAGATACAAAACAAATTATATATAGGAAAATTAGAAAATAAATAACAAGAGGAAGGCATCAGAATGAAGAACACTCAAGAAGGACTTCCTGTAGAAAATGGGATTTTAATTGGGACTTAAAAGAAGTCAGTAGGCAGGAGATGAAGAGGAAGACCATTCCAAGCATTAAGGCTAACCAGGGAAAATGTCCAGATTTGAAAGATGAAGGGTCCTGTTCATAGGACAGCTAGAAGGCCAGTGTCACTAGATCAGGAATCATCAGGAATCTTTAGAGTAATAATGAAAAAAATAAGAAGGAAGGAAGGAAGGAAGGAAGGAAGGAAGGAAGGAAGGAAGGAAGGAAGGAAGGAAGGAAGGAAGGGAGGGAGGGAGGGAGGGAGGGAGGGAGGGAGGGAGGGAGGGAGGGAGGAAGGAAGGAAGGAAGGAAGGAAGGAAGGAAGGGGTGTCTATTGGTATCAGATTCCAAATTCTTCATGAAGCAAGACTAAGTAAAATGATTTAGTTAAAAAAGAGAGAAAGGTTGATCAGTGGAAATAATTAATGCTTACTAAATACAGAAGCGAATAAACATGGCCACATAGTGTTCAGTATACCCATCTACTTGGATAAGGACTTGCACTATATGGCAAAAAGTTCTGGAAAAATTGTACAGCAGTCTGGCAGAAATTAGGTAGAGACTAACACCTCATACCATACAATAAAATAAATACTAAATGGATACATGACCTAAATATAAAGGGTCACATCATAAGCAAATTAGAGGAACAAGAAAGAAATTGTTTTTTTAGATCTAGGGAAAAGGGAAGCATTCGTGACAATAACTGTTAATTAGAAAGGATTATATGAGATAAAATCAAGTTTCTGCACAAACAAATCTCTGCAGCAAGTTTCTCTAATAAAAGTCTCATATCCAAGATATATAATGAAATTATTCTTATTTAGAAGACTAAGAACCATTCCTCAATAGCTAAATGCATAGTCAAAGGAGATTAAAAAACATTTTTCAAAGGAATAAATCAAAGCCAAGTACAATCATAGAAAATAATGTTCTTGATCATTAATAAATAGAGAAGTACAAATTAAAGTAACTTTGACCTTCCATCTGACATTTATCACACTGGCAGATGACCAAAAAGGAAAATAACACATATAAGAGGAGCTGTAGGAAAACAGATACATAAGTCAGTGGAGCTGTGAATTGGTTCAGTCAATTTGAAAGCAATTCAGAACTATGGCTTCAGATTTACCAAACCAGACCATAATTAGGTCAATAACCATATGGAATCAATGGAAAAGGAAAAATAAACTAAAGGGATGAAAATATTTAGAGCAGCTATTTTCACAGCAGTCAAAAATTGGGAACTAAGGAGTCCTATTGGGCAATGGTTGAATTGTGGTATGTTAATATAATGGAATAGTATTGAACCCTTAGAGATGATGAAATGGATAGTTTTTAAAGAAAACTGGAAAGCCATAAACTGAGAGTGACATGAGCAAAGAACTAGGGGAACAGTTATATAATGAAAACAGCAATGATAACAAATAGAAAAAAATATAACTTTGGAAGACTAGAGAGGAACAACATGATTCCAAAAGAATGAAGATGAAATATGCATTCACTTCCTGATAGAATTAATAAACTTAAAATACAGAAAGAAACTTTGTATGTGAAATCTTTCTCAATCCCTCTTAATTTGGGGCCTTTCCTCTATCATTTATTCCCTATATGTCCTTTACATAGCTTGTTTATACATAGTTGTCTGTATGTGGTCTAACTCATTAGATTGTTAGCTCCTTGAAGGTAGGGACTTTTAAAAAACTTCTTTGTATTCCCAACATATTACCTAGAATATAGAAGATACTTAATAAATACGTATGAACTGACTAATTGACCAACTAATATGGCTAATTTGGGGATTCGCTTTGCCAAACTATGTTTTGCTATGTATTGAAGGCTTTATTTTGGTGGAGATTTGAGTGGGGGGGGGTGAGTTGCTCAAGGCTAACGGGGTAGTGGAAAGGACAGATAGACTATAAAGAAAATAAAACAATAAAATTTTTACAATGAAATAAACAATGAGCAATGTGAGGTCTTTCATTCTATATACCTTTCAGTCAGTTGTGTATTAGCAAGTTGTAGCCAATTCAGGAAAGTGTCTAAAAGTTTAACAATTCTATTATCATGTTTTCTTCAAGTATAAGGAAATAGATTTCTCTCTCTCTCTCTCTCTCTCTTCTCTCTCTCTCTCTCTCTCTCTCTCTTTCCTCTCTCCCTCTCTCCATATATATATATATATATATATATATATATATATTTATATATTTATATATTTATATATATGTATATACACACACATATGTGTGTGTGTTTGTGTGTACATATATATGCATTATAAAGATTTTGTAGAGATAAGAAAAACAGGTAATATGGATCAATATTTTTGATGGCTTCTCTTCCCTTTTATTTAATAGAAAATACTATCCATTATCTATCTATTCTTTTGAAATCTTCCCATCTGATGTTTCCAAAAACCAATCCATGTCTGAATAACACACTGTGAAACCTCCAGTATGTTTATATTTTTCAGGTTCCATTATTCTTTCAAACTTTATCTTCTCAAATGATATTGACTCTTCCTCAAACAGTAAGTAGTACATGGTACTTCCTCACATGGTGCCATCAAGGTGGTAAAAACCAAATGCAGTAGTAGTTTTCACAGTTTTCAGCTATAAAAAAGCTGGCAGATCTGGTCCATTTCATATCTGTTTTTTCTTCTGACTTCCAATTTCATTCTCAGATTAATTCCTCTTGACGTGATCTGGCTTAGCACTATCTCATGCCAAGCATTTATTCTTTCCATTGGGAGATGGTGGGGAGAAGAAGGCAGAGATATTGTTCCATAGATTCCTTTAGTATGTTTGATAACCTTAAACCATTGTAGTCCTTGACTTCCATGTCTCACTATTTGGCAAGGAAAATATTTGGTACCTGTCCAGAGCCACTTTTAGGTTTTAGGGATGACTTTTAGCGACTTTTTTTTTACAGAATCAATAATTTCATTCTTTTAGGGACCTCCCAATCCAGGTTAGCAACTATGAGAATTACCTAGGGCATTGACCTTTAAGAGTCCAGCATTACAAAGAGAGAATGTGTCATAAGCCACACTTGAACTCATGTCTTTCAGATTTCAATCAGTTCTCTCGACTCTGTCATGATGTTTTTCAAGAGGGACTTTTATATACATTAAATTTACATAAGAAATTGGGAGAGTGAATAGAATAGTTTTAGTTCTGTTTACTTCTCTTTCTTTTTAGAAGAGATATCTTATTTGAAAAAGATCACATTGGAGAGCCTATAATCATATGTCATCTCTTATCCTTTCTTCTAATTTGGTGTTTATTTTGCCATTCCTGAGAACTAGTTGAGAATAAGAACTATTTTTTGCCTTTCTTTTTATATCTAGTGCTTAGCACAGTGGCTGCTACATAAAGGATACTTATTAAATGTTTATTGACTGACTGACTGACATTCCTGTAGCCAATGATCTGACGACATATAGTAGCTGATTTTGAGATGATTGTAACATCATAACAAAATGCAAGCATTCTCATTGTTTATGCTTCCATTCTGTCCTTGCCACATCTAACACCTTCTGTCTCAATTCTACTAGAGAGCATCTTATGAACAATCTACACCTTTGGTTGTGATTTTCTTCATTGTCATGTATTTCCAATAAATTCATCTTGAACATTGTAAATCAGGCGAAATATGTCAAATGAAGTGATTGGTCCTATTTCCTTTACACAGGATAATGATAATGTTAATAAAGATAGATAGATAGATAGATAGATAGATAGATAGATAGATAGATAGATGATAGAGAGGGTAGATAGATAGATAGATAGATAGATAGATAGATAGATAGCCAGATGATAGATACAGAAAGATAGACAGCTAGACACAAAGACTGAAAGATGATAGATAAATAGAGAGATAGAGAGATAGATAGATAGATAGATAGATAGATAGATAGATAGATAGATAGATAGATGATAATTAGCTAGGGGAAGAAGGAGGCCCTAACAGTTAGGGGTACTAAGAAAGGCTTGTGTAGAAGGTGACCCCCTAAAGTAAGATTTAAAGAAGGAAATGGGGGCGGCTAGGTGGCACAGTGGATAGAGCACCAGCCCTGGAGTCAGGAGTACCTGAGTTCAAATCCAGCCTCAGACACTTAATAATTACCTAGCTGCGTGGCCTTGGGCAAGGCACTTAACCCCACTACCTTGCAAAAACTAAAAAAATAAATAAATAATAAAGAAGGAAATGAAGACAGAAAGAATTTCAGATATGGGGACAACCTGCGCAAAGGTACAAAGATGGAGATGAAATTGTAATGTTGGTGGAATAGACAGGAAAGTGGAGTAGTGTAATCTTGAGTTCAAATCTTGCCTCAGATACTTACTAGGTGACCTGAGCAAGTCACTGATTCTCTCTGAACCTCAGTGTTCTCACCTATAAAAAGACGACAGTAATAGAAATTACCTCATAGTGCTGTTGGCAAGATAAAATGAGCCTGAGATAGTCAAGTATTTTCAAACCTTGAAGCATTATATAAAGTTGGTTGTTGTCATTATTATAATTACTTCTTTTTATTATTAACAGCTAATAAGCCAGTTTGACTGGAATGGGGAATACCCAAATGGGCTGAATTTTTCTTTTGCTCCAGTGAAATAAATAGCTTTACTGATACTAGTTCTACAGCCTGGCCCTAACATTGTTCTCTGGGTATTTAATAATAGATGCAGAATATCACAGTCTGAAACCATGGCAATAAGTCCGCAGTAATTCATTGATGAAAGTGTAGGTGGGAAGGAAAGGAACTCAGTTTCTACATGCTCACCAATTAGTCAAAATAGTAAGAAGAATTATGGAAGAATCATGAAAATATTTTTTAAAAGTCACCATCCCAGTTTTCAAATGACTAGTGGGAAAGCATTTTCCAGAATAAGCATCTCCCAAGGAGAATAATGGGATATCTCCAAATCAATACCAAGCACAGTACAGGAATAAAAGATGATAAATACATGCACCATGGTTGGCATTTTATACAACGTCCAACATACAGCAAGCAGTGTTACATAAATAATTCATAGGACAGCAATTACATATTGCTCCGGTGACATTCATCTGTGCTAGCTCTCAGCTCCAGTCAGCTGCTAACATGGTTTAGGACATATGCAGCACCCCAAGATGACAAAATTGTAATGATCAATAATATATTCATTAGATGAAAAATGGAGAATCTGTGTTTTTTCCCTCAAGGAAAAATAAAAATATTTTAGTGAGACATGTGTTCTTGTAAAAATTACTCAAAAGTCCCTGGCTTGCAGGTAATGGTCATTCCCTGAATGGTGATCTCTGTGATCGTGCCAGTTACTCACCCAATATGACAACAGATCAAAGCAATGATGATAACAATTCACTTGCTAAGAAATTTGGTATTTTTCTGCGGGACTTATAAATGTATGGGATGGGGTATCAGCAAGGTAAAGGGTAGAGGCAAAGGTTTCAGGGGGTACTAGGACAATTGGTGCTGATACCTGACTCTGGGTGGCTGCCAGATCTGTCCTCATTTCTCTAGGCCTCCAAGCTAAAGTCCTCATTAACACCCAGATGGACTCTTGCAACATCCTCATGGAATTATACAGAATAACAATCTCTGAGCAAGGGGCCTTTCAGACCTCTCAAGGCAAATGTTATCTAAAAAGGATACCCTCTAAGCCAACCTTTTTTTAAGATATCTAATTCCTACTGAGGTAGCCTATTAGACTTTGGGAGAGCTCCAATGACTAGGAAGTTTTCTTACAAAGAATCTAAACTGTCTCTTAGTAATTTATAGGGTCTCCTGCCTAGTCCTGGAGTTTCATTACCTGCAAATTCTGTTTCATAGTAGCATAGTTCTCTGCTCAAGCTAGTAGAATGCAAACTCATTGTCATTTTTGGTTTTGAATCATCAGCACTCTACATGGTGACTGACACATAGTGGGTGCTTTTGAAAATGTTTATCAAATGGAATTAAATCAAATAACAACCAGAGTCATGTTTTCTTCCTCAGTAGATTTCTCTCCTTTAGGCACTTACTTGCCTATATCTGCATATCCGGGACAGTGGTTATGATGGTTACAGTCAACTTCTCTAACTGAAAAACACCTGAGGCAATTCTCTGGGATGATAAATCACAGAATATAAGATGATCTCATTGATAAAGGGAGTCTCCTGTCAATGAGTCATAGATGTCAAAGGGAATGAGGAGTTGGAGGGGATAATTATTAGCTTAGACTGGCACAAGATTTTCTCTGGAAGTTGTGAAAGAGGACTCAAAACAAAAGAAGCCAGGGAATTTCCAATAAATTTGTTGAGCCTCTTCTACTCAAGACCTTCTCAAGATAACTCACTGTGATATAGAAATGGTCATAAGTTCATTGAAGAACATACCCTGACAATGTCTACCCAAGTGAAAGGGCTTTCTGTATAAATTAGGTAAGGTACACAGTAGGTACTTAATAAATGCCCCTTAACTTGAACTACATGTTTATCATCTGAAAATCAGCCTAGAAAAGTTGGCAGATACTTATGCCCATGGCTGACCATTAGGTCTTACATTGTTCATCTACATCGGTTCAAAGACCTTGCTCATGTTTGCTTGTTTCTTAGTTTCTTTCCTTTTTTCTTTCTTCCTTTCTTTCTGTTTGGGTTTTCTTGTATAAAATGATTGATAAGGACATATTTTACATGACTATAAATATAAAACTTTTTACTTACTGCCTCAAGGAGGGGACAGAGGAGGGAGAGAGAGGGATAGAATTTGGAACTAACACTTTAAAAAGTTTAAATTGTTTTAACAAGTAACAAGTGGAAAAATAAAATATTCTTTAAAAAAAAGACCTTGTCCAAGGTCCTAAATAGTCAACAATCATATCTGCTCCAAGTAATCACATCATGGAATATTTATCATTATGTAGGCTATTTAAATCATATAATGCATCTAGAGCTGAAAGGAACCTCAGAGGGTTTCTAGGATAACTCAATTTTTAGAGAAGAAAATAAGGTTAACAGGAAGTTGAGTGACTTTCCTAAGAAAACAAAGATAGTAAATGGTAGAATCCCCAGAAAACCCAGATTCTCTGATTTCAAATTTACTTCTCTTTTCATCATACCTTAATGATCTCTTTGAGAGAGTAGAGGAATAAAATTCAACATATTCTCTTCTCCCCAAAACCCATTCCTTCCTCCAATTTTTCTAAGTGACATTTTTTGCCCAAGGTCACACTAAGGGTGTCAGAGGTAGGATTTAAAGCCAAATGCTCTGACTCCTGAATTGATCCTCACAGAACAGAAACAATTTTCTAATGAAGGCTCTACAATGAGCATTTCTTTATCATCTGACTTGTCCACTATGCCTCACCATCTTGGTATGCATGCAACATAACATTTAGAATCAGAATTTAGAAAGCTCTAAAAAGAATCATTCCAAGATGGGTGGACCTGAAGTCAACTTAGGACAGGGTATCACTCTAATAATAGTCCCCAAGGAATTAAATTAAGGGCAGAGTTTAGGTAGGTAGAGCAGAGCATAACTAATACTGATTTATTCTAATATCTCCCCAAATGAAACTAAGTAGAAGTATAGAATAATCCATTTTTAAAAACTCAACACTTAAATATCATCTTGATAGTACATCTGAATTTAATAACTACAGTTTTATGGCACAATGGAACTGGCAAGGATTTGGCATGCTGTAGCATCTTAGCTCATTTAAGGAAAGGGAACTAGTCACCAATTACAAAGGGGGTACTGCGGTTAGAACTGGTCAGGACAATAAAGTTGCAGTAATGATCACAGCCTTTGGTACTAAACACTGACACTAGAAAAGTCACTCTATCCCCCTGAGACTCAGTTTTCTCATCTTTAAAATGATAATACTAAAAATCTACAGCATCCTGTGTCAGAGAGTTATTGAGACTCAAATGAGATCAGAGATGCTAAGGACTTTGCAACTGTTGAAGCATCATGCTAATTCAGTGACTGTTATTAATATCTGCAGTGCCCGCTCAGGTCCACCCTCTTCTTGATGAACATTAATAAGGAATGCAGTCGAAGTGGAGAGCACAGGACAAGACGTGAGCTGAGCAAAGATTTGGTGATTGACCCTTTTGTTCCCTTTCTTCAGAGCCCATTAGCAAAGCTGCTCCCTACCTCCTCTCCCTCCTTAATTCCTTGGTTTAGAAACCTGCTCGGCCCCTTCTCCCATGTATTGAGGTTACAAACAGAATGATTATGTACATGTAGTCAGTGGGAGAACAAGATGAATTTTAATGTCTTTGACTCAGGGCACCATGTGCAGATAGAGAAGTTTGCACAATTTGGCTTTTTGCTATTCATGTGGGGGAAGGGAAAATCCCTGAAAACATTTCTTTTCAAGAGGCTGTTGTCCTAATGGAGAAGGAATAGTGGCCTGTACTTCCAAGCCTCCTGACACTGGATGAGGCAGATTATGGGAATTGAATATAAGAAAATAAAAGTCCAGATACATATTACTCAGTATCTCTGCTTCAAATAGCATTCTTTATGGGAAGAAACACAGAATTAAGAGCTATAAGGGGTTTTAGAGGTCCTCTAACCTAACCCTTTATTTTAAAATTGAGGAAATGAGGCCCAAAGGATCTAAATCACTTCTCAAAGGTTACACAAATTGCAAGTATCAGAGACAAATCTTCTGGATACAAATTTCTCACTCTTTCCATTGAACCACATTGACTACTTCAGGGGATAGAGAAGGAGAAAAGAATGTTATTCATTCTCTTCTCTCCAACCTATGTGACAACCAAGTGGTACAGTGGATTAAGTGTGGAACTTGGAGTCAAGACAACCAAAGTTCAAATCTGATGACAGACACTAACTGTGGGATTCTGTCTTAACCTCTGTTTGCCTCAGTTTCCTCAACTCTAAGATAAGGATTATAATATTCCCTATATCCCAGGATTATTGTGAAGATCAAATGAGATAATAATTGTAAAGTACTTACCACAGTAGGCACTTGATATATGTATGCTTGGTCCCCTCTAACTTCTCTTTCTCTATTATCACCATGTTCCCTCAAAGAAGGGAGAGCTACTTTCATCCTATTCTCCAGGGGAGGCTGAGGAATTACTTTATGAACCGTCTTTTTTAGCAAGTTTTCTGAAAACTTCACTGAGGGTGAAGTCACTGAGGCTCTATTTCAGTGGTAATCTTATTAAGGAATCATGGAGGAAGAAACTCCTAATGTCCCATGCAGACCTTCATATATACCCCTGGCACTAAATACATACATATATATATATACATATATATACCCATGGCACCAATCCCTGGTCTCTAGTCCCATGAGAGATCATTGGAAGTCACATTTCCTGATTTTCATTCACTGCTTTTTCCATTATCTTTTATAAACACCTTGCCTCTTTCCTTCAGAGATGATGATGATGATGATGATGATAAATAGGCATTTATATACAGCCTGCTATATCCAAGTCACTATACTAAGTATTTTATAAATATTATTTTATCTCCACTAGAACCCTTAGATTTAGGTGCTATCATTATTCCTATTTTACAAAGTGGAAAAATAAGACAAACAGGTCCCACATGCAGTAAATGTCTGAGACCAGATTTGACCTTAGGTCTTCCTGATTCTGGGCCCAGTACTATATCCACTAGGCCTTCCAGCTGCTTCTATCCCTAATTCCAGGCTCCCAGAGATACAGGAGAACAAGTAGCATTATAGAATAGCTTCCTAATTCATCTTGCTAAAGAGGTCATTGCTCTAGCTTTCCTTCATGTTCTGTTTTCAGAAAACTTGCTAAAAAAAGATGGTTCATAAAGTAATTCCTCAGCCTCCCCTGGAGAATAGGATGAAAGTAGCTTTCCCTCCTTTGAAAACTCAGATTGAAGCCTTGAATTCTCCTACCTCAGAATGGGAAGGACCACAGTCGTTTGATGTGCAAACTTAGATGAGTTCTGTCCGAAGAAGGCATTTCAAGTTGCCTTGAAGTTCCCACTGGGAGAAGTCTCCCTGCTCCCAACCATCAGGCTCCTAAGTGAAGGTCAAAGACATGCGAGGGGCTATGCCCCAGCAGCTCAATCAAGAGACTGAGTCCAACTTTGAGCAGTGCCAGAGGGGTTTTGATTTGATGGTAGATAGTTTTATTCATTCATTCATTCAAGAACATTTATCTGAGCCCTTATTATGTTAAAGATTCTGTGGTAGTGACAGGCTTGTTCTCCTCAAACACATAAGCAAGACTTTAGTTTGCATTATTTCTTTCCATTTAAAGTCTGGTTCTTCTTATCCTAATTCCAAAGGATCATATTGCCTCAAGAAGGAAGGGAAGCCAGTGTCGTGCTGGGTCTCCAGCACTGTGGTAAGCATTCTAGAAGATAAACATGAAGTAGAAAACATGGGCATCTCTTCAAAGGCATCGCCATTTAGTTGGGGACAGAGAATGTGCATTTTTGAGGGGAGAATACTATGATTTTATCCGTAGAAACCCCCTCCACAACATAACAACAACAACAAAAACTCATTTGCAACTTATAATCTGAGATGCTTATTCAATATCGCATAACCATTAGAGATCAAGGGCAGCATTTGAACCCAGGTTTTTCCGACTCTAAAACCATCATCACTTTTTCCTCTATACCACACACTATTTCTCTGAATACAACATAATAATGAAACAAAGTGTTTGACTAAGTGACTATGAGCCCTGAGATATATTAATTCAGGAAAAAAATCACATTAGAAAAAGATACGTGGTGGGTAGAAGTGGGTAAATCACCAACAAGCGACATGAAGAAGTAAGAAGAAAGAGATTATCAAGGATATACATGAGCAGAAAAGGAAGTGAGTCAGTCATGTAAAGAGATTCAGCAAAGGACAGACTAAATGATAGAGTGATACCTCCTGGTTGCTAAAAGAGCATGAGAAAGACTTCCAGACAATAAGGGAGTCTCTTCTTATGCGTGTATACTATGCTTCTTTTGCCTCTGTAAATCAGAGGTATACCAGGGTATTCCAAAAGTTTTCATGTGGTTTTAAGTTCTACTAGCTAAAAACCACATTAAGACTTTTGGGACACCCTATTTCGAGGCTCCTGCTTTGATGCATACTGGCTGTGTGTCCTGAAGTAAATCACTTAACTACTAAATGTGTCCAGGAAACTCTGGAACTGTAACTTCCTTTGGCAAAGGAAGCTATTCTTTGAAAGGTTCTTCATACAAATGAAACTGTGGGTTTGGGACAAAAAAATACACAGGAGACAGCCATGCTATTATACATGAAATTCTTGCCAGAATATTTAGCCCAGTTCTGGATTCCACAGAGAAAGAAGTAGCCAGAAAACATGAAGAGATTCAGAAGGAAATCACCCAGAAAAGCTGCAATATGGGAAAATCAGACATAAGGCACACAGTAAGCCCTTAATAAATGTTTATTGCTTGATTGATGGATTGAACTGTGGTTTTGCTTAAGGAGAAGAGCAAGAAATAAACTAATCACTGAACTTAAAATTTTAAATTTAAATTAAATCAGTTCAATCAAACTGCATCTTTGAGTTGTTTAAATTAAGTCAAACAGGATTTAACTATGTAGTCAGACTCTTGAAATATAAAGATGTTTTATATATATACCTACTTTGATGCTGCCATGTCTTTTAGGATAAGAGGTAATCAATTTTAGACTGTATGAGTGAGGAATGTTTATAGAACTTTGTAAATATCCTCTCCCTTATCTGGAATTTTCTGAATGCACTTAAAGGTCCCTTCCAACTTAAAGAGTCACTAAATGCTGAGTTCAAAGAATGCAAAAAGAAATGACTTTAATCAATCAGCAATCATTGTGACCAATACTGTGAGAGAGAAAGAATAACTAAAAATATGATCCTTTTCTTCAGGGAGATTGCATTCTAAGAGATCCACACACCAAAAAAATAACCATTAAAATGGATCAGTTAGCTATCAACTGAGGAGTCACTCCAAATTTAGAATCTTAGCATCATTGATGTTGAGGTGAAAGAGACCTTAGGATTAATAAGACCATAAAATCATAGATTCTAAGGTCATCTAAGCCAATAGATTCATTTAAAAATATGGGGAACTTGAGTTTCTGGAGTGGTTAATTGGCTTGTCCCAAGTCACAAAGTAGGTAGTAGATATAGGTCATCTAATGATAATCTCTCTTACAAGAATCTTGCAAAGAATGGAGTACTGAGTATTTTAGGATCATTTCACAGGGGGTGGCTAGGTGGTGTAGTGGATAGATCACTGGCCCTGGAGTCAGGAGTACCTGAGTTCAAATCCAACCTCAGACACTTCATAATTACCTAGCTGTGTGGACTTGGGCAAGCCACTTAACCCCATTGCCTTGAAAAAAATAAGGGGGAAAAAAGACCATTTCATTATATAACAAAGCCAAAGTTCTGAGAAGTGACTTGTCCATGGTCAGACTTCTGTCAATTATCTGAGAGAGAATTTGAATAAATAACAACTCATTTACTCCAAGACCAAAACTGTCTCCATTACACAAATCTGCCTTTGAACCTTGGAATGAACCTTCTATAAAAATATACAGACTGACTCCAGCCTATACACAAAGCTTTTCCAGTCTGGGAGGACTTTTTAGAACTTTTACTCTACTAAAGTAGCTCAGAACATTCTTCTGGGACTATCCCTCATCCCTGGAATACTTTCCCTTCTTATTTTCCCTGATTTCTTTTAAGTCCCTATTAAAATCCCATCTTGTACAACAAGTCTTTCTCATTCCCTCTTAATTCTAGTGCTTTTCCTGTCTTATTGATTTTCTATTTATGAATGTATATAGTTTATTTGTACATATTTGCTTGTTTGCTGTCTACTCCATTAGTTTGTAAGCTCCTAGAGGGCAGGAATTGTCTTTTTGTATTCCTAGCACTTATCACATGTCTGGCACAAAGTAACTGTTTATTGAATGAGGAGCCAGTTGAATTCCTCTGCTTTCTTGAAGTTCCAACTAAAATCCCACCTCCTATAGGAAGCCTTCCCCAACCTCTTTTAATTCTTTCTTTCTCTGTTATGCCCAATTTACCCTATCTATAGCTTTTTGTATATAACTGTTTACATGTTACCCCCCCATTATACCATGAACTCCTTGAGATCCTTGCCAACTAAAATTCCAACTCCTATAGGAAGCCTTCGCCAACCTCGTTTAATTCCATCTTTCTCTGTTATGCCCAATTTACCCTATCTATAGCTTTTTTGTATATAACTGTTTACATGTTACCCCCCCCATTATACCATGAACTCCTTGAGATCTTTGCAATGATTTTTGCCTCTGTATCCCTGGATCTCTGGTATATAAGTAGGCTCTTAATAAGCCCGAGTTCAAGTCCCATTTATGATGCATTCCAGCTGTGGGATCCTGGGCAAGACACCTAATTTCTGTAGCCTTTCTGAGCACTGGATCCTCTCCACAAACAGGGGAAAAACCTCTGTGAATGAATATTACTGTTTTCTTTCATGTAGAATAAGGATAGCAATGGAGCCATGATTTTCCTGATATAAGAACTCTCTCCACCAATGCAGATTTGTATTTTCTTGGTCATTTATAGTCTTAGAGAGTTGCCTAGAGCACTGAAAGTTTGGTCAGACTGTCAATATGTAACAGAAACAGAATTTGAACCCAGATCTTAATGCCTCCAATACATTATGTCAGACTTCCTCTCTACATTACATAGATTGACAAACATATTTTGTTATATATTTGCATAAATATCAAAATGCAAATACACATATAGTATCAGAAAAGTCTATTAAAGTCATCCTCCAGTAAAGCAAGTATAACTTCCCAGATCTTGGATGTCAGCACATTCATCATATTCTATCTTGTGGCATCTCTACATTCTTAGTCTTATATTATTACTTATTCTTTCATTTTTTTCTAAACTTCTGTATCTTTTACCTTTCCAAAAAATGACATTTTTTGATGATGAGGACAATGTCTTCATTTTCCTTTCATCCTTTCCCTTCTCACTGTCCAGTTCCTTGACCAAAGTAAATATTTTGAGATTAATGAAGCAGACAAAGGTGTTCCAGTGGGTAGAATGCTGGACTTGGTCAGGAAAACAGGAGTTTGGATTCCACCTTGGACACTGATAAGGTAGTGAGCCTAGGTAAATCAATGGTCTCTAGCAGCCTCAATTTCCTTATTTACGAAATAAGGATAATATTAGCTCCCACATGTATGGTGAAGATCACATACTAGCTATTATTGTTATTGCTCCTTTGTTTAGTTCATACACTTCTTACTCTCCATAGCTGATAACTTGTTTATTTAACTATCAGCTACTGTGAAGGGGAAAAGAAGTAAATTTTTCCGATCTCATAGTTCATGTAAAAAATGACAAAAAAAGGCAGTCAGAAATCAGCATAGGGCTAGTTTAGTGTCCAAAAAGCCCAAGGTTTTGCATCCCTTCTCTGTCCCTGTCTATGTGACCTTGGGTAAGTCACTCATCTTAAAAATGCGACAACTGAACCAGATAAGCTCTGAGGTCATTTCCATTCTAAATCTATTGGCTTGAGCATACTGACTTAGCTCTGTAAGATATTTACAAGAATTAACTCATTTTATTCATTTTGGGGGCCTCTAAAGGAGAGCAGTTCAACTTTTATGTCTTTGAAAAAGTATGGCCAAAGCAATAATGAATAAAAATATCCTTTTCATATTGACACTGAGGAGTTGTGAAGTCTGGAGGCTGAAAATACTTGGAGTCTTGTAATAATTAGGAAAGTTTGCTTTGTTAGAACACAATGTTAGAGGTAAAAAAAAAAAGATGGTATGTGGACAATAAGGACTGAAGCTGTTAAAGTAAAAATACGAAAGCCTTGGTGGTGAGAAATTACTAAGGTCAGTGGTGCCATGTGTGAAATGACTGGTCCATTTGTATCACAGTAGGAGCCCTAAAGCAGAGGATAATTAGTCAAGAATTTAATAATGCATTGGATTCAAAGGAAATTTATGATTCTGAAGGCTATGGAACAGAAGACAGTCTCTTTTGGAATTTTTATTCAGGAGAAAGAAGTCTGGCTTCTACAGTGCTTAAGTTAACATCACCCCAAAATATCAAGTTTAAAATTATCTTGATGGCGTAGTGGATAAAGCACTGGCCCTGGAGTCAGGAGTACCTGGGTTCAAATCTGATCTCAGACACTTAATAATTACCTAGCTGTGTGGCCTTGGGCAAGCCAATTAACCCCATTTGCCTTGCAAAAACCTAAAAAAAAGTTACTTTGAAGGATATGCCCATTTGTTGTATGTTTTTCATGTTTCCTTGAGAATGCAGAAATTCACTGGGAATAGAGATCTTGGCCTGGATTCAGGAAGACCTAAATTCATATCACATCTCAGACACTAACTAGTTACCTCACCTTAGGGAAGTCCTTTTAATCTCTGTCAGTCTCAGTTTCCTTATCAGTATAATGAGGTATAACTCAAAGGCCTCTAAGTTTCCTCACAGCTCTGAATCTTCAATCTTCTGATTCTTCCACCTTGCTTTCAAGGATGGACAACTTCAGAGACATCTTTGTAGGCACAATGTAATGAGGTATATCCTTGTCATCCTGACTCCTACAAGAACACTTTCATGAATGTATAGAGAAAATCTTACATCTCAATCCTTTTATTCCATTACAAAAATGAATAATTGTCTAACAGGATGCAGCTGATTACACACTAGGTTGGGTTACTTTTCCATTTGTGTTATAATCCTCAGACCATTAAACATAGAAGAATAATAGTAAGATAACGTGCTCTAGAATCTTTTCAATCTGCTCTCCATAAAAAAGAATGAGATAATGGTCATTAAAATTTCACTCTTAGGGAGATTCTGCATTCTCAGCTCTAGACCAGATTAAAAGACCATGAGATCTTAGGCAACATTTACTGAAAGAAGAACAAGATTTAGAAGGATCCTGCCTTGTGATTTATAGGAAATCATTCTTTTACCTCAATTTTCCTGCTTTGAAGTATCCTCCCATTCTATCAAAATGTTAATTGCTTTGACCCAGCATGCCAATTACAGATGCCTCAGGAATCAACCAGTTTGCCCAGAAATATCCTAATTCTAATATGATCATTTCATGTCCCACATAATAACCACATGAAATGTGCACTGTTCTTATTTTTATTTGATAGATATAAAAACCAAAAACCTAAAAATCAGAATCTATGTACCCAGAGACGATGGATCAACCATGTATGTAGTGGTTACTATGTGTCAGGAACCCTCATGGCAAGAGAATGGGAGTCAGAATGGTAAATCCTGCCTCCACTCCCCTTGCCCTGCAGATCAAACTATTATCATGAGCAACAGAAAAGGAACTACCAATTGGAAAAGATTTTTTTTAACTAAGCAGTTTCATCATTAGCAAGACCTCCAGCAAGGAACTTCCTCTACCAATACTGATTGGCATCTGCTTGGCAACTTACATCTTTGAGAGCTTGTCTACAGAACAAAAAAAGGTTAAATGACTTCCTCAGGATCACACCATCAGTACATGTCAGAGGTAAAACTTGACCAGGACTTTCGGACTCTGGGAAAACTTCTGACCACTAAACCACAATGTTTCTTGGACCAAGTATATGTTACAAAATAAAATTAGCTAACTCTTTTTGCACAGAGAATAAATCAATCAATAGTATTTATTAAACATTCTTCTAAGCAATAAGAATACAAATAAAAAATAAAAAACAGCCCACACCATGAAAAAGTTTTATTTCTAAAAGAGGAGACAATATTTATAAATTAGAATATAATTAGATAAATATAGATGGATAGTAACAAAGAAATGACATCTGGGGCACCAGGAAACCCCCTACTGAAGGAAGTGGCATGTGAGTTGTCTTAAAGGAAAATAGAAAAGTTAAATGAGAATTTTAGTTAAAGAAGAAATACTTATCAGGAGGAACAATACAAAGGCATAGAGATGGGAGATAGAGTACTGTGTATATGAGGAATATGTAGATTATGTATATCCATATGGGTCTGTCTAGAAGTGGTTTTTAGGGAAGCACAAAAAGATCTCTCCAGTTTCCTCCACCTACCCTTCTTCAAGGGAGACTTTGATTCCTGCCAGAAGGAGAAGCAGGAAATTCGTTCTAATCATTCTGTCCTGCTCAGAGAGTTGGAATACCTGGTTATAATGATCTGCCTTTCTAAATTTGGTAGTCTGGGGAAATCATTAGGTGCAGTATGAGTCCTTGATCACTATACCATAATGGGGAAGGAGAGTCCCTAAGCTATATAGCCAAGGCCTGACTCCTTTCCCACCAAGGGTTAATTCCACAAAGAACATGTAGTGAATAGAAAATAAACCCAATCCAAGCTGATAACAAACAGAAACCAGAGAAGATCTACAGATAAGATCTATAGGTAGCACACAGAGCAGGCTCCCCAACTGGCACCAAAATATCTGAGAAAGAGATAAGGTCAGAAAGAGATTGAGACAGAAATAGGGAACAGAGTAAAACAGAAAAGGAGACAGGGTGGGGGCAGGAGTCTGAGAAAGAGACAGAGAAATAGAGTTCATTTAGAAAATTGTTTTTATTAATGGGGTAGGACTCTCTTGATTCCAAAATGATTTGAGCTTCACTGAGCAAAAGATCTAAGAGAGTTTGGGGAAGCTTCTGTAAGGGTGGGGTTAGACACCTTCCTTTCCCCATCAATAGCACTCTTTTGAATCGGATTCCATCCTGACCCCAGGAAACCATATCATGAGGAAGCTCATCATCTCTCAAGACAGTATCAATCTTAGTATACTTATTTCATCAGTACTTTCAGTAACTTCTCCCACTCTGATTGGAAGATTAGAGGAAGAATCTCCCAAAGCCTATATTTAAAGAGGCTTCTCAGGTCATTCACATCTTCAGTTCCCACTATCTGCACTCCTTTGGCTTGGAATCCAAGATACCCCTCAGGTGATGAAGTCCAACCCCCTTTTGTGATTTGTGTTCCTCCATGATTGTAAGCTCCCTGAGGACAAGGACTGTCTTTCTTTTTTGAGTTTGTATCCCTAGTGCTAAACATAGTTCCCAACAGAGGGACAGTGCTAATCAGTGTTAACTGACTAACATTTTTACTCTGATGCCTTAACTAGGCATCTGGTCCTAACCTGACAAGAAGTAGTATTCTTAAAAATACAATCCTTTTCGGGTTGCTGCCCTCTCTCCTCTCTTTTCCTAGTAGGCAGTAGAGCCACAATCTCTTCCCCCTTTTCTTTTCTCTTTATTAAATCCCACCTCATCTATCAAAAGCAAAAAAAAAAAAAAAACCCTTGAAGCTGTCATAGCAGCTGTTGGGGACTTCCCAAATGTGATGAATAAGAAAAGTCCCTCTCCAGCTTTAAGAGACCAAAAGGATATTCTTGAGTCTCCCTGACACCAGAGTGGCAAAGAATCATTCTCACCACCTTCCCTCAGTGAGTTGTAGGAAAGAACAAAATGGTAAGCTAGGGGCCACAGGTGTGAGGAATATTTGTTGATGACTTGTTCCCTTAATTTCCCAATGTTTGCTAATTTAAGTAAATTGCCTTTGGTGGTGACTGAAGTCTAAGTCATTAACAACTTATTAGGTCTAAAAAGGATGCAGGGAACTGCCAGTGGGAAGGGGACAAAATGAGGTAATTAGAGCTTCTAGAGCCTGAAAATCATAGGAAAATCAAGCTCTCCCAATAGAAATTAGATATTAACCCCATTATACATGCAATATAAACATCAGCTATTATTATTACAAAGCAGTAATAATAACAGTTGCACCTATACTAGCTGGTATTTATATAACAACTTTGAGTGGTCAAAGCTTTTTACATTTGTAACCTTATCTGAAGCTCAATAATTCTGGGAAGTTCTATTATTAATTCCATTTTAAAAGAGGAAACAGGCAAAAAGCAGTTAGGTGACTTGCCTGGGTTCCCACAGAAAATAGGTGCATAAGGTGGGTCTTTCTGACTCCAAGTCAAGAACTTTGTACCAACTAGCTGTGAGACCCCAGGAACAGATGAAAACAAGAACTCCAGATTCACCAAACAAGCAAAAGACGTGGGGACAGGTATAAAATTGAAAGGGTAAGAAAAAGAATAACTTCAAAAAACACCATCCTCTACCCCTTGCAAAATTCAAAGCTGACTAGAAAAGCTACTTGCCCAGGAGAATGAAGGAGCCCTGTGACAGCCCCCACATTCCACCTCCATTTTTTACCATATGCTTCGAGGGGCTCAGCCAAGACCCTGATGGGACCTGGGACAAAGTGAAACAGTTGGCTTGAGCCTTCATCTTCTGTTCTGCTACACTGATCAGAATTTATCACACTGCCCTCCTGCTGAGTACAGACATCCCTTAATCTGCCTGCCTTGGACATTTGTATTGCAAAGGAGTGGTTAAAAGACTGTAAAGAACCCCCACCAGCAATCCTTGGCAATACTTCAGTTCCTCACACAGACTGGGAGCAGGGCCTAAGAGGAAATGCAACAGTGCATGCAAAATTAAAAAAAAAAAAAAACTAGGTCAGTTTTCAGTTTCTTCCTGGAAGGTGTTGGGTCCCAGCTCTCCAGGTCCTGCTACATCTTGCCTTTGCCCTCCATCCCTTTCTTTAGTAAGAGGCTCCTCTGATTTGTGACAAATCTAAGTCCCAAAACACTGGGGACCAACCAGACTATCTACCTGCTCAAAATCAAACAGCCTCTGAGCCCATTCTCTCAATTTGGATCCCACTAATGGTCACAGCACAGGGTCTGGGTGCTAGAGTGCCTGGCTGAGAAGGAACATTTATTTGGTTTCTGCTGATGCTGTATCTTTATCAAACAGTGCCATCAAAGCTTGCCTGAGGATGCCGGGAGTCATTAAATTTATACACCCCATGTATCAAGGGACTTGGTTTCAGGCACATGTCTGTAGAACAATAGGCATGATTTATTTGGCTCATTTAAAATCCAATTCACATACTCAACAATAAAGCTAAAAATGAGACCAGAGTAGCAGGGTCCAGAGAACCAAAAGGCCAGATCTATTCAAGAAATAATTATAACAACTGATATTCACAGAGAGCCTTAAAATTGGCAAAGTACTCTATAAACATTATTCCATTTGAACTTCACAACAATCCTAAGAGTACAAATGAGGAAACTGATCTGAGAGAGATTAAGCAACTTGCTTATAATCAAACATTCAGATGACTGAAGAAGTTGGAAGCCAGAATGAGTGAGGAAGGAAGGAAGGAAGGAAGGAAGGAAGGAAGGAAGGAAGGAAGGAAGGAAGGAAGGAAAGAGGGAGGAAGGGAGGGAGGGAGGAAGGAAGGAGGGAAGGAAAAGTGGTTTTCCCTTTTTATCAAGTTATAGTTTATCTACTTTATTAAATTTTTAAACAGTTCTTATTTTTATTAATTCAGTGTTTTTGTTTATCCAAGTTTGTTTATGTCTTCTTTTATTTAAAAATCTCCAGTTGTGTATATATTGGGAGTTTGGGGCTTTGCTGCTTTTCTAGAATTTTTTATTTCAGTTGCATATTCTTGGCAAATTTGCATGTTATCCTTGTGCAGGAGCCATGATAATCTTCTCTATATCGTTCCAATTTTAGTATATGTGCTGCCTAATCAAGCACTAGTTGTATGCTCATTGAAGTCTTCTCTGTTTTGTTGATGATCATGTTTAAAAATTTAAATTTTCCCCTCAAAACCGTTTTGACTGTATCCTACACATTTTAATATATTGTCTCATCCCTTTCAGTAATCCCAGGAGATCTATCAGACAGATACATAATACTTATCATGTACTAGGAATTGCATTAAGCCCTATAAAATGTAACCTTTCTAAAATTCTTTTTTAGAACTTTAGGTTCTTTCTGATATTTTGTTTATATTTATCTAAGTCTGAAACGGGAATATTAAGGTCTTCAATAATTATTCTTTTGCTACTTTCCTTGTAACTCAATTAGATTTTTCTATCATACAATTAGCTAGACATTTGGTATATATATATATATATATATATATATATATATATATATATATATATATATATATATATACATATGCATGTGTGTGTGTATGTGTGTATGTTTGTACTTAGGTGACATGGTGGAAAAATGGATGAAACCCTAGGCTTTAGAGACAGAAAAATTTATCTTCTGATCAAATCTGACTATGTATACTATTTAACTCTGGGCAAGTCATTAAAACTGTTTTCCTTAGTTTTTCATCTGTAAAAATAAACTGGAGAAGGAAATGGTAAGCCATTATCTTTTCCAAGAAAACTCCAAATGGGTCACAAAGAGTTGGGCAAAACTGAAAATGACTGAACAATGACCAAAAACAACAACTCTTCATAGCCCTCCATAGTTAGTTTATTTTGCTTCTTTCACAACTCCACCTGTTTTCTTAAACCAAGTCATTCCCCTTTCCCTATCCCAACCCATTTTCCTATCAATTTTAATATATTCCCCATATTATACTTTGTGTATGTTCAACTTTCCTTTTCCTAGTTCAAATAAAAGTGAGGTTCATAAGATGATCACTTATTCTACTTCTTTCTTCATTTTGCCCAGTGCATTCTTTTTCCTCTCCTTTTTTTTTACTCTCAAATAAAACAGAACAGGACAAAACTCAACCCAGAGCCTGAGTTTGTCTTTATTGGTCTTTGACTCTTAAAGCCAAAGGTGTTCTGAAGACGCACATAACAGTCTCTTTTCCCCCATTAAGATCTAAGCATATGGGCATCATTTAATCTCTTGAAATTGCATTAATAAATTTTCTAATTACATTTCTAGGTCTCTTATTTCATCTGCATTACAAAGATTCTATTCAGCTCTAGTTTTCCCAACAGAAACATGTCAAAGTCCTCCATTCTATTAAAAATCCATTTTTTTTCCTGTGGAATTATATTCAGTTTTGCAATATAAATAACTCGAGTATAAAACTTTTTCTGTTACCTTTTGGTATCCCATATTTCAAGATTTCCTTTTCATCATGATAATTATTGCTATGTCTTCTATGATACTGACTATGGATCCTTGACATTCAAAGTCTTTTTTCCTGCTGCTTTAACATATTTTATAAATCTGAAAATACTAACTTTAATCTATGGAATTGCTGCTCAATTTGAGGCTTCTTTCAGAAAGTGATTTTTATATTCTTTCCTTTGTCATTTTCATTTCATTTTCTATTTTTACTTTGCCCTCAGATTCTAATATTTAGGGATCATTTTATTTTATGACTGTCTAAAAGATAGTATCTAAATTTTTGTTTGGTCATAACTTTTAGAGAATCCAGTGATCCTTAAACTATCTCTTCTTGCCCTATTTCCAGATCCACTTTTTTTAAAAATAATGGATATCTTACTTCTAACTTTTCAGCCTTTAGATTATGCTCTAATATTTCTTCCTGGATCATTGAGTTCAGTTTGTTCCATAATTTTCAGAATGAAAATTACTTCACTAAGGTTGTCCACATTTTGTCCCAAACATTTTATTCTTATTCCAAGTGTCCTGATTTCATTTTTATTTCTTATTTCATCTCTTTTTACATTTCTTCTAACCAACTTTAGAGCCAATCTATTTTTTTTCCTGTGGTTTTAAGTTACAATTATTCATAGTTAATCAGATGTGATTTAATGTGATTTAATTATGACATATCTTACTTTAGAAGAATTAGAGATCCCTTAGTTAGGATTGTGAAAAATGATCATAATTTTCTTTATTTTAATTTAATGTAATTCTTATTTTTAATTAATGAAATAAAGCTTATATTTCAAATCAACACAATTTATAGTCAAATCCTGCCTTTCAACAGAACCTACCTGGAATAAGTGATGGACTTAGAATCAAGAATCAAGAATGATTCTTGGTGGCAACTTCTGACACTTATGGAATGACTATAAATAGGAACGTATTTCACCACTCTAAGGCTCAGTTTCCCCATCTGCAAAGTACCTAGACTACCTCCCTCATGACATTGTTCTGAGCCTTTGAGATATAAAGTCCTTAAATTTCTCCAGAAATGTCAGCCATACTTATTATGCTCTAAAACAAAAGAATCAAACCCAAATAGAAATGGAGCCATTAATCTGTAAAGGCCATTTATTGACTGAACTATAAAAATGTGATATTATCTATGTTTTGTTGCATTTTTATTTATTGTGTTAAACATTTCCAAATTATATTTTAATCCATGTGTCTGATAGCTCTGCTCTAAAATACATAAAAAAAGAACACAGGGATAAGGGAAGAAGAACAAACAAATGAGAAAGTGGTACAAGTGTTTCCTTTTTTTTTTTTAGGATTTTGCAAGGCAAATGGGGTTAAGTGGCTTGCCCAAGGCCACACAGCTAAGTAATTATTAACTTATTAACTGTCTGAGGTGGGATTTGAACTTGGGTACTCCTGACTCCAGGGATGGTGCTCTATCCACTTTGCCACCTAGCCGCCCCAAGTGGTTCCTTTTTAAGGAAGTGAATGAACATCTGAACAAAGACATAGAAGCTTAGAGGTGATACTATAGATAAAATACCTATCTGTGATTTATTCATCAATTAATTCATCCAACTGTGTAAGTTCAAGGTATGGAATACTCAGGGATAAAAATAAGAAAAGTCAACCTATTGTCAATCTGGATTTGGGATGGAAAAGGATTTAAAGACCATCAGCTTAATCCAGCTCCTCCCTTTGGTAGGCGAGAAAATTAAGACAGAAAGATGCCTGGGACTACACTTATATGAAGCACCAAAGTTAGAATTTGTGCTCAGGTCTTCCTGGTTCCATAACCAACACTTTTTCCCACTATACACCCAAAACAGCCTCAATAAAAAAAAAATCAAATACCATGCCCTCAAGGAGCTCAAGCCTGAATAGGAAATTTGTAGAACTGAGTGAATTTCTTTCATTTAGGGTCACATTCTTAGTCATGGATGACTACACAAAGTTAGTTAGATTTGATTTGGTTTTCTTACCTTCTTCAACAGAAGAAAAACTTTGGAGGAATCTCATGAAGAAGAAACTCCTACATGGAGAACATAATTATGATTATCTAATCATATTCAGTTGTCTTTCCACCTCTCTTTCTAACTTGCATCTCCAAAACCTGCTTATCATCCTCCATGTGATCCCTAGTTCCCTCAGTTCTGTCCCATGCTATCACTCCTATATTGGTTATATTCCCTCAGACACAAGACTAAGGGAAATTGAGTCAGGGGAAAAGGGCACTGGAGAGGTTACTAGTGAAAAACAGAAAAATAAGTCTAGGATCCAGAAAAAAATCTCAAAAAATGAAGAAACTAAGACCGAGGAAGTTGAGGGGACTTGTCTAAGGATGCATAGGTAGTAAGCATCAGAGGCAATATTTGAACTCAAGGCCTCCAGCACTAGGATCAGTATCACTATTTCCCTGAATCTCCCCCTCTCCCACTGTTTACCCTTCATGTTTGAAGAGGATCGGTGATATCACAGGTAATACCTTGACTGATGTGTGAATAGGATTTACATGAGGCAGAGTTGTTCAGTCATCAGCCTCACTCTCTCTTCATGAGTCATCAAAGTCCAGGGGAAGAACAAAAGTAAAGACAATGGTCTTGACTGCCCAGGTGGAATGGATGACCTTGGAATCTCCAATGCTTGACCAAGCTCTAAGTCCTCTACAGCACTGCTTTAGCTGACTTCTTGACCACTGGAACAAATTTTTCTCCTCTATTACAGCTAACACTATATTATTTTGATTCATGTCTTCATTACCTCTTTTCTGGGCTCTTACTAGTTCTTGTCCTCCCCATCTCTTTTTCTTCACTCTATCTTTCCTATCAATGCAAAAGAAATCTTACAGAATTCTAAAATTTCAAAACTGAAAGGAACCTCATAGGTCATCTAGTACAACCTCTACTGGATAGAATATGGCCTGAATAGGAATCTCCTATCCTAGGTCCCCAATCCCCACCATAGCATTCTTCACAGCTTTCAAATTCAATCTCAGATCCAAGACTTTCAACGATAGGCAATTAATCACCTCCAGAGATGGCCCAGTCTACCTTGAGAGAGATTGAATTTTTCAAGCCCTCCCCCATTCTGTATGAAGATAAGAGTATAGGAAAGATATTTACTGATTGCTATAAAATAGTTATGCATAAATTCTAAGTATAGCATAATTTTCTCTCTAGTTTTACTACAGGTTGAAGCTGGTATGTGGTTAATGGTGTGTAAACAGAACAGCTAAAAAATGTCTTGCCAAAGCAGCTTCCCTTTTACTTTCTCTTAGCAATTATTCCTTCAAATATCCCTGTCCATTATGGGTTATAAATGTTCATATAAAAACAACCTGGTTATAGGGCCAGCCTCAGAGTCAGGAAAAATGGGTTCAAATTCTGTTTCTGCCACATTGTCTAGGTGTATACCTGAGAAAATAACTTCATCTTCTGCTATCTATGTCTCCTCAGATCCTTTATTTTTCCAGCCATGCTCCCAATCTGCCTTACCCTTCCATCATGCAAGACGCAGGCACCATTTCTGGCTACCTAACCTTGGGGACTACTTTGCCTCTGTCCAGGTTCCCTCCAAACATCATTTTCCCCTTTCTAGTTCTGGGTCAACTCTATCTATATAAGGATACATCCCTTTGACAAGGATAATCTAGCTGGCCTCATTCCTCAGTGATTAGCATACTTTTACCCCATCCCAGTAATTCAGAAAGCCAAATTTCCATTGTCCAGATAAATTCTCCATATTCTACTGATTTCCCCCCTTATTTCCACTCACTTCAACACAACATCTCCTCCATTTTTCTACTCTAAAGATACTTAATCTTAAGGGTAGCTAGGTGGTGAAGTAGATAGTGCACTAGCCCTGGAATCAAGCAGACATGAGTTTAAATCCAGCTTCAGACACCTAATAATTACCTAGCTGTGTGATCTTGGACAAGTCACTTAGCCTCAGTGCCTTACCAAAAAAAAAATATACTCAGTCTTTCCTCTGTGTTTTTGGAATGCTTGCTCCATAGACAACAAAGATTAGATTTCATCCTAAGCCTTTTCCTTTCTTGCTTTCTCCATCTTTTTTTTTATTCATGGATCTCTGGCTCCCATAGACGACATACCTTTCCTAGATAATCTTTCCAGTAGTGATTGTACTTCCATCCATTTACCCAGATTCACTGGTAATGGTGGGTAAATTGGATTATTCCCTGTCCCCTATAGAGGCTCTCCCTCCACCACCATCCTCAAAAGATACCATTCTTCCTTCCTTGATAGATTCCCAGTCTTCCTCTCCAGCCTCCATACTAGGTGATTTAAACATCATATCAATACTGTCAAATACCCAAACACTCCCAAATCCCCAGCTAATAGATCTCCTACCTATACTCCCACCACCATGACTACATACAGAGATATTCATATACTTGATCACCATCACCCACAAATATGCCATATTCATAATCATGAACTCTGAAATCCTGTTATCTAATCATAATCAGCTGACTTTAAACTTCTCTCTGACTTGCATCTCCAAAGTCTGTTTATCATCCTGCCTGTGATCCCTAGTTTCCTTAGTTCTGTCCCATGCTATCGCTGCTATATTGTTTATATTATCTCTGCTTACCCATATTGATTCCTTGCTGAACCAGTTCAACTCTGCAGTATTTTTTCTCTCAAGTCCCTCAGCCCTTTATCCTATAGGATATTCTATGCTGTGTCCATTCTAACCTCAACTTGGCCCTCACTTTTCTACCTCCCTAATTAGCTCACTCTCCCACTCACCACAGTGTCTCTCAAACCTTTATATTCCTTCTCAAGCCTCCCACAGATTCCCTTTCCCCCTACATTTTCAGCTGAAAATCTTGATTCATGTTGCACTGAAAAACTGAGACTATTCAAAGATAGTTCCCTCTTCTCCTCTGGGCCTCATCTTTATATCAAAAAAATGTCATCTTCCACGATTTCCTCCTTCATTCTGTTTCATAAGAAGAGGTGGCCTTTCTCTTTACCAAGACCACAAGTACATACAGTAACATTATATTCCATCTTCTCCAGCAAGATTATCCCTTTCATCTTCCCTATTCTTTCATCAATATTCCTTCAGTCCCTGTCTACTGGTTACTTCTCTGTTGCCTACAAACATTCCCATGTCTTCCTCATCCTCAAAGTAACTATCTGACATCTCTACTCCTTTTGGGGATTAAATTCTTTGAGGTCACCTATAACAGGTGCCTTTACTTCCCTTCCTCTTACTCTCTTCTTACTCTCCAAATTCTGACTACTGATCTGATTATCTAACTAAATTACTCTCTCCAAAGACAATAATGATTTAATTGCCAAATTTAATGACCTTTTCACAATCTTCATCCTTCTCAACCTCAACCAACATTATTAATGCTGTTTAGATTATTACTTTAATATTTTTATTTGATGTTTGCATAATTATAATCTCCTTAATACTTTCTTCTCTCTAGATTTTTTGTGAGAGTACTTTCTCCTACTTCTCCTACTATCTATCTGATCATTCCTTCATTTCCTTTGAAGACATTCCATCTCATATCTGCAAATCCTGGGCATTGCACAAGACTTGCTCTTTCCTGGGCTCTTACTCTTCTCTTTATCTTTTTAACTTGGTTATTTCAGTACCTCCAATGGATTCAGTTTTCATCACTTTGCAAGATGACCCAAAAAAATCTCCTTATTGAGTCCTAATATCTCTGCTGGCCTCCAGTGTTGACTTTCCAAATGCCTATTGGAACTGGATGTCCCAAAGTTATGTAAAATTCAGTATGTCCAAGACTGAATTCTTTATATCCCCCCAAAACCACCCCTTCTTCTAGCTATACTATTACTATTGAGGTCACCACCATCCTCCTGATCATTTAAGCCTACAACCAAAGTGCTATTCTTAATTCTTCATTCTCTCTCTGCTTCCCTCATCTGTTGCCAAGGTAGGTTGATTTTATCTTTGTAACATCTCTTAAATATGCCACTCTTCTCTGCTTTGGCACTGTCTCCACTATCTTCTACTTCCCCTATTCAATAAGCTCCACTGTCTTTCTATTACATCCAGACTCAAATATTACATTGTTTGTTTGATTTTTCAAAGCCCCTTTTAACCTAGCCCATTCCTACCTTTGCAGTCTTCTTGTCCTTTACTTCCTCCATATACTCTACAATCCAGGACATGGGCCTCTTTATACTGTTCCTCAAAAAAAACAATACATCTTTTCAAATCTGGGTATTTTCATGTCTGTCTGTCTGTCTGTCTGTCTGTCTCTCTCTCTCTCTCAGAACTCTTCAAACTTAATGGCTACTCTTCTAAGATTCCCACCAATTTATCTTATACTTATCTTGTTAATTCATAGTGTATTGCATCTTATCTACCTCAATAGACTCTAAGATTCTTGAGAGCAAAGACTGTCTCATTTTTGTCCCTAGAATTTATCATGGGAAGAATTCCTGGTCTAAGCCTCCTAGAATCAATTAAGAGTCAAAGTTAAGGAGCATACAGAGATAGAGCCACTTGTGAAAGCACAAAACAAAAATGCTATTGTGAGTCACGTGAATTGTGTGGGTCCCAGAGAGCTGAGGGTGCCTTTCAAATGATCTAAATTCATCCCCTGGGGAGGGATGAGGTCACCCACCCATCTAGTATTAGATGTTTGTAGGACTACATAAACCCTTGTTAAGGTAGACCTCACTGTAAGGTTTGCAAAGACTCTCTATCAACTCTATTTCCTTACAGGGATCCTCAACACCCATAATTGGATTCAGAGTAATTATCTGAGTCCCTGGGAAGTGGAATCCCAATGGAGAGTGAAAGGAATTTATCTTACCTGTTTACAGACTTTGCTGTGATTTCTTCATGATTCCTTTAAAATTAAATACAACCTGTCCTACTTTCAATGTTACATTTGTTGTTCTGTACTTCAGCCCTGCCCAACTCTTTGTGACCCCATTTGAGGTTTTCTTGGCAAAGATTCCAGAATGTTTGCCATTTCCTTCTTCAGCTCATTTTCCAGATAAGAGACTGAGGCAAACAGGGCTAAGTGACTTGGCCAGGATCACAGAACTAGCAAGGGTCTGAAGTCATATTTGATGAGTCTTCCTGATCCCAAGCCCAGTCCTCTATCCACTGTGCCACCTTTCTGCCCCAATGTTATATTAGCTTGAGTGTTTGCAGGGGAGCGAAGACCCAAGCCAGATCCTGATGTTCCAAGAGAGGACAATGAATGAAGGCATGAGCCAGAATAAAATGACTGAAAAGCTTCCAGGATTAAATGTGGTCCATGTAAACCCAGATCTTCAGATTTTTCTGATACACCCCTTGTTCCTCCAAACCACACTCTACAGAGAACAAGAGTTCAATAAATCTTGCTTGGTGACTGTTATCTAATTATTATTTTCTCACCCTCTTTGCCTAGCAGATAATGTGTTCAGAGAACCCACTTTGTTTATTTCTTTCATCTGCCATAATTCTTCTAAGAGACTATAAAGAATAGTGAGTGATTTCCAATAAAATGCCCCCACAGTCCTGTCAATGATTTTAAGTAGTATCATGATATTATACCAAAAAAATCAAAACAAAATTCATTTTATTTATTTATTTTAAAAGTAAATGGAAGTCATTCAGCATTTTAGAAAGGTTGAGGTCTAATAAACAATCTGTAATTAGTAGGCATCTCCAGTTTTAAAAGAATGGACCAAGAGGAAAAACCAAACATGGTTAACAGAATAATGTTCCTCCTAACACTTTCCTTCTTAAAAGCAAAGGGGGAAAACAGTTTTGAAAGAAAGCTCAACCTAGCCCAGGACCCTGCCGGTGGAGGACCCTTCTTCCCTGGCTCAGCCTAATTAAGATTTTGTTTTTCTGTGACCCAACTCACTCCATCCCCACAAGGCACTAGCTTCAGGATTTCAATTCATCTTCCTGCTCCACCCCAGCTGTGCTATTCCTGTCAGTGCCATCTCAGGGACTGTCAGTACTTCCATTACGATGCCAGCATCTCAAAAGGTGATAAATCTGTCCAAGATGGTCCCAGTGGAAACACAGTGTGACAGTTTCCAGAACAACCCTTTTCCCATAGATGAACAACTTTGTTCAGATGTTGAGATAACCCTCTTATCATCAAAAAGTTCAGAAACTATTTTTTAACTTAGTAAATATTATACTATGATCTAAAGTAGCAGTTTCCTAGTGATTTGGGACTTTGAAACAGTCTGTCAATTTTTCATTACTGAAGTAAGACCATAAAAAGTCAGAAATGATAGAAAAAGAAGCCTGACCCCTTTCTTTTAGGTCAAGTCCACCGAGAACTGAACTCAAGGCATGTGTCAGTCCATAACTGGGGTTCTTTTAATGGAAGAGAGATCTATCTCTTTCTGCATATCACCCCTTCCCCCATCCCAGTCCAATGGAATCATTTAAGACAAACTTATATGACTGCAATCCAGTCAAAGCAATGTCATTGCTAAGTACAAAGTGTGAGGATGTTTCTTCCCCCATTGGAGTATAATGAAATATCATTTTCTGTTTCTATGGACAATGAAAACTCTCTCCTCTCGTCCTGATCATATGATTGAAATCAGAGGTGATCTAGAGTATCTATAGGGTAAAGTATCTTTCAAGATCAGTCTCCTGGGCTCTCTCTTAATCTCATTTTTCCATCTTGCTTAGAGGAACCTATAAACAGCCTCAATGAATCAGTATATATTACATTTTTCATACCTGAGCATTATTCTACAATATAAGGAAATTCTTACAAGAAACTCAATTTCCCCTTTCATGCCTTTGTCCAGACTATCTTTCCTGTCAGAAGCCTCTTCCTCCTCACCCATGTCTTTTGGAATTCCTGGCTTTCTTCAAGATTCAACTCCATCTATTATCTTTTGAACATTTACACAGAAGTGTTTCTCCCTTCTCTCTTTCCACGTTCTACATCCCAAGGCAATCTATCCTTAAGTTTTAAGTCAACAAACATTTCATTAAATCCTTATAATGTACCATGAAGCAAAAGAACAGATAGTTTACAGGAGGCTTTTCTTAGTCCATCTCCCTGACCTCCACACCCTCTGCTGCAGCAGTTTTTGCTTTCTCTTCCAAGACTGCCATCTATCTTCTTTATATCTTCTAAAAATCTATTTATGACAGCTTTGTGTCACTTATTAGAATGTAAGCTCTCAAGGGCAGGGACTGTTTTATTTTCTTTGTTCCCCAGCACTTGATACAATCCTATCACCTAATAAGACTTAAATAAGTACTTGCTGATTGGTTGATTGATTGATTTAGGATTATATTCAAGAAACTATATGGATGTACATTCCAAAACCCTATGACCTGGAAATGTCTAAAAACTAATTTTTCTGTCCCCTTCTTTAAGTCTGACTGGATATACCAAGTTGACAATGTTCAAAGAAAGCACATATTTAAGACTCTGGTTTAAACCAATATAGCTTTTAACAGGTCACCTTTATGCCACTCAGTGGTAACTAAAAGGCAATTCATTGTTATGATGAGATATTTTTCCTTCTAGAAAAAATAATTTTCTATGGGCTTCAACAACACTTCAATCTGGGGTTTTGCCTTTTTTGGTTCTCTATAAGTCAATTATTGATTCCAATTTCACTGGAAATGGAAAGAACTGGAGATTTAGCCTAATTAAATTAAATAAATTTATTAAGACCTAGTACTATGATAAGGAACTGAAAAAGAGGAATCTGTCCCTGTGTTCAGAGTTTACATTCTAATGAGGGTAGGGGATAAAAGAATGGAGAGAAAAATAAAGCCTGTACACAAAAATGTCATGGAGCTAGGGGACTGTTTTGTTGGGTACACCTCTAGAGATTCAGCAGACTCTTTCCCCCCACTCTGCAGTTCTCTTCCATTGATAATTTCCTCTTGCATCTTTTAAGAAAGGTCCCCCAGCTCAGTCATCCTAAATTCTCCAGACTTCACCACCATACCCTCAGGACAACTCCTGCTTTCACCCTTTTCAGTTACCATTTATGTTTTATCTTCAGCCATCAGAACATAAGCTGGTTGAAGGCAGGGACTGTCTTTCTTTTTGCTTATCATAGTCCACTATAAGTACTTAATGAAATATTTGCTGTCTTAAAACTTAAGGAAAGATTGACTTGGGATATAGAACCAGGAAGGAAAGCAGGGAGAAACACTTCTGTGTAAAGGTTTGAAAAATAATAGATTTAGATTTAGATTTAGAATGGAGGTTATCTGTTCCAACCCACTATTTTCTAAATGGAGAAAACTGGGGGGGGGGGGGGCAGAGCCAAGATGGCAGCGCGAAGGCAGCATTTCCCAGAAAGTCATTCCCCAATAAACTCCAAAAGCCATCAAATTATGACTCTAGCCAAAATTTAGAGGGGCAAAACCCCTAGAAAGGCTAAGTCATACATTTTCCCAGTCCAGGATAACTTAGAAGTTCTGAGGGAAAGGTGTGTTTCACCAGGACTGAGGGTTGGAAAAAAAGCCACAGCCACAGCTCAGCACAGCCCAGCACAGCACAGCACAGCCAAGGGATCACTGGGAACAGTTTGAAGGGGCAGTGAGAGAACTCTGCTGCACCAGAATGAGTATGGAATGAGGAGCACTCGCCTCAGAGCAGCCCTGTGGTGAGAACCTGCAGTGGCGATCTGGGGAAACCAGCCTGCACCTCCAGAGTACAGTCCACAAACAGTAAATAAGGGGGTCGGGGAGACGGCAGAAATCTCACTGCTCTCCCTGGGGCAGGACTCTGATGTTTGCCCACACTCAAATCTAGGTTGCAGTTTGGCCTTCCATAGCAGGGACCCTCCTCACAGCTCTAGGGCAGAAGGGAGTGCCTGTGGTCATGTACATATCAAAGTACAGGCAAGAGAATGTAAAACATTGGAGAAATGAGGGTCCCAGTGGGGTGCCCCCCCAAAAAACCCAAAGCAGGTATCCAAATAATACTCAAAAACTCAGGAAGCACTGCAAAACCAGGCACAGGCTGGATAAATGAGTATCCACATAAAAAAGAGGAACACCATTGAGAAATTCTTTGTCTATGATCCCAATAAGGATCAAAATACTCCATTTGAAGATGAGGAAGTACAAGCTTCTTCATCTAAAGACGCCAAGAAAAACAGAAGTTGGGTTCAGGCTATGACAGAGATCAAAAATGATTTTGAAAATCAAGTAAGGGAGACAGAAGAAGAATTGGGAAAATAAATGAGAGAGATGCAGGAGAAACATGAAAAAGAAGTCAGCAGCTTAGTCAAGGAGATACAAAAGAATGCTGAAGAAAATAACATGTTAAAAACCAGCTTAGGTCAAATGGATAAAACAGTTCAAAAAGTTATTGAGGAGAATAATGCTTTAAAAGCAAAATTGGCCAGATGGAAAAGGAGATAAAGTTCTCTGAGGAAAACAAATTCTTCAGATGTAGAATGGAGCTAAAGGAAGCTGATGACTTTACAAGAAGTCAGATACAATACTTCACCAAAAGAATGAAAGATTAGAAGAAAATGTGAAACAAATGTGAAACAACTGATCTGGAAAAGAGATTCAGGAAAGATAATGTAAAAATTATTGTGATAACTGAAAGTCATGATCAGGAAAAGAGCTTTGACCTCATTTTTGAAGAAATCCTTCAGGAAAAATGCCTTGATAGCCTAGAAACAGAGGGCAAAATTGAAATTGAGAGAATCTACCGATCTCCCCCAGAAAGAGATCCAAAAAAACAACCCCCAGGAATATTATAGCCAAGTTCCAGAACTCCTAAGTCAAAGAGAAAATATTACAAGCAGCCAGAAGAACATAATTCAAATATCATGGAGTTGCAGTCAGGATCACACAGGACTTAGCTGCAACTACATTAAGGAGAATAATAGGGCTTGGAATATAATATTCTAGAAGGCAAAAGAGCTTGGAATGCAACTACCCAGCAAAACTGAACATCCTCTTCCAGGGTAAAAGATGGATTTTCATTGAACCAGGGGAATTTCAAATGTTCCTGTTGAAATGACCAGAGCTAAACAGAAAGTTTGACCTTCAAATACAGGACTCAGGTGAAGCATAGAGAGTGGAGGAGAAGGGTAAAATATGAGAGACTTAATGATGATGAACTGCATGTATTCCTGCATAGAATAATAATACTGATAATATTCATATGAAACTTCTCATTTAATAGTAGAAGGAGCTTTTATAGAGGAAGCATAGGAGAGAACTGAATTTGAAGATATAATATAAAAATGAAGTCAGTGACTAAACGGGAAATGCACTGGGAGTGAGAGAAAGTAGAAGTGGAATAGGCTAAGATATTTAATATATCTATATCCATATATCTATATACCTATATCTATAGATAGATAGATACAATGAGCTTTGCAATGATAGGGAAGTGGGGAAGGTGAGGGGGAATGAAGGAACCTTCACTCTCATCAGAAATGGCTCAGAGAGGAAACAGCATACACACTCAATAGGGTATAGACATCTAGAGTAAAAAAAAAAGGAGAGAAGGGGGAAAGGGGAAAAGGGGGAGGATGTGGGTGATAGAGGAGAGGGTAGATCATAGGAAAGAATAGTCAGATATAACACATTTTCTTTTTTACTTCTTGCAAGGGGCTGGGATTGGATGGCCAGTCCAGGACCACAGGGCTAGGTGGTTGCTGGGTTTTAGGGGTGGTATGTGGGCTTGGGGCCTCTTGGTCCCAGGGCGGGTGATCAGTCTGCTGGGCCATTCAGCTACCCTACAGCACATTTTAGAAGAGGGACAGAGTGAAAGGAGAGAGAAAATATAATATATTGTAGTAGGGAGGAATGGATGGTGGGAATTACAATCAGCAACAGCAACAGTGGAAAAAACATGGAAGTAACTTTTGTGATGGACTTATCATAAAGAATGTGATCCACCTGAGATAGAGCTGATAGTATCAGAACACAGACTAAAACATTTTTTCTCTTTCCTTTATTTCTCATGAGGGTCTATACTTTTTTTTTGGGGGGGGTATTATGTTTCCTCTTAAACAAGAGAATTTTAATAATGTATAAAAATCACTTGTACAAAAATATTCATAGCAGCTCTGTTCATGGTCGCAAAGAATTGGAAGTAAATGTCCTTCAATTGGGGAATGGCTTAACAAAATGTGGTATATGTATGTGATGGAACACTATTGTTCTATTAGAAACCAGGAGGGATGGGAATTCAGGGAAACCCAGAAAGATTTACATGAACTGATGCTGGGAGAGATAAGCAGAACCAGAGGAACATTGTGCACCCTAGCAGCAACATGGGGGTGATAACCAACCTTGATGGATTTGCTCATTCCATTAGTGCAACAATCAGGCAAAAAACTTTATTTTTCTTCCTTAAGGATATGATTTCTCTCTCTCATCACATTCAACTTAGATCAGTATATACCATGGAAACAATGTAAAGACTAACAGACTGTCTTAGGGGGTGGGGGGAGGGAAGCAAGATTAGGGGGGAAATTGTAAAAAATTCAAAATAATAAAAATAAAAAATAAAAGAGAACATAAAGGAGTAAACCTAGGTCTAGAGAGGGGTCATGACTTGCCCAAGTTTAAACAGTTGGGTCTGGGATTTGAACACAAATCTTCTAACTCCAATCCAGTCTATGGTCTTTTTACTTGCAGATGGGATCCACCTCATTGTCCATTAATGGAGTTATAGTCTACTTCCTGGCTATGTGATTTTTGGACAAGTTACTAATCAACAATTCTATTTATTCTTGACCTTCCACTGCTCTTTTATTCCTAGCAACCTATAGGACAAATGCTTTTGGCCTGGAGTTCATGAACTGCTTTGTTAAATATTTTGATAATTTTTATTTCAATAAAATTGATTTCTTTTGTCATCCTCTGAATTTTATTTTTTTTTTGCATTCTAAGAAGGATTTCATATGCTTTATCATACTCCAGAGGAATCCATGGAAAAAAAAAAATTAAACAGCCCTGCTCTAAGATACCAAGTGGATATCAGTGGGCTACATTTAGAGTTGTATGCTGTCTAGGATGAAAATAGTGACAGCCCCTCAATAGATGCTTTATTTTGTATTTTGGGGGGTTTAATATACTGTTTATTTGCTTCAATATTCTAGTCCAAAAGTGAAACAATAGAATGCAGTTAGACATATTCATCCACTTTGGAGGAGAGGCAACTAAGAAACATAACAAGTTTCCTAAGGATGAAATAAGAGTCTGCCTGGACCCACCTTACCCTTAGGCTAATTTCTGATGAGATAAATCTGTAAAAATCCAATCTCCTCATATTAGAGTTTCTTGTCCTGGAGTACATGAAGTTTTTTGTTTTGTTTTGCTTTGTTTGACCATTTTGAAAATTATTTTAATATAATTTGTTTGCCTTTATAATTCTGTGTATTTATCTATTTCCTGATATCTCACTTGAACTTCACTGATGGACTTCTCCAGCATGCCCCTATGTCTGGTACCCTCTTTCCTCATCCAATTTTGTCAGCTTCCTTTTATGTGTGGTCTTCCCCAAGATACAATGAGGTATTTGTCTCTTGCTTTTATAAATCTAACCTTATCTTTACCTCTAATTTCATAGTTAACATGTATGACTTGAACCCAGGTTGCTGTGACTACAAGACCAGTCCTCTTATCCATTGCATCTCCATACCCTTTCATTGTGATCTTTAAAAATGACAATGTTCTCAATTGTCTTCCTATTCCTCACACCAACCTTTTCATACTTATTTCTGCCCCTCTAATATAGAATGAACTTTCACTGAATTCATAATCTGTATGGTGTAACATGGTCTTCTGGCATTAGTTCATGTCCTCAGTGGACATTAAGGAAATTACCCTTCCAAGTAACTACTTTTTTGGTTGTTGAAAGTTGAATTATAAAATCCTTTAGGAATTCTTACTAACTGGTATCATCAGGCCGTTCATCTTTGTATCATCCACAGTATCTTGTACATAGTAATAAATCAGTGTTTGTTTAGTGAACAAAAAGCTATTCTTCCATCCACTGACATATGACTAAATGAGCAGCATTTATCCCTGAATGCAGCACCCTCTATTCTTTCCGTTCCCATCCAAGAAATTGGAATTTGAGGAAGGTTCTTGTCGGAAAGTATTTTGGGCAACCTCCGGCCCAGAATGTTGCTGCTGAACTGGAAGATCCAGGAACTACAAAAATAAAACATTTGATGGACAAATAAATGCTTGTCTCCTTTATAATGGAGGGAGCCAGGGAATAGGCAGAAAAGGTCAATGCAAGAGCAAATACTGAGTAGAAAGTATTCGTATTCAAAGGGACCTCGAACTGCTAGGAAAAGCTTGTAATAGCTCAAGGGAGAAGAGAGGAAAAGAGCAAACAGAAGAGGAGAAGAGGAGAGGGAAGGGAAATGAGGGGAGGAGTGGAAGACAAGGGAGGGGGCCAAAAGAGAAGGGGAGGGGGAGAAAAAGTCAGAACTAATATTTAGACAGTTTCTTATCCTGAGATCCACAGACTTCCAACAGGTCCATCTATGAATTTTGAGGAATCCATGAATTTGGAAATGTTGAAATTTTTCTATTTCAATATAATTGGTTTCCTTTAAAATCCTACGTATTTTCTCTTTGACTTTCACAATCACGATTCTGAGAAAGTGTCCACAGGCTTCCCAAGACAAAGGAATTCAGGTCACCTAAAAGGCTAAAATGCCCTTCTTAAGGAGATGCTCCCATGTTTGCTAGAGGGAAGCATATGCCTGGGTACAGAGAGATTATGTATTAGGCAGTATAGACTGGTTACAGACTAGGAGACATCTGGAAAGAGGGAGAGCCTGGTGAAGGAAGCATTTGGGGCAGCCCCGATGCAGAATGGAGTGAGGGGAAGCAGCCACCCCAAATACTCTTTGCTGGCTTCTGAGCAAAACCTGAGGAATCTGAGAGAATATTCCTTTATATAACTGAGGTCACCAATTACCAACAGGTCAAGAACGAGATGAGGGACTCTAAACTACTGAATCTTTTTAACTCTGAACCTGCAAGAGACAATGTCTACATATCTCCCCAGACCCCCTCAAATTATTTCTCCCTGAAAACAATTCCCATGTTCCCCCATCATATTATTCACTCAGGGATTAAACCTGGATCCTCCAATTGTATGGACACACTTTGCTAATTGCTGAAATCCCAACTAAAGCAATGAAATGTTTAATTTTAAACTGTATATTCTTGATACGGTCTATTAGTGGGCTATAAATGGTGTGGAGACTGCAGAACTCTGTTTATCTAAGGAAGAGGACCCCCCAAAATTCAAGGTGCATTCATTTCCAAAATCTCCAAAGCAAATCAGTCACCTATGAGAAGTCAAGAGCAGAGCAGCAGATAAGACTACCTGTGGAATTCTGACAAATTTTAATTTGTGTCTTTAATGCATCTCTGCCTCAGTTTCCCTTTCTGTAAGATGAAGGGAGTTGAGTTGACTGACCTCCAAATTCCATTCCATTTCTATAATCCATGATTCAATGAAAACCATGGCAACAATCTCTCTGATTTTTTTGTTTTCCATTTGGATTTTCTTCTTTAATTAAAACATAACAAAATTCTGGAAATTTAATAGTTCTGAGACTATAAAATCTCCCCAGTTTACTATTATTAAAGCAATCCTCTTCAAAATGTACCATTTCCTACAGTGGAATAGTAAAAATGCCCACCTGGGATTTTGACTACAGAGAGTTGATTAGGACTCTAGGGTTCTAGTTTTCAATTTCTAAAGGGAATCAGGGAGAGGACAATTTTATTGAGTCCACAATTATGAGAACATTCAAAATAAGTCAAAGACCTACAATCATAGGTCATTTTGAGTCATCTAGCCCAAGTTCTTCACTTTAAAGGTCAAGATAAGACCTAGGGATTTCTTGTGTAAATCTATGTGTAAGGAAAGTTTATGTGCCCAAGGTCACACAGGTTAGAAATGAGAATTGAACTCAGATTCTCAGACTCCAGAAGCTAGGGTTCCTTCACCAAGATCTCTGGTCTATCTCCTAAAGTCAGAATTGATTTAATTGGGCCTTTCCCTAGGGTTTAAGCTTGATTCCCATTGTTCCATGGAAGCTAAAGGTCATATTTTCATATTCTCAATGAGTAAACTGAGCCTTGGAGAAGCTATATTCAAATCCAGGACCTCCAATTCCTAATCTATTGCTCTTTTCACTAGACTATGCCATGATCATCACTTCATCTGAAATCCCTAACCTGAGAAAGACAAATAACTTCAAAACCAGAAATATCTGGCGCAGTGCTACAGAGGAGGAATGCCAACCAGCCTTGTTGTTCTCTTCCTATGATACATAAATGAGAGACACGGTGTCCAAGGACTCCTCAGCCAGATCAAGTCTGGCATGAGATAGGCATACTAAGACCTGTGCAGCCATTCTGGCAACATGAAGGCTCCCTCCCTCATGCCCACCATCCTCCATAAAGAAATCTGGTGGTCCCACAGTGGTTCCAACTGCCCTCGGCAGGTGGCCAGATTTCTGAATGCCCCAGAAGCCACCTCAGCTTCCACTCATCTTCAGATGTGCCCAGACAGGTGTGAAGGTGGTATGGGGCAGAAGATGGAGCACCTGCCTTCCAGAAAGGAAGCTCCCAGGTCAGATTTCATCTCTGAGGCTTATGGAGAGAGACCCTGAGTAAGGACTTTTGGACTTCTCCATGCCTCAGGTTCCTTGTTAAGATTGTGGTTAACAGGGCAGGTGCCAGGATGCTTTGGGAGAGCTGCTGACTCATTGGCTAGGCTGCATTCTAATTATATCATGGACACACACACAGAAATGGACACGGATACGTGTACACACACATACAGACACTCCAACACACAGACAGACATGGACACATACAATCACGCAAAGACACACAGATACAGATGCACACACAAAGAGACACACATAGACACAGACACACACACACACACACACACACACACACACACACACACACACACACACACACACAGTCCTCCACTGTGTTCCCTTCCCCTTCTTCACTGTTTGAAAAAGAGGAGGGGCTGTCTGATGCCTTTGCCTTGGAACCACATCCCTCCCTCCCTGGAGAAGGGATGCTGGACTCTCCACACTCCAGCACAGAACCATTTCCACACACAGTCATAATTTTGTTTGTAAGTTCTGGTGACCCCCATATTTAGGGGTTTGCTATCATTGTAAATAAAACAGATGACTCAGGGGGAAAGGATAGGTGAATTTATAATTTAAAAAAAAACAAAGCTGCATAAGAAAACTGGAGGAAGCAACCAGATCAAATTTGACATACTAGAGCTACTACTTAACTCATCAGAATAAATTGGGCCTCCTCCTCCTCTTTCTCTTCCATTTTCTGTTTTTGTCACTCCTTCCCTCTCTCTCCTCCCTCCCATCCCCTCTCTGTGTCTCTTTGTGTCTCTCCATATCTCCCTCTCTTCATCCTCCTCTCCTTACCCCACTTAGCATTTCTGGGACCTCTCAGACCACAAGCTCCTCTTCTGGCCACTCCCCCCACCACATGTTTTATCCCCTGCATCAGAACATAAGTTCTCTGAGGGCAGAAAGTGTTTCTTGTTTCATTAATATCCTCAGAGCCCACGACAATAGGACTCAAAGTCCTAGTAGGACTTTCATAAATGTTTTTCCTTCTTTTATTCATCTTCACAGTAACTCAACTGACTGAAGGTCACAGAGAAACCAAAATCCTGTGATTGTTATTTGATTACATAAAAAGAACAAATGAAAGAATAGAAAAATACAGGCTTAAGAGTTCTCCGCAAAGTGTCTCCTACTTTGTTGACAGGTGACTGCAGACACATCTTGGTCCACTAAGCCTTTGATTATCAGAAGGCCTGGTCCTGAACCCACATCTAGGAATCAAACTGCAGTATGATCAGTCTGGACATCCCAGCTTAGGCAGGCCATTAATAAGCTAGAACACTGGAGGGGAGGGGGAGTAAGGGGGGCAACTAGACTAGAGAAGGGTTTTGCTATCCAGTCATATGAAAATCAGCTTCAAAGCCTGGAGAGCATCTTCAGCTTGGTGCAGTAAAGATTCAAGGGGTCACCCTGATAACTGCGGTCAGGTCTTTTTTATGGCTGTCGAACTAATAAAGGAAGAGGCTTTTTCTTGACCACGGGAGCAATGGGTAATAGATGCAAAGGGACAAATTTAGGTTTAATGGAAGTACAGGAGGATGTTTGTCCCAAGCAGTAGGTAAAGGGCTGGGTCTGCAGTCAAGAAGACATGAACTCAAATCCAACCTCAGATATTTATTAGTTTTCTAACCCTGGGCAATTCATTTGACTTTTCCATGCCTCAGTTTCCTCAATTGTAAAAATAAAAATAGTACCTATCTCACAGTTGTTCCTATGACCAAAGGAGATATTTGTACATTGAGTGGTATTTGCATGTTACCTTCCCAACCTCAATTCATATATGATCTTTACATCATCTTTATGAGATGAGAAAACTATTTGATTAAAGAACCAAATGCAAAAACTAAATGCAACAAATTCATAAACACCACTGTTGAATAACTCAATAAATAGTATAAATAAATGCTTCCAGCTATTGTGGAAAAAAAATCAGATAAACAGCATGTCTTAGGATTTGGTTGAAAGACCCAGGATTGTATATAATATATATATATATACATATATACATATATATATACATATATACATATATACATACATATTTAACCTTCAGATTACTCACTGTCTAGCCTGCCTAGGTAGCCACTCAAGGTCACCTTCAGCTCTGGGAGCTTATGATTTTGTTATTCTTTGAAATTTAGGTCTTAATGGATGCAATCAGCACCATTTCTGCACTACTTCCAGGCTCAGGAACTGCTGAATGCCAAGTCCAAAACTCTTGAAGGAATAACCTGATTTTTTTTTCTTGAGCAGCAATTAGAATCAACCTTTCTCACACTGGTTTATGAATGTGCAAACTTGCTTATGACGAGTATGAAAAAGAAAAGACTTTTAAAATTTCTTTGGTATAATTATATTCCTCTGCTTCCCTTTGATGTATTTTGCAAACTACACGAGGGCAAGGAAATCTCTTCTAAGCTTTTTTCTTTCTATATTTACAGAAGTATTCTCTGTTCCTCTGTCTTCAATCTTTGATAGGAAAGGGGGGGGAGAAAAGTTTAGTCTGAAATAACGGAAGGATTAAAGGGTCACTTGCTAAGAAATCATTAATATTAAAATTCCAAGAAAAGTCAACATGAAAGTTTGACAGATTAGTAAATGACTTTAATATATTTGCTAACGGCAAAAAAAACTTTCTATCCAGGCAACCAAGAAAACAACTCATTAAAATGTTCAGAAAACTAAGTAGGCTTACTTAGATATTACTGAAGACCTGTTGGTAAATCAAATTCCTACCTTGGAGAAAAGAAATTCTTGGTTCTAATCTTGCCTCAGATGCTTTGAGACTATATTTCTTCAGACGTAAAATGAGTATAATTATATCTACTCTTATAGACTTCCTATAAAGCTCAAATAAGATGACATGGAAAGCATTTTGCAAACACTTTATAGTACTAGATACTACCACCAACAACAACTATTACTAATAGTACTGCTACCTCGGTAGTGAAAAAAAGTGAATTTTCACTGAAACCTGGAAAATATGAGATTTCCAAATGAAGTTCATCTGATGGGATTGCTCTTAGGAATAGGACCTTGATCTATGATTTCAGTGGCAAGGGAGTCTGAAGGATCATCTTAGAGAGTTGCCTGGCTCTAAGAAATATGCCCAAAATCAAAATCAGTATGAAGCAGCATGATTTGAACCCAGGTCTATTCCAGCATTGAGGTGTTTAGTCTCTAAGCACCATGCCACCTCTTACTAATACTAAAATACTCCTTTTTTTCCTATGAGAAAATACCAGAAATAAAGTTTTACTGTGACCATTAATTTTGTATATATCTACATATTATAATTTTCCTCAAGAAGATTTTCTGTTCAACTTTTGGGTTCAATATATCATGCCATGATAAAGTATCTGTTTATGGATTAGAGGGAGGAGAGAAGGAACTAGACCAACACTCTTCTCGAATAACCTGAATTTTGCCAGAAGGATATAGTCTGAATGCACATAGAAGTAACTAAAAAATAATTGAGGAGAAAGAGAGCACTCAAAACAAAGAATCCTAGGAAAGTCTTCATGGGAATGGGAGCAGCACTGAAGGAAGCTCACCCTTCTAAAAGGGGCACAGTACATCCCAAACATATAGGATGGTCTGAGTAAATGTACAGAAAGAAGACATGAGTACGCATTCATGGAAGAACTAATAAAGTAGATAGAAGTCAAGTGATTTACTCAGAACTAATAAGTGTCTGAGGTCAGATTTGAATTCAGACTTTTCTCACTCTAGAATCAGTTCTATTCATTGTGATGATGATATTTGTCCTTCATTCTTAAAGACCTTGGCATCAGGGAGGTGATGCCATGATAAGCACATAAATCATATTTGAGGGAGGGGAGCTATGCTAAGTCCCCAGCCTCACTTTCTCCTCCAGAGTCATCTGGGTCCAGTGGCCAGATATGAATCAGAATGACTGGAGATGGCCCTGGATGCGAGGCAATCAGGGTTAAGTAACTTGCCCAATATTCCACAGCTAATTAAAGTCAAGTGTCTGAGGCTGGATTTGAACTAAGGTCCTCCTGACTCCAGGACTGCAAAATTTAAATGATTTGAGCAACTAAATGGAGGGCGGAATGGAGAGAAGAATGTTTAGTAATTGTCTGGAAGAAAAGAAACAATTAGAAAGCTAGTCCAATAGTGGCTGATGTGATTAGGACTAAATTAGGTACTTCTATGGATAGTTATAGTGGAGGTAGAAATAAAAGACTGGTTGGAATTGGGGAGAGAAGAGAGGTGAAGGTAAGGGAGGATTCCAATCACCCTACTAAGGGTGATTGGAGGTTGCTGGTGAAGGAAAATGGCTCCAGAGAGTGAGAAAGAACTGAAAACATGGATGAATTATTGAGTGGCTACAGAGTCAGTGATTGATATTTGGAAAGGAACCTAAAGAGGGAAGATCATTCAAGTGAGAACTTTCAAAATCAAGTTCACAATGAAAGTCAGCAGTTAGAGGAAGAGCCTCTGATGGGTGGATTGTGTAGATCCTAAAGCCAACAGTACATAGAGACGACATTAGGGGCAGCCATGGAGTCCTTCCTCCCATTGGATAGAAAACAGGGCCTGGGTCTTCTACCTATTCTTACAGAGCAGAATCAAGATCATTTCATCCGGAATAACTAAACCAGGGCAGTTCTCAGTCCCTTAAATCTAAAAAAAAAATGAAAAGTATGCCAGAAGAGAACAACCAGAGTCTTAGAGTATCTGAATATAGTCATAATCCATGGCAAGGAGTTGTGACTGTAATTGGGATTACTAATGTGGAGGAGCTTTCCATGTCATCTCATATATAGATATAATTATTCTCATTTTACATTTGAGGAAACAGAGTCACATAGTCAGTAAGCATCCAAGGCAAGATAAGAACTCAGAACTTCCTTTCTCTAAAGTAGGAATTCAATTTACCAACAAGTGTTCAGGAAATCATCCTCTTTGACACTATAGTGGTAGGTTTATCAGGAAAGGATGACAGAGAGCTTTTGTTTGGGGTTTTCCTCCTTGTCTTCACCTAATGTTAACAGTCACCTAAATACAGAGCAGAGATTCAAGCTTGTTTCATGTCATGTGCTTCATTTGTCTACTTAGTCATAGATATTGTGCAAAAATAGCACCAATGTGCTCAAGTGAGAATATTCTCACATTGGAAATTAATTCTCACAAGCAGATGGAAATTTAATATAAAAGTTATTAACTGGAATGTGAGTGATTCTTTTCCTACCACCTTTGTATTAGATGGGAAACTGTATACCTCTTTATGAGTTAATTAATAGAAACTATGATGGTCTCAGAACATTTTACATGCTTCTGATATATTCATGTCATTGTTACTGGTTTTCTTTTTATAAACTTTTTCACTTTTTCTGGATTGTAAGCTCTTGAAAAAGGCAATAATAGTACCTCATTTTTCTCTGTATTAACCATTCAAACATTTATTAAATAACTAGTATTTGCTAAACTCAGGATAAAAATACAATGAATGATGTAATCCCGACTCTCAACTCCAAAAACTTACCCTCTCTCCCCCCCCCCCCCCGCCCCAGGACCTAGCATAGTACCTTAGACACGATTCCTAATAAATGATTCAATTAACTAATTAGTCATTGTCACACTTTGTTAGAATTCATTGGAATTTCTGAACAGGAAAAATGGAGTCCAACCTCCCCAACACAGAAACTTAACTCCTAAAAGGATCATTTTGAGACATTAACTACTTTACTAATTGTTAGAAAGTCCTCATAGGGAACCAATTAACTACTTTACTAATTGTTAGAAAGTCCTCATAGGGAACCAAAATTTATTTCCATTGGTCCTAGTACTCAAAAAGTTATAAGAATTAAGTTTAATCTCTCTTGAATAGGAGATGTCAAAATGTAAAGACTAATCATAGCCTACTCAACACTTTTCCAAACTAAGAATTTCGAGTGACTTCAAACATTCCCTAGATAACAATATTTCTAGATCCAATTTGTCAACATTTTTCTTAAAGTTTGATCAGAGGAAAATGCAATATGATGAATGGGGTCTCACCAGTGAAGGGAACTGTGTGATATCAACAACTGTGGTTCAGACATTACAGGTTAGAAATCCAGTCTTTCATTGTATGGGCTTTCTTAGCTGTTACAACATAATATTGACTTAATTTAACTTGCAGCATGGGAATTGTGGGCCTCCATAACCATGAACATGTACAGTTGCTTTTATGATCAAACATGAATTATTTTCTACTGAACTATGTTAACAATTTTTTGGTTAGTTTTGACCCATTGTTTTAAGTCTGTCAAAAAATTGAGTTTTGAGTCTACTCTCCTATACATGACCCATTTTATACATATGAACCAATTGATAAATGTGTCTTCTGACTTTCTGTATAGCTCATATTATGCCTCAGACATCTACTAGCTGGATGACACTAGCAATTCACTATCCTCTCTATCTCAGTTTCCTCATCTATGGAATTTGGGGGTTGGACTCAATAATCTCTTTTAAGGTCTCTTCAAGCTCTAAATCCAATATGTTTTGAGAGCCAAAAATACCAGCTCCATGATGATATTTGTATTTCCAGGGTTTAGCACTTACATGCTTGATAAATACCAAATGAAGTCTGCAGCATTGGGCAAGGGCCAGAGGTTGAAGAAAAGAGGCTTCCCAGGGTCCAGGGCAGCTTCCATTCTGAGATAATCCAGTAGAGTGAATTGTGTCCTCAACTTCTAGTTAGAGCAAGTCTAAGTAAAAATCCCACCTTAGACACTTACTGGCTGTATTACAACAGACAAGTCATTCACCTAAGTTGCTATTTTCTCATCTTTGAAATAGGTTATTGGATTATTGGTTATATTGGTTTTATATATATCTATATATATAGGTTTTATATATATATATATATATATATATATATATATAGCATTGGTTGCTTAAAATTAATAAATATATTATACAAACCTTAAAGATCTATGCAAATATTAATCATAAAAAAGAATAAGTTCCAAGTTAATGCAGAAGAAATTCTAGGGATTCCAAAAAGTGACCAATTGGAATGATCATGAGCTAGCATTTGTGATTTGGTCAGAAGCTCTCTACATCCCCAAAGTAACCATATTGCCACTAATCACAAATAGAAAACCAGTTAAGCCTCCCAACAAGATGCCAAGAGATTCATGGATGAGGCAGTCACTGGGTAACATGGCAACACAGACCTGGTGAATTGATGCAGCCATGTCACCAATGGAATCAACAGGGGCCTCCTATCAATAGAGTTCCAGCTGTCTCTAGAAATATGATTAATTAGAGACATTTGAGCATACTCTGTGCATTTTATTTTAGTTTCTTTTAAAAGATAGGTGGGTGATATTTTATTTTATGCTCATATTCATCATACCTGTCCTAATATAGCATCTACCTCCAGAGAGTTCTTTGTGGTTAGCAGGTTCTTTTAGCTAATTAATCCTGACAAATTCCCTGGAGAAATGGGTAAGGGCAGGTATTCTTATCCTCATTTTACAAATGAGGAAACTGGAGCAGAGCATGATTAATTAAAGGGCCCAGAACTCAGAGAGGTGTTGAGAGTAGGTTTCCAACTCTAATGGAGTGATTACCTAAAGAGATAAATGCCCCCCCCCAAGAAATTTATTAAATAGGGCACACCTCCCTATCATTACCTTTTCTACACTGAAAGTGAAAACCAACCCCTTATGCCAATGAGAATTACCCAACCCTGAACTAAAATAAGCAGAATGATTTCTACCTGTTGTTTCCCAGAGGCAGAATGTCTCCCTGTATCCATGCTCAAGAAGATATTGACTTCCTTCTCCAAGTTCAAAATTGTTAGAAGCCTGGGACCAATAAAATCTTAGATTTTTGGCATTATTCTTCCATCTAACCTCTAGCTACCAACTTCTTCCACTTTCCATTAAAATGCAAAGATGGTTTGGGGGGGGGGGTTGGGGGTTTTTTGGTAAAAATATTTTTCTGCAATTAACGGCACTGACTTTCTCTCCCATCTCCCCCTCCATTGAGAAGAAAAAAAGAAAAAATAAAGTCCTTCTAGCAAATATACCTAATGAAACAAAATAAATGTCCATATTGGGTATGTTCAGAAATGTGTGTCTCATTCTGCACATTCAGCTGCTCACCTCTCTGACAGGATTGGGTCAACAATTTTTGTCTTGCCACTGGACTCCAAAGATTCTGGAAGAGAGAGTGAGGCTGATGACTTTGCCCAGCTCTGCCTCACTTAAATCCAATCCATGCACAAGTTAAGACATCACCCTTATGATGCCACTGGGCCTCTTTGAGTATAATGGACAAACAACAATAATTTCTATCAGAACATGAGGGTTGTATTTCAGCATTGATCCTTTGGAATCATGATTGATCATTGCTTTGATCAAAGTTCTTATAGAAAACCATATATAACAGGGAAAAGTTCTCCTGAGTTCTATAATAACCTGGTCCAGGAAATTCATTACCTTGACTCATTCCCGTCTCATATTTTAACAACTTGATGCAAAAGGAGGCAACATGAGACATGAATCTTGAATTCCACTCTCCTATCAGCTAGGTGGTATAGTGACTGAACTTTGACCTAGAATCAGAGAGGCCCAAGTTCAAATTTGCCTCGGATACTTAACTAGTTATCAGAACCTGTGCAAGTCATTTAACCTGTTTCTACCTCAGTTTCCTCAACAACAAAATGAAGGAAAAGATAGTACCTACCTCCTGGGGTCATTGTGAGAATAATGAGATAATATTTGTAAGGCACTGAGCACAGGGCCTTGTGTATAGTAGACTTCTTTCATATTGTGATAAAATCATTCAATTCACAAGCATTTATTGAGCACCAACTATATATCAAACACTGGATTTGCAAAGATATAAATGAAATATTCCTACTTTTAAGAAGCCTATATCTTTAAGGGCAGACAATATTTAAACATATGAACACATAAAAAGTAAGTACAACCATTTGACTTTGCAACTCATGTGTAAAATGAACTGGAGAAGAAAATGGTTATCCAATCCAGTATTCTTGCCAATAAAACCTCAAATGGGATCACAAAGAGCTGGCCATAACTGAAATAATTGAACAACAACAAAACAAAGAAAACTGAGGTGGTACTACCAACTTGTGGGTGGAGATCTTGAGTCCAGGTGGAGAAGATGACATTTGATCTAAGCGCTGAATCAAACCAAGAGTCCTAAGATTGTGAGGAGCAAAGGCTTTTCAGGTCCAGTGTTACACAGCCTAGTCAAAAACAAGGAGATGAGAGATGAAGAGCCAGGCCAGTTTAATTGGATCAAAAATTAAGTTGAGTGAATTTATATGGACTGGAAAGAGAGGAGGTAGAATGCTTTAAAGGTCAAGCAGAGGCATCTGAATTTGTACTTAAAAGTAACAGGGAACCACTGGAATTTATTGAGTGGAGTTGTTTTCAGATCTGGTCCAAATGCCCTTACGCCTAATCTCATTGTTCAGTCAAAGTTTTCCTAAGATAATACCCATTTTCTTCTGTACCTGACCTTGGTTTGATCCAACCTTTCTGATTTTCTTGAAAACATCAAGTGATTTTTTTTATTATTATTTAGGGCTATTTAATACAAAGAGAAGAAAATAAGGACCACACAGTTGGAAAAGGCAACTTTTGTTGGCCTTTCACCATTTTGAAAAGCAAGTTCACAAAATTGACACCCATTTTATCTTCAATTCAACCATAATGACTGTATACACTATCTTAAAAATGGATGGAATTTACTTTAACAAGTAATTATTGATAATGCCTTTATTTAGGGCCCAAAATAAAAGGCATTCTGCTAGGATCAGGGATAAAATGATCAAAAACAAAACTCATAATATTGAATATTTAGAACTGGAAAAACACAAGAGGTCATCTAGACCAACCCCCTCCTATTTTAGAGATGAGGCTCAGAGGGGTAGTGACTTAGTGATTTATCCAAGGTCAAACAGGTATATAGGTGGCAAAATTAAGATTTGAACCAAGAGACTCTAACTTCAAAAACAAGATACTTTCCACTGAACCATCATTGCTCTGTCTTCAAGAACCTTACAATCTCATAGAGGGAATCTGACATAGGCTCTAAAAGTATGATGTCCCAAAAGGAAAACTATAAAAAAAGTGATTAAGCAAAACTGAAACATTAAACTGCTCTGTCCAACACGGGCATCACGAAAGCTTTGTGAAAGGTATGTCTAAATTGGAACATGAAGAAGATAATAAGATCAGAGATTTAGAGGTTGAAGGTACACTAGAGGCCATCTGGTCTAACACTCTCATTTTAAAAGTGAGGAAACTGAGGCATAGATAAAATAAGATGGCCCACCTTCACACAGTAAAAGTGACAGAACTAGGGTTTAAATCCTCTTTTTAAAAAAAGGCCCTCACCTTTTCATTACAACTTCAATAAAAAACTGATGAGGAGGGATACATTCAAGGCACAAAGGTAGAGAAAAAGAAAATGTGTATAGGGAACATCAAAATTTATTTTTTAATAAAAAAAATCATTAAATTTTTCTTAATATTATGACTAGTTGAGGAGGTTGAAAACTGAAAAAAGCAAAAGGAGCCTGAGAGGAAGGTAAATGTTTCTAAATATTTATAATAGATGTCTATCTGTCTCCCACACTGCCCAAGGACTACCATCTTTCCTACTAGAGTCCTTCACCCTCAGGTGTGCATACCTGTCTTGCTAGGTCGTATGGTGGCCTAGTGATCTATTTTTAGAAGAATAATAAAAACCTGTGCTATCCTGGCTTCCACCACCATGAATAGAGCTAACTTCCATGAGGACAACCCAAAAAACAGACCCTCACTCAGTGTCAGCCCCTCTTGGAAATGGTCTATTAAACACCAAAGTCTAAATGTGTCACTTTGGCATGGCAGAATCCATCCCAAGAGAAAAACTTTCCTTAAACCTTGACCTAGGCAACAGAAAGCTACATAAAAATATAAGACACAGCAAGTATTCTACAATAAAATGTATAGAAATGTCAAAAGATAGAAGTTCCTGGGAAAATAATATAGCATATTAATGACTGTTAAAACTAACATTTCCTCTTGGCTTACTTTCCAATTGCCACAGCTTTAATTGATCAATCAACAAGTATTTATTAAGCACCCACTATGTGTTAGAAACCATGCTAAGTATTAGAGATATAAAAACAAAGATGAATGAGTCCCTGCCCTCCTGAAGATTACATTCTGTAAAGGTTATAAAGGATGATTTGGAGAGGCCTCAGTGAGAAAGGCTTCTGAAATGAAGCTACAGGAAGCTCATTGTCAGGAAAAACTGAATCATTTTCTGTGTTTTGATCGCCAGTACTGGGTCATAGTAGGTGCTTAGTAAGCACTTGTTGATTAATTGCTGTGTTCTCCTTCTGCCTTCAAACAACCCATATGGACCTTCTGGACGATGCTGAGCCATAGGTAGGGCTCTGCTCTTCTGGTACATTCTCTTAGAGGAAGGAACAACAATGACTGTCTCCGGGCAGAAGCCAGGTTAAGCTCTCAGAGCAGGGAGCGGAATATCTGGTAGCTGTCATTTTCTGCTGCTCAAGGAGGGGGTGTGACCCATCAGTTAGCCAGTACATTAGCATGGACTGATTTTTCTCAATAAAATCCCCTCATCCATTGTTACTGAGTTTAGATTAGGGCATTGAAAGAATGACACACAAGACAGAGAAGAAGTCTGAAAGAAGTCTGATTCGCAGGTTCAACAGGAGAGAATGTTGGCCAGGATAGTCCTATGGCCTAGGTCATTCTATCCCTCTCCTCCCCTCCTCACCCTTCCTTGCCCCCCCCACTCTCAATTCCTTCAGAAATTAGGATAAATTCAAATGTAGAGAGAAAAGAATTTGATTTCACACCCCACTGGTAAAGAATGAGCTGAGGAGAAAAAAGGAAGGGAGTGGAAGAAAGGCGATGTGCAGGATACAGCCATAACCCTTCCGTTGTCCCCAGATGGTCTTTCTCAAAACCTTTCTCAATGTACAGCTACACTCTCCATTTCTTAGTCTACTGACTCACTCATGCACAAATCCAACTGATAATAACTATTTAAACCACCCGCACACAGACCTCACTCTTGAAACATAGCTCTCCTGCTTGCCAACCCACTATTCTCCCTCTAATCTCACTACAACACACTTGCTAACTCCACTTAAAAGCTTTACATTATAAGCTTATCTTCTGTCCCTCCTCTCTCTCACCCACAAAATAAATGATCACAGCCCTGAGGTCCTTGAAAGACACCTATTTAACCCCTGTCCCTGCTTCTGCCTTGAAAACTTTGAGCAATTTCTTTCTCCTTTCCCTCTCAGCCCCCAAAGCTGGGAGATCCTGTCACCCTATTCATGGGATCACTAACTGCATTCTTTGGACAAGACTGATGGATATGTACCATCTCCTCCAGAAATTTTTCCCTTCAAACATCTCTTTTATCTTTGGTTTTTTTCCTATATCCTGATTCCCATTATGTTCTTTAGAGTTATCTCCTCATTTGATCTTTCTAACCTTCAAGCTATACCCCACAAAAGAGCTCATATCCCACTCTCTATAGATGGGTGTCCCTCAAGGCTCTGCCCTGGGACCCCTTCTTTTCTCTTTCTTAGTGATCTCATTAGTTTCCATGGATTCAATCATGTCAAACTAAATGACTCCCAAATCTGCATGTGAAGCCCTCACCTCTCTCTTGAAACCTAGGCACTCAGCACCAACTACTTGTTTCTATCTCTACCTGAATTTCCATAGATATTTCAAATTCAACATGTCTAAAATGAAACCCATTCATTATGTTTCTCCCCAGATCAGCATCTTCTTCAGCTTCCCATAATTCTTTTAGGGTGCCAACCATCCTTCAATCACCCTAGTTCAAAATCCTAAGTCATCCTTGATTCTACAACATCCAATTCATTGACAAATTTTGGTCCAATTCTACAACATCCTACATTCAGTCCAATGAACATTTATTCAGCACCTACTATATATAGAGCACTGTACTAAACACTGGTGACACAATTTTTAAAAAGACAGTTCCTGCTTTAAAGAAGCTCATAATCTAAAGGGAAAGACAACACATAAAAAGAGGCAGGAGGGGTGGCTAGGTGTCACAGTGGATAGAGAACCAGCCCTAGAGTGGAGAGAATCTGAGTTCCCAATACTTACACTTAATCTCACTGCCTTGGAAGAGAGAGAGAGAGAGAGAGAGAGAGAGAGGGAGGAAGTGGGGGTAGGGACATCAATTATACCTGGCTGAGAACATCATGCTCTGTAAACCAGACAGGTGACCAATTCAAAGTGGAGTGATCTGGGACTTCAAATTCTCCCCTCCATAAAGAAAAGGTATTGAAAGGGGTTTGGTACACTACCAAACACCCCTCCAATTAGTGGAGAGAAGAGGCTGAGGAAAGTGGCATCAATCTAGGCACAAGCTAACAGCTTGTGGTGAGTTTAAAAGTGATAAATTTATGCTAGAAAAGGTGTCTTACTCTTAGATCCTTCCTTTCCCTCACACAGATATTACCCTAGTTTAAGCCCTCATCCTCCCCCCCATCTGTCTCTCTCTGTCTCTCTCTCTCTCTGTGTGTCTCTCTTTCAATCTATTCCCCAAACAACTGGCAAAACATGCTTTCCAAATTCCACTTCTGACCAAGTAAACTACAAATTACTCTGCTTGACATTTAAAACCCTTCACAATCTTTTTTGGAGACTCTAACCTCTCTTGCCAGATTTATTGCACATCTTTTCTCCTGAATCCACTTTCTACTCCACCCAGAAATCCTATTTGCTGTTTCACAAATGCTATATTCCATATCCCACCACTCTGCCTTTGCATAGGCTGTGCTTCATGCTTGGCATACCCTCCTTCCTTATCTAAACTTTATTTGACTCCTTAGCATCTTTCAAAGGCAGGAAAAAAGACAATGCCACCTCCCACAGGAAGCCTTTCCTGATCCCACTTGTTACTAGTGTTCTCACTCCACCCAATAAATAATATTTATTTGTCTATGTCATTGTTGTGTCCTCCTAATAGAGCATGAGCATTCTGAGTCCAAGCACCATTTTAAAGTTTATTTTTTCATTCCTCAACCTAGCATATACAAAAAGCATTTAATAAATTCTGGTTGAACTGAATAAAATTGAATCCAAGACTTGGACCCCTTCTTGATTCCAGGTCTCAGTTCCATCACCCAGCTAGTGAACAAACCATTTCATGGCTACCATTCACATATTGAACACAAGGTTCCTAACCATTTCAAAATTAGGATAAAGTGAAATCTGTTCATAATAGAAATGAACAAAATACATGTAAAGACTTTGAACCTGGTTCTCAGGATGATTAGGCATCTTCTCTCTTCATGAATTTAGTTTGAGCCAAGCCTGTGGAAATTAAATCGAAAATATTGCATTTGTGTGACTAACTTGAACATAATAGAGGATTTTACAGGGCTTTCAATACTGAGATATAATAAGAAGGAGGAAATGAGTTTAATTTTTTTAATGTAAGAAAACTACTTAACCTTATAAAAACTGTAGAGATTATGTCATTCAATGTTTCGAGGTTTTTTTGGTTGCATTTTTCAATTAAAGTTGATGCAAGCAACTTAGGCCTGCATTCTTCTCTGTTAATGAGTCCCTATAATTCTGAGATTTTATTGTCATGAAATATCTCTCAAGGCCTACCACTGTGAATTTCAATTAAAAGTCAACCTTTGAATATTTTACAATTAGAAAGTTGTATGGAGGATGAAATGTCAGCAATTTTTGTTTGGATGGGAACTACTAATCTGTGTCTACCTGTTGCTGCTATGAAGAAGTCAGGGACTGGCCAAAATCTGATCAGATTTTTTAACAAACAGAAACAACCAATAATATGAATTTTTGACATAATGAATTGAATATGCTATAAAAGACTAGAAGATATTTCCCTCATAAATTATCTGAAATAGTTTTTGATAAATGTCATATGTTTTAATTATCATCAATTCCTGAACTGAAGATGTTATTGTTCAATCATGTTCAGTCATGCCTGACTTTTCATGACCCTATTTGGGGTTTTCTTGGAAGAGATACTGCAGTGGCTTGCCATTTTTTTCTCCAGTCCATTTTTACAAATGAGGAAACTGAGGCAAATGTGGTCACATGACTTGTTCAGGGACAACAATTTATAAGGATTAAGGATCTGGGGCTAGGTACCCTATTCACTATACCACCAGCTATCCCTGGAATGAGGTTAAAAAGACCAAAAAACAAAGCAGCCCCGTCTTCAAGAAACTTACATTCTAACAGAGAAAACATGCAGATAGATAGTCATTATTTGAATGAGTTGATTTACCTAATATCACCTAATTCAATGTTTCTCAAATGGTCATTTGCAGGCCAATATCATATAACAGTATTTACCACCCTGGAAATGTTTCGTTGTCTAAGACTCTTACTATTAAATCCTTGACTGGGGGAGGGGGGACAGCTAAGTGGAGCTAGTGGATAGAGCACCAGCCCTGGAGTCAGGAGGACCTGAGTTCAACTCAGGCCTCAGACACTTAATTATTACCCAGCTGTGAGGCCTTGGGCAAGCCACTTAGCCCCATTGCCTTGCAAAAAACTAACTAAATAAATAAATGAATGAATGAATAAATAAATAAATAGATAGATAGATAAATGAGGGAATGAAGGAATGAATAAACAAATAAATAAATAAATAGATTTTAAAAATCCTTGGCTTGGGGCAGAACTAAATAACCCAGTAATTAGATAAACATTAGAGCAAAGGGGAAAAAACCAACCTCCCTTTGGGGTAGAAACTGAGATGGGTTGACATCCCAATCAGGAATTGAATAAACATGAACCAAAAGGCCAGCTTGAATCAATACCAAGGTTTCTTAAGTCCACAAGAATTCAAGGAGTTAAGATGATAAATAAATCAGTGGTAAGTACAGAAATCCATATTAGGAAGTTCGTGATAGCTCAGAATACAAGATGGGAGTATACCAAGGGTTTAGCATTTTTCTAATTCAATCTATCTCCTTAAAGCTTCAGACTTTTATGAAGACCATTTGTGATGGATATCATATCTCTTGCCTTCTCAACGCATGGAGGCAGGGCCAAAGAGAGAAAAAAATTTAGAACTCAAAATTTTTTTTATGAATGTTAAAAATAAATGGGTAGGCACAAAAAATTATTTTTAAAAGACTATTATATGTATTTATGTATATATATATATATATATATATATATATATATGTTCATATACATATGTATATATTCTGCAATACTTAGAGCCCCAGCACAGCCTTCTGGGAACAATATGGTATTGGGAGCTTCCTGCTGAGTCAATCATGCCAATAAACAATGTGCTTAACCCTTATTTCCTAAAGTCCCACAACTTGGAAGAATTGCTATTTTCTACTCCCAAGATCTATAGGGGAAAGCAACCCAGAGAGAATGACAAGCTCTAAGAGGGACATTCTGAGGATATAAAAAGAGACCATTCCATTGAGGATGGAAAATGGAAGAGTTCTCTGATGAGGCCAGGGTGAATGCATAAGGAACCCATTAACCAACCTAGATTGTTTAGCTTCACAGAAAATGGGCACAAGATTATCTTTAACAAAGGATAAGTACAAAAGTAAATATTACATTTTTAAGTTAGAAGCAATGAATACAAAGGACATAAAAATGTAGTTTTTAATCTATTTGGAGGCAAGGCAGATGACCAAGGAAGGTTCAGGAGTATTGGTCAAGATGGATGGGATAAAGACAGAATCATACAAATTTTATTTTCTTTCTATGTTTGCTACCAAAAAGACATTGTCTAATAATCTTTGGACTGGAAAGAACAGGATAGGGAAAAAATTATTAGAGATATATAATCCAAAATGAGTGAGAAAACAGTAATAAAGCACATTGGAGAATTCAGATTACCAGTCCCAGATGGAAAATGTCATTGGGTACTGAAAGAACTTAGCAGAGCTTCTATCAATCATCTTTGGAAAGGAAACAAAAACATAGAACATAAAAGTACTGAGGGATGAGAGAAGGGCAAAGATTATCCCAAAAAGGAAAAGGTGTGTAGTTTATACAATATAGTAGTTAGCTTGATTTCTGTTTCTAGCCCCTTATCTAAAATACTCTTCCCTTTTCCACTCCAACTACTGACCTCCCTGGCTTCCTTAAGTCCCAACTAAAATCTTCCCAACCTCTCTTAATTCCAGTGCCTTCCTTATGCTAATTATTTTCTATTTGTCCTCTATATAACTTACATGTATAGATATATCTGCATATTGTCTCTTCCATTTAATTTTTTAATCTCCTGAGGACAAGAAGTGTCTTTTGCCTCTTTTTTGTATACCCCCCAGTCTTTCCCAAAACAGGTGCCTTAAAAATTTTTATTAAATGATTGGTAGAACATATAATAAATGAAATGAGATGGTTAGTGTATATCTAGAAAAGAAAGAGGTAATCACAAAGGGCCCCATGGCTTTATCATGAACAAGTCATGTCAGAACAATCTCATTTCCTTTTTTAACAAAGTTACTAACTCTTTCCTTCTGTTCATGCAAGAGCAAAGGAGTGAAAGATATACACAACAACACAACAGCAGATCTCCAGATAGAATTTGCCTACCAGAAGCAGCCTATCATCTCTCAGAATACTAAGTGAATGCCTCTTGGTAACGCAATCAAAGAGAAGCTTTCCAGATACTATAAGAACATTGGGTACCCAAAGATGCCATCAAGGACACCTACAGTGACATGAAATATCCTTCCAGCAGGCATGAGTCCACTCAGGATAAGATCTTGTCCAATGTGATGACCAAGATGAAGATATAGAGGATGATTGTCATCCACCATGATGACCTCAAACTACATCCACAAATATAACTGATTCTAGAAGCACCATAAGGACACTACCATGCTACAATGCTTTCAAGACATCCAAATATTGTGACCATGGGTGAGTGCTAGACACTCGGTAAGAAAGTAAATTTCAATCATCAAGGAAGCCAAGACAGAGAAAGGGAAGTTTCTGAACCATTCCTTTCAGCATACAAGGAGGTGTGAGAAAAGTTGGCATAGAACAGCAGAAGAATCCTGAGTAACCTGGACAAGTCACTGAACCTCCATGAACTTCAGCTTTCCCATTTGTAAAATGAAGAGATTGGGCCCTAGGAATTCCACTTTGTTCCTTTAGTTTACTTGAAGAGTAATGGTATAAAATCAAGGTAGAAATGTAGATGGATACTGGATTGTCAATGACCTTGATAGCCTAGATCAAGAGTTTCTTCAGAAGCTCCTGAGGGTTTTGCATTGAGGAGTGACATGGTCAGGACAAAGAGTTAAGCAAATGACTCTGGTAACTGTGGGGGGATGGATTAGAGAGTCAAGAGGCATCAACAGGAACACTAGATAAGAGTAGTGAGGACCTGGAATGGGCAACAAAATAGGAAATCACCAAGGTGAAATCACTAGGTTTAGGCTGTAGGACTTAGGAATCAGTGAATGAAGAGGCTCTAATATCACCCCAAAGGAAGAGGGTAATGTCATGAAAAACAAATTAGGGGAGGGGAGCAGATTGTGTAAGGCAATGGGGTATGAAGGGTTCAGTTGTCCCAAGTTACTTAAGTACAGGAACTGAATGGTTTTTCCTGTTTCCCAGCACACACCTTATATATAATAGGGATCAGGACTAATTCTGGGATGTCTTTGCCAAAGGGAATTCCAAAGTGAGGGAACTCCCTCTGCAAATGAGGACCAGCACCTTCTCTGCCCCCTTGGGAAATTGCCTAAGACACTGGGAGATCTAAGGTCTTGCTCAGTGAGCAAGTGCATCATAACTGCTGATAAATGGTTACTGGGCTGTGTAGAACCTTAGTATCCTAACCTGTGAAATGGGGCTGGCTCCTATCTTCTCTGACAGAATTGCTGGGAAGATGAAAGAACAAAAATGGGAGAATGTTTTGAACAAAACTGCAAATTGCAAAGCAAACATTGGCTGCTATTATCCCCCAGTCAGAAGCTTGATGCTTACCTTCAAATGGCAGCCAGCTGACTATAAATTCTGGGGCAGAATTCAAAAATCCTACAGCAGCTAGTCCACATTTGGATGCAGTCTCTGAATCTGATCTGCCTCTGGGACCTAAAGGGATGAACCCTACAGGGTCCTTCAGAACTTTAAACCAGCCAAGGGAAGAATTAAATACAATCTCCTACCTTCTAGTTCATTTTTCTTTTTCAAGGTAAGCCAGGAAGGGATTCCACTGTTAGCCTTTGGTACCTGCTGGGCCTTTAAATCTGCATCCAAGTGAACTTGTCTCCAGCTTCCCTCACCCACTGTGAGCTAAAATAGGAGAGACTAGGATGTTTCCTCCCCCCCCCTTCAGAGCTAGTTATAAGGAAACCCTCTCCCAAAGCATTTAAGGGGCCAATTAGCACATGTTTAAATAATAGGCTCTGGGACCAAGGAAGAGAGTTGGGGACCAAGCTGCCCCTGCATCTGTGTTACCTTTTATGAAATGTTTAAGTTCTTAATAGCAATTTCTAATCCTTTCCTTTGATCCTTCTCTTTGGTTTAGCTGTGACTCAGAGCAGTGAGACACTGAATCAGATACCATTGGGTGTTTGGTTCTACCATGTAATTACTTTATTATTTTTCACCTCCCAGAAAAAATATCTTTGGAAGACAGCAGCAAGACATCTTCCCTGAACGCGAATGCCAGCCAGGGGTGTGATGATGGGAAGCTTGGAGTACTTTGTAGAGATTTATAGGTCTCTTGATATTTTTCCCCAGTCCTCCCTTCTGTAGCAGTTGGTGAAAACACCAGAGGAGGATCAAAAGAAAATTATCCTGAAAGTACAGAGTATTCATCATAGGGTTTGATTCAACAACATTTATTAAATTTTTCCTGTGTCAGAACATTTTGCTAGAAGGGGGAGGAGAGGAGAGGGGATGCTCAGTTTAGAATCAACACATCCCTGTCTTCACAGAACTTATGGTCTGTTGGCTAGGAGGCCACACTAGCATAGGTAAATACAATAGATTCTATCGCATGATAAATACAAAATGAAATGCTGTCTGAAACAAAGGGGTAAGGCCGACTTCAACACTGGCCAATGAAGAATGCCTCTGGAGGCCCTCTAAGAGCACCATAAGCACTTTTTTTATTTTGATTGGGAGGAAGCAAGGAAGGAAGGATGGGTGGAAGGAAGGAAAGAAAGAAGGAGAGAAGGGAGAGAGTGAGGAAGGAAGTGGGAAAGAAGGGAGGAAGATGAGAGGGAGGGAAAATGGAAGGGAGGAGGGGAGGATGGAAGGAAAAGAGGATGAAAAGAAGGGAGGAGGGAGGAAAGAAGGAAGAGAGAGGAAGGAAGGGAAGATGGGAGGAAGAAAGGAAGATAAGGAGGGAGGGAGGAAGGAACAAAGGAAAAAGGGAGGATGGAGTGAGGAAGGGAGAATGGTAAGGAAGAGAGGAAAGAAGGAAGGGAGGAAGGGAAAAGGGACGAAAGCAGGAAGGCAAGAAGGGAAGAGGAAGGACGGGAAGAGGAAGGAAGGAAGGAAGGAAGGAAGGAAGGAAGGAAGTATCTTTTCATGCCTTTGCCTCTAACTGCTGTACCTAGACCAGTCAGTCAGCAATGCCAGCTGAGAGTTATCTTGTCCCAAGGTCACTAATCCAGTTCATGAAAAGTTAGGTCTTAGGGCAAGGTAGTAATATGAGCAAGCTAGGACACCTGCCATGAAATCAGGTAGCAATACAAAATTTAAAAGAGCTTAGCCCTTAGTCTAATGAAAATCCTTGCATGGTTGATTAGTCAGGTCAATATAAAACTGATTTAACTGATCAATGCACAGTGGATTATAAACAGAGGTAAAAAACAATCAGTTTTCTCACTAATGCTGGGCTATGGAGTAGGAAAAACCTTAGTTCAGAAACTCACTTGTACAGCTTAATTGTTTCACAAGAAATTATGACAGGAAGTCTGATCTTATTAGCAACATGGAAAGTCAGATTTGAATTACTCATACAATTTCCTACAGTCTTGGAGCATTTGTGAATGATAAAAAGCCCCTGAGATAGCTAGTTTCAGTTTACAATACAACAAAAAGTGTCAGAGTATGCAAAAATGGAAACTCACACCCATGTTCTCTATTAATTTCCCTGGGAAATTTGGAAGGTAGAAAGTACAGGTCCCAAGAGTGAACTGCATACTCAACTCAAACACTGTAGCATTTGGTTTCCCCAAAAAAATATTTCCAATGTTTCCTTCTTTTAGAACTCAACAAATATTTTCCTTGGTGCCAAATTCACTGTTTTTAAATGACCTTTGAATGGTACAGAATTTAGACATAAAGCAGGACACTATAAACCAATTAGGAGAATATGGAAAAGTTTATCTTTTAGATCTATGGAGAGGGGAGGAGTTTGTGACCAAAAAAGTAATAGAGAAGCTATATAAAATGCAAAATGGATAGTTTTGACTACATTAAATTAAAAAGGATTTGTACAAATAAAAGAAATGCAACCAAGATTAGAAGGAATGCAGAAAACTGGGAAATAGTTTTTACAACTAGTACTTCTGATAAAGCACTTATTTCTAAGATATCTAGAGAACTGATTCAAATTTATAAGAATACAAGTCATTTCTCAATTGATGAATGATCAAAGATATGATATGAATCAGCAGTTCTCAAGTGAAGAAATTAAAACTATCTATAATCAACAGAAAATTGCTCATTATTGATTACAGAAATGCATATTAAAACAACCTCATGCCTATCAGATCGGCTAAAATATGGAAATCAAAAGCTTACAAACAGATGAAGGCTGAAAACCATCTTTGCATGTAATTGAAAAAATAAAATGAAATTCAAAAAATAAATGACCTTTGGGTCGAAATCATAGGTCTGAATTCTCAAACCATATAGCAACATAGTGTTCAAGGTAAGTGAAAGAGAAAATAAAGAGCTAGAAACCTCAGTACAGGATGTGATGCCAGAATTCAGTCTGATGTGGTCCAATCATCTCTTAACCATCCCGGGAAGAAAAACAAAAAAGAGATGCTGAATGGATTGGCTTGAAACTTGTTAGTCAAATAGTTTTGAGAACTGTTGCTGAAAGATAACTTTTACATCCATGGAACTGATGGTGACAGCAATTTTGAAAATAAGTATTAGTGGGAAGAACCATAGAGATCAAACAAAAGTATACTAAGGGTAAGACACAGGGCCCAGAGTAAGAAATGTGGTTCTTCTGGGAAAGTACTCAATCTCTTTTTTCAAAAACCCTTTAAGAAGACAGATGCTCTACCTTAGTTCAAAGAACAGCTAATATTATTTTATTCTACCATGCCTCTGAAATAGAAATTATTCTCAAGACCTATCGGGCTAGTTGATCAATTAACTAAACTTTATAGTGAGAAATGTTTTGTTAAAAACTTATTTCCTACATGGATATAATTACATATCATAGAAATAATGAACATAAAAAATAAAGAAAAATTGGGGTTGTTTCACAAAAACTGATGCAAAGTAAAATGAGTAGAAACAGTGCAAATGGAGAGAACAAACAAATAAGAGCAACTGAATAATCTTTTTTGTTTTTATGTTTTTTGTTTTTCAGGTTTTTGCAAGGCAAATGGGGTTAAGTGGCTTGCCCAAGGCCACACAGCTAGGTACCAGATTTGAACCCAGGTACTCCTGACTCCAAGGCCGGTGCTTTATCCACTAGGCCACCTAGCTGCCCCCAAAACTGAATAATCTAATTATAATGTTCAACCATGGCCCCAAAGAAGAGATGAGAAAATATACCTTCCTCCCTTCTTTAAAGTGGTGATGGACCATAGGCATAGAATAGTCAAGTCAGTAAGCATATATGAAATCCTTACTCTGGGCCAAGCACCAATGAAACAGAGAAAGGCAAAAGGTGGTCCCTGCTCTCAAGTAGTTCAAAATGTAATGAAGGTGATACTACATAAACAACTAGGTATAAACCCATTATATCCAGGACATAGTGGAACTAATCAACAGAAGAAAGGCATTGGAATTAAGAGAGATGAGACAAGACTTACTGTAGAAGATAGAATTTTATTCAGGAAAGTCAGGAGTCAGAGATGAGGAAGGAGAGCCTTCCAGGCACAGGAAACAGTCAGAGAAAGCCTAGAGCTGAGAGATGGTGAATCTTTTTTGAGGAACAGGAAACAGGTTGGTGTCACTGGGCAGAAGAGTATGTGGAAGGTGCAAGGAGTAAGGGAATTGAAAGGTAGGAAGAAGCCCAGTTTTGAAGGATTGGAAAAGACAATGGGGATTTTTTTTTTTATCCTGGAGGTAACAGGGAGCCACTGGAGTTTATCGAGTGGGGGAATGACATAGTTGGATCTGTATTTTATTAAGATTACTTTGACAGCTGAATGGAGGGTGGAGATGAGACTGGCTAACTCATCAGCAGGTTATTAAAACAATGCAGGTTTCAGGTGAGAACCTGCATCAGGAGGGTGGCAGAGGCAGGAGAAAAGGGGGATTAGTTCAGATATTAAAAAGGTGAAATGACTAGGCTTTGGCAACCACTTGGACACCATGTAAACAGACAGTTGATGTGTATCAGTTCATAGATTCAGAGCTGAAATCACTGAGGCTCATCTTAGTTTAAAGATGAAGAAACCAATGCAAGTAGAGGTAAAGGACTTGTCCAAGATCACACAGCTAGGAAAAATCTGAAGCATCATTTGCACTCAGGTCTTCCTGACTCCAGAATGAGGGTTCTCTCCATCAACCACCTAGCTGCTGGAGTAGTTAAACCAAAAAATAACACTGATTTTTTTATTTTAAGCAATATATTTGGGGCAGTGGACTGATCATCAGCCCTGGAGTCAGGAGGATCTGAGTTCAAATCTAGATTCAGATATTTACTAACTGTAAAACTTGGGGAAGTCACTTAACCCTAATTTGCTGTGTGAGAGAGAGAGGGAGGGAGGGAGGGAGGGAGAAGGAGAGAGAGAGAGAGAGAGAGAGAGAGAGAGAGAGAGAGAGAGAGAGACAGAGAGAGAGAGACAGAGAGAGAGAGACAGAGAGACAGAGACAGAGAGGGAGAGAGAGACAGAGAGACAGAGAGACAGAGAGACAGAGAGAGACAGAGAGAGAGACAGAGAGAGAGAGAGAGATGCATTTTTGAGACATTAACTTCAAGATCATAGGATTTAGAATTGGAGGAGAATTTGCTGATCATCTAATCCAAGCACATCTAGTACCATGGGAATGCCCATTTCTGGCAACCAGAGTATAAGTCACAAAATGTGTCCAGCTCAATGAGCAAAAACAATGCCTCAAACCCATTTTTAAGACAAATTTAGTTGAGGAAAGTGAGGAGGCCTTGAGGGACCTCAGTCATTGATACTTAAGGCCCTTGGGATGGGAGGCCCCAAGACATAGTAGAGTTCCTAGGGGAGGCTGCCCTAGACAAGGGAGAAGTGGGCAATACACATTTATTATAAGTATTGTGCTAAGTGGCAGGGTCACAAACAAGCAAAAAAACAAAGACCATCCTTGCCTTCAGGGAATTTACTTTTTTAATGGGGGATAGCAACATCCAAAAAGGACTTAAACTCTAGCATCGTCCTGATGCATAAAGCATCATGAGAGAGTGAGAAAAAAATTTTTGTTATAGAGTCAGAGGACATGGTTTCAAATCCCATCTCCAATGTCTATAATTTGCATGACTTCAAGGAAAATCATTTCACATCCCTAGGTCTCAGTCTCCCCATTTGTAAAATGAGACAGTTGAACTCAATGTTTTTGTAGCTCATATGCCCCAACAGGCCAGGTCATTCCTTCTGTTGAAAGTGCAAGGGAGCAAAGGTCTCAGCTGGATGTCTGGCAGATGCTCATCAAGCATCCTAAGGAGGATTGGTCAAGAAAGCTTAAAGCACAGTACCACCCCTGTGCAAATATCTGAGAGTGAAGGGGCACCAGGTAGGGAGGGCTGGGGATATACCCCCCACACACCAGCTAATCATTCCTGGAGCCTGGCAGAGAGTCTACAACAAACCAATAAGCAGTTGATGCCAGCCTTGAGAGTACCAGACAACCAGGCTTAAACAAAGCTGCCAAGTCATCAGAGAGCCCCTGACAGATACTAAGAGGGAGCCACAGCTGGGATGTGGTCATGAACCAAACACATCATCAGAGGCTGGTTGAGGGCAAGAGGGACAATGGCAGTGATTTTTCTGAAGACTGAGGTGGGGAAAGAATAGGAAAAATATTTTCACAGTATAAGGTGTCCCTGTATGGTGCTGCTGTGGTTAAGGGACAGAGGTTTATTATGGGTTCTCTCCTCAGTCAATAAGAAAGAACCAAAACACAAATAAACATTCTCCAAATTAGCCACACAATATTTCTCATTTTTAATATCAAGTCTCTAATTCCCTTAATTCACTTTTCTCTAAATAGGTTCACTATTCCTGGCTCCTTGGTCCTGTGTTCCTCAAGTTCCCTCTGTTCAGGACACTTGACCCAAGAGGTCTGGCTCTGTCCCCAGACTTTGGGACCAATCCAGGTTACAGGGAGGAGAGACCCAAGGACCCCAGCATTAATGACTCAGGGATCAGTGTCTTCAATTTTATTCCCAGAATCTTATAATTCCCAGAATCTCACAGATAGGATCTCAGCAGTCACCTTTTCCAAGCCTTACCTGAAGAATCACCCTCCTCCCAGAAATATCCTCCACAAAAGATCATCCTGCTTTTGTTGGAAGATTTCCATTAAGAAGTGAAACACTGACTCCAGAGGAAACCCCAGTTGTTGGGAAGGTTCTTCTGTGTCATCAGAGAGATCTCTTTCCATCTTCTACCACTGCTTCTGCTTCTGTTCTCTTGGCCTGAACAGAACAAGACTGATTCCTCATTCCCTTGATATCCCTTTAAAGATCTGAAGATGGGCATCATGTCTTGCTAATCCACATCTTCTCTGGGCTACAAATTCCACTCAATTCTTTTAACTCAGATATTTTTAGTCCAATGTCCATGAAACCTGGGGGGGGGGTGATTGTAAACTGTCCTGGGACAACAGAGATTAGGCTAAGGAGATTTAATGCTGTGCTGAGGTTCTGGGTAAACCAATCAATCATTCACTAGAAACCTCTTCTGGGATCTGGAATAAATAGCAGGTCTGCATCATTGAGCAACCCAGGATCTTAATGACTTGTTATCAGGTATTCCATCTTGCAACCTACCGGGGCTTCACCAATAGCATCTCCTGGTACCTCCAGTACCATGGCTATATACCTACCTACTAGCCACCCTAAAGCCTGGGCTTCCTATAAAGCTCCACTGACATGCTCCACCTGTCCAACCTTCCACCATTATAAGGACCTTCTCAATCACCTGCCCAGCATCACCAAATCCGCTGTCCCTGGCTCCCAGTTATCTCCATCCTGGTCTAGACAGTGACAAGGCAGAGTTAGGTTATGGAGCAAAACACAAATTTGAACAATTTATTCAATTCAGTTTCATTTGATAGCAGAGATTTTTCAGACCATTAGAACATTCAATCCAAATGCTCAGGGCTTTTCCTATCAGCCAGCTGAGCATCCTTTTCCTGGAACACAAATACTGGAAGGATCTGCTCCGATTCAAGAGGATTGGGGCCTCGGGGCAAACCCTGAGCAGGGATCAGTGAGAATCTGAGCTAGGTAAGACAGACTCCAAATGCTTGAATGACTAGCAAGTCAACAGGGGGAGATGTAGATCAGGGGCAGGGGTGGGGGAGGACTGTAGGCAGGATGAAGAGACTAGAGGAAGTCAAATGATGACACAGGAGCTGAAGGAGCCCCTGGACATCATCGAATCCACCCCCTCGTGGGGACCCTGAAACTCAGAGGAGTTTTGACATTCCCATTGTCACATAGGTAAATAAATAGTAGCCCCAAGAGAGCACTGAACTTAAAAGTCAGGAGACTTGGCTTAGAATCCCACTTAGATGGCACTCTGTGGAAAGCTCTCAGAGTCTCAGTCATCCCTTCTGTAAAATGAAGATATAAATGTTTACCTTCCTCTAGGCTTATGAAGGAAGCACTTTATTGCTGAACAGTATTGTGCAAGTAAAGGAAAGATGGCTCTATATTGGCTATGTTCCTTCTATCATATACCTCTGTCATTCTGGGATGATAGGCAAAGAGAGAAGGGAATAAGCTTTTATGAAGCACCTACTCTGCCTCAGACACTGTACTCAGCATTTTACAAATTCTGTCTCATTTGATCCTTACAATCACCCTGGCTGTAGATTATGCAATTATCTCCATTTTACAGATGAGGAAACTGAAGCAAAGCATGAAATGACTGAAGAATGAAGAAATGACATTTTTTATGAAATCGTGAAGACCCAGCTTCAGACACGTATTAGCTATGTGACCCTAAGCAAGTCACTTTGCCCTCTTTGCCTTAGTTTCCTTTTCTGTAAAATGAGGTGGAGAAAGAAATGGCAAAACATTCAAACATCCTTGCCAAGAAAACCCCAAATGGGATCACAAAATGTCAGGCATAACTGAAAATGATTCCACCATACCAAACTGAGGCAGAGGTTAAGGGATTTGCCCAGGGTCAAATAATTAGTGTCCTACCCCAAACCTAAGTTATCTCTTCACTGTACCACAGAGCTACCTACTTACAGTGCCACTTAGAGGGGTCCCAAGAGAGGGTGGGGAGGAGATGGATCTCTGCCACCTCCTTCTCTTGTAATAATATGAATTAAACAGTCAGAGGGCAGTTAGATCTCTGGTCCATAAAGCAGACCCTTCAGAATCTGCTTCTCTCCCTTGGGAAGATGCTGGCATGAAGTCAGCCATCAGCACATTTAAGAAAATCCTCAGAGTTGGGTAATGAGGACATAGACCATCTGTTCTCCAGAATGGGGAGGGACCCAAGAACCTGACCTTGGAGTTCCTCCAAGTGAGAAAAGTCAGGAGAAAACATTTTGCTCCTAGTTCTTAGAGGAAGTTTGAGCTCCCCTATCATGACCAAATCAAGGGTCTGAGAATGAGCTCTAAATAACAGTTGGGCAGGGTGCCTGTGTCTCATGGGCCAAGGTTGGCTGAGCCAACTTGGAAACCAGGAAAGAATGAAACCAGTAAGACCTACCATAAGAATTCAAGACTATCTGATCTGGGATGAGGCCATTTTTACCCACTAACCTCTTTTCTCTTTCCTGCTGACTGTGAGTGGCCTGAGAGCTTTCAGGAAATAATTGCAATTACCCGGAGAATAGGATTGCTGTCACTGCCACCCATTTGGTCTAGATATGAGCAGAGGCAAGAATCACTGCATACTTGTGAGCTCTTTACAATCCAGTTACAGGCCTATTGATCATCTTGGTGTTTATTAGCACCTTCTGCAGGCTCAGAAACTCAACCAATCTATTTTTTTCTTCTGATAGATTCACTTATGGAATACAGGAAAAGGTTACAAATCTCAATGAAAATTAGATTCAGGGGCTATCAGTGGGCTTTGATTTTCTATTCTATTCATGTCCACTGCTCCTGTTTCCCATCGACCTCACCTATCTTTGCCTTTATACAAGATCTCACCTCTTCCTTGTAGAACCTCAGCTACTGGGCAGCTAGGTAGTATATTGGATAGAGTACTGGCCCTAGAGTCAGGAAGACCTGAGTTCAAATCTAGTCTCAAACACTTAATAATTGCCTAGCTGTGTGACCTTGGGCAAGTCACTTAACTCCATTGACTTAAATAATTAAAAAAAACTAGGGGCAGCTAGGTGGTGCAGTGGATAGAGCACCAGCCCTGGAGTCAGGAGTACCTGAGCTCAAATCCAACCTCAGACACTTAATAATTACCTAGCTGTGTGGCCTTGGGCAAGCCACTTAACCCCATTGCCTTGCAAAAAAAAAGCTAAAAAAGAAAAAAGAACTCCAGCTACTTTCAAGGTTTGACTTTTATCTCCAACTCCACTCAGTATGAAGTATGTTTCTCAACCCCAGTCTGTGAGGATGTTTGTGGGACTGCTGCTGGTCCTTCTGACCCCAGCATCTTCCCACAGAAAGATGGTAGATCCTGAAGACCCTGCCTACTTGGAAATACCACTGCCTGCCCTATATTATAACCGCTTCCCAATTAGAAAGATTCATCTCTAGTCTCCATGATTTTGAACAAGTTACCCTTACCATCATAGGATCCTTGCCATGATGATTTTGTTATATATTTAAAAGGAATAGAAACTTGTACATAATAGATTTGCAGTTTCAAGTATAATTGCCTTTTTTCTATTTTACTATGCTATGAAAATGCTTATTTTTATTTCTTAAATTCAGAATAAAATAAATAAAATAAGGAAAAAATGCAAAAGAACAAGTTTGCCATTATAGAATCACAGATCTAGAGTTAGATAGGACCTTAAAAGTTATCCATCCAAGAAATTGAGTACATCTAGAATTGTTCTGAAGTGGAGAAGGGGAAAAGTCCCTCCATAACCCATCATCAAGGGAAGTGCTACCTTGGAAAAACAAGGAAAACGCATGAATATATATATATATATATATATATATATATATATATATATATATATATATATATATATATGTACAGGAAAGCAACCAAGGTGGGAAAGGGTCTTAAATCCAAGCCTTCTGGGGATTGACTGAATATTATCCTGAAGAAAAGGGGACTGAAGTATGGGATGATAAGAGAGTGAGCATTTCAAGGGCTTTTATATGTAAAAAGAATTAGACTAATAATCTTTGGCTCCAGAGAGTCAAATTGTACTGCCTACATTTATTGGTCAGATGCATTTGTATGTTCAGGCACAAGGACCATGATGGACAGCAGATTGCTCTTATCTAATCACCTCTCCTTTGCCCAGCCCACCACTCCTTTGGGGAGAACTGGTAACTCAATGCAGCTATTCCAGTGGCTAGAAGATCATAAATACAGGTCTGGAACACACCTGAAAGTCCATCTAGGCCCAATCCTTCTTGTTACAGACAAGCAAACTGAGCCAAGAGAGTTCAAGTGGCTTACGCAAAGTCACACAGCTAGTTTCCAAGGAGGATGTAAACCCATACCAAGCTGAGACAAAGTTCAGTAGTTGATACCAGCTAAGTGTTCTTCTTAAATATTCACTTTGTTGACATCTGGACACAGCTGGGAAGCTAATCTACTCAATTAAACCTTTGTTGATATTCCAACTGCCACTGTTTACCTTCTGCCCTGAGAAGACCTTTGAAATCCAAACACTTAACCACCTCCAGAGAATGTTGGAGAGAGGGTAAGCCTTGAAGCAATCTGAAAAAGAACAGTCTCTTCCCAACTTGGACTGGTTTCCAGTAGGCACTTAGCAGGAGAGCAAGATGGGAAACTGGGCAGCCTTCCCTCTCCTCCTGAGCCAGGCGATTCCAATATGCCTTCATCATTTGGGCTGAAGCAAATTCTTAGACCATCAGACAGACCCACATGAAAATAGGACAAATGGACATTCTAGGACAAAGTTGATATTAGTTGGAGGATGGTCTCCACCTCTGCTTTCATCAAATAGCTCTGCATTTGGAACTAGGAAGAGCTAGGTTTAAATTCTTCAAAAACTACTAGCTGGTTGATCCTGGGTGACCTTGACCTCTTCAAGCCTCAGTTTCCTCATCTGTAAATTAAGGAGGCTGGGCTTGATGACAGTAAGATGCATCTCTCTATTTTTCTAAGATCAGTTCTATATCTATGACCCTATAATCAAATGCTGCAAGTGGTCACTTAATTTAATTTTCACACATCCAGGACAATCTTACTTCCTCCTGAATGATTACAAGATTTGATCCAACTGTCTATTATCTTTCTCTCTCCTGCAAACTCTGAGACCTAAGGCAAAACCCAGTATCCATGTAATAGTACAGGACATCACTGGCAAGCCAAATAGGACAGGACATGGAAAGTAATTACAAATGTCACTCAGATCTACTGGGAGCTGTGGCCTATTTGAGACTCCCAGGGCATGACATCCTCAACATTCTATCATCCATCTCAGAGTCTCTGAACAGGCTGTCCCTACTCTCCCAGTCTTGAACATCTCCTTCTTCACCTCCACCTTTTGAAATGCCTGGCCTCCTTCCTTTATGCCTCAGATAATGAGATACCTCCTTCAAGAAATCTTCCCTAATTCTCCCAGTTCTCAGTGTTTCCCAAGATAGTACTTTGAATTTGTTTTGTTTTTATATTATATATATATATATGTATATGTATATATATATATGTGTGTGTGTGTGTATTTGTACACACACATATATATATATGTGTGTATATATATATATACATATATATATATGTATATATATATATATAGATAGATAGATAGATAGATAGATATCATGTGTACTATTTATTTTATTCTTTTCTTATTCAGGGTGGAAACTCACAAGTCCGATGCCATTGTTGACCAATGTGGAAATTTTGACATATTCTGTTTTTGTCCTTGGTGGTTTGGAGGTCGGTCCCCTTCTTAGGCAATTTGGTGGTCCACTTCTCTACCACATTCCTGCTATACTTACTGATGAACCTTCTGATCAGCATAGACCTAAAGCAACTCAGAGCCCTTGATCCATAAATCCAGGGGACCACAAACATGTACTTCCATATCTGGCTTGGATCTAAATCTTGTTATTTCTCCAGGTGCACCCCTCCCCACCTTGAATATCAGCTCTTTATCAGCAAGGACCACTTTTTTATCTTTATCTTTGCCTACCACTTGGCAGACCCTTAGGAAATGTTTGCAGCATAAAACTGGGTCTCAGTGTGCAATATTGATCATAATGCTGAATTCTCTAAGATGGTTTTAAGCACCACCAATATAGAGGTCCAAGAAATGATCAGCTCCTCCTCTTCCCTCCAGACAGACAGAATGACAGACACTTCATTTCACATCATCTTTACATGAATGTAATACAGCTACAGTGATGGGAAAAATGCACATGCATGTACATATTTATCCATATATGTATGTATGTGCATGGGAATGAGTTCTGCCATATAACTAATGGGAGGAAGCAGAACTGGAAGAAATCCCTTCATGTGGGCGGACTAAAGGACTTTGACTCCAGCATATTGTTTCAATCCTCACTCAATAATGTGAAGTTTAGATACTTCTGGGTTTGTTGGCTGGAATTACAATCAGAAGAAAGTCCATACTGCTGTATTCAGATGGGAGACACCAAAAAGTAAACAAAAAGAATTAGGTAAACAAAAAGAATTCCTTTTCTAATGGAATCATAAAAAAAGATACAAACATCACATGAGAGTCCCAATAAAAGATGAAAGATGGTAGATCATGGAATACTCAAATCATTCCAAAAATTCAATAATTGTACCACACAGATTAGTTTTTAGCAAAAGTCTTTAAGGATGCACTTTCCTGGGGGTAATTTAAGCCTTCAAAAAGGGGGTCAGGAGGGAAATGAAATGAAAATAAAAGTCAAAAAAAGAAATTCTAGCTAGCAGTGAGAAGAAATACAACCCAACCTAGAAGAAGTTGGTCAGGAAGTGATGCCCCAAAAGTATGATACAAAGAAAGGGGTACTACTCTAATGTCAGGGAATCTGAACTCAGCCTTTTACTATCTCTGAGATCTTGGGAAAGTCACTAAATTCTCTGAACCTCAGTTTCCTCATCTGTAAAATAAACTCTAGAGCTATCTAGGATAAATATAGAAATATGATTTTTTCAGTCAGGTTAAAAAATATAATATTGAATTTTATGACTTTTAAGATTCCTTTCAGCTCTAAATTCTATAAGTCTATGACTAAGATGTGCAATGACCAACATATTGGACACGTTATTATATTAACCCAGTATTCCAATCAATCTGAGCTTTCACAAATTTGGTACCCTTTCCATTGATGCAGATCCCTGATTGGCCTTCTAAGCCAGACTCTGATCCATGCCCAGAGATTTACTGTAGAGGGGTCCACTCAAAATGCTTAATCAGGATTAAGTGACTTGCCCAAAATCACACAGCTAGTAAGTGCCTGAGATATGATTTGAACTCAGGTGCTGAGTTCAAGGTCTAGAGCTCTGTTTACTGCACCACCTAGCTGTCCCTCACCTTTTTTTGACATTGCATGGAAACTAACTGAACTGTAGACTATCAGTTACTCTTTGTTCTATGTGATCTATTTTTTTCCTGATCATCCATTTTTCTAATAATTTCCATTACAAGATTTCTCCTGAGTAATTTATTCATTTGCAATTTATTGCAGCCTATTCATGTCTACCATTTCTCTCTCTGTTGCCTTTTGAGTGATCCCTAAAGGCTATGAGTTTCAAGGGTACAGAGAAAAATGGCCCTTGAGGATGCCATCTTGATTGGTCATTCCCAAAAGTTGAATATCATCAGAGACTAGATAGACTATAGACTAGCCTTAGACTATAGCAGAGATGTCAGACTTGCAGTCTTGCTGGCAAAAACTCCCGTTAAAGCCTTTTAAAGTGACGCTTTTAAAAACTAATAAAAATATAATAATACAACATAGATGATATTATTTTGTGTTTTTCCTAAATCAATATGCTGCCTATAGGGATGTTTCTACTATGAAGAAGATCTATTTGTTCAACTTTCTCATGTCCCAACCAACCTGGAAGAATGAGGATAATGAATAGATAACTCTTTGGGTCCCAAAAGGAAATATTGAACATCCCAAGCAAGAAACTATGCTGGGGGAAGCTAGGTGGTACAGTGGATAGAGCACTGGCCCTGGAGTCAGGAGGACCTGAGTTCAAATCCGGCCTCAGACACTTAATGATTACCTAGCTGTGTGGCCTTGGGCAAGCCACTTAATCCCATTGCCTTGAAAAATCCTTAAAAAATAAAGGAGAGACTATGTTAGTTCATCTTACATTTGTCATAAGACTTAAGCATGAATATGAAACCAAGTAAATGCAAATAGGTCCTGCTTGCTTCAAGGTTAACCTTAGAGATTTAGTAGGTTCTAGGGCACTGATATAGTAGTCTGGATATCTCCCATTACATATCTATAATGATCAATGGAGCTCAGGGAAAACAGCATAAAGTAGTCCCTCAAATCATCTTGGTATTTTATGACATGAAACTAAAGTAAGAAGTAATTAAGGAAAATTTAGTTATGCAAGAAGAGTTAGTTATTTCAGTGGCTTCTACTCAGTCAAAGAAATAAATGTGTAACATTATAAGTACCCTCTAAATTACAGCACCCTTGGACAAAGCCCTGATTGCCACTATCCTAATTACAACGGTCTCCTGGCCTCCCAAAGTAGGCCTTCTTCTGTTGAAACAATCAAAGACAACTTCACTCTCTCTTTTCTTTGCTCAGCATCGGAGACCACGGGCACTGGTTGCTTATTAGATGCGAAATGCTTCTTTTAAGCAATGAGCAAGGGTCTCACTCTGGTGAAGATTCTGATGCTCTGTATTCAAGGGCACAGCTAATTAGTTGTTGAGCTATTGATAAAGCCATGGAAACAGCAAGCATGGAGGTGAGGGAAGGAAAGGAAACCTGTCCAACTAAAGAAGAAATATGCTTGGAAGCAGGGGGAAATCAGTCTAGATAAGTGGGATGAGGCTAAGTAATATGGGTTGCCATTATCATATTATGAACCCAAGTAAACAGCCACAGACCATTAAAAATGCTATTAAAAACTTGGGGATATCCTCATTTAATTTCTAGACTCCCGGTGAGCTCTTATTTGATGAGATTAGTTCGCAAACATTTTTTATTAATCCAGAAGATTTATTATTGCTATCTGCAGTAGTCAACAAGCAGAGAAGAGAAGGCTCATGCTAATTATCCCCATATATTCCCCTAAACCAAACATGAAAACAAGACCATGATGGGCTATTTTTTATGTCAGAAATGCCTTTTCCCGGAGAGTGCTGCAGGGCTCCTATCTCTTTCCTTCAATTTAAGACTGCAGTGAGACCACTCAGATTGATGAGAGACACTGGCTCCTGATATGGAGGGGTGCCGAGTTCTCTGGTTCATTTTCACCCAAGAACCATTGCTTGATAATCTCTTCTCTCATCACCCAATCAAGGACCTTACAACACTATTCCATAACAGACTTAGCAAAGCTCTATGAGCATGGAAAAAACAAAATGGCAGATTATGGCAGCATCATGGAGAGATGGAATTTTAAAAATGTAAAAAGTTCAGCCCATTGCCATATACTTAGGAGAGTTCTCAGGAGGTAGTTTCTATGATTCCTAAATGCTCCCGGCTTCCTGGAGCATTAGGAGCTGGAACAAGCATTCCTCCAAAAGCTGAATCTACAGCCAGCAAGGACTCTAGTGAAGTAGTCCCCTGGATTTGGAGTGAAGAAAATCTAGTTCAAATTCTGCCTCAGATGCTGCATTTAGTGTGTGACTTGGGGTAAATGACCTATCTACTCTCAACCTCGGTTTACCCATTTGTAAAACAAGAATGCTAACATCCCTTGCCACATAACAGTTTGTGTAAATATCAAGTGAACGAATATGTGTAAAGTATTTCATAAACCTTAAATACTATATAAATCTTAGCTCTTATTTTCACTGGTGATTAGAAAGTTTACCAATAATGCGGCTGAGATTTGAATCAACAACTCAGGGATTGATTTGGATTTATTCAAGAGAAGTTCATATTCTTTGTTCATGAAGCGAGATAGTACCACAGAGGCTAGAGTGCTAGGATTCAAATCAGAAAGACTTGAGTATCAAATCCAGCCTCAGATATCTTCTAGTTATATGACCTTGGACAAGTTACTTAATCTCTACCTGTCTCGGTTTCTACATCTATAAAATGGGAATACTAATAGCATCAACCTCACTGAGTAAGGATCAAATGAGATATCATTTGTAATGTATCTGGTACACAGTAGGAGTTCAAAAATTGATTGTTTCCTTCCTTCCATTGATCCACAAATTCCACTTTCAGGCATTTACTCTCTCCACAACCAAGAAAAAGTAAAAAAAAAAATAGATATAGCAACACTGAAGGACTTATGATGAAAAATGTTATTCATTTACAGATAAAGAGCTGAGGGTATCTGAAAACTGATTGAAGCATACTTTATTTTTGTTTTATTTTTCTTGAAAGTTTTGGTCCATATTTTCTTTCACAGCATGACTGTTGTAGAAATTTTTTGCCTATTACATATGTATAGCCTATTACCAAATTATTTGCCCTATCAATAGGGAAGCAGAAGAAAGAAGGAAGAGAATTTGGAACTCAAGATTTTAAAAATTAATTTTAAAAGATGTCTTTACATTTATCTGGGGGAAAATAAAATACTAAACTAAAAAATAGAGTAGCCCAAAACAGGGAACAGATAAACAAAATTGGGTTTATTAATATAATGGAATGCAATTGTACTATAAAGAATAGCAAATATTAATAATTGAAAAGGATTGGGAAAAATACTTTTTTGAATTCATATAAAATTTTAAAAAAGCAAAATCAGGAAAAAAATTTAAACAATGAGTACATGCTAATGAAAATGAAAACAATATTAAGAGGCTGCTGAAATATAATAACCAAGTTCAATCCAAGAAAGGACATATAAAACACACCTCCCCCTGATTCTTACTAGAGAAGTGGGAGGCCTAAGTGTATGGGATGTTGCATTTACTTACTTACTCTATGTTGGTTGGTTTTACTTAACTACAATTCTTTGTGATAAAGAACAACTTAATAAGTAATCATTATATAAAAAGTCATCAACAAAACTAGTAAAGAAGTGAGAAAAGGAAAAAAGGGAAGGAGGGGGGGCAGGCAAGCAGGCAGGCAGGAAGGAAGGAAGGAAGGAAGGAAGGAAGGAAGGAAGGAAGGAAGGGAGGGGGAAAGGAAGGGACGGAGGGAGGGGAAGAATGAAGGGAAAGGGGAAGGAGAGGAGATTTGAGGCAATCTATTGGAGGGAATGGAAGGAGGGAGGAAGGGAAAAAGGGAGAGGGGAAAAGGAGAAAAGACTTCATCAAACATCAATGTGATGGTGCTAACTATTAAAAAAAGATCAGGGTTAAGTAACCTCTAGTTTTGTGATGATTCTTACAAGGAAGAGAGAAAGTTTTAATTGATGTAATGAAACCTAAAAGGTCCATAAATACCCAAATACCAACACTCTGACTAATAGGCAGCTGTAACTGTATTTGAGATCCAAGTTCTGAAGATCTTAAGTTTCCTGCCAATATTTTTTTTTAGTCAGCTGTGCATCCATAACTTGGAACTAAATGGAACCAATAGTTATGAGTCCTAACATAAAATTTATACCAGTATCCAAAATCTAAAACAGAAAGAAGTCATTTCCATTCAATTCAACAAAGTTTTACTAAACACCTGCTGTCTTTCCTGGGGAGCTAGGTGGCACCAAGCTAGAAGTTTGGGTCTAGAATCAGAAAGACTCATCTTCCTGAGTTCAAATCTGGCCACTTGCTGGCTCTGTGACCCTGGACAAGTCACTTCACTCTGTTTGTATCAGTTTCCTCATCTGTCAAATGATCTGGAGAAGGAAATGGAAAACTACCTCAGTACAGCATGACTGCAAATAACTGAATAACAACAAATTGTCTTTACCAGGTGCTAGGGGAGATAAAGTTTCAATAAAACTCAGCCTTGGCTTTCATGAAGCTTATAGTATAATGGGAGATAATATACACAGTTAAGCTATAAAAATGATATTATATAAGTTCTTGGAGAGATACAAAAGGAAGTACAATATGAAATCTGATATAAAAATTCATGAAAGGCTTAATGGAGGAGGTGGTACCTTAGTTGAGCTTTAAAAATGGGTGGAAAGTTCAGAGAGAGGAGAAGAGGCCACTTCAATTATAGAGAACACCATGATCAAAGGCATAAAGATGGAAAAGCAGACAGACTTCATTTTCGGAGAACAAGAACACAATTGAGTGTGGTTATAGCATAAAATTCAAGAAGCAGAGTGGAATGAGGTAAAATTAAAAAGGAAAGTTGGTATTACTCTCTAGATAGCCTTGAATTCTGAGAAGTTTTAGTTATGTTCACTAGACAATAGGAAGTCACTGACAATTTTTGAGTAGAGATGTGACATCAATCATCAAATCAATAAATAAGAAAAATTAATTGATCTGTTTTTTTTAATGAAGGATGAATTGGAGAGGAAAAGACAGTCACTATTTCCCCCATATCCAGGTGGTGATGAGACCTGCCCATACCAAAGAGGTGGCAGAGGGAGTAGAGAAGGGGATGGACTCAAGGATCATCAATAGCCACTTCAATGTCACACCCCATTCTTAGGGTCAGCCATGGTCTTGGTACAGGAGGCTGGACAAGACAGGCTCATTGCCATATTTGATGCCAGTCATAACAGAAGGAACACTGTCTTTGCCAAGAAGGAATCCTGTGACCTGTGCCAGTCAATTCACCTCTCTGAGCCTTAATTTCCCCATCTATAAAAGGAGGTTAACAGTAGGCATATAAGTATATAACTATACAATATATGTAATATAAATATATAACAGTAACTATGCTAGTCACAGGATTTTTATGCAAGTAATGCAAGGTAGAGAAAGGGAGAAAAGGAAAGAAGAACAGGGAGAAAGAGAGAAAGACGGAATAGGAAGAGAAAAAGAGAGAATGAGGGAGGGAGAAAGGAAGGGAGAGGGAGTGAGGAAGGGAGGGAGAGGGAGGGGAGAGAGAGAGAGAGAGAGAGAGAGAGAGAGAGAGAGAGAGAGAGAGAGAGAGAGAGAGAGAGAGAGAGACTTCTGACAGCTGTATCACTTGCCCTGATTAGTAATAACTTCCGGCAAACAGAAATTGCAGAATGAAAGAGTTCAACTAGCTGACATCACACCCTATAAAAGTGTCATTGCTAAGCTGAATATATTTTAATAATTTGTGAAGATATTGAGGATTTCTTTGGCAGTCAAACAGTGTGAAGAAAAACTGTCCCCTTGAAAACAAAAGCCATAACGGAATCTGCAAAAGAGCAAGCTTGGGCTAAAACAAAGAGTGAACTGAGATTATCTAAGAAATTTAAGTCAAAATACACAATTTTCCCTTAACATCAGCCCACCTCCCCTAGGGATTTTGACAAACAAAAGAATAAATGGAATAGGTATCTTATAGTTTTCAATCAGCTAGGACAGATGAAGAGTAACAAAATAAGGAAGAAGGAGAAGTGGAGGAAGAAGGGGAGGGGAGGGGAAAGAGGGGGAGAAGGGGAAGAAGGGGAGGGGAGGGGGAAGGGGAAGAAAGGGAAGGGGGGGAAAGGGGGAAGGGGAAGGGGAGGGGGAGGGGGAAGGGCCAGGAGAGGAGGGGAAGCTTGGAGACCAATTATAAGATTACTGCAATAACCCAAGAGATGATGAGGGACTGAATTGGGGTGGTGACCTGTAAGTGAGAAAACAGATGCAAGAAATACTATGTAGGTAAATAAAACAAGCCTTGGAAACTGATTTAGGGTTCAGAATAGAAAGAACCAAATCTGCTAACAATAAACAAGATTTGTACCACCCCAAGATGCCAAGTTTCACATATGTCACATCTCATGCCACCACAGAAACTACCATGGATAGGTCCATATAGGCACAAGCAGTCTCATTATTGGTGGTCCAATCTTTTTTCATCATTGACTCTCAGTTGTACTTGGTCCCACTTTTAATTTTGACAGTCCCTAAAAATGTATTTTCATGTTTCCCCTGCACAGAAAGCTTCCTTATGAGGGACGATAAACTTGTCAGGACATAAACTTTAGAAAATGTTAGTTAGGGTAATGGGAAAATTAACATGCTTTTATAGCAGAGAAAATATAATGGCTAAACACATACCCGGTAACCAAGGGGAAGGGCTGCTCAGCATGGTACTGGGGAGTAACATAGAAGATAGAAAACCTGGATTCCAGTCTTTGTTCTTCCCGAATTATCTGGGTGACTTTATGCAAGTCACTCTCTTGTCCTCAAGTTTCTCATCTATAAAATTAGAAAGGTGAACTAGATAATGGATAAAATCTCCTCCAAAGCTAAACCTTTCAAATTCAGTTCCACAGCTTGGACTTGGATGAGGAAGCATTAGAACAGTGAAGTCAAAATACAGAGGCAGGGAAAATTATAGGTCTAGTCTGATTCTCATCTTCAGTTTAATTTGTAAGGTTGGTTAATTTCTCCATTTCCTCAAAAAGCCACATTCTCACAAAGACAAAAATACGGAAATGATACTAGCTCATTTTTAGCCCTTGTGGGAAAAATTGGTAATATCTGACATTTCCATAGATCTTTACAGTTTACAAAGAATTCTGCATTCATTTTCTACTTGGATACATGCTGCTCCCCATAGTGGTAAATGAATGTCATTCTGGAGTTACAGAGAAGGAGACCAAGATGCTGAAGAACCTAGTCAAGAGCTCATAAGTTGATGTCACAGTGATGCCATAGAAAAGGTGCTGAATTTAGAAAAGGAGTACCTAGGTTCAGATCTCAACTACGATAATTAATGCCTAGATGACCCTAAACAAGTGTGACACCAGAGTACACAGAGAACTGGGCTAGCATCAGACAGACCTCAGACATTTACTCACTGCGTGACTCTGAACAAGTCACTGCATCCAGTTTTCCTCACTTTTCTCATCTACAAAATGAGCTGGAGAAGGAAATGGCAAGACACTCCAGGATCTTTGCTTAGAAAACTCCAAGTGAAGTCATGAAGGGACAGACATGACTGAAATGACCAAGCAACAAAGACCTTGAAGAAATGAACTTTTCTGTGTTTTAGTTTCTTTGAATAAGAGAAAAGGCATAGATGACTTAAAAGGTTCTATCCAATACTAAAATTAATTATCCTATGACTGCTTAGCATCCTTTGGCCCAACCACCAACCTCTCTGGCAATACTTCATTGGATGATTCTGACCCTACTTAAAGCTAACAGAATTCTTTGTTGATGGATCAGTGGTCTGAGGACCCTAAGAAGGAACACGAGGAACTCGAATCTAAGCCTGGCTTTCAATTCAATCCTTGATTTCAGGGGCTGACACGTCCCAATTCTGGCTGCCATGAAAATTTGGGCAAGTCTGTATGACTCTTTCCTCCTTGGTTTCTTTATCTGTAAAAAAGATAAAGTTGGATTAAGTGACCTCTAACATTTCTTCTTACTCCAAATTCTATAATCTATGGGGGGTCTGTGGCTCATATAATAGCGATGAAAATAATAATGTGAATTCAAAACAAATAAAAGACTTTGTCTTTCTTCCTCACTTTTTTTCTTGGAAAATAGAAATAGTAAACTGCTAATTTGCAAGATCTTAGATTTAAGGACCATCTGGTTGAACTGTCTTGTTTTATGGATGAGGACTGGAGCCTGAAGAAAGAAAATGAGTTGAAGTTATCAATGGAAGTGATCAATTAAGACTGAAGAGAGACAACTCCAAACTGGAAATTTTCAGTTCGTTCAAAAGGAATAGATACAATACAGGGGTGGGTAATTAGAAATCCCTGTGCCATCAAAGTTTGACTCTACTAATGTCTACCATCAGAGAGAAACTCACCACAGTTTAATGCTTTAAATTCTGGGGAAATGCTAATTTGTATTTGTTTGTTTGTTATGTTTTTGTATGATTAACATTTTGATTTGTCACTAATGCCTCAGTGTTGGACCTCTGAATGTTTTTTGAGTCATAGACCCCTCTGAAAGTCAATAAGACCTATAGACCTATTGAAGAATAATATTTTAAAGTACATAATGTAAAACATATAAGAGTAAAAAAGAAATCAATTATATTGAAATAGAGCTATCAAAATATTTTAAAAAGCAACAATAACAAAAACGTCTCTGATGACTCCAAGAACTAGAGTGATCCTAAGATCTGAGAACTGATTTGGTAGGAGGAGGCAGAGATGTAGCAAACTAAGGGAAGGAGACATCCTTGGGTTGAAATAGGAAAATAAATACAAAGTTGGGAGTCTGAATAGGCAGAGATGAATTTTAGCTCCTTCATTGCTTTACAAAGGGTCTATTTTAACATCATCTCCCACCCAACAAATCAAATCAGATCAGAGTATTATAAGAGCATCCATGATATCTTTTAGCAATGAGAATTTTAATTGATGCATTCCTGCCAAGATAATTAGGAAATTATACAGAATATTAAAATATAACAACAACAAACAATTCAAATGTGATAGAACATACAACAGAAAAAGGTGAGATATGAAGAGCAAATTGATAATATAAAAATTAAGGAAATGCCACTGAAATGAATATATTTTTATTGTAAAGATTATCTTTTCTCCACTTGCAAGGAATTAATGCTGAAAAATGTCTCTTTTTTCCCCTCTTTTCTTACTGTGCTGCTCTAACTACTTGGACATTAGGGAAGTTCTCCTATAATTATTCCTCTAAATGGAACCAGGTGACTCAAGGGAGAATCATTTGCAGCCTCAAAAGTAACTAGGATTTTTTTTAAATAGGTTATTTGGGAATCAGTAAAACTGGATGTCTGATAAGAAATGACTTTTATATTGCTGAATACAACAAAAGGAAGAATCAACAACTATGTATGTATGGTCAAGAGGGGGCAACTAAGGGACCCAGAGTATAGAGTGATAAACTTGGAGTCCCATTTGGACATTTCTTGGCAAACATACTGGACAGATTTGCCTTTTCCTTCTCCAGGGGGGGGGGGGAACCTGAGACAAACAGGGTGAAGTGATTTGCCCAGGGTTACATAGCTAGGAGGTATCCCAGACTGGATTTGAACACAGATCTTCCTGAGTCTGGGAAGCTAGCTGGTTTAGTGAATAGTCAGTTAAAGAAGCTCCTACTCACATTGTAGATATCCAACTGAAACCAGCTACAGAAATGTGTAATACTCCAAAGTCCACATGGGCACATCTCAACTAAGCCAGAACTAGGGATGCATTCAAAAGGCACTAGTCAACCTCATTAGGTTTAGATTCTCCTTTGCATTTCAATGAGAGACAAGGCTAGAGAGGCTTTGGGGTTCTCCCCATTCAAAGCGAACATGTAACTGAAGGATACTGGCCTTTGGTTTTTGACTTTGTATGTGTTCTTTCATTTTAGGTGTAGTTTAGAGTCTTGAGTTTCCAAAGGTCAGAAAAGCAAGCCACTAGCAGAACTAGGGGTGTCTAGATTTATAGGCAACTAGGTGAGGCCCCCAAATCAAGAAGTAGCTGAACCCAGAGGTTTCTAAGACATACAGCAAGTTCATACAGCAAAGATGCCAAATTTAGAGATAAACTTGGTGGGATTTAACAATGCATTGAAGGGGTGGCTAGGTGGTGCACTGGATAGAGCACCGGCCCTGGAGCCAGGAGTACCTGAGTTCTAATCCGACTTCAGACACTTAATAATTACCTAGATGTGTGGCTTTGGGCAAGTCACTTAACCCCATTGCCTTGCACAAAAAAAACAATGCATTGAATCTGAGCCTACTCTCCTCAGAACCCAAAGTCCTATGGGGCAAGTATTGTTTGATGGAGAGGAATGTTTGTGTTTTTATTCTGGCTTTATATTTGAAGTAAATACTCTAGGTGGCATGGTAGCTAGAATGCCAGGATCTTCTTGAGTTCAATTCTGGCCACAGATAATTACTGTGTGACCCTGGGCAAGTCACTTTACTTTACCCTATTTGCTGGAAAATGAGCAGAAGAAAATGGCGAACTATCCCTGAGTCTTTGGGCAAGAAAACCCAAATGGGGTCATGAAGAACTGGACACAAGTGAAAAATGACTCAAGAATAAAAATACTTCTTTTAGAGCAATTTTAACTGGTTAAATGGAATTAGGTCACTCAATGATGATAAATGTGAAAGAAAAAAAATCAGAATGGTATCTGAGCCAAGAAAAGAGGCAGTCCAACCCCTCAAGGGGTATCTCTAGAACACTGAAAGGGAGATGTAGCTAGCTTTGCTTTGGAATAATAAGTTCAGAAAGTGCTTATATATGGAAAATAAGAGAGATGGACTATATGATTTCTGAGTCTCTGAATCTCTGGTCCTGAAGACAAGTAACAGACCTACTAGTTTTGGGGTTTTTTTAGGTTTTTTGCAAGGCAATGGGGTTAAGTGGTTTGACCAAAGCCACACAGCTAGGTCATTATTAAGTGTCTGAGGCCGGATTTGAACCCAGGTCCTCCTGACTCCAGGGCCGGTGTTCTATCCACTGTGCCACCTAGCCACCCTCAGACCAACTAGTTTCAATCTCCCTCATAGCCAGAGACTAACTGAAACATACGGGAAGACAACTATTTCAACATTGATCTGATAAGATTTATTCATTATTTATTATTTTTATAAAATTTTAATACCAGAAAATTCTTTTCTCCAAAGCATAGAGATTTTTATTTTGTGAAAAGTTTCATGTGTCATAGGAAAGGCTTAAAGCCTCTGGAACTCAGTCTGGTATAAGGAATGATATTCTTATATTGCAAGATTCCATGTTCAACCTGGTTCAAGGGCACATAAATAGATGCTCCCTGATTTGGTGAAAAAGTATCAAATATAGCCTAAATTTAATATACAATTTAGCCTAAAATCAGTCCTATGCACTAATAAGGATTATTCAGTTATTCACTGAGCATCTACACTCACTTTCATGTGTATACTCCTTTCATTGACACACTCCCCTCTCCCCCTCTTTGACTTAGGAGGTCTCTTTAAGAGTTGCTGAATAGATTTTGAACCCTAAAAAGGGTTTTAGTAGCCATTATATCAAACCCATATATGAAAAAGTTATGCCCTACTATAACAATAATCAATTATGAAAAATCTAATATGGATAATTATTATAATGAACCACAATTCCAAAAGACTCAAGATAAAAGAATGCTATTCACCTCCTGATAGAGAATTGATGGAGAGAATGAAGCATATTATTTTTCTTTATTTTCTTGGCCTTTTTTTGCACCATGGCTACTATGGAAATATGTTTTTCATGCCTTCATATGTATAATGGGTTTTGAATTTCTTGCTTTCTCAATGGGGAGGAAGTGTAGAGGAAGGGAGAAAATTTGAAACTGAATTTTTTTAAATTTTTTAAATAAAGGAACACTTACTAAAGCATACTCAATGAGATCCAGTTTCTGTTTGATGACCTCCAATGATAGGGAATCCACTTTGCTTGAAACTACCCATATAATTTTGGAATACCTCTAATAATTAAGACATTCTTTCCTGACATCAAATCCACCTTGCAACAAATACCAACTTGTCCTGGTTCTAAGCCTTCTGGTGTTAAATAGGACAATTCTGAACCCTCCACCATGTGACAGCTCCTCAGATACCAAAACAATAACTATCTTGCCTCTATTGAATCTTTTTTCCATGCTAAACAACCACATTCCCTTCAATCAGACCCTACAACACATGTATTCAAGAGCCTCCACCATCTAGGCAGCCCTTCTCTGCATACTCTGCAACTTAGCAAAGTCCTTTTTAACTCTGCCCAGAACAAAACACATCCCACCTGAGGTCTGACCAAGGCAGAAGTTACCTCCATTCCCTCAAAGTTGAATCTCTTTTGATGTAGCCTAAGATCACATTAACTTTCTTCATCCCACTGAGGCCAATTGGATTGTTAGCTTTGTCTAACCTGTGGTAACCTATGTAAATGCAACTCTGGGCTTACATGAACCAAATCCAATCTTAAAGACATTTCAGTAATTACACTCTTTGGCTCATGGTCCACTCAGGGTTTTCCTTAGGAGAGTAGAAAGTTGACATTAAAGTGAAAGTACTTTGGTGGAGGGGAGTGAAAATGGAGCTGGGGAAGAGAGTTGGACCTTTGTGAAGAGTTGCATACATATATCAATCTGGTTAGACACCCATGGAGGGTAAATAGAAAATCATAAAAACGGCATTAGAGACCCCCCAAAAAAGACAAAATTCAAGGAAGGACCCAATAATAAACTATGCTTCTACAAGTGCAATATGTGGATATATCTTCATAATAAATCATTCTCCTGTCTTTTTATCTCTTTTGCTCCTTTTAAGTCATTAAGCTCTTCCAGAGCCATACTCCAATTATGACTCTATCCCATCAAATGAATGAAGTCAATTTTGCCTCTTTGCTGTATGGTCTCTAATTTATCCTTTTTTTAATTAGAGATTCATAATGTCTTTGAAGACAAGTATTGGTTTGTGTGTTGGTTCTTTTTTTTAGATAGTTTTCTATGGATGTAGGTCTTATCTTCTACTCTTTTTCCTTGCTTGACAGGGCTTGCTTGACACCCTGTAAGCATTTAATAAATGTTGATTGATTGATTGGTATTAGGTGGCTATATGTGAGCAGTCTTCTTTTTATTTTTAGTTTAAAATCTTTTTGATCTAGATAAGAAAAATTCTGGAAAATGTAGTCTCATCATTCTTTTTGAGGTGCTCTCCTTCCCTGACTTCAAGTCCATCATTCTTACATTGTTAGGACATATAACTGATTTTTAAACATCTGTTGAATGAACATTTATTGCTTTCTTTTATCTTCTGTCCCAAGACAGGGCGAATCCAGTTAGACAATCCAGTAGCCCGGAATGGAATTCCATGAGTAGTCAAATCCTCCTGCCTCCTAGGACAGCTCTCTCCAAAGCAAATTCAATTCTTTCCCTTTTCTCTATTTTTATTATAAATGGATGTTTATGTTTCCCTCCCTGAGGTCTAACAAAATGTAAATTAACAAAGAGTAAAGGATTTCACCTGTAATACCATTTTTGACATTTTTTTCAGCCTATCTCATTGCTTTAAAGAGAAGAAAAATTGACACAAGATGTGGGCCTCCATAAATATATGGCATATTACTTAAATGATTCTGTTTCAGAAGAACTGAGAGATAAGTGGCAGGTCTATAATTATCCCTGTACCATCAATAAGTCTCAAATTGCTCTCTACTCTCTGGGGTAGGAAAATTTGAAGATCTTTTTTGATGAAATTTCAAAAGTTGCAAATTCATTAAACTGCCACAGTATAGAATACTAGAGGTGGGTGGGACCTTGAGATTTTGCTTACTTAGAAGGAACTTACTAACCAACATTCTTAACTAAGATGCAGGAAGACGCTTCTTGATCTAACACATGACTGCAAACCAACCTGAACTTTGATTGTGTACTTACAGAAGCAACAGGATCAAATCGGGAAAGGTCCTTAGAGGTTACCTAATTCAACCAATTTACCAGGGAGGAAACCAAGACTCAGAACAGTCAAGTGACTTGTCCAAGGTCACAGCAGCAGTAACCCAACTTTATTAATGCTCAGTACTCTGTCCCCACACCCTAACCCATTTGCATCTTTCTCTCTAGTTACCTCTTCCCTATTCAACCTTTGGTCTTGGATTTATATTGTAGCCCAATCTTTCCAAATAAACTAAAATCAGATTAAGATGTAATTGGCAAATGCTTTTAAAAAGTAAACAAAAATACAATAAAACATAGATGATGTCAATGTATGATTTTCTAACATGCAGACCTAGGGGAATTCCTATGTTTGAGTTAGTGACCCCCATTTCTATTTGAGTTTGACACCATTGCTTTAAAGGAAGACAAGGAAAGGTACAAGTATTGATTTGAGATTAGATCTAGTATACTGTTTGAATAGCAAATCTTAGTCTCCCTTTTCTTTAGCACACAAGTTGAGTCAAATAGTCTCTATTCCAGTCAGCAACATAAAGCTTAACAAAGAAAAGATTAGCTTCAAAGCAACTACAAAGGGAGGAGAATTACTTGTCTCAAAGGCTTTTGAAATAATGTTGTTGAGAAACAGAGCTATATTATTAAAAACCCTTTTTAAATCCTGCAAGCTTGAAATGAATTCAAGCACGGGGTACATTCAGGGACACATATCTTCTCTTGCAGCCTGGTATCCCATTCAATGCAAAAGATTTTTGATCAAAAAATGCTTCCTGAGGAACCAATGATGTCCATCTCTAAGGAAGGTTTTATTTTTTTTTCTGAACACTTAGTGCCCCCAAGTTGTTATAGTTCAACCACCTCCAGGATCAGAGACTGTACTCTAAAAGAAATAAAAATAGCAAAAATGAAACCAAAGGGAAAATGGAATTGCAATTTTGAAATAAATTTGCAGATCAGCTGTCCCATTAGGGAAACAACAAGATGTGATGAAGCTGACTTGCCTAGATGGAGGAAAGTTAAAAGCATAGGAAGGTAGAATTAGAGTTGAAGGGAATCTTAGAATCAGCAGATGCAACGCCTTCATTTGGCAGGTGAGCAAAGAGAGGCCCGAGAAAATGGCATGTCATGGCCAGTGTTATGCCTTTAGTAAAGGACAGAGCTAAGATTCTAATCGGAATCCTCTGACTCCAGGGACAGGGTTCTTTTCACCACATTATACCACCCAAGGCACTTGAATAAGCTAATGAATATGAAATGCTATACATGCCTTAAAGGACTGTTTGAAGATTGGTGTCATTACTGTTGTTGTTTATTATTAGTATCCAGTGAGTGGTGATGGGGAACTTCAGCTATTTAAAGATCAAGAAAATGTATCCAAGGCAACAGATGATTAGAAGACAGAAGCTGACTTCTAAATTGATCATCAGCTCAGAAAGGAGAGTGATTGAGTTCTTTTTGGATCCCTGGCTCCAGAGACTTCAACTATGATTATACTAGGAGTAGAAGAGTATCTTTTTTTAAAATATTGTAAGTACAATAATGAGGAATTTGTCAAATTAGGGGTCAGTTTTCGAGGTTGTCTTAGTTGTTTCCTGAGAGGGAGAGAGAGAAAGAGAGAGAGACAAAGACAGAGAGACAGAGAGAGAGAGAGAGAGAGAGAGAGAGAGAGAGAGAGACAAAGATAGAGAGACAAAGACAGAGAGACAGAGACAGAGAGACAGAGAGAGAAAAGAGGGAGAGAGGGAGAGAGAGAGGGAGAGATTTTTTGCTGTTTCCCATTCAATGATGACATGACTTGCTGAACTAGATTGTGTCCATACAAAAGAATTAATGCACTTTTAAGCACATCCTTCTGGGAACCTACTAAGAAAAAACTTATCTGAACTACTGCAGGGAGAGCATCAGTAAACCATCTTACCCAATCTGACTGCCATGTATCCATGAGCACACAGCACCTCTGTTTCTTTTGTTTGCTTCTCTATGATCATAGTCAACTGAGTTTCCAGAAATGGAATTAGTTGAGATTACAACCATATAAACGTTGAAATGTCAAAAGATCTATCAGAGGATTCAGTGGAAACCAAAGGAGGTGGGGGGTGGGGAGATGACAAAATTCTGAAATGCCTAAAAAATAGATGATACCTGAGAGAGTGACTTCATCTCAGGGAAGAGAGTCACTTGAGGAAGGTGGCAGCTTCAAGAAGCAGGACCCTTAAAGATAACAAACACCAAAGAAATGAATCTGCCAGATACTCATCAACACAAGGTCAGTCAAGGACCCTAAAAAGGCCCCGATTCTCAGGGCACAGAGAGCTCCATACATGAGGCATTTCAGAAGGATTACAGAGAAGAAGGGCTAGTAGGTATCTCTGACCCCATATCCTCTGCTCATGTGTACATGATGGTATGTTTCTTTAAATTTGGATCCAGTCTCCCCGGGGAACTTATATGAGGAGAATGAGCCTTGGAATTAGGAGAAATGTTTTTGTTCCCACTGTGTATTCTCAATAAATCTAATGGATAGCACTTGGTTGATTAATAATGGTGATCCCACAGAAAGGGAGCATGGGCGCTATGGCATTAGAGTTGCACTTAGAAATCTAATGGGAGAAGGTGCCGGCCACCTTCTGAGGACCCATTGACCTGTGTGAGTATGAGTGGTGAATCCTGTCTGAGTGAGGCAAGCTTTCCACCTCCTCATGGCTGTTACCCCTTTTTTAAAGCAGCCGTGTCAACTGTAAGAAGGAGCCATTATGCAAGGAACTGAATTTTTTCATTGATTTAAAAGGCCTCTGGCTCCATCTTGTCATTTTCAGATTAATTGCTCATACATACCGCATAACTAATTAGTCAACATAGATCCCTCTCTCTAAGATTTATTCTTCATGATATTGAGATAGAGAACATATGACGTGTGACCATAAAGCAGTTACTCACTTTTTTAAATTCATCCCAGTCCAGTGCAGTTTGGGGGGAATTTGGACACTCCTATGAAGAAGCCAACTTATTTAAAAATGTTAAATAAAATAGAATTTTCTTTGGCACATCTGAACTCACAAAAGAGGAAGTCTGTGGCTTATCATAATATCAGACTCGGAGTCAGAGTTTAAATCTAGCTCAGACACATAAAGAGACAAGTCTCTGAACCTTTCTGGGACTTACTTTATTTGTGAAATAGAAATAATGTCACCAGCCTCACAGAGTTGTTGTGAGGATCAAATGAGGTAAAGAAATCTATATACAGTATTATTGTTGTTATTATTATTATTAGCTCAGACCCTGGAGGATATGAGGTAGGTGGCTCTGAGAAGAGGGGAAAGCGTATATCTGAATCACACCAAAGTCAGTCAGTTTTCAAGAGAAGTAAGGTACATCCATCATTAAACATCTGGAAATGGGTGAGATGAATTTCAGTCCCAATCAGGAAGAAGGGGGGTCGGTAAGACCTACTGAGAGGCAGCCATCCAGACCCAACACCCAGGCTATGCCAGATGCTGGTCCATTTCAGATCAGCAACATCCAGGTCATCCCACAAAGGGATGCTCAGAGATACAGTTGAGAAGCAAGATCTTAGACTCTTTTAGACACAATGGGAAATTTGGACATATGAAGGTTCTGATGAATGCCTTGAAAAAATCTGCAATCTCTTCATTATGGGAATTATGTCAACCTTATGTCCAATGTTGGCCACAACTCACTGACTTAGTCTTGATTTCTGTGACTGATTCTTATTCATGTCCTCCCAGAAATCCTGCAGGGAAGATCCACTTACTCAATGTGCTAGATAGAAGGACACTTTCCTTGAGATATTTTCAGATATTTCTGACCCAAAGCATTGCTGTCAAACTCAATAGAATGTATGAAAGTAAATTTTTATTAATTTTTCTGATAAAATTTTTATATTATAAAGAATAACTTTCTGGGTAAAGTGAGAGATTCTAAAATTATTTTTAAATATTGTAATAAATTATAGTAATAAAAATATATAGTAACTAAAATTTTAAAGAAAATAACTTATAGGGGGTAATGATCAACCTTGATGGACTTGCTCATTCCTTCAGTGCAACAATCATGGATAATTTTGGGCTATCTGCAATGGAGAATACCATCTACATCCAGAGAAAGAATTGTGGAGTTTAAACAAAGACCGAAGACTATTACCTTCAAATTTAGGGGGAAAAAAACCCGTTATCTTATTATGTAATTTTGTTACCTCTTATACTTTATTTTTCTTCCTTAAGGATACGATTTCTTTCATCACATTCAACTGAGATCAATGTATATTATGGAAACAATGTAAAGACTAACAGAATGCCTTCTGTAGGGGGTGGGGGGAAGGAAGCAAGAATGGGGGGGTTGTAAAACTCAAAGTAAATAAAATCTTTCTTTAAAAAAAAAAGAAAAAAAATAACATGTATTCTAAATTTATGTTGCTCCCAGACACCATTTCTCTCTACCTGTGAGATAATGTTTGTTTGTTAGATCTGAACTTATAGCCACAGAACAGTGTTTTGAATTTTTGCTATTGTTCAGCCTTTCCAGTCATGTCCAACTTTTCGTGATCCAATAGACCACAGTATGCCATGTCCTTCTATCCTCCACCATTTCTCAATGTCTAACCAAATCCATGTTTGTTGCTTCCATGATACTATCTATACATCTCATCCTGTGCTGTCTTTCCCAGCATCGGAATCTTTTCCAGTGATTCCCATCTCCTCATCATGTGAGCAAAGTATTTAAGCTTAATACAACTACCAAGTCATCTTTTCTTCCCCAGTTTCTTCTAATGCTATTCATGACACCATTTTTTTTTTAGTTTTTGCAAGGCAACGGGATTAAGTGGCTTGCCCAAGGCCACACAGCTAGGTAGTTATTAAGTTTCTGAGGCTGGATTTGAACCCAGGTACTCCTGACTCCAGGGCCGGTGCTCTATCTGCTGTGCCACCTAGTTGTCCCCCCCCCCCATGACATCATTTTAAGCTTCCTTTCACATGTGAAGAAAACATTTCAAGTTCACCTATTCTGTTCTTTCTTTTTCCTAAATCTAGCTAATTCGTGTAAAGCTAGAAACAAGAAATCTACAAGTAGTTTGTCTCTTGATTCATTCAATCAACAACTGTTCACCAACTGTTGACTGTAAGCAAGTCTAGGATGGAACTAGCTACTTTTTTCCAATTGTATTGCTATGTTCTGCTCCATGTTCTCTGTGCTCATGAACTCTCAGCTAGGAACTCTCTATGAATCTTCTCCCCAAAATGTTCACAAAAAGTTTTCCTAGTGAAAGAATGGATAAGATAATTCCAGTATCCTAAGGGAGTGATGTCAAACCCAGTTTGTACTTAGAGCAATTTATTAATAAAGGGGAATGGGCTTATCTTCTACCACCAGAGTGAAGGGGGATTATAGCCCCTTGATTTTGTTTAAATCTAGACTAAAATTCCAAAATTAGATGAATAATTTGTCTTTACCTGAGAATTAAATGAGAAAGTAAGGGTTCTAAGTTTCCATCTAGATTCAGTCCTTAGATTATCATTGAGCATCTACTTTACCTATGTATAAAATGAGGATAGGGCAGCTAGGTGGTGTAGTGTATAGAAGACTTATCTCTTCGATGTCAAATTTGGCTTCAGACAATGCTAGCTTGGTGACTCTGGGCTGGAGAAAGACCTGGCAAACCCCTCCATTATGTTTGCCCAAAAAGATCCCAAAGAGTTGGATACAACTGCACAACAACTGAACAACAGCAAAATAAGAATAATGACACTGTCCCCTGCTCAAGGACTGATGTAGGAATGCCAATGAGTTATTCTGAAAATAGAAAGAAATGGAACCCACACTCAGGATTTGCTGCAGTATCACAGTGAAGTTTTTCTCAAGGAATGTCCAACTCTAAAGCCAACTGTCATGATTCAGTCAACTACTGAGGGTTTGGTGCCATCTTGTGGCCCTTTTTGTTGTCTTCACTTAAAACTGAGGGACTGGTAATTTATATTTTTACATAGCGTCCTCAAGTTTTCCAAGAGCTATTTTCACAAGTCACACAAAGTGGAATAGAAATTGCAAGTATCAGAAGATCGAACTGGATCTTAGAGCTGGATGTGACCTCAAAGTCTTCAAGCCACAGATGAGGAAATTCCCCAAGGAGCATAGTGAGTAGAAGAGGCAATACCTAAGCTCCAATTCTACCTCAGACATGAGACCTTGGGCAAGTAACCTAGGTTTTCTCAGCTGTAAAATGAGTGATGTGGATAGAATGGCCTCTCAAGTGCCTTCCATTGAAAGGGTCACTCAAAGGTAGCATCATATAAGGGATCTACTCTCAGAAACCATGGACCTAAGTTTTTAGGCAAAGCTTTTAATTTTGAGATTTTTCATTTTCTTCAGCAAAAAAAAAAAAAATGAAAGATTTGTACCAGAGCAAGTATTTTCTAACTAATTTCTAAAAAATGGGACAGTTGATGGCATGGTGTTGAAGTAGTAATAGATCTGAGTTCAAATCCAGCCTCAGACACTTAGCAGCTACATGATCCTGGGCAAGTGATTTAACTCATTTGCCTGTTTTCTCAACTGTAAAACGGGGAGAAATAATAGCATCTACCTTTGTCTTGGTATCCTCATGTGCAAAATGGAGAAAAAAAATAATAGAACCCATCTCCCAGGGAGGTTTTAAGGATCAAATGAGATAACATGTAAAGGGCTTTGGAAACCTTTTAAAAAGTGGTATCTAGGGGCGGCTAGGTGGTGTAGTGGATGAAGCACCAGCCCTGGAGTCAGGAGTGCCTGGGTTCAGGTCCGGTCTCAGACACTTGGTGATTGCCTAGCTGTGTGGCCTTGGGCAAGCCACTTAGCCCCGTTTGCCTTGCAAAAAAAAAAAAAAAAAAAAAACCTAAAAAAGAAAAACCAAAAAAAAAGTGGTATCTAAATGCTATTACTAGATCCCCTTCCTACTGGCTCTGAAATAAGCAGATAGTTCTAAGGGTTTCAAGAACATTTTATTAACAGGAATTGCAAAGAAACATGGAGGAGTTTAAGATAATAAGCAAAAAGAGGGCACAGTGTGGTAAGAAATCCTTCAATCTAACTGATCTTCAATTAAAACATAAATGGAATTCTGCCAGTTTTCTTAGCTTCTCACACCTCACTCTTAAATTCTCCCTTTGGGGAGAAAAATATGTAATAGATTTCCATTGAGTTCAGGATCTAGAATCCAGAAGCTCAGGGTTCAATTGCTGTGTGTCTCTGGGCAGGTTTCTTAACCTCTCTAGGCCTCATTTGCCTCATCTATAAAAAGAGGGAGCTGGTGGTCAATGGACTTAACAGACCTTTCCAGTTTGATGATCCTGTGATTTGATGACAAAACTCAACTTCCTCAGTACAACCCAGAATGGCAGCCAACTGAAGGCCTCAGGTTCAAGAGCCAGAAGGAGCTGAGTCTACCACCTTCATTCATTCCCTTTTACACATTGTGTTGTTCAGCCATTTCAGTCATGACTCACTCCCTGGGACCCCATTTAAGGGTGTGTCCTGGCAAGATACCGGAGTGGTTGGCCACTTCCCTCTGCCCCTCACTTTACAGATGAGGAAACTGAGGTAAACAGTTAAGTGGCTTGCCCAGGATCACACCACTGGTAACTGAGGATAGATTTGAACTCCAGGTCCAGGACCATGACACCCCTTAGCTGCCCAGGGTCAGGAAGATTTGAGTTCAGATTTAGCCTCAGATGTTAGTTATGATCCCAAATAAATCATTTAAACTCTATCTACTCTCTATCTACCTCCCAACATTATTGTAAGAATCAAATTAGATCATTGTAAAGTCCCTGACACATGATAAATGATATATATTAAAAATATATAGTTTTGAATAATATACTCTATTTCTTCTATCTAAATATCACATATGTGCATATGTGTGCGATTCTATATTTCAATTTAAGAGGTTCTGAAAAGCCTCAGGGCTGGCAGTGATCAGTACAATATCTTCCACAGATGGGATTACATTGAGGATGATTCTATCGATTGTGACTCCCCTTTCCATTTGGACTCCTTGCTGAATGATAATGGCAAACACCTTGGATAGTCATGTATCCCTATTTCATACCTCATTTGATAATAATAAGAGGGCTATTTATTTATAATCAGAGCTCTGGCATTTGAGACTCTTCCTAATCTGTCTTCTATCTACCTTCCAGTCTTCTTACATTGGCCCATGTGCTGTTCTTCGAAGACTATCCTCAATCTCACCCTGAAATACTCTTCGCCCTACACACTATCTCTTGGTCAGCTTGGCTTCCTTCAACATTCTTCTCAAAGCTCCTCTTGTTCAGGAGGCCTTCCCTGGTGTCCCAGGATGCTCTCAGATTACCTTACATTTACTCTGTATATGGAAGACTCTTTTCCTGATCTGGTGACCCTTCTGAGAACTTAGGGAAAACAACGGCAAGAGTAGCCCAGAACAAGTGCCTATGGATGGGTTACAACCTGCATTGGTGGATAGATGAGAGCCCAGATTTCTTGCAATTTTTGCATTTTGAGAATATCATTTTGAATGAAACATGTTTCCCATTAAAACAAGGCAATAGAAAATGCATAAAATAGAAAGTGAACCTAGCTTGAAGTTAAAAATCAATGAAGGTTATTCGTTGTTCATTCTAGGGTGAGAGAAGAGGGAGAAGAACTGATTGAAAGAATTAAAGTTAGACTTTTAGAAAACATAGAAAAGTTGTGTGATGTAGTGGATAGAAATCTGCCTTAAGTCAGGAAGATCCAAGACAAGCTGTGTGATCTTGGACACATCACCTAATCTTGTGTGGAAAGCTACCTACTTTGGTGGTGGGGGTTTCCTCATCTGGAAGCATAATTTATCAATCATAGATCCTATTCTTTCATGTCCAATGGAACCCTTGACAGTCTGGAGGGAACCATATATAGAAAAGTATTTTATTCAATACTGCATCTTAAATGATGGCGGATCTCCCTCCCCTCTAGCAGCACTTGACATGGTGGCTTGAGGGCTGGACCTTGGATTCGACCTGGGTTCAGATCTCACCTCTGGGTAAGTCACTTGAGCTCTGTGGGCCTCGGTTTCTCATCTGTAAAGGGGGATAATAAAGGACCTACCTCAAAGAACAACCATCAGGACCAGGTTAAGTGTCAAGGTCTTTGCAGGCCTTGGGGCTTTGCTTGAGCGTCAGCTGTCATTTGCACAATTTCAAGCAAAAGATGTTGGCTCAGAAACCATGTAATTGAGTCTGGATTGTAAATCAAGTAGTAGAGTGTCAGTTGATGTGATTGCATCACATCCAAAAGCTTGGCTCCATCATCACCCCAGCAGCTGCAAGGAGCCGCGTGCTTAAGATCACATCATATACTGACAGATGGAGTTTCATGTTAAATGAGGGAGAAAGGTTTTCCCAGAAAACATGTGAACAGCCTAAGTTTAAATGTTCAGCTGCCCCATTGTCTCTGCCTCGCCAGGACTCCCTGGGAGACCTTCCCCATTTTTGTGGCCAGCAGATATAAGGGCTCCAAGTGAAAGTCTGCTCTGAGAAGGCGGGGGGGGGGGGGCTGGCTGCTTGAAATGACCCATTTCTCCAACCCTTGGAGATTCCATTTGCTTGACTTATGTAACTGCTCCCTTTCCACTGGTTCTCTTGGGGTACACTTACTTACAAAGCAGGACCATGAGGCCAGCCAAGTGGCAGGAACATACTAATCACCCTCTTGGGGATAGTGGATGGAAAAGGGACTATGGAGGACCAGCAGAGAGGGAGGCTGGGGAAGGAAGGCAGGGGAGGGTCCTCTAGGGACACAATAAGGATTTATTGTTAAGTCAATTTACTGTTGCCAGGAATAGGGGTGTGGAACCAAGTCAAAAACAGCCCCTGCTCTGGAGGAGTTCCCAGGTAATGGGAGAGACAATAGTGAACAAGCATGGACAGATAAGATGTGAACAGGATGAACTGGATACATGGAAGGTTGTAAAGGGAAGGGATAGGGCTTTAGATGAGACTCTGCCAGGAAGGCTGAGAGGAGGGGAGGAAGAGAAGTAAGAGAGGGGGAGGAAGAAGAGAGAGAGACAGAGAGACAGAGAGAATGAGAGAGAGACAGAGAGGGAGAGGTAGAGACACTGAGAGAGGAGGGGTGTGGCATTCCCAGCCAGAGGAGACCCACTCTGCTGGTACCCAGGCTACCACCATCACAACCTCAGTTATCCCAGGCATCAGACTGCCTGGTCATCTATAACAGGAGAGAGGAGTTTAGAGAATGATCTAGTGTACTGAGTAGAGGCCCAGTTGTTAAGACAAGAAGCCAGGCTGAAATCCATCTGGGACATCAGGGTATGTGGCAAGGCATTTCCACCTCTTCAGAAGCTCCATTTTCACATCTCTGAGTTGAGATCAGTTCATTGGGAGGCAACATGACCAAATGGATGTGGGGCTGGCCTGGGAGTCAGCAAACCGCAGGGTTCAGATCTTGCTTTTAGCACAAGCTTGTTGAGCTCAAACTAGGGATCATGGGAAATCATCTAACCACGAGTAAGAAGGAATTAAGGGTCAGAACTAGAGACAAAGATCTAGAACAGTGTCAGAAGTGCCAGGCTAAGTCATAACAGGATCATCTAATAGGACCATCACATGAAGCAGTCTATGATAGCAGAAAACAATGAGTGAGTTCAAGGGCAGAAATAGGCCAACAGAGGCAGGAAAGAGAGAAGAGAATCAAAAAACAAAACCACCCAGTATCAGAAAAGTTAGAAAACAAAAAAGAAGTGTGATCCCCTGGGGGCTCACACTATCTAACATAGGACAACATATGGTTCTCCACTGTGCCGTTTCATAAAGGTCCAGCAGCCCTGCCCAAGGCTGGATTCCATCCTTTCTCTTCTCCCCTTATGGACCATTGGACCATCCCTCCCTTTCACTCTAATGAATGTTAGGAACATTCACATTTGACAAGTTGAAATAGTCTGGAAAGCTAATTATTGAGATGTACAAAATGAGAGATCCCACTTCAAAGTTGCAAGAACTATTTGTGACCGACCCACCTGAGGTGGAGAATTCTGACTCAAATGGGTCTGACCAGCCACGTTCAGACACACTGCAACTTGACTCTAATGTAGGGATGCCATTTTGATCCTCTTCAAGAACAAAGGACAACAACCAACTACAGGAAGAATAAGACAAGAAATGAAGTCTACATGACGGTGGTCTCAAGGTCCTACCGGACACATGGAGATTTTCTAATTTGGTGAAATGTAGCAGAAAAAAGTAATCACTAAAGGGTGCATGCTAACTGAGTGAACACATGGGAAATTTCATGTTAAAGATAACCAAAGAAGTCTGGCATTAGACTTAAGGGCAAATCCTACCTATATGACCTTGGGTAAGTCACTATCATCACCCCCCTGGACCTTTGTCAAGGTAGGGACTTAAACAGGATAATGTCTATGTCCCTTTCCAGAGCATCCCTTCAATCTTTAAGAGCTAAACTCTAATAGATGGATAAGTAGCCCATACTGACTAGCTGGAAACTCTACTTATACACAAGAATTTGACCCCAAGATCTTTGTAGGAAGTACTAGATGGGGAGAAACTGGATGCTGAGACAGACAGCAATCATAATGTAATGGAAACCATATTGGGTCGGTTGTCAGAAGACCTGTGTGAAATGAATTAAGTCATTTCCCTGCTCTGGGCCTCAGGTTCTTCATCTGTAAAATCAAGGGGGGATACTAAATGGTCTCTGAGATATCTTGAACAGTTCCAAATCTGTGATCCTAAGTTGGAGAAAAGAATGAGGGGGCAAACTGCACGTGTTCATAAAGGCACATCTATCATCCAGGGACACCGGAACATGGTTCAGCATCAGAACTGAATGTGCTTATTTCAGTGGAAATAACTAAAGAAGATGTACTGTCATCTGCACCCTAAGGAGCAGGGACGTTTCTCTCTTTAGCACTTTAGACACCAGTGTGCCTCTCTATTAGAAAATGAGCTCATTGAAAGTAGGCACTGTCTTCTATGTCTGTGTGTATCCCTTAGTGGGAAGCTCCACACATAGTAAGCACTAATTATTTTTCATTCATTCATAATAATTGCTAACATTGATGAAGAATTTTATTTGAATGTGCTTATATATTCTCTATATATTTGTTATTTATATTTTTATTGTTGTATGTATTCATCCTTTAGTTATTTTATGTATATATAATTATATACATTTTATTTATATATGCAGATATAAATATGTATATGCATAAATAAAAATATATATATGAATATAATCTATATAGGTATTAATAATTTCATTTAGTCCCCACAACCCTGTGGGGTAGGTACTATTATTATTCCCATTCTTCAGATAGGCAAACTAAGACTAAAAGAGGTGAAGGGACTTGCTAAAAGTCATACAGCTAACAATTGTCTGAAGGTTGATTTGAACTCCAGTCTCCCTCCATTCTACCCCCCTTGTTTCTGAAGAGTCCCTATAAGTCTTAAGTCCTTTATTGGATAAGGTTGGACTGAATGTTTCCATAAGGAAGCATCCAAAGGACCCCAGAGGAGGCCAAGAGTTGAGAGTCCAGAGTTATTACAAAGCTCTCTTATATAAGGGGTATCACACCTGTCTTTGCTACCCCCACCTGACTCACCTTGAGTCCTACAATACTTCCCTGAAGCGGGCATCTCATGATCATCAGCAGAGGCTGATCTTAATGAAAGTCTGTAATGATCAATAAACTTCTGACACTTTGGTAGATGTGGAAGTTTTACAATGGAGATATTCACTCCAGTGATGCCTACTGTAATCCTTCCATGCTACGGCAGCATGGGGTGCCCTTGCCATGATTTTCCAACATCTTCAATAACCATACTGCATCCCCCCCCCCCCACCAGATGGCCAGGACCTTTCTCTAGATCTCTAGATGCCAATAAAAATATTTAGATACAATTGATTAGACCATCCCTCCCTTTCACTCTAATGAAAATAGGAATAAAACAAAAAACTGTTCATTAGAAGTGCTATGAGGTAGGGTAGAGTACCCAAATTTAAAACCTGGAGGTTTCATCTTCTCCCTGTAACTGTGTCTTATGTTCCTTTTGAACTCTGTGCATAAGATATTTTATCAAACTGAAGAGAAAAGATGAAATTCAAGTCGACCCATTTTGTTCTCTAGTTCTGGGTACAATACTTCACAGGTAAAGACAACTCACTAAACTGAGGTTTGGAGATTAGTTGTAGAATTCATGGATAATTGTTCCAAATATTAAAAGAGATATGATCCTTCTTACCTTATGAGAACTAATTATTTCATTCCATGACCTGAAGTGAGAAAGGAAGGGCCAGAAACTTTCCATTAGCACAGTCATAAAAATTAATGTGGGCCCATGAGCCTCAGGTCAGAAAAGAAAAAGAGAAAATTGGCAACAGACAAAATAATAATGTTATTAAATATTTTTAAATAAGACCATTTTCTCAGCTGCGTACACATGGCTGTCAGATATAAAATCGTCCTGCATTTGTAAGGGAGAGCTGATAAGGAATTTAGATGGCAAGAAAGGCCCATTCTTGTACAGTTTCCCTTGAGGCTGAAGGAATAATGGAGCTAAGAAAGGAAGTGGGGGAGAAGGGGGGGAAATCATGTCCTTAATTTACTTTTACATTGATCATACATTCACTGCAGGCATGTAGTTCTGTTACAAGACCTCAAGATGCAAGCCCAAGCTTCAGAAGAAAAGTGTAAAAACTAAAGTCATAATAGAAAAAAATTCACATTTTATGAAACTATTTATAAATACAATAATAGAGAAGTAAGTAGGAGGGGGCAACTGGAGCTTTATTTCAAGGTTCTAAAAGGTAGATGGTGTTGACAGAACTTACTTCCTTCCGCAGGTAGAAAGAACTGAATTGAAAACAGAATTAGCTAAATAGAGCAGCTAAAGCAGGAAATGACCTCAGGATTAGGGTCAGAATATTCCCCTTCCTTTCCCCAAGGCCTCACCCCCCATGGTAGCCTTTCCAGCAACAGCTTCATGATATCCCAGAGGCTCTGCTCAATGGGAGACAAGATCTTGGGATTTTTCCCTGATGAAAGCTTAGGTTTTGTGGTCCAAAGTCTTGCTCTCCAGAATCACAGAATTACAGAATTTGAATTCTAAGGAACCAAAATGACCACCTAGCCTCACCTGTACCAGAAAATATACCTAGCCTGTGAAGTTCTTTAGTAAGGGGACTTCATGTAGCTCAAATTGACATCCGTTTACATGAGGCCCTCTGCAGCTTCCCCCACATCCCTTCTGTGATTCTCAGTTTGACCTTGGGGGCCAAAGAGAACAAATCTAAGCCTGTTCTATGTGACAACCCTTTATATACTTGAATAGAGCTATGCCGTGCCCCCCAGGTCTCCTTTTTTCCAGGATGAACATTCCTAATTTTTTTCCACAGGTCTTATATCTTCCTATTGCCTTCCTCTAAAAACTCTCCAAAGTCATTCCCAGGCTAGGGCACTCAGAACTGAACACAATACCCTAGAAAAGGTCTGCCCAGGACTGCCCAGGCAGAGGACCATGGAACTGTCACCTCTGAATCCCTCTTAATGCAGTCCAAGATCCCAGTAGCTTTTTGAGCAGCTACATCATACCTCTGACATCTGCCCATCATGCTCTCTATAACAGGTCTGGGCTCCCTTCCCTAACTTTGCTGACATATTTAGACTACTATGCAATTCTATTAACAGAGAGCTTCCTGCCTCCCAGATTGTCTCTTAATCTGGTCAGTGATTGAAGTCCTTTTAGCAGAGGGAACATCTCTGAATTCCTTTGGCCAGATGTGAGGGTGTCCACTTTTGAGGTTCCCCCTTGCAACGCACCAATATCTGCATACCTATGGCCTGTCTCAGGATAGACCCATGGCATTTCCTCACAGAGTGGCACCTTCTGCCACCTTTTGAGTTTCCTTCCTTCCAATTAAAGTCCCAATCATGGAACAAAAGAAGGAAGAGAAAGTAAATTTGCTTGATACAGCATTGGAAACTTATCTGACTACAAGGAAGACAGAACTTTCTAAAAACTATAACAGTCTGACATGATCTTAGGGACAATGAAATGGATTCTGTTATGAGGCAGTGAGCTCTGTGTCACTGGGGGTATCAAAACAAGGAATGGATAAACATCTGACAGTAGTGCTATAAGAATAAATCTTGCACTTGAAAGAGATCCTGAACTGGATGATAGCCTAATATGCCTCATATTTTTTCACCTGTGACTGCATATTCCATTCTCTCTGTGCTTTCCCTGTGCCCAAAACCACTTCCAGTGCAAATCTTATAAGGGGCACAATGGATAGAGCACAAGCTCTGGATTCAAGAGAATCTGAGTTCAAATCCAGTCTTACTTACTGTGTGATCTTGGACAGGTCACTTATTCTGAGTGCCTTGCATTCAGAGCCAACTTCAGTCATACTGATTCCTATCTGGCCACTGGACCCAGATGGCTCCGGGGAAGAAAGTGAGACTGATGACTTAGCACAGCCCCCCCTCTCCCCCTCACTAAAATCCAAATCATATGCATATGATGGCATCATTTCCTGATATTATGGTCTTTTATGAGAATGAAGGACAAACATCATCATCATTCAAAGCATAGCTCAAATACTTCATCTTTCATATAATCTTCCTTGATGGCCAGAGTCAAAAGGGATCCTTCTCTCCTCAAAATTCCCAGAATACCATTATGCCAATCAGATATCAGGACCATCTGATTACTATTTTAACTATTTGCATACTTGTCCTATATCTCTTATATTAACTGACATTTGCAAAGCATTTTCAAGTCTGCAAAGCACTTTACATTATCTTTTGAGCTTCATGCTATCTCTGTGAGGTAAGAATAAGTGTCACTATCTTGATTTTATAAATGAGAAAACAAAAGTTCAGAGAGGGAAAGTGACTTACCCAGAGAAACACAGCTAGCAAGTGTCAAATGTTTATACAACCAAGGAAGGCTGCCTTCCCTCTTGAGGTAAGAAGGTACAACTTTTATATTCAACAAAGTAGATATTTAATAAATGTTGAACTAATTAAAGATGAATTAATGAAATCCAATCTTTCATCATTTATTTCTGAGTGATGAATCAAAGAATGAAATACAAAGCTCTGGGTTAAGTGTTAGGTATGCAAATGAAAAACGTAAGACAGACCCTACAAAACTGATGGAAATATCTCATGGTCCTTAGGGAGCAAAGATAAAACCAAAAAAAACCACATCTTTAATGACGCTTCCATTGATAAAACTTTATCAGTTTCTGATGTTGGACCACTGATTGTGCCAAGGACATGGGCAGCAATAATTGTCATTTCTGGATCTTCAGGAGCTATGACTGCAGCACCCACAGAAGTTATGACCATGCTAGAGCTGATGGTGGTGTCTGAGAAAGGGTTTCACAGGATGATAACTTGAAGGACCTGGGGGTAGGGGAGTGTTGTCACTTCTGTGGATTTTGGGCTTAACTATTCATCAATGGAAGCTGGTCAGTTGTTGATCTTAGTGGTAGTAAGGAAGGTGGTCTCCATCTCCACAATAATTTTTCTCTTTATTAATGGCTTCAGAGTCTAGTCTGGACATAGGGATAGTGGTACAAAGAGCACTGCTATCCCCAAGGCTTCTGGGTAATTTCCATCTAGATCTCAAGGGATGTGGTAGTCAGGGTGATGGCATGGTTAGACTCACCTGGCATATGTCACTTCCTGCCTTTCTCCCAGGAGGCCAGACTGTTTCAGCAAAATGCCTGCCAAGATTCAGATCTTATTAGAAGCTGGGAACCTGAAAGATGCTGCCCCTTGTTTCCAAAACCTCTTGTCTGAATTTTGAAAGCTCCTAAGCCCAACTCTCACTTCAAAGGGGAGACAAACCCACATGAAAACAAAATCATGCACTCTACTGAATAACAGAAACCACCAAGTTTCATTTAGCTCTATTATTATCTTTCCTGCAAACTGAACTCCCAGAACCCCACTCGACTCAGTTCTTAGCCTAGCTTTTTGCCTATAGAGGCCTGCACCCTAGTTTCAAATTACACCATTCTTATGCTTATTAAAGTATGTTTAATATCACGTCTGTTCAAAAGACATCTCCCTGGGGCGTGACAATAGTACATACTGCCTAATTACAGGATAAATTCTAAAGATTTTTTTCCCCTCTAGCAGGTTGCATAGTAACTTACCTTACTTAGGTAATCCTTAAGTCATTTGCAGAAGCCTATAATTACTTGGCATTTACGGTTGAGAGATTTCTGTGTATTTGCCAAATGAAACCTATGTAGATACTATAGACTATCCCTTCAGGCACAGAAAATTATTAGGGCAAGAATATAGTGTTTTCTTTTTCCTCTATGGGGTCTACATCCCTAATGTTTGGTTCTCTTAATTCTATACCTTAGCTTGAGTAGAACTTCCTGTCAGTGGGTGTGATCATGGTGGACTAAAACTTAGGGAGATATGCCCAAGATAAAGAAAAAAAAATATATATATATATATATATATATATATCAGCTTGTTTTTAATAAGAACATAATCTTGAAAGATTCATGATGTTTGAGGGATAGTGCTCTTGTCTGACTGAAATGTCTAGTCATGAACAGATCATTCCTATCAACAGGTCAATTAATCAGACAACTAGCATCCATTAAATATCTACTTTGGGCCAGGCACCAAGCTAAGCTCTGGGGAAATAGAAAAAGGCAAAACCCAGTAGCTGGTCTCAAGGAGCTCACATCGGGGAGACAACATTCAAATTGCTCTATGCAAACAAGATATTTACAGGATAAATTGGGGCAGAGCCTCGGAGGACAGGCACTGAGATGAAGAAGGATTGGCGATAAACTGAGAGGAGTCAAATGGTCTCAGCATTCCAGAGCTAGAAGGGGCACATAGTATAAAGTCTAAACTGTCTGGGGAAAAAAAAAGATTCTCTTTACAATTTCCCTAAGGATTAGTCACTAAAACTTTGGTTTACCTAATCTATCAATCAATAATCAAGTATTTGTTAAATGATTACTGTGTGCTAAGCACTGGAGATAGTGAATAATGAATAAAATAATCTTCTCAGAAGGAGCTTAGATGTTAATGAGGGAGATATGCTCATATATAAACACATGTAGAATAGAAATAAGGTAGTTGAAGAATAACATCGTTGGGGGCGGCTAGGTGATGGGGGCAGCTAGGTGGTAGGGGGTGGCTAGATGGCGCAGTGGATAGAGCACTGGCCCTGGAGTCAGGAGTACCTGAGTTCAAATCTGGCCTCAGACACTTAATAATTACCTAGCTGTATGGCCTTGGGCAAGCCACTTAACCCCATTTGCCTTGCAAAATCCTAAAATAAAATAAAATAATAAAATAAAATAAAATAAAATAAAATATAAAATAAAATAAAATAAGAATAACATCATTACAGCGAGCCCTAACAACTGAGTGAATCAGAAATGGCTTCATGTAAAGGACAGGATTTGAGCCTTGAAGGAAGAGAAAGAGGAGGTGAAGAGGGAGTACAGACCAGTCACAGGAGATGGCAAAGAGGAGAAGTATTATGTTTCAGGATCAGAGGGAAGAGCAGTTTGTCTGAACCACAGAGATAGGTGAGTAATGTTCAGTGAAGCTGAAAAGACAGGTTGGGACAAGATTGTAAAGGAACTAAAATCTAAACAGAAGGGTTTATATTGATTGGATCCTGGAGGCAAAAGGGAGTCAGACTACCAAGTAGTACGGTCAGATGTGAATTTAAGGAAAAGCACTGGTAGATGAGTGAAGGATGAATTGGAGTCCACTTGGGAGAGGAAGATCAGTTGGGAAGCCATATTAGAGAACACTTCAGGAAGAGAGTCCATGAGGTCCTGATGCAAGATGGTAGCTGTTTAAGTAGAGAGAAGGAGTCAAACAAAAGAAATATTGTGAAGTTAGAAATGGCAAGATTTGGCAACTGATTGAGTATATGAAATGAAGAATCAAGTTCATCAAAATATTTATAGCACCCCCCCATAGAAGTAAAGAACTGGAAATAAAATAGATGACCACTGATTGAGAAATGACTAAACAAACTGTGGAACATCTGTATAAAGTAATATTGTTTTGCTATACAATGATAAATATAAAAAATATACCAAGTTAGAGGAAGACACGAATTTATGCTGGTTAAGTAAGTCAAACTAGGGGAACAAATTCCAAATGAACAATAGCAATGTAAAAGGAAAAAACAATGACATCAAGAATTAAAACTAAATGTTGTGTAATTATAATGGCTAGACTTAACACTGAAGATCTATGAGAATGTATCTCCCTCAATCAACAATCAATATTCAAGATTTATTACCCTTCTGCTCTATTGCCAGGTATCGTGCTACAAATATAATGAATGAAATGTTCCTTACTCAGAAGGAGCCTCCATTTCTCGCAGAAACAGGGGATTATAAAGGTGAAACACAGCATACACTGTCAAACTTGATTAGTAATTTAGTTAGCTTGGCAAACTACTTTTATTTCTTTTTTTTATTCTGTGTTATAAGGGAGGACTCAGGGTGAGGGAGGGAAGAATATATTAGAAAATTAAAGATGATATAAAAATAAAATATATTAATAATATTTTAATTTACAGAATCCCAGAGTTGGACAAAATCCTCAAGACTGATCCAATCCACTCTCAACCAAAATACCTTTCTAAAACATTTCCCCAAAATGAACTTCCAACCCTCTACTCAAAGATCTCCTATGGGAGGGTACCCAGTCTCTTCCCAGGCAATCCATTTCACTTTGGGACAATTTTGTTTGGTAGAAATTTTTTTTTCTTTATAAAAAATCAAAACTTACCTTTTGAGTCTTCCACCAGTTGCTTAATATTGTATCCATCTAGGCAACTGGAGCCACACCTCATTCTTGACAGACCTTATAATGCTGTGGTAGGAACATTATCCTTTCCATTTGCAAGTCAGCCTGGTTTTTTCTTAAGAGGTATTGAATACTGTAAGATGATCAGCTGTGAATGACTTAGCTAGTCTCATCAATAAATGAACCAAGACAATTTTGAAGGACTTATGATGAAAAATGCTATTCAACCCCAAAGAAAGAACTGATGGTGTCTGATACAGATTAAAGCATACTTTCTTTTTCTTGATGGCTTTTTTTGGTCTATATTCTTTTCAAAACCTCATTATTATGGAAATGTATTGCATGACCATATGTGTACAGTCTATATTGAATTGCTTGCCTTTTTAATGGGGGGAGGGACAGGTTTTACAAGTAGAAGGTGGCAAAGGAGAAAGGAAGATAATTTGGAGCTCAAAATTTTAAAACTTAATATTAAAAATTGTTTTTACATGTAACTGAAGATAAAATACTAAATTAAAAAAAATATTGAAATCATTCTCATTACTTCGTTGGTCCAGAAGACTCTAGGTTCAAGCTATTGGTAATTACTTCCTGTTCACATAAGTGCAAAAGAAGCTCCAGGATCTCTATAATGGCTGCTTGGTAGAAAATAATGGTCAATACAGACACACCTGAATCTCCCCGAGATGTCCTCCATGTCTATCCTTGTTGACGATCCTTCTCCTCCAACTGGCTAAGGGCAGCTTAAGCGGTGCTGGCTAGAGTATCAGCTTTGGAATCAGGAAGCTTGTGGTCCTGAGTCCAAATTCAGTGCCAGACACTACCTAGCTGTGTGACCCTGGGCAAGTCACTTCACCCTGTGTTACCTCAGTTTCCTCATCTCTAAAAGGAACTGGAGAAGGAAATGGCAAACCACTCCCACAACTTTGCCAAGAAAATCCCCAAAGGGATCACAAACAGACAGACATAACTGAAATAACCCAACAACTAGCTAAGTAAAATTCCTTTTGTTAACTGGTGAGCCCAAGGGTCTTGTTTTATTTCAATGCCTAACAATGTCCCAAGCTGAAGCAGGCAAAGACCTGAATAAGTGTAAAGTAAAAGGCTTTTAAAAATAAACTTGAAAGAAAGAAACTGCCCGTAGGCTTACAGAGACAAAAAGTTGATAGAAGTACAGTAGGGAATCTTGAGTTAGAAACAGGAAGGGTCAGGGGTATAAAGAATTAAATCAAAAAAGAAGATGATGGACAATTAAACTGAAAACCACTAAGAATCATGCTTTCTCATTTTTTTTAAAAAGGCAAAAATGCCAACCCAATAAGTAATTAAGAGATTTCCATGGAAGTTGACATATTGTAGGCAAAATTACCTTTTCCCTGTCTGGAATCAGGAATCTTGTATAATTAGGTTCCAGAGGAACTTGGTAGCTGATTCAGTTAACTTTGATGGCAAAATGAACATTTTGTAAGAAGCAAGGCTAGTGTGCAATCGAGTTGAAATGTATATTGGGGGGGGGGGAATGATCAAAGGCATAGCCGATAATTTAAGGGTCAAGGAAAGATTTTCAAGCTGAAGACTTGTACAAGCCAACCCTCTGAAGATTTCTTTCAGTCATGAGTAAAATATTCATGGAGAGCTTTGAACCTCAAAAATTTGCAATGGAGATGAGAGCCAGAAGCTAGAGTAGTCACCCAGAAAATATTTTTTTTTTGAAGTTGCACTTTCTTATAGTACAGAAACTGGTTCAATATTAAAACTGTAAAACATCACTGCCAACCTTCTGAATATTCTGTTAATGAAAGGCTTTAAAATAATTTTTAAAAAGTTTTTAGATGATCTTAAAAATCTAGATTGTAAAGCACCTTTCATCTCCTTACATCTGACATTTTTGTGCTTCTAGATATCTCTTGCTGTTCAATTCTTGCTGCTGACAATTTCTTGTCTTCAGTCCTTTTATTATATATTTTCAGGAATCTTGTGTATTGACAGTTTTCTATGGTGCTTTTTGGTTTTCTTATATATGAACTGCCATCATGAAAAGATTGTGCCTTCCTTGCAGCGGCCAAAATTCCAAACAATGGTAGTCAACAAACTATTCTAGAGATTATCTTCCTCTCCTCCAAGAACACAATTTTCTATGCAGTTGAAACTGATAGCCATTTCTTTAAAATAAAATGGGATGGACCTCATTACAAATGCAAAAAAAAAAAAACAATATTTAAGGTACCCTGGTTCTGCAGCAGATGTTATGCTCATTACATCCAAGATTGTTCTATAGAATTAAAGAGGAGAAAGTTTCTTCCCGAAGGGATAACTAATATATAATGTTGGTTTGTTTTGTGACAAGAAAATTCAAAGAAAACTCAGTGATGGGAGCCCCTGCACTTTGGGTGCTATATTCCATGACTGAATCTTCAGAGAAGTAAAAATAAAAAAACTGAAAGAACCTCAGAGGTCAAAGTAATCTGGTTCCATACTCTCATTTTTACAAAGACAAAGGTCATAAAATGTGCCCATACTATATGTATCAGAGACAAGATCTGAACCTGGATCTTCTCACTCCAAAGTCAATGTTCTTTCCACTGTATTATTCTATCTCCCTTTGCCCCCTAAATGTGGCCTATATTGGGGATACAAAAGCAAGTTCACAGAAGAACTAATTATTCTCTGTAAAAAGTATTAAACCTTTCTTACAGGAACATGCAAGAATTAGTTTTGTTTTGCTTTTAGTATGACACATTCAAGGGTATGAATAAAGGTAAGATAAAGACTGGCAATGATATGGTTAGATCGGAATTGAGGGAGGCAAGAGTATAATCAGATCTCAGGCCATGGTTGTCAGTGGAAACAAATGAACAAATCAACCCAAATTTCCCTTCTTAGACCTTGTGAATCCAGGCTTGTGGACACGCACCTGGGACAGTTCCATCCAAGAGCTAACATGATGAAAAGGGCTCCAGGTAGTCATGGAAGAGATTGGGGGAAGTGTCTCACATGAGGCCACACTCTAGCTCACTCTAGCACAAATCAAAGACAGGGAAATGGCAACTGTGAAGATTGAAGAGATGAAAATTCCTAGCACAGGGGAGGTTCCAGGTACAGAAGATTCTAAAACAGGGAAAAAGGTGCCAGGAGAAGGATGAGCATATCTCTAGCAGAGCCAGTGTGTTATAAGATAACTAGGCCTGAAAAAAAAAAACAGGTCTCTTTTCAGATTATCATAAATTGCTGAAACCTAATATTTAACTTAATCATAATGATTTAATAATAAATACTAAGATTAATTATGCACCTCAAATGAGATCATCGACACAAATGCTTTGGTTGAAGAGCTGGACTGGGAGTCTGGAAGAACTGGCATTGACTTGTCCCTTAGATACCTACTCGCTTTGAGAGCCTGGACAAGTTCCTTCACCTCTTGTGATCTGTTTCCTCAGGTGAAGAAGATACTTGGATTTAATAATTTCCGAGGTCCCTTCCAGCTCCACATCTATGATCTCATGGTGCTTCAAGTCCCCTAGAAATGCTAGATATCATTAGTATCATTAACTTTATGTAGGACACTGTGCAAGTTGATAGTGGTTAGGAAAGGAGCTGGATTTGTGATTTCTCTGGTGTTGGAAAAGCCCAGACAGGAAAACTCCCTCTCTCAAAGCAGGTCAGCATCTTCTTGAGTGGCATCTGATGTCTTAGAATTTAAGTGACTTGTCCAACTCTATACTGCCAGGATATTTCAGTAGAGAGGCGAATCTCTTGGCACTGGTCTATTGAAGAATGTTATGTTCCAAAAAGGTGGGAAAAAACAAATGACTACAAGAAGGGTCTAATATCTGCCCTTAAGAGTCATAGCATAGAATGTAAAGTTGGAAGGTACCTTAAACATTATCTAATTCAAACACAGGTAACAGGTAAAATAATACAGATAAAAAAAATCAAGGGGTGGCTAGGTTGCACAGTGGATAGAGCACCGACCTTGGAGTCAGGAGTACTGGAGTTCAAATCTGGCCTCAGACACTTAATAATTACCTAGCTGTGTGGCCTTGGACAAGCCACTTAACCTCAATGCCTTGCAAAAAAAAATCTAAAAACAAAATCAATATAAATATATTATTTATCAATATATAAAAATGAGAATTAGGAAAAGTGATAGCTCTTTAGACAGATCTTTAGTTTGCAAACTGTTCTACAGCCATCTGATCTCATGCCTTTGGGGCCAAGTGTAGCAGGCCTGATCAGTCTTTCTGCATGAAAGTGCTTCAAAGCTGTGACAATTTGCCAATCTAACCCCTACGTCTTCTCTCTTTCAAACAAAACATCTTCAGATCTTCCAACTAATCTCTGGTCCTTCTCTATTTTGAATTTTTCAAACGGAGGTCAGAAGTAAAAATCAGAATCATAAGAGGAGAAACAAAGCAAAAGATATTTTTAAGATAACAAAAGGATAGAGAGAAGGAAATGGGTACCAATGACAGAATAGGTCATTTTTGTCCATGTGAATGGAATACAGAAATTTATTCAACAGAATGAAGACATGGCCAGTCTATCCAACACTCAGATGAGCTTATCTTGACAAAGGCAGTTTATGTTGATATGGGTGAGTACAATGTTAGAGATGTGACCTTGGGGGGAGCAGGGTACCAGTTGAAGGAATTGTTACACTTTTATTAACACAACAAGCTACTTGGGTGTTTACACAAGGATTGCCCTGCTTTTCCCAGGTGTGAAATAGAGATGAACATGTTGTGAAAATCCTTTGAGGTAGTTCAAAGAATAATGAGTAATAAATAATTACACGCATTTTCTTAAAAAAAAAAAACACAACACCAAGGGCTAAACACTAAATAATAATTGCTTCTAAAAATGGAAATGGGAATTACTCTGCCAAGCTCCTTTGATTAGATTATAACCCAATTATTTGTAAATAACAATTAATGAGATACCCTCATTAAAATTTCTAATTTTCTACTGGCTAAGTCTTTACCAAATCAAAATTATTAGCAAATCTAAATAACTACTGCCAAGATTGTTCCAAATGCCATCTGGCTCAGGTTTAATTCCTTCCATTTTCCTTTTAGGTGACCTGAGCCAGTGAAAGACACACTCTGACAACAGAGGAAAAATCAACAGGGCAACCAAGGAAATAGTCAACATCATCTTTTCACATGCCAGAAAAAATTTTAAGAACTGCCAGGCTGTAGGGTTCTTACCTGATAACTTTAAATACTGATAAAGGTCTCATAACCTCAGGCAAGGTAGCTCCTGGGGAATCAGTTTCTTCATTAGTAAAGTGAAGGGGTTGCACTAGATGGCCTCTGAAAGCCCTTGCAGCTGTGGATAAAAAACATATAACTATGATGATGTCATAACCCTAAATCACCTAAAGAAAAATACTTTAACAGTAGAACCTGATCTTCCTAGATCAGTGATACTCCTCCACCTATTGTAGAGGGGAAAAATCCCCAGGCCTCTGATCTCAGTCTAATAAAACTAATTCTAGGAACCAAAAACTGCTCTGCAGAAGCAACTCTTGGGCTACCAGAGCCCAGAGCATCCTGCCCACCCCCAGTTTCAGTCCTTTCCTCTTCACCCACAACTTGATCATGCCAGAGAAAATTATTAACACGTTCACTGTTTCTTCGCTTCAGGGGACCCTCTCACTTTTGCCATGGAAATAAGATTATCATCTCTGTGCAGATGACTCCCAGATCTGTTTATCCAGCCCCAATCTCTCCTCTGAACTTCAGTCCATTCTGGCTATTCAGCCTGGATATTCTAGAGACTACTCTCAGCATGCCCAAAAGAAATTAAACCTTCATTCCAAACACACTACTCTTCCAAACTCTGATATTTCTTTCAACACTAAAAAATGTGAATTTAGAAAAGGTATTTTAAAGCATCGCTCCTGCACCCTAAAATGTTGCACACAAGTTGTTGCAAACTTTTGATGCCTCTAGACCAGCTTTGACTAAGTTACAAATGAAATAATATTAATGAAGGAGTGATATAAAAATTAAGAAGCAGAGATAAGGGGCGGCTAGGTTGTGCAGTGGATAGGCATACCTGAGTTCAAATCCAGCCTCAGATACTTAATAATTAACCCCACTGCCTTGCAAAAAAAAAAAAAAAACTAAAAAGAAAAAGCAGAGTTAAGATTAATCACTAGCATTTACATAATGCTTTGGGATCTGCAAAAACTTGACAAATATGATCTCATTTGATCCTTACAATGACTATGGGAAAGATTAAGTGACTTATTCAAGGTCACAGAATTAGGAGTATGTGAGGATGGAGTCAGACTCAAGTCTTGGGATAGTTGAGAACTGAGTCAGCATCACAAAGTATCTGAGTCCTGTGAAGGACAAAGAGAACCAAGGGGAGGGAAGGGAAGTTGAGATAGAAAGAATTTGGGTCACAAGTGCCAACAAGACAGCAAAATGAGAAGGGTTCAGTAGTTAGTGACAGCAGAACAAATATCTGGAACCAATCTCTATTTATCCTCTTAATGTCTTTATAGTTTCTTATTATAAATCCCTTCCCAGCTACCCCCTTGGGCAGCAGAGCTGATCTCTACTCATTCAAGACTAAAATCCAAGGGTCTAGTTTTATATTGAGTTTTATCAGCATACTGCAAAGGGAGCAATTACCTAACAAATAGGTTTCAGGAGGCAATACCTGGGGGCTTAAAACTATTTTCATACTAGTTGATACTTGGCCTCTCAAAACACCTTCTCCTGCTCCTTGTTAACACTTCTAGACTATAAATTCAAAGCTGCATGGATATGAGGAATAAGTGCATGTAAACTGATAAACTAGCCCCTAGCACAGGGGAAAAAAATTCAGTTGGAAAGAACCTAGGTGGCGCAGAGGATACAGCACTGGCCCTGGAGTCAGGAGTACCTGAGTTCAAATCCGGCCTCAGACACTTAATAAGTACCTAGCTGTGTGGCCTTGGGCAAGCCACTTAACCCCATTGCCTAGCAAAAACAAAAAAAAAAATCCTTCTTTCTTTGTTTGTTTAAATAGATGAGGAAACAGGTTCTCTCAGAGGGTAACTTACCCAAAGCCATACAGGGATTAAATCAGACTGGGAATTTGAACTCAGATCCTCCAACTCCAGGTACAATGGTCTTTGCACTTTACCCAGGGCTGTGTTGGAGCCAGCTCAGACCTGAGAACCAATTACTAAATTTTCAGCATGAACATTTATTTACACCTAGAAAATCAGCAAACACTGAACATGAGGACTCGCTACAAATCAGGCTTCGATTTACTGTTTTTTTAATTGTCTAGATTTAATAGAGAAAATATTAATAATTGATATTAAATTTAAAATGTTATCAAGTATGAGGATAAACTAGGATAATACTTGTAAAGTGTTACTTATTCCTTCTCTTACTACTAACCCTTGAATCCTGCAAAAAGAGTCATGGCTCCCTTACTCACAAAGGACTACAACGCCCAGGTTGCCCACCAGGGGAGTTCCTTGAGACTCAGCTCTCAGCTCCCTAGCTCCCTCAGTTTCTCTCTGCAGACTCCACTCTCCCATGAGGAGAAGACCCCCTTGTCTGAGTTTTAAAAGGCACAAAGAATGGAGGGGTAGCATTTCCACTCCCGGGTCAGAGGGCATCCAGACAATTAGAACCAAATCTGGACCTGACCTTTTCAGGAAGTCATTGACAAAGAGCAGAATGACCAGATGGAAAGATGGAAGGTGAAAAGAAGAATACCGTTGATAAGAAATAGCTTACAGAACAGAGGACTCGGAGAGGTAAAGAGGGATCATAACAACTGTCTCCAAATACCTGAGGGCTATTGTGTGGATTTCATTGGTTGCCCCAAAAGATGAAGGTCATAGAGGTCGATCTAGGCTTGTGAAAGGGAATCGTCTTCACAGAGAGCTTCTGCAAGTGGAATGGCCTACCTCAGAGGCTGTGGGTTCCCTCTCGCCGAGGCCAAGGATACATGGATCACCTATCAGGAAAGTTCTCAGTCAACCTCAGATAGGAGCAGACAGCTTTCTGTCTAGCTCTTGGGTTTGGTGATCATCAGTTGATGTGGGTAGGTTCAAAACAAACAGTAGTAAATGACTACAGTAATCCAGTTTGACAAACATAAAGACATTAGCTTCTGGGATAAGAACTCACTGTTTGACAAAAATTGTTGGGAAATAGTATGGCAAAAACGAGGTATGCACCTACATCTCACACCCTATACCAAAATAAAGTCACAATGGGTACAAAATACAGAGTTAAAGTGCAACACCACAGACCAATTAACAGACCAAGAAATACTCTGTCAGATCTATGGAAAGAGGAGAAATTTATGACCAAGCAAGAAATAGACTACATTATAAATTGCAAAATGGATGGTTTTGACTGTATTAAATTTAAAAGTTTTTACACTAATAAAACCAATGCTGCCAAAATTAGAAGGAAAGCAGAAAGCTGGGAAACAATCTTCACAGTCGGGGTTCTGATAAAGGTCTCATTTACTAAAATATATAGAGAATTGCATCATATTTACAAGGTTACAAGTCATTCCCCAATTGATAAAATGGATTTGGTGATAACTTATTTCCAGAATCCCCATTCCTTTGATCTCTTCTCTACAACTAATGAGGAACCATTATGCATTTAATTATAATAAATTATGCCAAACTAACTTCATTTATTTAAAGTTAATATGACTGAATCAAGACATTCTATAGACCATAGTATCTTGATTTCAAAGATATTTGTCTTATAGGATTACAAGGGGGAAAAGATGAAGAGATGTGAGGGGGTTGGGAGTATGGTAAGGATTAGAACCTGATTGATGAACCTATCTTAAAGACTATACAATCCATCCTATACAATCACCATTTTTGATCAAAGACTTAAATGAAGGTATAAGACACCAACATCCAGATTTGTAGATGACACACAGAATTAAAAGATAGCTAATGAGTCAAATGTCAAAATCAAGAAACAAAAAACTTTTGACAGGTTGGATTAATGCAAGGAATTAGGAGTAAATAACACAAATTTAAAGTCCTCAGTATAGTTTGAAAATGTAACTGCACATGTGCAGAATGAGGGAGACCTAGCCTAGCAATACATACCACAGAAACCTGGGATTTTAGCTTACTACAGTTTTAACACAAGTCTTTGTGAAGTGGCTGTTAAAATCAAACCAGTCAATCCCTAATGCAATCTTTGGTTACCTTAATTGATATATGGCAAAGGAAATGAGGGCAGGCAAGCCAGTCTTGCTGAAGCAGAAAAGCACACAAGGGAGTGGCAGGAGGCAGTGTTTAGTCAAACCACCACCACTCCCTTGATTCACATCTCTCCTCAGACCCTGATGGAGGCAGCCCAGAATCCTGAAGCCAAGAGCCACGATTCCATCCCAATGCCCTCAGCATCATCTTGTCCCAGGACACAGCCCAGTCACTGCTCCCACCATGCCTATAGTCATGGTCACTCAAGATCCAGAAAAGAGTTCTTGTCACCAAAGTCCTTGGAACTATCAGATGGTTCAACATAAGGAACTGAGATTATTTTTATCAATAAAAGTGACATGAAAGAATAGCAATTACCATCTGTTTTGTGGTCACACCCTAAAGACCATGAATCCTTCCAACATGCAACTGAAACTCCCTTTTGCTATTTCCCATATTAGAATGGGAATTCCTTGGAATTGGGAATTGGCTTATTTTTCTAGTTTTATTTTCAGTACTTTGCATATAGTTAACATATAATATAGTTTTCACTCACATAGTGTCCAGTTTGAATGAGATCTAGTCCTATTGAACTATGCTCTAGGCAGAAGAAGAGATATTAAAATAACTAGTATGTCCCAAAGAGATTAATCGGCTAGCATGGTTGTTTCTGGTAATGGAATTATAAGGAGTTGAAAAATGTTTAGCTGAGGAAAAAAATCAAGCAAAGATGGTAATCTTTAAAAAATTTTAGGACCATCCTAAGGGAAAGAGTTGAGATTTATGCTGAGGTTCTCAGAGACAGAACCAAGATCAATAAGTGAAAATTGCATGGAGGAGATTTCAGCTCAAGATGAGGAAAAAAAAATATCATAATGAGCCTATATAATAACAAGTTCCTTGTCCCTATGGCTAGCTGTTCATGTAGACACTACATGATTGTGAGTCAAAGGGTTGTTCAAGGGCATCTCATATTTAAAATTGAACTGCCTTATCTCTATTTTATTATAATCCCTCAAAAACGTAAATTCTATAAGATAAGGGACTAGCTCATTTTGGCTTTGAATTCTTAGCCTAGTACAGTGTCTGGTCCATATTTACTGATGACTGGATGAGTAAATCCTCGTGTAATACAAAATTTTCCAATAAGACAATTCTAACTATCTAAAATTTCTTTCTCTTCAGTCCTTAACCCCTTTCATGTTTCTAGAGGTAGTTTTAGAGGCAAAACACAAACAGAACACCCAGGTTCAAGGCCTGCCCAAGTCATATACTATGTGACGTGGGCATTTAACCTCTGAGACTGTCAGGGACAGAATGGTTGGCAAGATCCATTAGATGGGAATTCCCTTCATCATTGATCTCAAAGGTCCAGATTTTTGTTTTTAAGATCCTATTCTGGGCGGCTAGGTGGCGTAGTGGATAAAGCACCAGCCCTGGTGTCAGGAGTGCCTGGGTTCAAATCCCTTCTCAGACACTTAATAATTTACCTAGCTGTATGGCCTTGGGCAAGCCACTTAACCCCATTTGCCTTACAAAAACCTAAAAAAAAACAAGATCCTATTCTAACCTCCAAAAAACTGTCTGCATAATGACTGAACTTCAGGGAAAAAATAACCTTAACTTCATGTCATTAAAGGTCCAAAATTTCAAATAAATTTCTTATTTTGGACTATATACAACTTAGTATCTCGGAATGCCAGAAACAAATTGGGAAACATGTCATAATCAATTTTTAAAAATCTGCTTTTTCAAACAAATTTTCTCAATGATGGTATAAATAATATTTAGTTTCCCAACAAAATACATTATGAAGTGGCTCCCAGAGAATTAAGCTGCCATGTTTAATTTGATGTCATCTTTCAAAGGAGCAAACTTGGTGTTGAAGACCCATTATTAATCTCATAGAGAACAAGCAACAATTGTTGAAGAATACAGAAAATCTAAGGGATTCTTTAAATATTTATACAGCTATCCTGTGGAAAGGGGCCAAGTCTGATGCTGGGGGCTCCAGAAGAGAGAATTAAGGTCAACAGGGAGAACTTTTATGGATGCAGATTTCAGCTCAAAATAAGGAAAAAGATGGAAGATGAAATATGAAAAACTATCTAGAGGTCTCTGAAATATATTATCTAGAAAGTCCCTAAATCAGAAACATCAAGAAGAGACTCCATAATATATATATATATATATATATATATATATATTACTTCTTTATCTGATTGATCATCTTTGGCATCATGCATAAGGGTTCACATACACACAAAATAGACATACTACATGCCAGAAATACAAAGGGTTGCATTTGTCCCACCAAAGCCAAAGGAGTTGGTCAGTCCAATGCATCTATTTCCAGTCTTCCACTCCTGGGCAGTCAGTGGGACATAATTGAGGTCAAACTCAGGGTCCAAGCAGTCCAAGTTGAGGGTGGGTGGCAGTGTTCGATGGTAACAAGCTAGGGCAGTAAAAGCAGCCTCTGCTGCTCCAGCAGCTCCTAACAAATGTCCTGTTGCTCCTTTGGTGGAAGACACTGCAAGGGAATAAGCATGCTTTTTAAAGACTTGTTTGATGGCCTTGTTCTCAGCAGAATCTCCTAGAGGAGTGGAAGTGGCATGTGCATTGACATAGGACACATCTTCAGGAGAGATGCCTGCATCTTTGATCGCAGCAGCCATACATCTAATGAAGGTAAGAAAGACATTTAATTTGGTAAATTATCAAGAATAAATATCCCCTGTCTAGACAGTATTTATATTAGCAACACAAAATGTTCATCTGTATCTGATAGTGGTGAAAATTATATTCTCTATTAGTGATCTTTCTAGAGAAGATAGATTTGGGTTAGAAACACCTTATCTCTTGGGATACATGGCAAGAGTCCTTTATGTTGATTTACCCAGATCTTCCTTTGAAAATTAGATTTTGATTAAAGGAGTGATAACTACCATAAGAGATAGAGCTGGCCTTGAGGTCAGGCAGGCTTCAAATCATGTGTCCAGCTCAGATAGACTGGTGCCTCTGGGCAAGTCATTTAACCTCTAGTGCCCCAGGCAGCTCTAAGACTGATAGATGAAATGTATTTCCTTATTTGCATTGGTGAAGGAAATTTACACACCAAGAACTCCCTGTATACTTACAAAATCAAGTCCAAAATATATACATACACACACATATATATTTAAATATATACACATGTGCACGTGTGTGTGTATATATATACATATAAAATCACATGTGTGCATAACATATGCATGACATTACGCAAATTATTTCACTTTGGTCTTTTAAGTTTCCTAATCTGGAACAATGAAGTCTACTGAATTTGCATTTTTTCCTGGGAAAAGTTCATGGCCTCAGATCTAGGAGGAAGGGAGAGAAGGGAGGGAAGGAATAAGCATTCTATAGTGCTTAGGAAATACCAGATACTGTGTTCAGCTCTGAGCAGAGCACATAATCTTTGCCTTTATCTGAGTCAAGTCATTGATAAAATTGTTAAAAACAAGTCAGGCCCATGCACAGGTCTCTGGGGTCTCCACTGATTTCCTGCCCCACAAACTATTAATAACTATTCTGAACCCTAGGGGGTGCAATCTACATGAATGGAGGGAACCCACACACAAGTAAATCAATGAGGGTTTCAAACCTTCATTTTTTGGTTGTTGAATAATCTGGTCCATGGATTACCAGGTTTTCAAGTAACTTTTGGAAAATATTTTCATCAGTGACAGTACAGTAATTCTCCTAAGTTAAAAAGTACATTAAAAAGTACATTTACTAAAGTAAAAATGCTAAATTTTTAAAAATATCTGAGGCAAAGAATATAAACTTCAGCTTTCCCTAATAACTTTCCCTTAATATTCCAAGTATGCTTTCTCGTTTTTTTAAATAACCAACCAAAGACTTTATCACCTGTTGGGCGCCTTCTGATTTTTGGGTGCTACTGCTAGAACAGAAAGCTGATGAGAACAGAAAGAACAGAGGCCCTATTATGGGTTGTGACTTGAAATATACTGAAATCCCTTCCACGTCCCAACCCAGCTGGCCAAAAACACCTCACCCATCACCCTGCCACCATATATGAAATTCCAAACCTTAAAATTTGCTACTTCAAAGTCTCTGATTGTATTTTTCTTGAGTTACAGAATAATAGGTAGGAAGGTTAATAAAATACCAAGGATTCATTTATCTAATTAACTTATTACCTATCTATTCTCACACAGAAAGAGAGCTCAAACCTGTAAGTATGGGACAGAAAACAAAAAACTTCTGATTGAATGGAGAAAGTTAAGAACATGAAATCCTATCTGGGGTCTTTGGGCATCGCAGAAACAATGTGAAAAGCTCTACCTTACAGCCCCTGCTCCTTCTGGATCAGGTGCTGTTATGTGGCCAGCATCCCCTGAAAGTCCATAGCCCAAAATTTCTGCATAGATTCTGGCTCCTCTCTGAAAAGCATGCTCATATTCTTCCAGCACCAGGACAGCGGCACCTTCTCCCATTACAAAGCCATCCCTCTTTGGATGAAATGGGCGGCACGCCAACTTGGGATCAGAGTTTGTGCTCAGAGCACGAGCCCTGGAAAATCCAGCCAGAGACAAGTTGCTGATGCAGGCATCTGTTCCTCCAGCCACCATCACATTGGCATCTCCATGTACTATAAATCTAAAAGAATCACCCACAGCATGTGCTCCTGTGGTGCAGGCAGTTGATACAGCATGATTAGGTCCTTTGAGTTTGTAACGGATGCTGACCTGACCGGCTGCCATGTTGACCAGGATCCTAGGGACAAAGAAAGGGCTAACTTTGTTGTACCCCTTTGTTTGAAACATCTCAGCTGCATCAGAAATCACTTCCAGGGGAACCATTCCCATACCGATGGCTACACCAGCATTCTCTTGATCCACTTCTGATTGAGGATGCCAACCAGAATCTTTGATTGCTAACTCTGCTGCTCCAATAGCCAAGATGGTGGGAAAGGACATGGATTTAGCTTCTGATCTGGACACAAAGTTTTCTTCATTAAACTGACCTTCACCAGTCCCTCTGGGCACATAGGCAGCAACTTTGCAAGGGATATTCTTATACTCTTCACCCTCCAGTGAAACAATGCCACATTGTCCCTGGATGAGGCGATCCCACACCAGTTGAGTTCCAACCCCAAGAGGAGTTATCAGTCCAATACCAGTGATCACCACTCGCCTTTGGTGTTTGGTCTGTAGCACAGTACTCAAAGACCTTGGCTTACTTCCAGCTGACCATGGCAGCAACTTGGAGTGCAGAATGCCACAACGAGCCACTTTCATCATCTCTTGAAAACAGAATGGCAACATGGTAGACAAGTGGGCAAGAAAAGCTCATTCCTGAAACAGACCAGAATAAGGCTATGAAGCAGCTGCTCTATCGGAGCCACATTTCTATTACACCTGTAGTCAAAAGGTGATGCTTTAGGTGAACTGCAAAAGGAACCTCGCAAGTTTGCTTCAAAAACCGCCTTGATAGGTTCAATTCACTTATTACAGCATTAAAAAAGAAAAAAATCATCCAACCTGAGCTGAGAAAGTTATGTGGGTTACTCTGGGAGATTAAGTCCATGGACACTTAGATAGCATGTATAAGGGGTCCAGTTCAAACACAGGTCTTCAATCTATTTTACCAGGCTATATATTAACAGCAATGTGGTGCTGTTTACAGAGGACCAGCTTTAGAGTGAGAGTTCCTATCCTAAGATCCATGAACTTTTAAAAATATCTTCATAAATATTTCAATTTAACTGATATATTTTGTCATACTGTCTATTTTATTTTCTACATTTGAATGACTCTGGAAGAGAGATTGAGGTCAGCTTTGAACAATTATGCCTCACTTAAATCCAATTTATGCACCATTCAAGTGACACCCTCCATACCATTTTACCTCAACCCCAGCAAAGTGGTGTCGTTTTGGTCCTCTTCAAGAATCAAGGATAACCACAACCAGCCCCACCAATATACTTCAAAGCAGTCTTCTAGAAGAACAGGATTCATGGGCTTTGCCAAAATGTCAAAGGCATCTATGATCCAAAAAAAGGTTAAAAACACCTGTCAGGAAAACATCTGCTTTTGGTGTAGACACCTATATACAATATATATATATATATATATATATATATTTTCCCCTGACCATAAAAAATATCTGCTTTTGATGTGTATATCTATATACATATTTATAAACATACTCTCTATGTATATATGTGTGTGTGTGTGTGTTTTCCCCACCATAAACAAATTGTTTAACCTTTGATGCTCTAAGCAATTTTCATAAATGACCTCTAGTTCTTTCTTCCTGTTCACCTAAGATTCTCTGGTTATCTATGATTTCCCCCCACATCTTAAAATCCCTAGTTTCCTAGCAGACTCATTTGAAGAAGTCACCTATTAGGTAAACTTTCTGGATTCTACCTAGGTGTTACTGTTCACTTACCCCAATTATTCTGAATTTACTTTGGTTATATTTTGTATTTATTTCATTAGAGAAGGAATCTATTATTTTTTTAGGGTTTTTTTTACTTTCTTTGCAAGGCAATAGGGTTAAGTGGCTTGCCCAAGGCCACACGGCTGGGTCATTATTAAGTC